>NC_135671.1:1693715-2386400 GCF_964188315.1 Podarcis muralis | reverse complement strand
CTGCCAGCTTCAGAAAACATATTGACATGCAGCAAGAACAGTCGTCCATATCTGTGAAAGCAAAATCGACACCATATGCAGTCGAGTGCAATTTCTCCAGAGGTGTGAGGGTATGAGAGGATGTCAGAACTGTGGAGTAACACCTCATTCATTCAAAAGCTATAAATAGATCCAGTATGCTTAAAAAGAAAATTTGAGAAATGTTTTATATAAAGTCTTCCTTAGAAACACTTTCAACCTTGGAAGAACATTTTAAGAGTCACTATCATGCAACACCTCTCTTCTAAAAACTATTGATGAGTTTTTGTGTCATGTTGTTGTTTTTAAGTGGTTATGTGAATGTAAGGAAAAGATCCCAGATGTTAGTAAGTTATATGAAATTTGGTGGAAACAAGCTGTAAAAAACATAGTCATAAAACAGCTTGTCAATGCCACACATCTGGACAACGTAGCCGTATGTTCTTACTGCTGTCATCACCTAAAGAAAATTCAATAACCTTATTCCACCCCAATTAGGCTACACACCAGCAGAATCAGTATGAACAAGAAAGGGGGAAATTGTACCCGGTTGGAAACTCTAGTACCCGAAAGTATTTCTGAAACTGCCATTGGTTAGTTTCCATTTGTGTTTGCAGGTACAAATAATAGCAAGGTTCCCATTGTTGGTTTACTATCTGAACAAATTGTACTTAAAAATAGCTATGTTATAGCAGCGCCATATCATACCTGAAATCTGAACCTGAAGGTATGGTGGAATCTATGAACACCGCTTGAATGCTAAACCAATAGTGCTTGTTGTACTGGAATGGGACTGCATCATGGGCATATCGTTGTCCCATGTTCTAAGCATCTGTGTTTCCATTACATCCACATCCATGGTGTAATTTTGCACCAGGTCAAATATGGCAGGTTCACACTTCTGTTTGCTACACTCACTCAAATTTGCCAACCTGTTTTGCCCAGGTTGCTACTGGTGAATTACAGCCTTTCCAGAGGGATTGGAACAGGCTCTATAGCTGATTTTCCTTACCTTTGAAGACAGGGCAGACTTGCAAACCAGACTGGTACATCCCTATTCCTCATTCCCTATCTTTAACCAGTATGCTTATGTCTCCTGTTCCAGGACACCACATATACTGAATTTGATACTGAAGCAGTAATCAATCGCTTTCTCTTTGCAGGTGTTAGAAGTGGCAAAAATCATTCTCAATAATGGAGAAGCACTTCCCGTAACTCTGATTGGAAAGTTAATTAAATATCAGATGCTCTGCATTAAACAGAAGGACCTGCAGAGAAGGGCTGCTGAAAAGAAGGTATTTTAGGATCACCTGGGAGTAAGTCCTATTGAATTCAATGGACTTTGGAGCTGAAACATAACAAATTGTACTTTTAGTCAAATGCGAAACAAAATACCACTTGAATCACAAGCAATTTGTTGAAATAGCAATCTGTATTATTTTTTGTTGCATTCAGAGATGGGTTATATTTTTCTAACTTTGCTTATCTGTGGTATCTGTTAGTACTCTGCATTTATTTAAACTGAGTTTAATTTTAGTTGTTCTTGCTGTTGTTACTGTTTAGGCAGCGGTCCTGACTTTCCTGGGAGGCTGAAGGGCCTTGGGAGGTGGTATTAAGTGATTTTGACAGAAAAGGAGTGCCATTGGCAAGTCAACACTTAAGATGCCAGAAGTTGCCCAGTACAGCGGAATGAAACTAGGCGTATTAAGTTCAGGCATGCATCTGCCAGATCTAAAGCGCACATGCACACACACACATTCCTCAAGCAAACCCAGAGAAATGGCCCAACGTCATGCCAGCCCAGGGTACAACCCTGCCCTGGTCACAACAAAACCCTGAAGCAAGGGGCGAGGAGGTTACTTTGCCAGTGGATTTTCCTGCTAGCTTAAATGCAGTTTAGCATTGCGTGGACAGGCAGAGACCCCCGCCCCCAACCCCAGGCGACTCCCTGGTGGAATAATGACTCATGACAACGTGTTATGGGATTAAAATTGGCCACATATTTATTAAAAATTCAGATGTAGGGAGACCTTGGCTTAGGCCATGGGTAGGCAAACTAAGGCCTGGGGGCCGGATCTGGCCCAATCGCCTTCTAAATCTGGTCCGCAGACAGTCTGGGAATCAGCGTGTTTTTACATGAGTAGAATGTGTCCTTTTATTTAAAATGCATCTCTGGGTTATTTGTGGGGCCTGCCTGGTGTTTTCACATGAGTTGAATGTGTGCTTTTATTTAAAAATCATCTCTGGGTTATTTGTGGGGCATAGGAATTCGTTCTTCCCCCCCAAAAAAATATAGACTGGCTCCCCACAAGGTCTGAGGGACAGTGGACTGGCCCCCTGCTGAAAAAGTTTGCTGACCCCTGGTTTAGGCATTGGGCGTTTATCTCTTCCAGTCCCCAGCCGGGGACAACCCCTTTAACGGGGAACCCTGGGATCGCTGCCGCCGGGGGAGGGGGGTGGCATGGGTTACCGCTTCATCCCCCCCCCCCAATTTAGGGAAGATAGACTAAAGGATTCCGCCCAAGGCCTGAGACCGCCAAGGACTCCCAGGTAAGTTCTACCCTCTATTGTGTGGGCTCGGGTGGTCCGACCCTACCTGGCCAACTCTCCTGGCAACGCCCCCCTCCCCCCGCCGGGATTGGTTAACTGTCTGAGGTTAGGCGGGAACCTCCAGGTATCCAGCGTGGGAGGGGGCAAAGCCAGGTTTTATTTTAGGGAGCTGCATAGGATCGGGGGGAGGGCTGCACAATACCATGCAAAAAATGCCCCCCATTTGATGTGGGGAGCTGAGTGCTCTTGAGTGTTTTAAAGGCTAAAACAAGTGGCAAATATCAGCAACGCTCAGCGTTTCAGGAGGAGCCATAGTTCAGGGGTAGAACAGATGCTTTTATACGCTGGGTTCAGCCCCAACTTTTCTGGTTGTAGAGTTTAGAAAGACCTTTGAGAATGGAAGAGCAGCTTCCAGCCTGGGTAGGCAGTAGTGGGCAGGATGGACTGATGGGCTGACTTGAGTAATATAATAACATTGCTACCTTATAACTATTTGCCTCTTCCAGTGCCAGAGTGCCTGCCTTCCCTGATTAGATATAAGCCATAAAGTGGAGGCAGAGATACTTCCCTTGAGGAAGGGCAGAATAAAAATGTAACCACTAGTAGCAAACTTGAGTGTTTGGATGACTATTCGTTTGGAAGCATTGTCAGTTAAAATGGGGGGAGGGGAGGGTATTTTAAATGGCCTGAGAAGAATCTGAGTTGTCAGGGTGTGTGGAACGTCAAAGTATTCGTTGAGGGGTGAGAAGGAAACTAAAATGTGCATAGGGAAAAGAAGGAAGTTGCCTGCTTGGGCTCTAGCAGGTTATAGTAAGTATCCTGGAGGGCATTGGGGTTGAGGGAGAAGTGTGCTGTGCAGTAAACAAACTCTCCTTCCTGCACATAGCTGTCAACTGTCCCTTATTTGGCATGAAAGTCTCTTATCCCAGCGCTATGTCCCGCTGCTTGTTGATGATGTCCCTTAAATTTCCCGGGTTTCGAAGGAAGCAGCTCCTCTCCCTCCCTCCCTGCCGGCCAGGGAGGAAGGAGGCTCCAACTGTGTTGCTCGGCTGCGTTGCTCACCCAATAAGGAGTCTAAGAACGACTGGGGGCTGGAGCTTGCATGCCTTGTGCCAATCAAATCGGCCGCGTTGCCTGGGGACTCGCCTTTGCTCAGCGCTTCCCAGCGGAGAGGTGACGGTGGTTTTCCTTGCTGCATCCCCTTTGCCGGGTTGCTGCGCTGTGGGAACCACCGCTTGAGGGTTCGTTTGGCTGCTGGCTGGGCTTTCTGCCTTTGACTTGGAGGGGCTCAGAAGTTGAACATGCCTGTGCTTGGAAAATCCCTTATTTTGGCTGCTGATCCCTTATTTTCGAGGCTGCTGGCCCCTTATTTTCAAATCTTCAAGTTGACAGCTATGTTCCTGCACCATTCAGGGATGCTTAAGTAGGAAGGAGCAAGGGGGTGTGGAAAGGGACTCATTTTTCCTTTTCAGGACACTTACTAGATTTGGAGCCAGCTGCCTCAGATAGGAGTACAAATGATTGTATTACGCCAACGTAATATTTCCCCCTGTTGTTTTTCATAAGATGTGCATGTTGTTTATCTAATTTGGTAGACAACCGAGGACAAGGACAAGGAGAAAGACGAGAAGGGGAAAGGGAAAGGGAAAGGCGGCAAAAAGGAGAAACCTCCCAGTGCCAAAGGCAAAGGGAAGAAGAAGGGACCCGAGTCACCGAGTGCGTCAGCAGCTACCATTAAGAAAGACACCAAACTTAAACGGCGTGGAGAAGAAGATGATCTTGACAAATACATCGGTGTGTAAAATACAAATATGCTTCATGTCAAAAGAAGTACAGATTCAGGACTTCAGACTGATTCACACTAAGAGGAAGCTGTGGCTAATCCTGGCATTCTGAGGAGCCCAAGCACACGAGACATGATATTAGAATGTAATAAATTAAATTACAGGAAGCCAGCAAACATAGAATATATGAAGACAGTAAATGACGATTAAGCAAATCCTTTTGATCTTTGCTTTTAGTTTTCACATATTTTTAGAAATATGTCCTGCTAGTTTCAAGAGGAACTTAGCATTCAGCAAAGCATGTTTAGGCTCACAGCTTGCAAAATTTGCCTGTAAATACTAGAAAAGGTCTTTCATTTCTCTTTGTGACTGCCTTGTGCACACAGGCAAAGAACCTTCTTCTCATTCAGAAACAATTCTTGTACTTAGTAATAGAAGATGATGTGTATCCAGAAGCATTTCAGGTTCTGAATAAACAGGCATAGGAAGAGCAGGGTTTTCCTTGGATAATTGTTTCCATTTCCTGCTCACATGAAAGGAGATGGGATGCCCCTCCACCCCCATGTTGCCGTCCATTGCTTGCTCAGTGAATCTCAATATGGTATAACCCTTTGAATGTCACCTGGCAATTATAGCTTTGGCAATGCTTGCTGGGAAACACCTCAGAAATAAAATAAGGGATCCCTTTACTGCCTCTTTCATCCATTCCATGGCAGCATAGTCCAGCATTGGCAGGAAAAGTTTTCCTTGGAAATGCCTTTCTGAAGACAACATAGGGAATGATACTACTTGGGCAGGACTCTCTCCAAACACTAAATGTTAGTTAAATAGTTGCACACTAATAACCTTATTTCAAAAGGGTTTCTCCCTGCCCCCTCCTGAGTTACACCCATTCCCCTTATAAATTGCATATGATACAGTCCAAACTGTAAGTCTTCAAAGGTTACATGCATTTGAAAAGCAGGATTTGTAATAGATGTATTTATGGAATATAACTTATATGCAAGCCATCTACCATATATATGTAAACTGCCAATTTGGATGCTTTCTCAATATTATGCTTTAATAAAACCAATGAGCTTTGTATGCTGTTTTGAACAGATGATGAACCAGATGACGGTGCTCAGTATTATTTCATAATTAGTGGTTTTCCCTACCCTCAACTTCTGCCTGTGCTATCCGATCTTGGGATCAATGTTGCAAGCGTCATTAAGATTTCTTCTGACAATTATGAGCCACTCCAGACCTACCTGGAAGGAGTTGCTCTGCAGGAAGAACCATTTCTTGAAGCAGAAGGTGAGCTGATGATTAGCAGTTGTATGTGATATGAAACTGAAGATCCACCATTCTTATTCTTGTTTTAGATGGGCATTTTTGTTGTAGCATACTTTGAGCACTTTAATTAGCTGTTAGGAACCCCCCCCCCAAACCCAAGATATACTATTGATATTTCAATAGACTTTAAAATCTGTGTCTTATTCCTGAGCTAAGTCCATTTCTGGATGAATCAGAAGAGTAATAAGTGATCATGGCACAGGGCACAGTCCTTGCAGAAAAACATTGGGGAGTCAAACTGATACTTCTTCCTCCCACCCCAAACTCACTTATAGCTAGCAAGTGCATACTAGCTTTATTATTATTATTATTATTATTATTATTATTATTATTATTATTTTGTGTACCCTGTCTTTTTGCCTGGGTTGCCCCAGACATTCTGAGAAGCTTCCAACAAATATACAAAGACACAATAGAACATCACACATTTGCTAAGAGTTTTGTGAACCTGCCCAGGAAAGCTTTAAACTAAATCCTATGGGGGAGGGAAACAATATTTCAGATGACAATATTTCTTGAAAGACCTACATTGGCTCCCAGTACGTTTCCGAGCACAATTCAAAGTGCTGGTGTTGACCTTTAAAGCCCTAAACGGCCTCGGCCCAGTATACCTGAAGGAGCGTCTCCACCCCCATCGTTCTGCCCGGACGCTGAGGTCCAGCGCCAAGGGCCTTCTGGCGGTTCCCTCATTGCGAGAAGCAAAGCTACAGGGAACCAGGCAGAGGGCCTTCTCGGTAGTGGCGCCCGCCCTGTGGAACGCCCTCCCATCAGATGTCAAAGCGATAAATAACTACCTGACATTCAGAAGACATCTTAAGGCAGCCCTGTTCAGGGACGTTTTTAATCTGTGATATTTTACTGTATCTTTGGTTTTTATGGAAGCCGCCCAGAGTGGCTGGGGAAACCCAGCCAGATGGGCGGGGTACAAATAATAAATTATTATTATTATTATTATTATTATTATTATTATTATGCTGACAGGAATACCTAGTACTGGGAATAATAGCTTCATTTATGGAAACAGCTGGAGGGAATGACTTGTGGTTTCAGTTTCTGTACTAAAGCCCAGGGTATGGGAAACAAGCAAGATGAATTTGAGCTCTTAATATGAAGCTCATGACAGGAATGTAGAAATTGAGGAGTAAATCCTATTCAAAAGAATAGACCAAACAGGAAAGGAGGAAGAAGTACATTACATTAGGGGAAATTGCTTTACAAAATGTGTACATTAGCGTCACGGAATGAGCTGGCCATTTCCAACGGCTCCCAGTTGGCGTTAACTCTTTATTAGCACAGACCTGACTGGGTGTCAGATCTAATGAGCACAGCAGCTTATTCCCTGTAAGTCTTACTCCATGAAATCAGTTGCCAAGACTAAAACTCCCTGTCTCCCCACAACCATCTATGGCTCCTCCTCTCCAGGGCTCACCCCCCCCCCCCAGCAGTCGGAGACTGTGCCTGTCTTTGCTCCTCCTGTTTCATGCTTCTTCTGTTTCTGGGAGTTGGGGAGAAGGGAGCTTGTCACAGCAGGAGGGGGAGATACCCATGACCCTTCACCAGCTTGATTCATCTCTGCTTCTTGACCTCCTTCCTCCCACTTGCCTGTTTCAGCTTCTTCCTCTGCCTCTGGACTTGTCTTTGCCACAGACTCTTCCTGCTCACTAAGCCCTGTTTCCTCTTCAGCTTTCAACACCTCCTCTTCCTCTGACCACTCATTGTTGTCCCACCACCGCTCCCTGGGCTCTGAGCTTTCCCCCCTTTGTGTTCCCCAGCTGGTTCCTCCTGCCATTCCTCTGCTTCCAAGCAGTCCATCACAATTAGGAGAAATTCTCACTGAAATTCTGATCAGTTTTCATGAGGACTTAACAAAAAAAAGCTGTCATGGAAAGGTAGAGAACTGAACTTAGAAATATGACAAAACCGAAAGAAACCAAAGTTGACAGATTCATCCATTCCTATGTATCATGTTATCTGACCAAAGCTTAGATTATTAAATAGGCTTTGCAAAAGAGTGAGCTGACCGTGGCTTAATCCTTTTTGCCCAAAGTATGTTTAAGATTTGCTATGGGCATACTTGCCTGCTAAAATAATTCCATGCTCATGCAACCCTAGTTGTCGAAGCTGAAAAGAAGAAGAAGCAGAAAGCTGCCAAGGACCTGAAAACCTTCTGGAAATATTTGGAACCAATTCTGAATAGTGGGAAACCAGGATCAAATCTTTTTCAGATAGCTCGACTCCATCACCTAGTCCAGGAGTCTTCCTTTCCTGCTGACTGGAGTAACACTGAGATGTTGGTTAGTAGCAGTGCTATTTTTCTAGAAATATGGTGCCAGAACTCACCCTCATTTTCTTAGAATGGCAATGGTGCCCACCTGAGAGGTGCCAGAACTGAGTTCCTATGAGTTTGCCCTGAACTAAAGGCCCTGGCTAGGCGTATTGGGTTATATTTGATGTCGCACTAAGGTTAACATTCCATTAGTGCATGGATTTCTCCTTGCGTCATTGATCCTTTCCCCGCTCTCCTTGCCCATGCACCCCCTAAATAGGATCTAAGGCCTTCTCCAACACTTTGGATCAGATTTGGGGATGGTACGGGCTATATAGGAGGAATTCTCTTGTGCCCGTTGTCTTTTACAAGAAGCATTTGTGTTGGGTAAGTGGGCAATAGTGCATGGTGTGACATTTGTTTCTCATTCTGGAGTGGGAATAGCTGTTAATCTGAACCCTGAGGTTTAGCATAGTCCCTCACTAAGGTATTGTTATAGATCAGTATACCCTTAAGGTTCAGTTTGAGGCTTTCCAGAGCAGAGATGGGGAACCTCCAGCCCATAGTGAATCTTGGCCTTCCAGAGAGTCCACTTTGGCCCACAAAGCCATTTTTCCCCAAAGTGCCAACCCACACACCCATCAAATGATATATCTGGTGCTGTCAGCTGATTGGTGGGAGGACAGGCTTTAATGCATCATTCATTGGTTCAAGCAGCCCAGCACTCGTGCTGGAGCCACTGAAAAGCAGAGGTTCAAGCAAGAGTGGTCTGAAAGGAAGAGTGCTCCTCTGTTTAAAATCTGAGCGGGTGGCAACGAATAGAAAGACGTCTGCATTGTACAGGCTCCTTTCGCTTTCAGCCCTGCTTCCTGCTCAGATGTTTAAAGGCTCCTGTCTCCTCCTACCCATCCCAAGCGGCAGCAGAGGGTGGGGAAGAGGAGAAAGAAGCTCATTCAGTTGCTTAAAGAGCCTTACAAGTCTTCCCACACTCCACTTATAAGCCTCCAAGATTGAAAGTTTAAAGGGGAAGCATGGCGAGATTTCCAAAACTATACAAGGGATTTTGATAGATAGTTGGGACAACCCACCTGTCAGTTTGTATGGTGTCATCATGACAGGTGGGTGATTACAGCCACTTGTCAAATTTGGCCCGTCTGTGGCACTTGACACCAAAATGGTTTCCCATACCTGTCCTGGGGACTAGTGTAGTAATCAAGAAATTTGGCTAAACTTTGTTTATTTGTGATGGTCTATATCCCCTTGGGTGATGCAGCATTATAACAGGAGATGTGTCCAGTTGGGTGGCAGTTGGTTGACTAAGAGAAATAGTTTTTCTGAGGTCTGCTACTCCTGGCTTGCATTCCAGTCTCCAATGTGCCTTGTCAACCGTCAGTGCAGTTAGGCATGCCATGTGGTTGGTTAATTCCAACATATTCCATAGGGGTGTGTGATTGCCAGTGTGGTGTAGTGGTTAAGAGCAGTGGACTCGTAATCTGGTGAACCGGGTTCGATTCCCCGCTCCTCCACATGCAGCTGCTGGGTGACCTTGGGCTAGTCACACTTCTCTGAAGTCTCTCAGCCTCACTCACCTCACAGAGTGTTTGTTGTGGGGGAGGAAGGGAAAGGAGAATGTTGGCCGCTTTGAGATTCCTCAGGGTAGTGATAAAGCGGGATATCAAATCCAAACTCAAAATTGCATCACAGGGAAGTAACTCCCATATTGTTCATCTCTGATCATTGGGCATGGTTAAACAGAAGCTTCATTTGCAAAACATTATGTCTTGTATACCACATTCTCTTAAATGGATGATGGAAAGATAAAGCATTTACTGTAGTTGTCATTTAGCTTGGAATTCTGGTCTTTGGCGGTATGGATTTACTGCCATGTGCTGGTGAGTGGAAGAACAAAGAGGAACTCTCCCATAATTGAAATCTGGGCATTTTTTGAGGTGGGATAATATTAATATTAAAATGCATTCAAACTGAATCATGCTTGTTGTGTTATTCAATAACATGTATAATTCATTGCTTAGAAGTTGGCTGAGTTCCCATGTGTTCTGAATATTATAAAGCCAGTCTTTATATTTCCTCCTTTTCTTTTGTGTAGCTTGAATTTGGAACGGAGCTCTTTGAAGTTGTGGCATGTTTGATGTATGACTGCCTGGACTGGAAAAGACAGCACCAGCACTACTTGAAATCCACCAAATTTATTAATGTCCCCGTAGTAGAAAAGAAGAGCAAGGCTGAGGTCAGAGACCACGTCCATGCTTGGTAGCAGATATATTTCCATGTAAAATTGTGCATAGGAGTACATTTCTGCATAAATATGCATCATCTTGTAAATGGTTAAACTGGTTATGTGAATTGTATCGGAAAGGGGGGGGGGGTCATCTAAGTCATGGAAAGGACAGCCTAAATTCTACATTAATTCAGAAATTCTCCTCCAGGTGATCCCAAGATTCCTCCAGCACTCTATGTGACTCAAACCTGCAATAGTTCCTTGCATCACATTATTCACAAAGAGTGTCCAGCAGCAAAATTGACAGCCTGTTTAAGTACTTCGTTCAAGTACTGCAATAACTGGGTTGAAGATTTGAATATAAGACGGCTGTATTGTCATACATGTTTTTGTTTCACAAGGTACCACCCGCTGCTCCACCTACACCTTCAAGGAGAAAGCAGGCAACGGAAGAGCCCGCTGCACCAGTTTTAACAACAGGTATGTATTAAGTGTCTTCAAGTTATTCCTAAACTTTGTCATTGAAAAGAGTGATTCCTTTTCAACATGCTGGAGAAATAGGGCAAAATATGTGTAAACCTTCTGCAGATAGCAGTGGGGTGATGAGTTTTGTGATGTGATGAGTTTTGATTCAGGCTGCCATCCAGGACCTGACAATTCCAACTTCTGTAATGAGATGCCTTCTGAAGCGATTCTTAACCATTTTCACTGCATCAAGGCATACTGAATGTCGAAAACTTGCTGTTTATTTCAGGGTAGATTTTATATTCTCAAATATGGATGATCAGCCGTTGTATATCCCTTCTTCCCATCAACTACAGGTCCATTTCTTATACCCATCTTGCACCTAACCTCCTGGATCTTAGAATCATAGAATCATAGAATCATAGAATCATAGAATCATAGAGTTGGAAGAGACCACAAGGGCCATCGAGTCCAACCCCCTGCCAAGCAGGAAACACCATCAGAGCACTCCTGACATATGGTTGTCAAGCCTCTGCTTAAAGACCTCCAAAGAAGGAGACTCCACCACACTCCTTGGCAGCAAATTCCACTGTCGAACAGCTCTTACTGTCAGGAAGTTCTTCCTAATGTTTAGGTGGAATCTTCTTTCTTGTAGTTTGGATCCATTGCTCCGTGTCCGCTTCTCTGGAGCAGCAGAAAACAGCCTTTCTCCCTCCTCTATGTGACATCCTTTTATATATTTGAACATGGCTATCATATCACCCCTTAACCTCCTCTTCTCCAGGCTAAACATGCCCAGCTCCCTTAGCCGTTCCTCATAAGGCATCATTTCCAGGCCTTTGACCATTTTGGTTGCCCTCCTCTGGACACGTTCCAGTTTGTCAGTGTCCTTCTTGAACTGTGGTGCCCAGAACTGGACACAGTACTCCAGGTGAGGTCTGACCAGAGCAGAATACAGTGGCACTATTACTTACCTTGATCTAGATGCTATACTCCTATTGATGAGGCCCAGAATTGCATTGGCTTTTTTAGCTGCCGCGTCACACTGTTGGCTCATGTCAAGTTTGTGGTCAACCAAGACTCCTAGATCCTTTTCACATGTACTGCTCTCAAGCCAGGTGTCACCCATCTTGTATTTGTGCCTCTCATTTTTTTTGCCCAAGTGCAATACTTTACATTTCTCCCTGTTAAAATTCATCTTGTTTGTTTTGGCCCAGTTCTCTAATCTGTCAAGGTCGTTTTGAAGTGTGATCCTGTCCTCTGGGGTGTTAGCCACCCCTCCCAGTTTGGTGTCATCTGCAAATTTGATCAGGATGCCCTTGAGTCCATCATCCAAGTCGTTGATAAAGATGTTGAATAAGACCGGGCCCAAGACAGAACCCTGTGGCACCCCACTAGTCACTCTTCTCCAGGATGAAGAGGAACCATTGATGAGCACCCTTTGGGTTCGGTCAGTCAGCCAGTTACAAATCCACTGAGTGGTAGCATAGTCAAGACCGCATTTTACCAGCTTCTTTACAAGAATATCATGGGGCACCTTGTCAAATGCCTTGCTGAAATCAAGGTAGACTACATCCACTGCGTTCCCTTCATCTACCAGGCTTGTAATTCTGTCAAAAAACGAGATCAGGTTAGTCTGACATGACTTATTTTTCAGAAATCCATGCTGACTATTGGTGATCACAGCATTCCTTTCTAGGTGCTCACAGACTGTTTGCTTAATGATCTGCTCCAGAATCTTCCCTGGTATTGATGTCAGACTGACTGGGCGGTAATTATTTGGGTCCTCTCTTTTCCCCTTTTTGAAAATAGGGACAACATTTGCCCTCCTCCAGTCTGCCGGGACTTCGCCTGTTCTCCAGGAATTCTCAAAGATGACTGCCAGTGGTTCTGAAATCACATCTGCCAGTTCTTTTAATACTCTTGGGTGCAGTTCATCTGGCCCTGGAGACTTGAATACATCTAGACTAGCCAAGTATTCTTGTACTATCTCCTTAGTTATTCTGGGCTGTGTTTCCTCTGCTGAATCATTTGCTCCAAATTCTTCAGGTCGGGCATTGTTTTCTTTATCGGAGAAGACTGAGGCAAAGAAGGCATTGAGGAGTTCAGCCCTTTCTGTGTCCCCTGTTTGCATTTCACCATCTTCTCCTCTGAGTGACCCCACGGTTTCTTTGTTCTTCCTTTTGCTACGAACATACCCATAAAAGCCTTTTTTGTTGCTTTTAACCTCTCTAGCAAGCCTGAGTTCATTTTGTGCTTTAGCTTTTCTGACTTTGTGTCTACACGTGCTGGCTATTTGTTTGAATTCCTCTTTGGTGGTTTCCCCCCTTTTCCATTTTTTGTACACATCCTTTTTTAATCTTAACTCAGTTAAAAGTTCTTTAGATAGCCACCCTGGCTTCTTTAGGCACCTTCCATGTTTCCGTCTCATTGGTATTGCCTGAAGTTGTGCTTTTACTATCTCCCTCTTAACAAACTCCCAGCCATCTTGAACTCCCTTTCCTTTTAGTATTACTGTCCATGGGATCTCACCCAGCACTTCCCTAAGCTTTATGAAGTCGGCTTTCTTAAAGTCGAGAAATTGAGTCCTAGTATGTTTGGCTGCTCCTTTCCGCTGTATAGTAAACTTCAGAAGAGCATGATCACTTGCGCCTAATGATCCTTCCACTTCTACCCCACTAACCAGGTCATCAACATTGGTTAGGACCAGATCTAAAATGGCTGTTCCTCTTGTTGCTTCTCCCACTTTCTGGACAATGAAGTTGTCTGCAAGGGCAGTGAGGAATCTGTTTGACCTTATGCTCTTGGCTGAGTTTGACATCCAACAAATATCCGGGTAATTGAAGTCCCCCATTACTACTATCTCCCTTCCTTTTGCATGCTTGGCCATCTGTTCCAGGAAGGCATCATCTATGTCCTCCGTTTGGCTTGGGGATCTATAGTAAACTCCCACAATGAGGTCACTGTTATTCTTCTCTCCCTTAATTTTGACCCAAATGCTCTCACTTTGGCTTTGAGGTTCTAAATCTTGGATCTCTTCACAGGTATACACATCCCTGACATATAACGCCACTCCTCCTCCTTTCTTGTCTGGTCTGTTTCTTTGAAATAGATTGTATCCCTCCATTATTACATTCCAATCGTGGGATTTATCCCACCAGGTTTCAGTGATTCCTATTATGTCATATTTAGTTTGCTGTACCAGGAGCTCAAGCTCATCTTGTTTATTTCCCATGCTTTGCGCATTAGTGTACAGACATTGAAGTCCATTAATCATTCCCCCGTGTCTCTTATTTAAGGATTTTCTCCTCCCACCACTAGGTCTGCATGCTCTTTGCTCCATTCGGTCTATGACATTTGGATGATCATCTTCATCAATTGATAGACTCCTACCTTCAGGAGAACTGTCTCCCTCCCCCACATTAGTCAGTTTAAAGCCCTCCTGATGAGGTTTCTGAGATTTTTTGCAAAAACATTCCTCCCAACCGTTGTGAGGTGCAGCCCATCGCTTGCCAGAAGTCCATCTTCAAGAAACTGCATTCCGTGATCTAAGAATCCAAACCGTTCCTGTTTGCACCATTTGCGAAGCCAGTTGTTCACTTCCACTATTTTTCCCTCTCTCCCTGGGCCACGTCGTTCAACTGGGAGGACAGATGAGATGATCTTCCTCCTCCCATACATTGCAACTACTTTTTACCTTCCCCATCAATTCTGAAGCTACCACTCCTTCCCTTTTTTGCAACTCCTCCTTGCACATAGACTCCCATTTAACCGGTTAGATCTCCCTACCCAATGCAATTACTAACCTTCCTTTTAACCTCCCCATTTCTAAAGCCACCACTATTTTCCAACCCCATTTGCACCTCCCCTTTTCGCCTTCGCCCTCCTTTTTCAAACCGCCTCCCTTCCAAGTTTCCCCTTCCACATGGAACATCCACATGGTGATTTTGTAGCTCTTCGTTGCCCCCTTCTCATCTCTGTTCTCCAACCCCAAGCAGTCTCCTCCTTCCTCACCCGCATATGTGCTGTTGCTGATGCCATAAGCAGTTATGCCAATCTCTGCAATAGCTTGGGGGGAATTCCTGAATTTTCCTCCTGCTGAAGCAATGGACTCTGGAGCTGCCAGCCTCCTCTGGGGACTTTTCCAGGCCACAGCCACTGTGAGGAAATGGTGAGGGCATGGCAGCGACTACTAAGGATGAAGCAACACTGTCGCTGATTCTTCCTCCTTCCACAGCCCAGGAGGCCCATGCCCAAATACAAGAGTTTGAGGTGTTCTGGTAGGCCGAGAAAACCCAAGCCCAGCAGGTGTTGGGAAACTGTATGTGCAGCTACTCACACAGAGTCAATTAAGTTTTGGCAGTTAGCCAGAAGGCAGTCTGAAGGAGTAAGTCTGCCTGGTGATAACAGAGACATGGAAACCGCTCCCTCTCTCAAGGGAATGATAATTAATGGCCTACTAACTGGAATGTATTCCAGTTCAGTGTTCAGAGGTTCTGTGTCAGTGTAGGAGTTGTGAGTCGTATCAGAGAGAGCTAGCAAATGATCCATGTTCTGTTCCTATAAATAGTCCACTGTATATAATAAACACCTAACTACAAGTTCCTGGTTCCTGCTTTGTCTATCCTGTCTGCAGCCAAGTCGCCAATTGCTTCCGTGGATTCTGCGTTTACTCTGCTAGGTCTGGCTAAGGTCCTGCAGCTAGTCAGGAAGTTGCGAAACACCAGATAGGTTTTACCAATAGCAGGCCCATCTTTGAGCAGAGATGAGAACGGAGGGTCAGTGGGGTCGAACTAGGCCAGGGACTTGCCTGCGTACTGCTCAGAGCTGGGTCTGCTGGTCTCAAGTTTCTTTGGTTCTCGGGAAAACCCCACCCTAGATTGTCAATACACTGCAGTTCATATGGCACTTTGCGATGCTAGCACCATCTGTTGGTGACCACACAAATTTCAGTGTGATGACAGACTATTATATACGAAGAAAGGACAACATTACTTTTCGATTACAGATGTAGACATGAGGTATTATAATGACCTCCTGAACCCAGTCCCTGATGAGATTGTTTCTGTTGCCTTGATACTGGATTGCATGTTGCAACAGGTAAGCACAGTCTTCAGTATATTCAAGAATAGTTGTCATTTTTTTAAAAAAAGATTTTTGTATGCAGCTAAAAGTCCTTCAAAGGGTATCCATGGGGAAGTGACCTTATGGGGAGAGAACTGCTTTACTAGTAACAGGACTGGATCTTTCTCAGTTATAACTGTCCCAGTTCTCAGTGAACAGTTTTCATAGTTGTTGAAGACATCTGAAGGCAGCCCTGTTTAGTGAAGCTTTTAATGTTTGAAGTTTTATTCTGTTTTTAATGTTCTGTTGAAAGCCACTCAGAGTGACTGAGAAAACCCAGCCAGATGGGTGGGGTAGAATTAATAAATTCTTATTGTTATTGTTGTTATTATTATTTATAGTGACTCCATCCTAGGCTGGGTGGGTCCCAGTATTCCCTGTTCCTGATAATGGACAGATTTGGGATTCTGCTGGTATTCTGACTATCCTGATGCTCATACCATCCATGACAGCCACGGAGTTATCCTATTTATGTTTTCTTTTGCTAGGTTGTTGCATCAGAACAGAATCTTACACCACCAAGCTTGGTGGTTCCAGAGCCTCGTGAAGATGGGCTGGATCATACCATTGCAAGTCACATGGTTTCGATCCTGCCTTCTCTTGCCCTTCCTGAGAGTGAGAAAAAGGTTTGTATTGCCAAGTATTACTATTTTGTTGTTTGGAAATATAGATATTTTAAATTTGTGTTTTTTACTTTCATTAACAGAATCTTTACAACTCCTTTTATCCTGAAAATAAAGAAAAGACCACGGATCAGAAGTGGCCTCTTATACTGAACTACCATGATACCCTGTCCCAGAGATTGTACTTCCTAAAGGTAGAATGTGGTGCAGTTTAGTCTTTCTTTTCTTTTCTTTTCTTTTCTTTTCTTTCTTTCATCAGTAGCATTAAATGCATAAATAATGACACTTTGAACAATGAGGGGGAAATAGCAAGTAGGAACATTTTTCTATAAATTTGCTAGGACCCAAAGGACTTCAGAGGCTGGAACTAACTTCACACTCATTGCATAATAATAATAATAATAATAATAATAATAATAATAATAGGTAAAAAAAAGAAAAGGACCCCTGGACGGTTAGGTCCAGTCAAAGGCAACTATGGGGTTGCGGCACTCATCTCGCTTCAGGCTGAGGGAGCTGACGTTTGTCCGCAGACAGTTTTCCGGGCCATATGGCCAGCATGACAAAACCGCTTCTGGCACAATGGAACACAGTGACAGAAACCAGAGCTCACGGAATGCCATTTACCTTCCCTTCACAGCAGTACCTATTTATCTGTTTGCACTGGCGTGCTTTAGAACTGCTAGGTTGGCAGGAGCTGGGACAGAGCAACAGGAGTTTTGTGCGGATTTGAACCACTGACCTTCCAATTGCCAAACCCAAGAGGCTCAGTGGTTTAGACCACAGCACCACCAATAATATATTTATACCCTGCCCATCTGACTGGGTTCCCCCAGCCACTCTGGGTGGCTTCCACACAGTAGGACATCAAATATTAAAAACTTCCCTATACAGGGATGTCTTCAGATGTCTTCTAAAAGTCAGATAGTTTATTTCCTTGAAACTTGATGGGAGGCTGTTTCACAGGGTGGGTGCAACTACTAAGAAGACCCTTTGACTGCTTCTCTGTAATTTCACTTATCACAGTGAGGGAACTGCCAGAAAGCCCTCAGAGTTGGATCTCGGTATCCAAGCTGAATCTAAGTGCCAGTTTTCAGTTAAATTTTCAAGTTCAGGAATATTTTTATGTAGGATATATAGGGCATTAACACCGGTTAATATTTGTTTCTTTTTTCTCTTCAGATGCAGGGTGGTTTAGACCCAGCCAAGGTTGAAGATGAAATGATGTGCAAACTGCCTTTGATGGATCTTCTTAAATTCCCTCTTCCGCCTCCTGAAACCAATACCAGGCGCCTTGCCAGCATCCACGAGCTTATGCACTATTGCACTAGCGGTAACATGCTTCCTTTACTGTAAACAGCTTCCCCCAAAGTCCAAAAAGGTTGTTATAAGGTATTTTTATAGGACCAGGTAAAGGTTTGAGTCCCTTCACACCTTGTTTAATATATTATAGGCCTCCCTTGGCCTGAAGAGGCTGGTACAAGTGTGAACTGTAAATGGTAATAAGAGAGGTTTCCTGGTCAGTAGGGTAGAATTGTCTTTAATTCTGCTCCGGTTGCCAGGCACTAAGGGATTATGCTTCACCTTTTGCAGTGCAAGTCACTGCTCATCCTGTTCCTGAACCCTTTCCCCAATCCGTAAGTCTGGGCTGTAAGCCATACATTGTATTTTTAAAAATAGGTAGTATAGTACTGTACAAGCAACTCTCTACCTATCCAGGGGTTACGTTCCAGTGCCCCGCATGCATAAGTGGAAATCACATAAGTGGGGAGCACCCTCTAAACACCCTTTAAATGCCCGCTCTGCCACTCTCTCTGCAACCCAGATCAAAAATACTGTACTAAAAAAGATCCACAACTGGACTTGAAGCTCTTGGGCTCCTGGACAATGTGTGGAAAAGTGGCTGCAGCTGTAGAGCTGGGCGATATTGCGATTAATTGTCTGAAACTGATATGGCCTTCAAACCGCGATACCAGTTTCAGACTTTTTGAGCTGGCAGTACATTGCGGCTCCCCAGCCACTGCCGGCACCTCATTCCTGCCTGCCTGCCTGAGCTGTGCTGGCGGCAGCCAGGAAGCCACGATGTATCGCCAGTTCAAATTGCCTTGATCAGCTGAGAGGTGAGCAGGAGTGCTAGGGCTGGGCAATTTCAGACATCGTGATATATCAGTACATTGGGCTATTCAGCTGCTGATCTATCACAATGTTGAAAACCAGGTATCGCCCAGCTCTATGCTGCTGCTGTGCTACCCCACGTGTCAGGTGTTAGGCAGGGAGGCTGAGCAGCCTAAAGAAAGCATTGCTGCGCCTCCAGTCCCTTCCCTGCCCTTACTGAAGTCCTCTTTGAGCTCTAGGATGGGTCTCCTCACGAGCCACGAGGACCCTCCAGTTGTCAGGCTTTGGGGGAATGCATATCTCTCTAGAAATGGTGTTGCTCCCAGTTAAGGTTCACCCCCTCCGTCCCCATTAATCTATGTCACTCCTACATCTGGTAGTCTGAGCTTGTTGCCGCTACACTTTCTGTTCTAGCGCTCTCAAAGCCCATCTAGTCTTAGGCGAAGAGGGGTTAGGGATTCTTTCCAAGGACACTGAATCTGCCAGCTGTCTCTCTCCTGGCGTTTCCTCTTTTAGCTGTTCCTCACCTAGTATTTCCCAGCTTTCCCCCTCTGGACTATGCCCCTCTGCAAACCACTGTTCTAAATCAATACTGTCCTCCTGCCCTTGGGAAGGTTCAGGACAATGGAGGGGGGGAGCCCTCCTACCATTCCTCCTCAATCCAGCCCCTGACACCAGCTCTCTCCCTCCATTTCCTGGTATGAATTAAGTTACTATTTCCTGGCACCGCACATACACACGTATGTGCATGAGTCGATCATGCGCAAGTGGGAGGGATTCCTGTATATCAATGAAAAGTGACCAGTGCCCGTAGGAAAAATATCTCATCATGGGACACACTTTGCTGACGTCGCTGAGTTTACTTTCTGTGCCTTGATCTTCCTACAGAACACATGAACTGGGCTGAAATAGAGCGAGCTTTTAAAGTGTTTACATTTGAAAGTCTGAGGCTGACAAAGGTAGATGACTCTGGACAGCTAGAAGGCTGTGGCAGAATGCTTGGCGGTGGTGATGAGATTTCTTACATCCCATGGGATAATCCTGCTGAGTTTGCCAGACAACTGAGACAAGAATTGATGGACCTAAAAATATCACAGGAAGAGTATCTGACCAAATCAGGTACGGAGGTTATCATAATTTTTTTTATTTATTAAATGAAATTTATATATGACTTGATTGTTTAAAAACACACACCTCAAAGCTGTTTATGAAAGATAAAACAGTAAAATCAAGAAAAATTCACAACCATGTATTAAAACGGTGCGTGTTATTGCTAGACCTCTTACTGAAAGATGTATATACCGTATTTTTAGCCCTATAGGACGCACCGGCCCACAGGACGCACCTATTTTTTGGGGGGGGGGAATAAAGGGGGGGAAATTATTTCCCCCCCAGGCACGGGGCTGGGGAAGCCCAAGCTTCCCCTGACCCCAGAACATGCAGCTCTCCGCAAGCGTGGGAGCCCAGTGCCGGGCTCCCATGGCTTGCGGAGAGCTGCGCGAAGCTAAGCCTGGGCGCGCTGTGCCTCTGCGCTGTCCCCCGAGCTTGCGGAGCTGGCGGCGGGGAGAAGCACGCGTCTCCCCGCCGTCAGCCTCCAAACCACGTTGGGAGACAGCGGGATGGCGCGCTGCACCTCCCCGCTGTCCCCCGAGCTTGTGGGGCTGGCGGTGGGGCTCTCCTGAAGCCTGGAGAGTGAGAGGGGTCGGTGCGCACCGACCCCCCTCGCTCTCCAGACTTCAGCGAAAGCCTGCATTCGCCCCATAGGACGCACACACATTTTCCCTTCATTTTTGGAGGGGAAAAAGTGTGTCCTATAGGGCGAAAAATACGGTACATTTGCTGCTGCAACAAAGGGCAGTAAAGGGACAAGTTCAAAAAGGGATTTTAGAGAATGCTTTGTAAGTCATCTTGGCCAAGAGATACATTTTCCAGCATGGCCAGTGTTTGCCTTGGTCCACGCCCAAAGCAAAATTGCTGAAGCCCCTGTTCTCAGACTTCTGCTCTGCAATGGTGACGTGTGGCATCTCCAAGACGGCTCTGCAGACACATTTTGCACAGATCACAGAGAAAGTGGTTCTTTTGAAAAACCCAAAAGAAGAGCTAGAGATAGGAGAAAGCCAAGTGTTGTTAGCCAAAGGATGAAAGAGATGGAAGTATCCTAGCTAAGCAGGGATGATGAGGGCTAAGAGGCAGAGTTGGAAGAGGATTTAAAGGCAGGGCAGTTAGAATAAGGAAGAAAAAGTTTGACTGCTAGGGCCTGATCTATATTTGCCACAGAGTAGGATGGGAGAATGCTGAGGTCATAAAACAGATTACAGGGGTACCTCGGGTTACATACGCTTCAGGTTACAGACTCCGCTAACCCAGAAATAGTGCTTCAGGTTAAGAACTTTGCTTCAGGATGAGAACAGAAATCGTGCTCCGGCGGCATGGCAGCAGCAGGAGGCCCCATTAGCTAAAGTGGAGCTTCAGGTTAAGAACAGTTTCAGGTTAAGAATGGACCTCCAGAACGAATTAAGTACTTAACCCGAGGTACCACTGTACAGTACTAAAGAATGCAAGTATTGTACTTAAGAACACACAGAGAGAAAACACCATGGTACACCTCTACTAGTGCCTTCATCTGCCCCACCTGCAATGAAACATGTCTCTCCCATATTGGTCTCTATAGGCACAGCAGGCACCGTAACTCTCCAGTGGTTTGACTTTACTCCCAAAGGTGTAGTCCTCCCTTGTCTCCCAAAATAGACAGATGCCAACAACAGCTGTTAAAGGAATTTATACTGAGCTTGTTAATGTTGTATATGTTTGGAGATGGCTACAGTCCTAAACACAAGTACTAAGGAATAAGCACTGTTGAAGGTTCTTCCAAGTAAACATACCTAGGGAATTGTCCTGATGCTGTCAGAAACCCGAGTCTTCTAGTACTGTTTAGGTCACAGTATTCTCTTTTGCTCTTACCATTTTTAGTCTATTTACGATATTCCTTCAGAGCCGAAAAGTTTCAAAGTTATTCGACATGCCTTCATTCTCCTTCACAGTGAAGTCATGGTCCATATTTAACATTTTTCAGAGGTCAGTCCCTCTCCACAGTCCACTTGCCCTCAGGCCATGTTGCAGATGAGCAACTGCACTATTCACAGACCACGTGCCACTGCCAGAGTCCACAGGAGGCCAGTCTGCTTTTCCCACTTTGTTTCTGTGCTGCCACTTTGAATGTTGAAACTTAAACTGGAGATTAGGGAACTCCCATTCTGACTTCGGAATTTTTCTGATTTGCACCTCCTGTTCATAGGGTTTTTCACTGACAGTGCTTTTCGTAGTCGACAATTTTTCTCTTTTTCATTTGACAACGGTATTAAGAGACCATCAGGACTTTACAATTCAGGTATGCTTTATTTGGAAAGAGCCTCTTTCCCTTTCCCTCTGTCTTCACTTTGGTGTTAAAACAAAGCACTTATTTTTCTCATCGGTGATCAGTCTGCCAAAATACACTCATATTAGCAAACTATCTACAGAGAATACCAACAGCTAAGCAAAGCTTATCCCTGAAAGTCAGTTAGGTTCCTTAAAGAATCACAAGGCAATCCAGCGGGCTGGCAGTGTTGGGAAACGGCAGTGTTGGGAAATGGCGTGTTGCCAGTGATCTGCCCCTGGCTGGTCTTCGGTCAGTCCAGGAAGATCTGAAATAAGCGACACCTCCCTCTTGAGAGATGCACACTCCCTTCCCCCTTGCATGTCAGCAGGAGAAAGAAAACAGTCTGGAAGTAGTCTGACTCATTCTACTTTATTCCCGGACTGTACACTGTACAAAACATGTCTGCTCTCTCAGAAACCTCCGTACAACTCACTGACTCCCCCTTTACAGCAACAACAGGAAGGTCTCAAGTTACACTGAGAACACAACCCTGAGAAGAGCGTTGAACATCCTGTCTCACGCTCAGAAACATCAGAGGAATCACATGATGTAAACAATGAGCTGCTAGTTTGCAGCTGCTGAGCACTCATATCCCAACAGGCAGAACCAGCAGCTAGTTTATGCTAGACTATTGCACAGTCAGGCTCCTATGCACTCCCATCAGTAGAGTGTAGCTGCCAGTACACAAACTTAGCTATGCAAAAAATCTGCAATAAGAATGCAAGCCGTGTAGTGCAGCAGAGCTCATAAACAGGTGGTCCCGGGTCCAGTCTTCCTACCGGAAAAAGCTAGGTGCAATCCTTGCACACAGCACAGCTTAGGTGTCAGAGCTAAACAGGGGGAACGCTACATGAGCCAATTGGCTGTGGCATCACACAGGCTCTGCCAGTCACATTGGCCAGAGGTGCACCCTCGCTTCTCATTCGTTGTTAAAGAGTATGTGTGTATGTGAAACACGAAGACACAAGGATTGTCCATTTCAGATTAAGGAGAAAAAGAATTAAGGCTACAATTCTATATACTGGGAGTAAAGTCCATTGATTTCTTTTGAATGGGATTGCACCATAAAGAAGCACACCCTCGCTCCTGGTTCATGCACTTGCTGACCCAAGGATTTTCGTGGAAAATCCTTATAATACAGTGGTGCCTTGCAAGACGAAATTAATTCGTTCCGCAAGTTTATTCTTCTTGCGAGTTTTTCGTCTTGCGAAGCACGGTTTCCCATAGGAATGCATTGAAAATAAATTAATGCGTTCCTAGGGAAACCGCTTGCCAGGCTGGCGGTGTGGAGAAGGGCTTTTCTCCCCACCGCAAGCCTTCAGGACAGGTACAGGAACAGAGGGGAAGGCGCGCAGCGCTTTCCCTCTGTTCCCGGGGCTTGCGTGGGAGGAGGGTTTTTCCTCCCCACCGCCAACATTCAGAACAGCATTCTGAATGTTGGCGGTGGGAAGGAAAACCCTCCTCCCACCCCAAGTCTTCAGGAAAGCCATCCGAAGCCGGGCGGCGGGAGAAGGTGTCCCCGCCCCCCCCGCCCGGCATCGGAGCTTCGTTCCGATGGCGGGCGGCGGGAGGAGGTGTCCCCGCCCCCCCGCCCGGCATCGGAGCTTCGTTCCGATGGCGGGCGGCGGGAGAACGCGTTCCCGCCCCCCGTCCGGCATCGGAGCTTTGTTCCGATGGCGGGCGGCGGGAGGAGGTGTCCCCGCCCCCCCGCCTGGCATCGGAGCTTCGTTCCGATGGCGGGCGGCGGGAGGAGGCTTTCCCGCCCCCCCCCCCCGCCCGGCATCGGAGCTTCGTTCCGATGGCGGGTGGCGGGAGGAGGTGTCCCCGCCCCCCCCCCGCCCGGCATCGGAGCTTCGTTCCGATGGCGGGCGGCGGGAGAACGCGTTCCCGCCCCCCCGCCCGGCATCGGAGCTTCGTTCCGATGGCGGGCGGCGGGAGGAGGTCCGAGGACAGTGGGGAAGACACGCTGCGCTTCCCCGCTGTCCCGGAGATTTCCCTATGGGCTTTCGTCTTGCGAAGCAAGCCCATAGGGAAAATCGTCTTGCGAAGCAACTCGCAAACGGAAAACCCTTTCGTCTAGCGGGTTTTCCGTCTTGCGAGGCGTTCGTCTTGCGGGGTACCACTGTAAACAGAGCTGGGCATGTTTAGCCTGGAGAAGAGGAGGTTAAGGGGTGATATGATAGCCATGTTCAAATATATAAAAGGATGTCACATAGAGGAGGGAGAAAGGTTGTTTTCTGCTGCTCCAGAGAAGCGGACACAGAGCAATGGATCCAAACTACAAGAAAGAAGATTCCACCTAAACATTAGGAAGAACTTCCTGACAGTAAGAGCTGTTTGACAGTGGAATTTGCTGCCAAGGAGTGTGGTGGAGTCTCCTTCTTTGGAGGTCTTTAAGCAGAGGCTTGACAACCATATGTCAGGAGTGCTCTGATGGTGTTTCCTGCTTGGCAGGGGGTTGGACTCGATGGCCCTTGGGGTCTCTTCCAACTCTATGATTCTATGATTATTATTAAGAGAGAGGAATGTTGTGAGAAAGAGGCAAGCCGGTGCTCTGAAAAACGTAGAGACCGTTTATCAGGGTAGAGCAGGATGGAGATTGTGCCACCAGCATTTAAGCAACAGGAACAGCCAAAGAACCAGATGAAAAGATAAAATATGTCTGTGGGTGTGTTAGTGTATGCATCTCTTATCCATCCATCCATCTATTTAGCTTTATTTTTCAGATCGGGTTGCTGAATGTAAGAGTGATCTCAACGCTTCTCTTGAAAATAAGGTAAGAAATACTGTGGTTGAAATGTGATTTACAGTATGATATGAAAGTGGAGTCTGTACATGTGAATTATGGTAGCTGAGAATTTTCGGTGCGTTTTTAACTTCAAATGTATATATAACAGATGGATGCTCTTTGGTGATTCAAAACCTTTCCTCTTAAAGATTATATGTACACTAATAAAAGTAGAATAGGAACTTCTAATGCCACGTTGTTGTACTCTAAAATCATAACCAGTTAAAAATTCTTACCCATTATCATTCTGTGTTGCCTGCGATTCTGTCTCCTTTCAGTATGGGCAGTTCTCTACACTTAAAGGTAAAGGTAAAGGACCCCTGACCCCTTAACTAAGTCCAGTCGCGAACAACTCTGGGGTTGCGGTCAGCTAGTATTTGTTGAAGCTGTTTCCATTGCTTTATATAATTTGAAAGTTCAAGATTGCTCTTGAAGAAAAAACCTGTGTTCCAAAATAGATTGAGCTGTAATAAATCCTATTAGTACGCATTTTGGGGAACAAATTAATTCTGTTAGTTCTTTCTGGTCTCACATATTGGTGTCCGTCCCCCATCCCTCCCACTTTTTTACTTCTGTATTGAGTTTTTTTATTGAAAGGAGAGGCAGGTGACACATTCCATTCCCGCTTCCATTCTTAGTGGCAGCTTTCTCCTTTATCTGAACAGATCCATGCCAAACTTACTCAGATAGATTATTTGAGAGAGAATCTCTATAATAGTTTGTGTCGGGATGGGTGTTGATGCTTATCTGGAAGTGCCTGTCCAAGTCTTCCCATTTACCAAATTAAAAATTAGTTTTGTGACTCCCAAGCCAAAAAAAAAAAAAGTTAGAATCTTAGAACTGTAGAGTTGGAAAGGACCTCTGAGAATTATCTAGTACAATCTCAACTGGATCATGCATGACAGATGGACACCCAACCACTGCTTAAACCCCTGCTCTGTGCCCTTCGTTATATGTGATTGTTTTATACCTCTTGGTGTTTCTTTAGATACATTCAGATACAGAGTTAGTTGCCATACAGGAGACCCAGCAGCGGTGTTTGAAAGACTGGAGTTTTGCAGAACATTTTCAACCACACCTTCTCTTCCAGGTATTTTTAGTTGCTTTTTCTTCATGATATGTGTGTGTGGGGGGGGGGGGGGAGAAACGACGACAGAAAAGGATATCGAGCATTTCATTTCTATACCCCTGCTTCAGATGCAGAGCTGATGAGTGACGTTTCTTAACCATTTCCATTTAGCCACCCTTTTAAATCTTAATTGCACGCCTGTCACCAAAGCAGGGGAAACTGTCTTTGTATTCTGTTTTATCTTGGATACCATCATAGGTATTGCTTGTTGGGAAGAGTGGAGGTGTCATTTACTGTGCCCACCTTCACTTCTATGAGTGTCCTTTCCCTTGATAGGTCACACAGGACTTAATAAAAGAGATGTTCCTTCTTTTATTTACATATGAAGAACTTGCTGGGCACCTTTTTACGGGCAGAGGGGGAGTTACTATTCCATCATAGCTCTTCTGAAATAAAATATATTTGCGTACACGTGACGCAATCAACCTGTCACGGAGCCTGTATATTAACTAAGATAGAGCTGGTGTCATCAGCGTGTTAATGACACTGGACCCTAAATCTCCTAATGCCAGCTCCAATGCCTTTATAGAGATATTAAACAACATTGGAAATAAGAATCGTGCCCTGTGGCACAACTGCTAGTGGGTAGACATGTAATCTTCCAACAGTATTTTCTGAACTGAACCCTGTAGGTAGGAATGGAACCTCCAGGTCGCCCTGGGCAAGATAAAACAACTAACAAATTCAATAAATGAAATCAATAATAGCCACAGCAACACCTTCCCACCAAGCCATGGAAACTGTGCAGGAGGATAAATTGCTCAATGGTATTGAAAGCTGCTACAAGCAAAAGCAACAAGATTGCACTTTCCTTGTCCCTTTCCTGATGGTGGTCACCATCTGGGCAATCAATGTCTAGTATTAGTTACAAAAAACGCTACGTTAAATATGCTATAAATATGTTTTTTATGTTAAAACTGTTCCCCCGAATGCCCCTTTCCCCATTGCCAGTCACTTACAAAAGTTGAGTTATGCTTTCCTTTTGTTCTCAGGTTCTTCACAACGCAATCCAGCATTACAAATGCATTGATTCCTATTATCACACTCAAGATAACTCCTTGCTGATAGTCCTTCATAATCCGATGAACCAACGTTGCCAGTTTGAAGAGTCCTGGAATGTTGCGTTGCATTCTGACGTTGGGTTCAGGTGAGAGGTTCTTCAGGCAATGCCTCCAAATAGCCCAGAAGCCATAGGTATGGAATACAGCATGAAAAGGAGATGATGGTGATTCGTGATGAGAATGGCAAGTGCAAGCAAGTGTAAATGGGTGCACATTGCTGCAAAAACCCCACCCCAAACACTTCATTTTGAATATATGGAATAGGTGCTGAGGGACCTGGAATGAAGCATAGTGCAGAGTTTGATGAATATGCTGACCCAGTGGGTGGCAGCTGTGAAAAGGGCAAATTCCACATTAAGGAACATGAGGAAAGGGATTGAAAATAAAGTTGCCAATGCCATAAAGCCATTATATGGTGTGACTACTCTTGGATCACAGTATTGTTCTGCTTAAAAGGTAAAGGGACCCCTGACCATTAGGTCCAGTCGTGACCGACTCTGGGGTTGCGGCGCTCATCTCGCTTTATTGGCCGAGGGAGCCGGCGTACAGCTTCCGGGTCATGTGGCCAGCAGGACTAAGCCGCTTCTGGCGAACCAGAGCAGCGCATGGAAACACCATTTACCTTCCCGCCAGACCGGTACCTATTTATCTACTTGCACTTGGATGTGCTTTCAGACTGCTAGGTTGGCAAGAGCTGGGACTGAGCAACGGGAGCTCACCCCGTCATTGCGGGGATTCGAACCACCAACCTTCTGATCGGCAAGTCCTAGGCTCTGTCGTTTAACCCACAGCGCCACCCGTGTCCCTTCACACCTCAGAAAAAGGATATTGTAGAGTTGGAAAACATTCAGTATGGGGCAACCCAAATGATCAAGGAACAGAAGCAACTCCCTGATGTGGAAAGGTTGCAGCATTTGGGGCTTTGTGCTCTTAAGAGTGAGAATTAATGTCCTTAACCGAAAGCAATGGTGGACAAGTGAGGAAGGAAGAGGATAGCTCAGTCTGCCCTGTGCAGATGCATGGCTGACCAGCTGCCATTGCCTATGCTAGCATCTCATGTTTACATACAGCACACATCTAGCTAGTAAGCAGTTGCACACTTGCACAGTGCTGACTGAAACTCCAAAAAGTCAAGCATGCAAGTTCCCTTTCTGTCACCCCATAGCAGCCAGCAGTTTCCAGAGGTGAACCATTTCATCAGCTGTTGTGCAGATCTGATTTGCGTACTTGTTTTTTTTTTAATAATCCACATTTTTTAATAATGCAGAAATATTTTTAAACATAAAATGCAATATAAACTATTTAAGGGTTTTAATTCTTTCATATGAGAAGGCAAAGATTCTTGATCGCTGTGTTTTCTTATCGATAATAGTAGAAATTCTTTTTCCCAGGAATTACCTGGAATTGGTGGCTGCTTCCATAGATGAATGGATAGTAAGAGAAGAAGTAAAATATCAGGAAGAAAAAATGGCAAAAGAACTGGAAGCTCTTAGGTTAGCTAAAGAGTTAGCAGAAAAAGCACCTGTTGAAGTCAAGTCCCCACCTACTGGCAAAAAGGGTGCTGCGCAGAAGAAGTCCAAAAGTAAGTTGACTACATATGCCTACTCAGAGGTAAGTTCAGTGGGCCAGGTAAGCATGTGTAATAAGACTGCAGCCTTAGCCATGTTCTTATTCAGAAAACAACTTGCAATCCCTTGCAGCAAATTATATAAGCCAGCTCCATTTACCTGTGTTAGGGAATTGCCCACCCAAAGGCCTTGTTTTGGGTGCCATAGAAGGCTTTGTTCAAGCCTACCTGCAGCAAGGGGCGATCATTTTCAGAAGGGCCACAGCTTAGGGATGGGAAAGGATAACCCCTCTTGCTGCAATTAGGCTTGGGAATAAACCTTTGTTTGCTTGCAATAGAAGGGTTTTCTCCAAGCCTAATTGTTTGGAGACAATGGTTGACTTGGATATTGTAACTGGTGGGGGAGGGTTAACCATTCCATCCCCAGCTCCACTCTCCAAGAAACTCACCCATCCCCTCCAAATTTGGTTCTAAAATGGCTAAAGTCCTTTTTTCAAACCTCATAGCTAGTGAGATTGGAGTATGAGAGAGGGGTTGCTGTGTGATTTGTGAGCGTGTAGTTGCAGTATGCGGTGGATGGTGATATGAAGTGTCTTTTGCCCATAGCATGTGACTGATACGTTTCTTGCTGTTATTTCTGCATCTTGGGGGTCTCCCTTTATTGACTCCTACCAGGGCTTGCACACGAGCTCATTATTAAGAAAGAAGACATTTTTCTTTTACAGCTCAAGGAAATTTGTTCCGTGATCTCCATGCTTTAATGTAGCTTACAAATAAATGTTGCCAAGTTAAAATTGACGTTCCTTTAAATGATTTTTTTCAGAGTATAAGGGAGCATATGAGATGATGGAAAGAGATAGAGTAATAGCCAGATTGCTTGTGCCAAATATGGGAATTTGAGCTCTACTTTTTAAGCTTTGGCGTTGCATTCGTTCTATCGCTCTTTTAACGAATCTTTCTTGGTAGTTGGTGGCTGCTGTTGCAACATACTTTTGAAGATGCTTTATCTTTATCTCAATTCTCAAAGCTCCTACCAAAAGTAAAGTCGACGTTTCTCCAGAACCTGCAGTTGAGAAAGAAAAAAACATTTTTGTCAGAGATGACTCTCTCAAGGTAACAATAAAAAAGAAAAAAGAAAAGCCTAATCCCAAAATAATTCCATATGTTCCAAGTGTTTTTATACACCTGAGGGTGTTTTGTTTTTGTTCCTGTTTTTATTATTCATGTTGTGTTTTTATCTTGTATATTTTTGCTGTGAACCGCCCTGAGATCTTCGGGTGAAGGGCAGTATACAAATTAAATAAATGCTTAAATAAATAAAACATACTTATGGCAAGAGCAGAAGCTGCAGAGTGATAATAGTAATGATTTTTTTGTTTTTTGTATAAGCTGCACACACACACTTTCAGTTTGTATTGAAAAGTTTTGGAAACAGATAATTACAGGGCTTTAAATAATATATTGAAATTACTTAAAATATTGACGTTTTTAAAGAGGAGGGAAGGTGGGTTAAACTAAAAGTAATCCAATAGTGACTCAAAAAAAAGGTTGAAACGAAAAGTTTTCCATGCGCTGCAAAGTGAAGACCATCATGTTCATTTAGGCCCTGAAGTCTTAATTGTTTGGACAGGCTTGGAAGGAAGAGCAGGAGCGGCTGTTAGAGGAAGAGCGGTTGAAAGAATTAAAAAAAGCCGAGAAGAAGGAGAAACCTGGCAAGAAAAAAGGCCAGAGCAAGGAGCAAGCAGCCTCCGATGAAGGAAAGGCATCCAAAAAGAAAACGAACAAAGAAAAAAAATCGCCGTCCAGATCACCAGAGTCGGCTAAATCACCAGACACTGAAGATCAGGCAAAGCTGGCCAGGCAAAGTAAACAAATTAACCCTCCGCAGCCACCCGTGAAAGAATATGAGGTGTGTTACTCCTATTAGGAAGATATTGCCTTTTTTCATAGGGTGCCTGTATATCTTGTCTCAAGCTTGAGCTTTTCTGCAGAGGCAAATTGTGCCTGAAGCAAATTTTACCATTCCTCAGTGTGCATTTAATACGTTCCATGGGGTGCTTCTTTTAGTGATATACGCATCAACCCCAGTTCTGACATACTTTGCATCTTTTTAATGACCGATTAACGCCTTCTTTCCCAGACCACTTTTGATGTGGGCTTCAGCCCGTATGAGTGCAAATGAAAGCACATGCAAACAGTGCCTTTTTTGCAGGGGTGGCTCCTCGCCATGGCGAAATCGCAGTGGGTGTGGACCACGGAGGAGCATCCCACTGCCTTTCTGCCCCTCAAGGCCATCACTTCGCTTCCAATTGTTCATTCACCTGCACCTTAGATTCTGCTCTAACAGTGGGTTGCTGGTGGGGCCAGGCAGAACACATACATTTTTAACCAGCTGTTTTGTGAAAATAAGGGACGCGGGTGGCGCTGTGGGTTAAACCACAGAGCCTAGGACTTGCTGATCAGAAGGTTGGTGGTTCGAATCCCCGTGACGGGGTGAGCTCCTGTTGCTCGGTCCCTGCTCCTGCCAACCTAGCAGTTCGAAAGAACGTCAAAGTGCAAGTAGATAAATAGGTACCGCTAGGGCAGGAAGGTAAATGGCGTTTCCGTGCACTGCTCTGGTTCACCAGAAGCGGCTTAGTCATGCTGGCCACATGACCCGGAAGATGTACACCGGCTCCCTTGGCCAGTAAAGTGAGATGAGCACCGCAACCCCAGAGTCGGTCATGACTGGACCTAATGGTCAGGGGTCCCTTTACCTTTACTTTGTGAAAATAAGGTGTAATAATAATAATAGTAATAATAATAATTTATTATTTATACTCTGCCCATCTGGCTGGGCTTCCCCAGCCACTCTGGGCGACTTCCAAAAAAATATTAAAATACTGTAATACATCAAACATTAAAAGCTTCCCTAAACAGGGCTGCCTTCAGATGTCTTCTAAAAGTCTGGTAGTTGTTGTTCTCTTTGACATCTGATGGGAGGGCATTCCACAGGGTGGGTGCCACTACCGAAAAGACCCTCTGCCTGGTCCCCTGTAACTTGGCTTCTCGCAGTGAGGGAACCGCCAGAAGGCCCTCGGTGCTGAACCTCAGTGTCCGGGTAGAACGATAGGTGTAATGGAAAACTTGGGTTTCATTTTTTAAATCTATGGCTGTTGTCCACAGGTGAACAAATACCATAGGGTAGGCCGACAGCAGACCTCAGGTTTCTGGAACTCAGGGAGGACGAGCTACTGGTGGAGCCCAGCACAACACAGACGTTGCCTGCTGTTTTGTGAAAGTTGGGTAGATCAGAAAGGGCCTCAGATAGTGAGCAGGAACAAAGTCTTGCCTCCCTCTGTGGCCTCAGCTCTTCCTCTTTTTTGTTGCAAACTGGCTCACTAGCCTTCATTTGCCTCTTCCTTCAGTGCAGTGCTGATGACAACCCCGTTGTGAAATACCTTCAGGCCTCAGCCCTGAACACATCATATCCCCAAAATGGCTTCTCAAGAAGAGCCTGGGCTGTCCCAAGTGCCTCCTTATTTGTAATCCAGAAGTGGAGATTGGTATAGAAGGGTCAAAACATGGAGAAGTTTCTGTCAACCTCCCAGAATTTAGGCAGCTCTCCATGGCAGCCTATCAACAACTGCTTCTTTTTTTAAGTGTTCAAATACAGTCATACCTCAGGTTAAAGATGCTTCGGGTTAATTCTTTTCAGGTTGCGTCCTGCGGCGACCCGGAAGTAACAGAACGGGTTACTTCTGGGTTTCGGTGCTCGCGCATGCATGGACGCTCAAAATGAAGTCATGCGCAGAAGCAGTTGCGTTCTGCTCAGGGTGTGTACGGGGCTCCAGAACTGATCCCGTTCACATCCAGAGGTACCACTGCATATGAAATCTCTTAATAAACACCACAAGGTGTCTTTTTTAATGTAAAAATAAAAAATATGGCCATATGCAAGTGTCAACAAATACCACTGTATGGAAGCTCTCTGGTTATGTGTGGCTACAGAGGAAGGGAGGACCTTGTTGTTCTGCACCACTTTTTCTTAGGGGGGGGGCATATAGATGATAGCTATATAAAGGGCAGAATTCACTCACTTCCTGGGTTTTCAAAATATTTATATTTTATTGAAATAACTTCGGTTATAAAGAAGTAAATTGATAGAGGGAAAAACCACACACTTCATGAGTCACAAAACAGCGGTGGAGTCGTGTTGCTGATAGAGTATTCCAGTTTTCCTTGGCTGAAAACTTGTGTCTAATTCTACCTTTTCCTGCAACTGTTCTGTCCTAGTTTCTTGGATACAATATGGCTGAGAATCCCATTCAAGTTGCAGGGACTACCCGATATCTGTTCCCTACTGACGGAGGACAAATCCAGGCAGAAAGGATAACGTTTGAAAAAGGTGATTCTTTCGCACTTGGCATTTCTATGGGTTTCTAAACATGCATTTAGAATCAGTATTGATAGATGTTTCACTGTTGAAGTAATAACAGTGTAGCGTTGTGGTTAACAGAGTAAGCTATGAATCAGGAGCTCCTGATTTGAATTTTGCCTCTGTCAAGAACTCACTGAGTAGCCATTGGTGAGCAATCTTCCCTCAGCTACCAACCAGCGGCGGAGCAAGCTGATCGGGCATCTGGGGCGGCGCATGTGCCCTGCGCCCAGGGCCGGGGCCAGCTGGGGCAGGACGCTCCACAGGGCCTCTGAGGAGTCTGTCTGCCTTCTCCCACTCAGCCGCCCTATAGCTGAGGGCGAGGCGGTGGGCAGACGGTTTGGGGCAGTGTGGAGCCTGCGGGCGCCCAAGCCACCGCGTCACTCCCAGGAGAGACGTATGTCTCCCCCCCCCCCCAAAAAAAATATTATTCATTTTATAACACAAATAAAAAACACAAACAGAAAGGACAAACAATACAAAGAAATTCTTGTCATATCCTTATTTTCCTAAACATTGTGGGCTTCCCCAAGTCCCACCTACCTGATTTTCATTTTACTTCATCTTCCGCAGTTTACATATATCATAATTTCTAACCATCTGCCCCCCCCACTTACTTTAATCATAAAAAACTTTACATTTTATCACTTATAAAATGCACTCTCTTCTACTTCTAACCCTACCGCCTATATCCACTTCCAAAGCTATTCTAAGATTTAAATATTAACATATCTTTTCAAATATTCCTTAAACTTCTTCCAATCTTCTTCCGCCGTCTCTTCTCTCTGGTCTCGGAGTCTCCCGGTCAGTTCGGCAAGTTCCATATAGTCCATCATCTTCATCTGCCATTCTTCGATAGTTGGTAAATCTTGTTTCTTCCAATTCTTCGCTAGCAATATTCTCGCAGCTGTTGTGGCATAGGAGAGACATATGTCTTGGGCTCACTTGGGTGCCCAGCATTTTATCATCCCCCACAGTGGTGACACCCAGGGCGGCCTGCCCCCACCGCACCCCCTTCCTCCACCCCTGCCACCTCCACCACCCCAGCATTTGTTAGAGTGTTAGAGATGGGAGACCAGGGTTCAAATCTCACTCAGCCATGCAACTCACTGGGTGAGCATCAGCCAGCTGCTGTCTCCTAGTCTAACTTTACCTTACAGGGTGGTTGTGAGGATAACATGGGGAGAAGGAAAGCAATGTATGCCTCCTGGAGTTTGTTGGAAGAAAGGAGGAATATAAACACAATAAGCTCAACATCAAAAAAATGAAGATCATGGCCACTGGTCCCATCACCTCCTGGCAAACAGAAGGGGAAGAAACGGAGGCAGTGAGAGATTTTACTTTCTTGGTCTCCATGATCACTGCAGATGGTGACAGCAGCCACGAAATTAAAAGACGCCTGCTTCTTGGGAGAAAAGCAATGACAAACCTAGACAGCATCTTAAAAAATAGAGACATCACCTTGCCAACAAAGGTCCATATAGTTAAAGCTCTGGTTTTCCCAGTAGTGATGTATGGAAGTGAGAGCTGGACCATCAAGAAGGCTGATCGCCGAAGAATTGATGCTTTTGAATTCTGGTGCTGGAGGAGACTCTTGAGGGTCCCACGGACTGCAAGAAGATCAAACCTCTCCATTCTTAAGGAAATCAGCCCTGAGTGCTCACTGGAAGGACAGATCCTGAAGCTGAGGCTCCAAGACTTTGGCCACCTCATGAGAAGAGAAGTCTCCCTGGAAAAGACCCTGATGTTGGGAAAGATGGAGGGCACAAGGAGAAGGGGACGACAGAGGACGAGATGGTGGGACAGTGTTCTCGAAGCTACCAGCATGAGTTTGACCAAACTGCGGGAGGCAGCGGAAGACAGGAGGGTCTGGCGTGCTCTGGTCCAGGGGGTCACGAAGAGGCGGACACGACTAAACGACTAAACAACAACAACAACAATAAAACTTAGAGGATAATGTATGAGATATGGTGTGATGGCCTGGGATTCCGAGTCTTGAGAGCGATCCGGAGGAGTCCCAGCCGGCACAGGAGTCCCCGCCTCCAGGGCCGGCTGAACTGGGGCAAGGCCTAGATGCTGAGGAAACTCAAGAGCAGGCACCAGGTGAAACCATTCTGGCCCCAGAGGTGCTGGAAGACTCAGTGGCTACAGGTGAGCCTTCCCCGGGGCCCAGTAACCCTTCGGCCTCTCCTGAACTGCAGAGGCTTAGGGCAGAGAGGCGAAGGGAACTGGTGTCTCCCAGGAGGAGTGCTCGCCTTAAGGCCAAGAGAGGCGGGGCTTCTGGGGGCCGGGACCGCCCCCGGCCTTAGAAGAAGATAAAGGTCAGGCAGCCCAGTCCCAGGTTGCGGGAGCAACGTCGTTGTGGAGTACCTGCTTTACCCAGTCCTTGATCTGCACTCCCAGTGTGCCTGTTCCTCGCCTGGATTCCTGCTTCTGCCCTACCATCGTTCCTGTTACCCCGCCCGGCTCCCTGTCTCGGACTTCGCGTCTCATCTAGTGATCGTCTACCCTGCTAGAGACTCTGGACTGATCTTGGGCTACGGTAATAGTACCTTATTCCCCCTGGGACCAGCACATATGCTTTAGCATTCACTGATAATGAGGAGCACCATATTCTAAAATAAAACTCTGGACTAAGTTGATTAGAATCCTGGTTCTAAGGATATATTTCTATGTCTCAAGGAAAACATTTGATTGAAAGTTATGTTTTAAATGCTGCTTACATTTTACTGTTGTAAAATTGGAGAATGAATATTTTGCAGTCACATTTTAACATTTTAAATGTAATTAGAGACGTTAATGTGGAAACAGCTCTATCTAACCTTGGGAACCAGTGCAAACCAGTTCAGCAAATACTCTAACAATCTGTTTTATTTCATTTTGGCCTTATTCATTCTCTGGTACCAGAAACGCAAGTCTTCGCCACCCATTTTAATTCTGTTTACTATTTTTCTTTCCTTTTCTCCTAGGGGCAACTTTGGTCAAAGTGAAGGTAATAAAGGACAACCACTGTTTCTTCATTCATATCGTAGACCCCCAGAAATGCGAACAAGGGAAAGAAACTAATGAAGAAAGAGGTGACTCCCCAGGTGAACAAGAGCCAGAGCCAGGTCAGTGTGTTAGCATCAGTTGTGTATAAATAAAATGAAGTGAAAAGTATGATGCGTGCTATATCACTGAAATTTCCCTAGAAAATTAGAAAGAGTAAGCTCTAAGAAATAACCAGTGTTTGCTTCTCCCAGGGAGTTGGCCAAGGATTAATGTGACCGTAGAGTCAAAAAGGCTTAGCTACACCTAAAGAGAGAAAGCAACTCATTTTAATATTTTAATATTAAAAACTGGTGTTGTCTTCTTTCACTTCTTCTTTAGACAAACCATTGAGTCAATTGAAAGCTGTGAGCAAGTTTGGATCATTTTCTGCAACCTTAGAAAATGAAATCCACCTCTCCTTTAGCTGCTATGGAGCATCAGGAAAAGCAGAAGGTAAAACAAGCAAAATGAAGAAAATTATCAAATCATTTTCTAAGATCTTTGTCATATCTGTTTAATTCTCGTGCTGCCGCCCTCTGGACCTCTGATGGAAGAGACACACAAAGAAGGGCCTCAGCCGTTGATCACAGGGTCTGGGTCAGTTCTTATGGGGCGCGGCAGTCCTTGAGGTATTTAAGGCTTTATGGGTCAAAACCTTGTGTCTCTGGCACTTTGGACCTCGCCAGAATTGAATCCTCAGCTGTGGCCTGTCTTGGAGCTTGGCCCAAGGCCTAACCCATAAACTCAGATTTTAACCAGTGACGCAGAACAAGAGCACATCATCTCCATGTGGCCTTAGGTACCCAGTTGTACTTCAACTTTCTTCTTTTGTCTTTAAACAAACATTTTGAAAAATAATATTTCCCCCAAGTTTGCCTAAATACACGAGAAATTTACATGTCTGTGATATTCTTCTATTTCATATAAACCATTTTGTCCCCCTGCAGAAGAAAGTGATCCCAATTTAGCGACCATTTTGACCATCCCTTCCGTAAATGTGCCCACTTCCGCTTTGGTTACCTCGCCTGTTTCTACTCCTGCTACTACAACTACAACGACAGGAAAGACTAAGCCTTCTAAAGAAAAATCAGGCAAAAACTTGCCATCTGCCAAAATGAGCTCCCGTCTCACAGTGACTGTCTCTCCAGATGACTCTTCAAAGCAAGATGAGAAAAAGGTGTTGCTGTATTTCCTACTAAGTATGGTTCCTGAGCCCTGAGGGAATGTATGTCATTGCCCTAGTACACTGAGTGGTAAAGGTAAGGTAAAGGACCCCTGGGTGGTTAAGTCCATTCAAAGGCGACTATAGGGTTGTGGCGCTTATCTCGTTTTCAGGCCAAGGGAGCCGGTGTTTGTCCACAGACAGCTTTCCAGGTCATGAGCCAGTATGGTGTAGTGGTTAAGAGCGGTAGTCTCGTTATCTGGGGAACCGGGTTCGCGTCTCCGCTCCTCCACATGCAGCTGCTGGGTGACCTTGGGCCAGTCACACTTCTCTGAAGTCTCTCAGCCCCACTCACCTCACAGAGTGTTTGTTGTGAGGGAGGAAGGGAAAGGAGAATGTTAGCCGCTTTGAGACTCCTTAAAGGGAGTGAAAGGCGGGATATCAAATCCAAACTCTTCTTCTTCTTCTTCTTCTTCTTCTTCTTCTCTTCATGTGGCCAGCAGGACTAAACCGCTACTGGCACACGGAGGATGTGAGTGGTGCTGTGGTGTAAACCACTGAGCCTCTTGGGCTTGCCTATTAGAAGGTTGGTGGTTCGAATCCCCACAACAGAGTGAGCTCCCGTTGCTCTGTCCCAGCTCCTGCCAGCCTAGCAATTGAAAGCACGCCAGTGCAAATAGATAAATAGGTACTACTGTAGCAGGAAGGTAAACGGTGTTTCTGTGTGCTCTCGTTTCCGTCACGGTGTCCTGTTGCGCCAGAAGTGCCACATGACCCAGAAAGCTGTCTGTGGACAAGCACTGGCTCCCTTGGCCTGAAAGCGAGTTGAGTTAACCGTCCAGGGATCCTTTACCTTTTAAAAATAGTTTTAGAAATGCTATTTTCTGTGTCTCTTTCATTCTCTAGGTAGATGTAGACGAGTTGATCCAAACACCACCTATTCCAGATATCCGTGTTTTCAATAGTTTGAATGTGTCCTGTCCCAATGGATTGGTACTAACCTTTCTTGGCCAAAAATTCACAGGTTAGTGCTGATCATTGTTACATGAGCACAAGGTTCTTTTGCAAAAGTATTCATTCTGAAGGCATTCTGAATCCAGGTGGAGATGGGTGGGAACTGAGGGCTGATGTCTGCTGCCATATAATGCCATGATGGAGCTGGTTGGAAGGGAAGTATTGCAGATATTTGCTGTGCATTGCTCTCCAACATCTGCTGCAACTGCATGAGAAGCGAGGGTGGAGGTGGGGGTAGAAGCAGATGTGGTAACAATAATGACATGAGGTTGGTGGGACTGCTGAATGGTATGACATATAGGTATGAAGAGAGTGCTCGGTTTTCAGCCTGAACAATCTTTTAGGGCTGTAGGCCAGGGGTGGGTGGGGCCAGGGGGAAGTGGGTGGAGCAATGGGTGTGACCCTTACCTTTGTACGATAGGTAGGAGTGGAAAGATCTGTCATGTTTTGTTGCCCCAGATTCTCATTTTCCCATTTTTAAATTAAATTATCCACATTTTGTAGCCATTGGCGGGTTGTTGTTTTCAATCCATCACCGTTTTAGTGCAAAATTCTCCTAATAAACACATTTTAAATGCGGTTTTGACTAATGTACTGATACTTTTAGTGCCAAAATAAATATGACTGTGCAGCAGTTGTGTGCATTTAAACACAAAATGCCCTGATCATGTAGACAGAGGTGACAAGTGTCTGATTTTTGAAAGAGGTGCGTAGATAAGGAGCGCAGAACTCTTTTCCACCAGTGAGTAGACTTCTTGTGGCTGGGGTTGGGAAGATGTGATCTGCAACTACAGAGAGGGTTTTTGCACTGTCCCCCCCATATGTCCATTTTTGCTATTAATCTTATATTCCCCTCACTTTTCTACATGATTTTTGTGGTTCCATGTTTAAATAAGTAGAACTCCTGCCATCCATATAGAATGGCTCTCAATCTAAATTAGGCGTAACATCTGGGCAATATCTATCTTGAAGTCATTCATTTGCCACCCTGATATTTTGGCATATATTAGTTAGCTCCATAGTTTGCAGTTGCTAATAATTATTACCTGCTAAGGGGCATCATGTTTTGATCCGTGAAAGGTGAAGAAATGGGAAAGAAGGCCAAGAGTGAAGATGAAGGAAGCAAAGTAGACGAAGCAGCTAAATTGGACGAGGGCAAAACGGATGAAATGAAGACACCGGAAGCCAAAGAAGAGCAAGTGAAGGCCCATGAAACCATAGCAAGCAAGACCAAAGGAAATGAAGACAAGGCAGAGGAAGTCAAGCCCCTTGAGGAATCTGTGGCAGATGATGCCTTAAAGGATGAGGCCAACGAAGGCAAGGCTGAGGCTGAAACAGAGGAGGACCCTGCGAACAAAGCCAGGGAATCTATTTTTGAGATATTTACTAGGCAGAGTTATCCCCAAAGGGTGAAGCACTCACAGCTGCAAAAAGCGGTGAAGAACCCAATAGATCAGGAAGTGTCAAGAGTTACTACGAGACAAGGAACTGTCATAAAGTACATGTTGGATGGATCCACTCAGGTATGCTAACAAAATTCATTTGGCATTGGCTAAGATTCAGTTTTATCGTTTATTTCCTGAAGTGATGGTTACCGCAGCACAAAATACCCTTTCTTCATTTCCCATTGGCTGTACATATTTCAATTCCTGCTTAGACTTTTATTTAACTATAACATATTCCCAAAATGCCAAGTAGAGTTACTTTTCGCTTTGTCAGCCCACAAAAAGCATTAGTTATAAATCAGTATTCCACAAATACAACTTATACCTCCTGCAGTTTTACGTGCCCAAAACGTGATGGTAAATAAGAAATCCTCTTCAGCTACAGCATTCTGAGTTCTTTCTCTCTTTGCTCATGTGAGTACAAGTGAGTCAGGGCGCTTAGCAAATGTTCCTAGCCTTTAGGTCATTTCTTAATTCAAAATATAGCCCCTGTTAAGAATTCCTTTCAGCCAGGGGTCTGTTGCTATTGTATTTGTCTATATCAGTGTCCCCCCCCCCAAAAAAAAAATCTTCCTGAGCTAGTTCCTCATTTATGCCACCCATATTTGAGCATTTTAGGCTGTAATCCTATTACCTGTGAGTAAGTCCCATTGGATGGGGACGCGGGTGGCGCTGTGGGTAAAAGCCTCAGCGCCTAGGGCTTGCCGATCGAAAGGTTCGGCGGTTCGAATCCCCGCGGCGGGGTGCGCTCCCGCTGCTCGGTCCCAGCGCCTGCCAACCTAGCTGTTCGAAAGCACCCCCGGGTGCAAGTAGATAAATAGGGACCGCTTACCAGCGGGAAGGTAAACGGCGTTCCGTGTGCTGCGCTGGCTCACCAGATGCAGCTTTGTCACGCTGGCCATGTGACCCAGAAGTGTCTCCGGACAGCGCTGGCCCCCGGCCTCTTGAGTGAGATGGGCGCACAACCCCAGAGTCTGTCAAGACTGGCCCGTACGGGCAGGGGTACCTTTACCTTTACCTTTTTAAGTCCCATTGGGGATGCGGGTGGCGCTGTGGGTTAAACCACAGAGCCTAGGGCTTGCCGATCAGAAGGTCGGCGGTTCGAATCCCCGCAATGACGGGGTGAGCTCCCGTTGCTCGGTCCCTGCTCCTGCCAACCTAGCAGTTCGAAAGCACGTCAAAGTGCAAGTAGATAAATAGGTACCGCTCTGGCGGGAAGGTAAACGGCGTTTCCGTGCGCTGCTCTGGTTTGCCAGAAGCGGCTTAGTCATGCTGGCCACATGACCCGGAAGCTGTACGCCGGCTCCCTCGGCCAATAAAGCGAGATGAGCGCCGCAACCCCAGAGTCGGTCACGACTGGACCTAATGGTCAGGGGCCCCTTTACCTTTACCTTTAAGTCCCACTGAGTTCATTGAGGCTTACTTCGGATTGCCCTGATAGTTCTATTTGCTGAGTGTAAATGTCATTGACTGTAAGGATTTTAACACTGGGTTTTTTCTTCCCTAGATACTGTTTGCTGATGGCACAGTGATCAGAAGCCCTGATTCTGGTCCTGTTTTACCACCGCCACCTCCTGCAAGTACCCCACATACAGAGGCCACGCCTCCTCCTGATACAAGCACCAAGAAATCTAGTAGGTGGTCAGGGGGCTGAGTAATCCGAAACTTTTATTGTCTGATTCACGTTTTATGTTCTCGCATACTTTACCATTTGGTCTGATATCAAGATGGCAATCACAATTCAAAATGGTATAAATCCCGCCCTTCTTTTTTAAAGCATGACTATGAGACAAATGTTGCACTCACTCTGTAGGCCTTTAGGTAAATAGAGACTCTTTGCTCTCTAAGAGTGTGTGAATGAATTAATTGCTGCTCGCATTTATCCAAGGACATTCATACATCGTGAGTGTAAAGTATAGCTCTGTATTTTCTATCTTACTTTTCTGTACAATAAACCGCTCTTTCATTTAGGTGTTGGGTATAAGGAGTGGTAAATGAAAGTATAAACATGCATCCGAAACCAGGAAGATCAAGTATTTTTACAAATATTGGAGTAAATTTTTAATTTATTTAAAAGACCACTGTAAACAGTTAAAATCACTGGCAGGGATGTAATGACACTTGTCATGTGGAATTAACTATGGTAACTATGGACATACAACAGATGGACAATGGTAAAAGATGCAGTAAATTTAATCTTAAATATGGAACCCATGGAGGGAGGGAAGGAGGTCTGAAGGTTCAAAAGAACCTTTTATTTTAATGTTTGAAATGGTTAAAGTTAAAATATATAAAATTGTGAAAAACCAATAAAAAATGAAAGTATCAGCATGCGTTTAGACAATGCATGTTTTTTTCTTCTAAACTATTTTTTCTTCTAACTATTTCTGTTCCTCTTAGGAGGGTGGTTTGGATTTTAATGTAGAGTGGGCATATATTTAATCTAGACATACACTTGTAACAACAGATCATATTGAAAGGCACAGGCTGAGCTTTAATCTTTCGCAAGTGGAAGGACAGGGAAAGCCCATGCCTTAAGACCCCTTGCAAGCCTATCTCTTGTCAGTAGGGTCTCTTGAAACCTCGTTAAAAATGTTGAGTCAGCAGCTGACTGAGAAAGATCGTCGTGAGCATGTTCCTTAGGAGCAGCCTCAGCATTCATTTCTCTGTTCTTGGGACTAGCTGTGGTATAGAGAAGACCAGTTCTGTCCTTGGACAAGGTCAGCCCAAGAGCAGCAAGGAAGAAATAATAATAATAATAATAATAATAATAATAATAATAATAATAATAATAATAATAATAATCTTTATTGCGGTCCAACGACCCATAAAATGGATTCAGAGTAAAATACAGATTCGTAAAGACAACCCCCCAGGGAAGGAAGACCGAAGCGTTATTTGATTCTGATATTTGATTCGTATAACTACTGAAAGAAACTTTGCCACGGCCACTGGGATATTATTGTTCTTGTTGTCTAGAAGATATTTGGTATAGTAGGCTTCAGATTGACCCAGCCGATTTGCCAACAGTGGTTTAATCAATAGTTCCCTAGCTTGATCATATTGTCCACAATGCAATAAAATATGCCTCGTACCGTTGACATCCTGAGAGCATGCACACATCCTATTTTGATAAGAGATGCCTCTCAGTCTGCCATCCAGCACTTCTGATGGGAATACATTTAATCTGGCTTTGGTGAAAAGACGCCAATATGTTGGTACAGACAAATTTCTAAGCTATGCAGGTGTCTGAAAATTGAACCCACAGTGAATTCCTACTGCTAATGGGAAGAAGTAAGTCTTCCAGACTTCAGGGTTCCTGCCTGTCATTCTGTGTAGGATTATTTTCCGTCAGGGGAGAAATAAATTTTGACCCCACAGAAGGTTGTGGTGGTGGCAGCAGCGATGATGATGATGATATAGTGCTGTTAGTGTATTTAAGTGATCCTAATTTTTCTTCTTCTTCTCTAGGAAAAGGTACCAAGGGTGCTCCGGCACTAAAAGTTGAAGCAGCTGAAATCGCTGCTCAGGATCACCTGTTGGATATGGAACAATCCCCAGATGCCTTGGCTGGCACCTGGATCACCACTACCCCATTAGGCATTCAAATAGGCACCAAGGGGTCAGAGAGGCTGGACCTGAAGCCGCTGCTGGCCTACCAGGCCACCGACCCAGTTACTGGAACGGTAATACTGTGTTTGTAATCTCCCATGGCATTCTCATACCTCCAAGTGGCCCAGTGATCACATGCTACTTTTGTTTCTCTGTAGTTCTTTCATAGTAAAGCATGCAAAGATACTACGTTCATTTAATAAAAGGGTGTGAGGAGCAAGCATGCACCTCCCAAATATGTAATGCAGTCATTCTTCGGAATCCGTTCCGGAAGTCTGTTTGACTTCCAAAACGTTCAGAAACCAAAGTGCAGTTTCTGACTGGCTGCGAGAAGCTCGTGCAGCCAATCAGAAGCCCCATCACGTTTGTGGCGTTCGGGAGCCAAAACGTTCTAGAACTAAGCTGTTTGAAAACCAAGGTACGACTGTAAAATGTTCTGATTTCATGTTCAGGATCAATCCACCGATAAAACTCCATCAGTATTCTTCTATTGGCATGTATAGGGTTTAGGGGAAGCGTAGTACCTCTGGTGGGAGACCTGTTGCATTCTTTCTTGGGTAATTTGTCCTCCTTTGGTCCCCACCCTGCACTCAGCTCCCACCTGTGGCTCCTAGAAGCTGTCGGCATGTGATAGCGGCCACACCCTGGAAATGACTTTGACTGGCCCGCTAAACCTGGCGAGGGCAGCCGATGGGTCTCAAACCCTCGGTGACTTAAGAACTTCCCCTGTATGCAAAGACAGGCTCTTGCAGATTGAGCAGATGAGACTAATAGTGGCTCCAATGATCAAGAAGGCAGTTTCTACACCTGCTGCAGAGGGAAGTGAGGCGCAGGTGGGGCTCGTCAACATGGGAAGGTAGCCCATCTAGGAGAAGGAAAACTCTGATTCTAAACCTCCACTGCCTTGTGAGATATCTTCAGGAGAAGGAAAGGCTAAGGCTAAACCAGGGGTCAGCAAACTTTTTAGCAGGGGGCCAGTCTACTGTCCCTCAGACCTTGTGGGGGGCCGGACTATATTTGGGGGGGGGAGTGGGGAATGAACGAATTCCTATGCCCCACAAATAACTCAGAGATGCATTTTAAATAAAAGGACACATTCTGCTCATGTAAAAACATGCTGATTCCCAGACCGTCCGCCGGCCGGATTTAGAAAGTGATTGGGCCGGATCCGGCCCCCAGGCCTTAGTATGCCTACTCATGGAGTAAAGCCAGCCCAATCACCTTCTAAATCCAGCCTGCAGAATGTCCGGGAATCAGCATGTTTTAACATGAGTAGAATGTGCCCTTTTATTTAAAAATGCATCTCTGGGTTATTTGTGGGGCATAGGAATTCGATCATTTCCCTCCAAAAAATATAGTCTGGCCCCCCACAAGGTCTGAGGGACAGTGGACTGGCCCCCTGCTGAAAAAGTTTGCTGACCCCTGGAGTAAACCCTAGACATATCCAGAGTGGAGTCCCTATAATGGTTGGATATGCCTCCTTCTGGCAATTCCTGCAACCAAGCTGGTGCCAAACGTATTGCTCTGGACCACATCAGTGAGGCCAAGAGGGGGTCCTTATTGCCTGGGCAGCCCAGGATCTCCATGCACACTGGCCAAGCCTGTGCCCCAGGGAGGTCACTTCAGTGCTGCTGGTGCAGCAGTTTGACTTCACCCCCCGAAGCACACTCCATTGACTCTTGGGACAGATGGATGCCAACAACAAATCTTCTATTTCTCCAGGTAATGACCATAAGGGAAGATATGGTCGTTGTGGTGGAGAAAAGCGATGGTTCCAGAATAGTAGATCATGCTGATGGCACCAGAATAACCACTTTCTTCCAAGAGTGTGTTGAAATGGTTGAGTCCGCTGACAGTGAAGAAACAGGTATGTGCATGATTCTCGTATAGCCCTTTCTCGTTGCAAAAAAACAAAGGTTTGACCGTTTAAATTCCTGTGTTTTCAGTTGCCTTTATCAGAGTGGCTGGGGAAACCCAGCCAGATGGGCGGGGTATAAATAATATATTATTATTATTATTATTATTATTATTATTATTATTATTATTTTATCATTTCCACAAGGAAAAATTCATTTACACTGATTGTAAAAGCTATTTTGAATAATTACATTCAGCTGATTTTAGTTATTCATCTTCTGAATCCTGGAGATAGACCAGAGACAAGAAAGGTGTCCTATGTTTTTGTTCTCAAAGATGAAATACATCTTTAAACAGATTGAGAGTTGCAGTATAGCTGCTGATGGTGGCGGCTGCCCTCAGTCTGCTCACTTGTGACAGTTATTGTGATGATCAGAGAACAAAGTTATATTTGCCACAAGCAGAATCTTCCATCTTACCTAGGGAAGCCTGAAGAACCTCATCCTTGATATAGCAAGATGGAGGCATTTAGATGATTTCTTACCAACATACAGACCTTTTGCACCAAGAATGGTGGTTAAATAAGCAGTTGCTCTCAGTCAGGTGTTGCTGATTGCTGGTAATGCGTCAGATAATACTTTTGAATCTTGAACAGAATTTAATTTGTTCTTTTGTGCTGCCCAATGCATTGAATTCTGGTATTCTCTTAAAGCAGGGAGAGATTCATCATGCAGTGAGCCACGTCCAAAATCCTGAAAGGTGCCAACATATCAGGGCAAAATGAGCAGAACGAGATGGTTGAAACAGCTACTGCTGTGTATAGAAACCAAATTTATTGAAGTGTATTTGTCAGAAAGTATTCAATTGGCAGAAAGTGTTATAAATCTGAGCTCCAAGGATACGATGGCAAGTTTAATCGTCAATGACAAGAGTTTTGAAGCCATCCTTGTGAGAAATAACATTGTTCTGCTGCTCATCTTAGGCTTTGTCACAGTTCACAGTATAAATGCTCTTCTGAAGTTTGTTGACCTGGTTTCATTCCTAGACACCGAGCCCCAAACCATCACAAGGAAGGTAAAATGCATGCGTGTAGAAAATCCAGACTTTGCAACGATCATAACAAATTGTGAGGACAGTACGTGTTGTGCCATCTTTGCTGATGGAACTTCGATTATATCAAAGCCTGAAGGAACATACCAAGTGAGTCTACAATTAAAAATGTATACTATTATTATTATTATTTTTATTAAATTTCTACATCACCACTTACCTGCTGCCTTGTGGAACTTCTTCAGGAGAGAAAAGGGCTAAGGTGTAAACCCTACACAAATCCGGAGTGGCATCCCTAAGGTGGTTGGATGCTGCCTTGTGCGCCTCTTCCTGGAAACTCTTGCAGCCGGGCCTTTCTCCTTTTTGATCGACCGGTGATTCTGGATCACAACTAGGATTGTTTTCAGAATCCCTTGATGCTCTTGCTCTCATTCTGAAAAGATATCTATCCATATCCATATTCTGCAAATAAAAATTATTTTGATACTATACTATACTATACTGTTTAGGGAAGTTTTTAATATTTAATGCTGTATTGTTTTTAACACTTGATTGGAAGCCGCCCAGAGTGGCTGGGGAAACTCAGCCAGATGGGCGGGGTATAAATAATAATAATAAATTATTATTATTATTATTATTATTATTATTATTATTATTATTATTATGAAATGTTTCAATGTTTCTCCTTGAATCTTTGTGCCGCACTTGCCACCCTCTCTTGCCACACCATTGTGGCACACCCTTTGAGAACCACCAGTCTAACTCCTTGAGTTACAACGTTCATTTTGTGCCCCATTATTTCGCATGCCCCAGATTTCCATTTATGCTAAGTTTTATATGAAATGGATGAATGCGAGTATTCTAATATAGCTCTGTTCTTAGAATACTCGCGTTCGTGAACTGTTATTCCTGAGAGTGAAAATGTTAACAAATGGCAAGAAGGAAGAGGTACGTGAAAAGTTGTTGTTGTTGTTTAGTCGTCTTAGTTGTGTTCGACTCTCGGTGACCGCATGAACCAGAGCATGCCTTGGAAACTCCCACTTTCTTCTCAAGGCTTCTCCTTTTTTATGTCCATGGAGTTTTCTTGGCAAAATACTGGAGTGGATTGCCGGTTCCTTCTCCAACACGAAAAGTCGTTAAGCATCAAGGGATGGACTGCAATCCATTTTCAAACTAATTCATCCTGCATTTCCGTGGCACTTACATTGATTAATAAATTTATGGGTGGCTGAATCTCCCCCTTTATTATTGTGGTAGATACTGCCCATGAACAAAGGCTGCCTCTTCGTCGATGAGAACTGTTGTGCAGTTTACTCTCCAGAGGCATTTGAAAACAGTGGATGTGATCTCGTATCCAATTTTGAGGATCAGCAGGCAGGGAAATACGTTATGAAGCACAACTCCAGTATTGCCTGTGAGGTGACAGACCAGGCAGGAAACATTTTTAAGGTAAAATACTACAGTTTGTTCTGCAATACATTGTGTGGATTTGTTTTACGAGGTTTGCTTTTAAATTGGGTTGTAATGATTTGAAATATATATAGTTAATCATTTGGCTTTTAATTTATTAAGATAAATTTAAAGAGCCTTCAGCTAGTGTGCTTCCAGCTCCTCCTCTGACATGACTCTTGAGAAGTTGAACATTGGAAGCACTTGCTTCTCTTTTCAACTAATTACACTTTGCATTGTGTTCAAAGCCAGAAATACTGGTCAGTGCCAACTATGGTTTATGTTTGTTTGTGTGTTTTTAAATCAATCTCATTTATTGGCATTTTAAAAAGTGCATTGTACACATGGATCAGAACACAACACAGTTAACGAAACATAGTTGGAGATACTTTAGGATAAAACTGTCCAGATATCATGAGGTACGAAGATGGCTCTTAGGACCTATGGTGAGGTCATTTTATGGCGTCACTCAAAAATCTTGCCACATTCTCCACAACGTCATCACTACAATTGTTGAGCAAATAAGAAGTGCAGCTGGGATGAACAGATTCCCTCTATTAAAGAAGAAACGGGTGACAGCCAGAGCTAGAGTATCTGCTCCTTTAAGTGCAAGCTTACAATGTGCAAAGTGCAAGCTTATTTCCAGGAAGTGTTATATTGGAAGTGGACACCTAGGTCAGGGGTCAGCAAACTTTTTCATCAGGGGGCCGGTCCACTGTCCCTTAGACCTTGTGGGGGGCTGGACTATATGGGGGGGGGGGGATGAACGAATTCCTGTGCTCCACAAATGACCCAGAGATGCATTTTAAATAAAAGGACACATTCTACTCATGTAAAAACATGCTGATTCCCAGACCATCCGCGGGCCGGATTGAGAAGGAGATTGGGCCAGATCCGGCCCCTGGGCATTAGTTTGCCTACCCATGACCTAAGTATTTAAAGTTTTTAACCTGTTCCAACTGGTTTCCACTGATCTCCCACCTATGAGGCTTCCAAGATCTTGAGAAAACAAGCACTTTCGATTTTGCGACCTTCTGTGGTTTATGTTTTTTATGTATTTCTTCTAGATGTGGAATTATATGCACGGGTAAAAAGAATTTGTATGTTTTTAATACATTTTTGTTCCTTCTATCCCTTTGTTCAAGGAAAGCATTTGTGATAATCTTGCTCTACATTTCCCAGTGTTATCCTCACAATAATTCCTGTTATGCTGCCAGTGACTAGTCTTATGTTTACGCAGGGGGCTTCGTGGTTGAGCTGAGATTTGATGCCTTCATCTCTGTTATCAAAAGCCAGCATTGGCCATAACACTGGCTTGGCCTATGGCAAGGAGCCACAGTGAAGTGGTTATGTGAGAAGGGTGGCATTAGAATAAGAGGGGAGTCCTCTTGGGGAGATGCTTGAATCATGTTGGTTTTGGTGCCACGTGTAATGGAACACACAACTCCGGGAACTGGCTCATCAGGCAGAAGTGTGTAGGCACACACATTACACCACAGCTAGCTAGGGACATTTGGGGAAGGAGAAGGTCTCCTGGGAATGCACCGCGAGTCCAGCTCTGCTCCCTCTCTGCTTGCATTTTATACCTCTTTTTTAGGGCTCCTGTATAAGCCATGCCAGTGGCTCTGTGGGTTAAACCACAGAGCCTAGGACTTGCCGATCAGAAGGTCGGCAGTTTGAATCCCCGTGACGGGGTGAGCTCCCGTTGCTCAGTCCCTGCTCCTGCCAACCTAGCAGTTCGAAAGGACGTCAAAGTGCAAGTAGATAAATAGGTACCGCTCCGGCGGGAAGGTAAACGGCGTTTCCGTGCGCTGCTCTGGTTCGCCAGAAGTGGCTTAGTCATGCTGGCCACATGACCTGGAAGCTGCAAGCTGGCTCCCTTGGCCAATAAAGCGAGATGAGTGCCGCAACCCCAGAGTCGGCCACAACTGGACCTAATGGTCAGGGGTACCTTTACCTTTTAACAAGCCATGCCAGATTATCTGGTGAAAGTGAGAGAAAGATGAGAATAATATCACCGCTTCAAATGAAGCAATTAGAGGCTTTAAAGCAGAGTTGATCAAAATATTCATGAAAACATATGTTCAGCAGATGTTCCCCGCCTCGTTCTTTCTTTCTTTCTTTCTTTCTTTCTTTCTTTCTTTCTTTCTTTCTTTCTTTCTTTCTTCCTTCCTTCCTTCCTTCCTTCCTTCCTTCCTCCCTCCCTCCCTCCCTCCCTTCCTCCCTTTCTCTCTGCATTGGTTTTGTGCAACTGGTCTCAGTTGAACAGTTTTGCCCCCGTTTGAAGACCACCCCAAAATATCACCCAAGGGGCGATGGGGGGGGGGGCTTAAAGCATTACGGAAGTGTTTGAAAAATGCTGTCATGGCCCTTCAACCTAGTCTTCTTTTCGTTAAATGATCCCATCCCTTTAAATTTAAATGGATGATTGTAACAGGTGAGGCTTCCAAGGAAGAGACGAGACTTGAATCCAATGGAATAGGTAGTTCCTCCCTACAGATTCAGGTGGAAATAACCTCTGTATACATAATGCCAAAGATGTGAGTGCCCAGAACAATAGTTTCAGCCAAGTGACTTTGCTTTTTATTGCAGGTCATGGCTGATGGCACCACCTCTGAATTCATTGCTAATATTGATGCTGATGGAAAGGAATCGGAGATCACAGAAGTTAAATTGCCAGTCGTATATGGGGAACATGCACCCAGGTATGGAATCAATAAATGTTGCCCATTATGTCATTTACAGGGCCCAGCTGCCAGATTTTAACCGGTGCTTTTTTTGGGGTCTTTCGAATAAATGGCCTATTTACACATATATGCAACCTGAGCCAACAAGTTTAACTACTGATTTATGTTTCCTTGGTTCACTTTTATTTCTCACCCCAGTTGTTGTGCCACATCTGCCCCTCCTTCGTTGTTCTACATTGCGATGATCCAAGGTTTTTTAAAAGCAATGCGTATGAAGTGACTGAGTCAATTTTGCATGGTTTGGAGGGAAATTTGTAGTAGCCCAGTTTTGACTTTTCATTCATTCTTCTACTGTTCTGGTTTTGTTCGTTATATACTTTGCTTGAACTTGAACTGACCAGATGTGTGGGGTTGATGATTTAGATTCTTCATTGTGTATGCTGACGGCTCAGGGACTGAACTCCTCCGTACCAGGGATGCAGAGGCATACCTGACCGATGCGTATGGTGATCCAGTTACAGCAGTTATACAAGAGCCAATACAAGAATGCCCAGGTAGGAGCACATTCCTCCATTCAGATCAGTCTTGTTTTGATGACGGTGATGATGATGATGATGATGATGATAATTTTAATATTTATACCCTGCCTATCTGGCTGGGTTTCCCCAGCCACTCTGGGCAGCTCCCAACTGAATATTAAAAACATGATAAAACATCAAACATAAAAAACTTCCCTTAACAGGATTTCTTTCAGATGTCTTCTAAAAGCCCAGATAGTTGTTTATTTCCTTGACATCTGATGGGAGGGTGTCAGAGCTGCCCCAGGTCCCAGCTCACAGAGGACCAACGCCAGTCCGTTGTTATATAAAATAGTCTTTATTGAAGTTCAGTTTCTCATTTACAGCCACGGCGCGCAGCTCTACGTCTTAAACCCTAGACCGCCGAAGCTCCGTCTGAGTCTCCTCCCCCCAGACACCAGTTTAAGACTCTAGCCTTGCTCCACCTCTTCCTTTGTTCTTTCCTCCTCTGGGTCTGCCTGTCTGCCGGGGTTTTGCCCTTTCTAGACACTTCTGACGCTGAGTCCCCCGAGTCTTCCCCCTCCCTCCGGCGGGCTTTAGGACCTGGTTCCCAATCCGGGCTTTCTGCTGTGCCGTGCGCCTGTACATTTGAACTTGGCGCGCGCGCCCAGCCTGCCACCTTCCTTCTGACCGTTATACTGCTCCTGTCGCTGCTTCCCTCTTCGGGGACGCTAGCCGGACCTGACTCCTCCTCCCTGCTTGCCGGAGGAGACGCTGACTCTGACCTATGGGACTCTTCCCCCCCACTACGCTCTGGTGGGGAAGCTGGCCCTGATTTCCAGCTACTGCTTTGGGAGTCTCCGCTGGCCCCCTGCTTCTGGTGTGTCCCCCCTGGGACCCCCCTTGCCCTGGCCATCGGCGCCCCCTTCTGGGAATCTTCTGATTCACTGGAGAGGCTCATGGAATCTCTCGGGTCACTGTCATTCTGCCCTCCACTGCCCTCAGATTCCTCCCCCTCGCTCTCCATTTCCTCTCTCCCCTGTGCCTCTGCTCCTGAGCCCCTGACAGAGGGCATTCCACAGGGTGGGCGCCACTACCGAGAAGTCCCTCAACCTGGTTCCCTGTAACCTCACTTTTCGCTAAGTACCTCCCATGTGACCAGTGTTAGCCAACCACATGAAAACTACTGGAGAACTCTTTAGAATTCAGTTACCAACCAATCAAATTTAACCACATAGTAACGTATACAAGCATTTGCAATTTCAGTGAATTAAATTACTATACTTAACAATTTCCCCACAATCAGTTGGCTATTTGGAGGGGGGCACATCCTACCACACAATTTCAGAAATTCAAAGAACAGCATTCTGTTCCTGGAAAAGTCTACTTTCCCCAGGTGTATCATCTATTTCTTATTGTGAATGTGGCAAAGCAAAACTTTTCATCACAGCCGTTTCTTGCTATCTTGCGGGTTTTTTGTCTAGACTTGCATCATTGTTGTAATAATAATAATAATTTTATTATTTATACCCCGCCAATCTGGCTGGGTTTCCCCGGCTACTCTGGACAGCTTACAAATATCTAAAAACAAAATAAAGTGACTACCTACCTGAATCTTTTCAGAGATAGAATGACTAGTGATTTTCTCTGGTTTTTCTATTTGTCTTTCAAACCAGGAATCCTAAGCATCACCGTGCTTCGCCCTTTGAGTGAAGCGTCTCGGTGGGTGATGAAGAGAGATTCGTCCACCATCATCCCTTATAATCTCCAGTCAAGGGCCTGGGAAGATTTCCCTCCAGTTGAGGTATGCAGCGTTCAGAATTGCTTCTTTCAGTACTTGATTGTGATATGACAGCACTGATCTGGCAGGCCAATTTTTTAAAAAAATGTTCATCTGAAGAATTCACCGTGATTTATTGAGGGCAGGAGTTCCTGGACTGGCTCCACGTACAGTGGTACCTCGGGTTACAAACACTTCGGGTTACAGACTCCGCTAACCCGGAAGTAGTACCCCGGGTTAAGAACTTTATCTCAGGATGAGAAAAGAAATCGCATGGTGGAAGACCTTGTTCAGGCTCTGTGTCGCAGAACTTTTTTTAAAAATGTGCAACTTGACATAAAACATTCCAGGAGGAAATTAGCCATTCCAAATTCAGGTTAGTTACATTTAGTTACCGAAGAGATAGGTAGCATATTGCCAAAATAGTGCGATGCTTTGTCGTGTTGATAAAGAACATAGAAGCTTAGATAGTTACAGTGGTACCTCAGGTTACATACGCTTCAGGTTACATACACTTCAGGTTACAGACTTCGCTAACCCAGAAATAGTACCTCGGGTTAAGAACTTTGCTTCAGGATGAGAACAGAAATCGTGCAGTGGCAGCAGGAGGTCCCATTAGCTAAAGTGGTGCTTCCGGTTAAGAACAGTTTCAGGTTAAGAACGAATTAGGTTTGTAACCAGAGGTACCACTGTACTGTTTCTCCTCCTGTCATTGATGCAGCTGCCTGTCTGGCTAGACACAAAAGTCTATGCAAAAGTATCCGCTTCTACCAGCCAAGCAAATGACTAGGAGAGTGTGCTGGTGACGTCACTGTAACAGCTTTCCTCAGATTTCCAGCTGCTGTATGCTGTCCCTTATATAATTTTGGCCTTTTAGTAGAGTTTGGACTTTGCTTCATTAAGGTAATTTCCCCAGCAATCCTTTGGGGTTTGGGGAGAGAAGAAAAGAGATGTAGATTAATTAAAAAGTTTGTGACCCAGAAAACATCCTCATTTTAATATGTCGATTTAGGCATGTAAAAATTGGCTCCTGCTACATCTCTGAAGGATCTTCTGGGGGAAATCAGAATCTATTACTAACTTCACTTTTTAACTTCACTCTTCACTTTTAAGAACCTTCATAATGTTTCATCACGCTGCCTATAAAATCATTGACTTATTTAATGGGCTCATTGTGGTCTATTCCAGCTCTATGATTCTATGATTATTTTATTACTTTGTTTATTTATTAAATTTCTATACTGACCATCAGTGCCAGATTTATATATAAGCTAAACAAGCTATAGCTTAGGGCCCCACTCTCTTGGGAGCCCCCCAAAAAATTAAAGGGGAAAAAACTGGATGTACATTTCCAAAATATAAGATAAAAAACAAATAAAATAAAACCTACATACAGCAACAGTGTTTTGTGTTGTGTAGGCTCCTAAGATGTAAGTAATGGGCCCGCCTGCTAGCCGGCTCCCTAAAATATCACTGGTTTGCTCATTTCTGTATATAGGGTGCCTACATTCTGCATGGACTGGTTGCAGGGCAACATGTGCAAATGGCTTTAGATACCTATTAGGTCCATAAATTACCATATAGTATATATTCAACATAAAAAACAGCAACAATTTGTTGTTGACAAAGGACAGCTAGATATATAAAGGGCCCCATTACCTTCAGTAGCTTAGGGCCTCATCAGACCTAAATCCGGACCTATCATCTAAGGATCACAGGGCAGTTTACAATATAAAAATATAAAAACACAAAAATGCATAACTTGGTAACAAAGAAAAACAATACCCTCCCAGCTTAAAAGGTTATACAGTAGATTGTTGAATTAGCCAAAGGCCTGAGGAAAGAGGAATGTTTTTGTCTGGCTCCTAAAGATATGTATCAAAGGAGAGCATTTTCCAAATGGGGAACCACCACAGAAAAGGCCTGTTCTCGTGTTGCCATCCTCCAAACTTCTTGCGGGAGGCTTCAGTTGATGACCACAGAGTCTGGGCTGCTTCATATGAGGAGAGGCATATGATTATAAATAGCAACATAATCCAAGGTTCAAAAGCAATAATCATTCAGGCTTTTATGTTCATTACCCTATTGCATAGTTCATATGATGATGATGAAAAAATTAATGAAGAAGAAAAATAATTTATACCCCACCCATGTGGCTGGGTTTCCCCAGCCACTCTGGACAGCTCCCAACAGAATATTAAACAGAGTATCTGATGGGAGGGCATTCCACAGGGTGGGTGCCACTACCAAGAAGGCCCTCTGCCTGGTTCCTTGTAACTTGGCTTCTCGCAGGGAGGGAACCGCCAGAAGGCCTTCGGAGCTGGACCTCAGTGTCTGGGCTGAACGATGGGGGTGGAGACGCTCCTTCAGGATTACTGGGCCGAGGCCGTTTAGGGCTTTAAAGGTCAGCACCAACACTTTGAATTGTGGTTGGAAACGTACTGAGAGCCAGTGTAGGTCTTTCAGGACAGGTGTTATATGATAGCAAGCTTTCTGATGCAACTGGCTGAAAGCAGATTTTCTGATAGGTTGATCCAGAAGACATTGCCTAGAAGAAAGTCCCACTAAAATGCATAACAAGTAAAATCTCGATTTTCTCTTTGTCATTTGGATTCAGAGAAAGACTCCAGGCCCCCCATTTGGAATGAATGCTTGGAAAGGCCTGTGCATAGAATTCAAGCAGTTAGCAGGTTCTCCTGCACCTATACAGAAATGTCCAAATGTCCTCCAAATCCGCCGGTTGATCCAGTATTCGCCAGTCACTGATGAGCTCAGGCAGAAATTGCAGCTTTCTGTGAAGGTAAGGCAAACCCTGTGGAAGATCTAGTGAAGCAAACCCGCAGCTGATCTGTTAAGCTTTCAATAGTACATCTAAAAAAACCTGAATGCTCAGAGAAGCTTGAATTAAAGGACTCACCCTTCCTTCTTTAAATGATGTCCAAGAAATTCCCAGAAATTCTACTTAATGGGTTAGAACCAATGAGCAAGTCAAGATTAGAAGGCAAATCAGGAAGCAGAATTAAAGAACAAGTCAGGAGTCAGGACTGAAAATCCAGGCAGGATTAGATGGCAAACCAGGAGGCAGGTTTGATGAATGATCCAGAAGAAAAGAACAGAACTAAGACTACAGTACTGCACCAGAGCTCAGGAAGACCTCTCATTTAATCAAGGTTCATCTGGAAAACAAAGCCCTTTATGTTCCTTTCCCCCCAACGATCCAGTGGTCACTCTGAGTAGGCAATCAGAATTTTGCTTTTCCTTCTATTTTCCTTCATGAAACGTTTGGTGTATCAAACAAACGCCAATTTATTTCATCATAATGTACTGCAGTTTGAAGGCTCATCTGGCCCAGTGCAAAGTTGTCATATTGTAAGCTGCCTTATTATACCAGGCTAGAGCAGTTGCCCATTTAGTCCAGTTCTCTTTGAACTGATTCTCAGTGGCTCCTCTGGGTCTTTTCAATCACTTGCTGCCATCAGGTTGCTGATCTAACTAGCGCTGCTGGGGACTGAACCTGGAACCTTCTGCAGGTTTGCCACTGAACCTGCCACAATCTCTTACGAAAGGAGAGAAGCATTTTGATATATGTAGGGAGCTCCGTGGGACGCGGGTGGCACTGTGGGTTAAACCACAGAGCCTAGGACTTGCCGATCAGAAGGTCAGCAGTTTAAATCCCCGTGACAGGGTGAGCTCCTGTTGCTCGGTCCCTGCTCCTGCCAACCTAGCAGTTCGAAAGCACGTCAAAGTGCAAGTAGATAAATAGGTACCGCTCCGGCGGGAAGGTAAACGGCGTTTCCGTGCACTGCTCTGGTTCGCCAGAAGCGGCTTAGTCATGCTGGCCACATGACCCGGAAGCTGTACACTGGCTCCCTCGGCCAATAAAGTGAGATGAGCGCCGCAACCCCAGAGTCGGTCATGACTAAACCTAATGGTCAGGGGCCCCTTTACCTTTACCTAGGGAGCTGCGCAGTCAGATAGCTTTGAACCAGTCCCAGAAGCATTTTAGTCACATCAAATGTGCTTTTTGACTTTAATTTATTTCAGATTTTTGAAGTTTCTTGTGTGCCGGGCAACACCAAACTGAAAAGAATCATACTCAAATGACTTTGTGTGAACGGATTGTTATGTGTGTTCCATACCAGTAACTGTCTCAGAACAGCTTTGAACAGAAATAGCGTGAAGTATGCAGGCAGCAGAGGCACCTCATTCTGTTTATCTGTATCTCTATAACTTACAAAATAGATTTTTTTCTGTCTCCCTCCCCTGGGGGATGCAAAATCTTTCCATATCAATGTAGAAGGGGCACACACATTTCCCGTGAAATTTTATTTCAGGCAATATAGAAGTGTGAAGGAACCGGAAATTAAAGGTACCCTGTTCTCTCAAAACACCGCCACACTTGAAGCGACTCTCAAAACCCACCATTTGGCTCACATAGGTCTGATTTCTACAAAAAAAAAAATGATTGTAATTTGACAAAAGTTTTAAAATGCATACACAGAACCAGCTGTTAGTTTTCACTTTCACCACAGCTTACTCTAATGAACATTTTTTATAGAAAGTTTATTTTTCCTGTTTCTTCTCCGCCGCCCTGTTTTTAAGGAGTACATTGAAAAAATCATGAAGGAAGAAGAAGAAATGGAAGAGATGTCTATTAAAGATCCACGAATGGATGAAGAGAAGGAAAATGCTGCTGACCTTCTCAAGCTAGTTATGGTAAGGACTGCATGTTTCGTTGTTCCCTTAAATTCAGGTTCCCTTAAATTCCCTTTATTAGAGAAGGGAGAGTGACACTGCCTTCATTACATCAGTGGCTCAGTTCTGCATTTCCCCAAACCTTGGGGTCTGTTTCTGTTTTCTCCTTCCCTTACATTCTCCTATTTCTTCCCCTTTGTAGCGACCCATTGTCAACCATTACTTCTGAACCAGAAAACTCTGGGTTTGCACTTCCTTCACTTCATTGTCTCGTAACAGGAACCTTTTCTCTGCCCAGTTCCACTCTGTTCACATCTGCAGCTGGAATCAGAAACTTAAATGGAACTTCTTTGAACTCTTTTCTTTGATAGCAAGGCACAGAAATAAAATACAGAAACAGAAGAGTGGGTGTTGAGTCAATGGCGGAGCGGTCAAAATGAGATTCTGTTCCTGACAGCCATTGCAAGTAACAGGTGACACTATCTAAGTGTGCCTTAGCAAAAGCAGCTTTTCATTCCCTGCTCCCTCACCAGAAAATGGCTCCAAAGTAGGAGGTGATGCTTGCCGAACTCAAGGCATAAATTCATGGTAACACCTGATTGCTGATTGGAGAAATAAAAAATTAAAAAGCATGGTTGCAGAGCAGATGAACTGAAGAAAAGAGCTTTAAAAACTAAACTGCAAAGGTGCATGGGTGTTTCTTTGTGGGGATGGAGTGGAAGAGTAGGTGTTTGATGACAGGTGCCAGAGATTCCTTTCCATGCCCTCACTCTTGCAGCCGACAAAAGGAAAGGGAAATGAAGATGATGGGAGACATTAACAGCAGCTGGGCACTGCAAAGTCATCCGTACTTTTCGGTGTATAACACAAGATTGTTTTATTAGAAAATAATGTAAAAAAAGGGACTCGGGTGGCGCTGTGGGTTAAACCACAGAGCCTAGGACTTGCCGATCAGAAGGTCAGCGGTTCGAATCCCCGCGACAGGGTGAGCTCCCGTTGCTTGGTCCCAGCTCCTGCCAACCTAGCAGTTCGAAAGCACATCAAAGTGCAAGTAGATAAATAGGTACCACTCCGGCGGGAAGGTAAACGGCATTTCTGTGCACTGCTCTGGTTCACCAGAAGCGGCTTAGCCATGCTGGCCACATGACCCAGAAGCTGTATGCCGGCTCCCTCGGCCAATAAAGCAAGATGAGCGCCACAACCCCAGAGTCGGCCACGACTGGACCTAACGGTCAGGGGTCCCTTTACCTTTAATGTAAAAAAAGTGGGGTTGTCTTATACATGGGCAGTTAATAGGTGGGGCAGGGGATTGGTTGCTGCCACGAGCTGGAGATTGTTATCTGCAGAAGGGCAATCAATTCGTGGCTGCAGCAAGGGCTGCTGCCAATTGGCTGCTGTTGCAGCTGTTGTGCTGGCGAATGGCGGTGAGCGGGCAGACAATTGGTGGCTTCGGTGACATGCATGATTGCCATCGTTGGTCTGGTGGGTGAGGTTTTTTTTAGCTCAACAACTCTGGAAACCCCCCCCCCCCATTTTCTTAAATTTGAATCCCCAAAAATAGGGGGCGTGTTATACACAGGGATGTGTTAAACACGGAAAAATGCGGTAACTGTTGTAGAGAGACAGCTAAGGAACAGAAGTGGACAGGGTAGAAGGAGGGCAGAGTATGATGCAAACATCTTTTCTGCAACACTAGCAGCTAGGCTAAATGTCTCTATTAGATCCAGCTGGCTTGGTGCCACTGTCATTGAAATTCTACACAATATCGATCCAGAGCAGATTCCAATGTCTGGTTAGCAGAGTAAAAACTTAAACACGGTCCAGGATTCCCCCAAAAAGTAGACCAGAGGTAATTGTATTTCATCCAGCAGAGCTTTACTGCTACTGAAGGCAAATGAGCATAATGGTCACAAGTCCAATACAGTCAGGATTGGCAGAGTCCATAAGAAATCCAGTTGCAGCAGACTTGATTTCAACTTACAAAAACTTGTAATAAGTCTAAACCTTGCTTGCAAGTCAGAAAAAAGTAAAAAGTACAGAAGCAGTAATTATATGTATCCATATAATGGGTCTGTCTGCTGTTTAATTTTTAGACTGCAGAAGAGCAATGTGCTGCAGTGGAAATCTTCCTCATATTTCTATCCTGGTCTCTCAAAATAGTCCTCTTCTTCCAGACACACATATTGACAGCAGGAATGACACACACCACTGTATCGCCAATGCCTTTGGTGGCTTTAAGCCCCATAATAGCTGTTTGTTAAATATTTGGTGTGGCGGAAATGCCCTGGAAAATACATATTTAGAACTACACAACTCAAGCTATGTTTCTTCATTGCAGTCTTTCCCTAACCTTGAAGAACCTTCAGAAGATCTAGGCAGCAGAGGTAAGAGTGAGAAAACGTGCTTTGCTCTTTTAAAATCACTAGTGAGTCTTGTGTGCAATATTTCTCTTCATCTGCCACAAATATTCTGTGTTAGCTTTTTATTTTTATAATTACATTTTGGAAGCAGTAGGGAAATCCTATTGCTGGTGCTTAAGCAATATCTGTTAAAGAACTGCTGGCGAGGAGAATTGCCAATGAAAATGGTTGGTGGATGCAAAGCTTCTGTTCCACCAACCCTTCCCTCCCTCCTCCTTATAGACCATGCGTGGAGAGGTGCCACCATTTTAAAGGTCTCTCATTTACAATTCTCATAAAAAAGTGGTTCTGCAGCTCACAATCAGAAAAATAATTTCTCGTGCCACAAAGCTCTTTGGTGTTCTTTCTGCAAAAGATTAATAGTTACCCCTCTGGAAATTTCTTAACTTTGAAAACAAAAACACTGGGGAAGTAATTAATTCGCAGGTATCTATTGACGGCTGAAATATGCATGTACGTAAATTGTGCTCTATGATATACAGTGGTACCTCGCAAGACGAATGCCTCGCAAGACAAAAAACTCGCTAGACGAAAGGTTTTTCCGTTTTCGAGTTGCCTCGCAAGACGAATTTCCCTATGGGCTTGCTTCGCAAGACGAAAACGTCTCGCGACTTTGTTTCCTTTGTCTAAATAATAATTCGCAAGACGAAAAATTCGCTAGACGACAAAACTTGCGGAACGAATTAATTTCGTCTTGCGGGGCACCACTGTACATAAAAATGCATATATAGTATATTTCTGCATTGGTGGACAATGAAGCAGAAGAAAGACCTGTATAAAATCAGGTGATAGCAGCAGAACAGAAGACAACACAGGTATGTGAATGTCAGAACAGATTGAGACATGTTGGTACATCGCTTTCTCTTGTGGCTTTACAGCTCATATTGCTGAAATATATGAGGAGGCAGTGGCTTCACACTCACACCATCCATCAAGAGAGTCGCTTGCAAAGAAAACAGAAGAATATTGGCAGAGGTTCCGGTAAGAGTTCAGTATAATAAGATGTTGTCATAAATGCACAGCCATGACTTATTCATTACCTGCAAGGTGTGTGTTGTTGTAATTAGCCTGATCTGGACCGCTAGACAATTATGCTAACATAACTGTTGCCGCAGATTCCGTCGTCTGCTCTTGCTAGGCCCTAAATCACAAGCTCTGATGATGTGTGTTTTACGTTAAAGTAAAAAAGTGCTCCTGAGGCTATTGGGAGTGAATTATTTACTCACAGGCATTATTACAGGCCAGTTGCCAGGTGCAGGAATCTTTATAAGTGAAGGTAAAGTTGTTAAAAGATTTCATATATTGTGTTATTTCATTGCATAAGATGTCAGTCTCACATTTCAAAAATAATATTTGGTGAACTTCTTCATTTCTTCTCATACAGCCAAGAAGAGGCACAGGATGTATCTTTCTGGCAAGTCAAGCTTGCGCAGACCAGGTAACAGTGCTGCTGGTTTAAGGGTAGGATTCAGAAGTTCCTAAGTGGAAGCTGGGGTGGGGTGCAGGGGGAGAAAGAATGGGGCTGAGTCTGTATATTTTGGAAACTCCTGCTGCCTTGCAGGATATCTTCGGGAGAAGAAAGGGCTAAGGAATAAACCCTACACAAATCCGACAGGTCCCTAAGGTGGTGGGATGGAACCTTGTATGCCTCCTTCCGGCAACTCCTGCCGCCACGCTAGTCCCAAATGTGCCGTATTGGCTTGAATATAAGCCACACTCCCCCCCCCCCGCCCCATTCTGACCATGAAAAGTTAAAGTGTGGCTTATATTCATGACCTTACGGTATGCAGCGAGGAGCGTGGGGCAAACAGCACCAGGAGCGTAGTTATCCCCCAAGGACGGGAAGGAAGGAAGCGAGGAAGGGGAAAGGCCGCTGGCAATGCAGCGCTCCCCCCCTCCCCCAGTATGCAGCCAGGAGCAGCAAAGAAGGGAGTGGCTTATATTCGGGTATTATTCTCTCCCCCCCCCCCTTCTATTTTAAAGCTGTGGCTTACTGTATTTTTCGCTCCATAAGACGCACCAGACCATAAGGCGCACCTAGTTTTGGGAGGAGGAAAACAAGAAAAATTTATTCTGAATCCCAGAAGCCAGAACAGCAACAGGGATCTGGCTTCTGAGATACCGTGTGGCTGTTCTGGCTTCTGGGATAACCGCGCCAAGCCACTTCAGGGCAGCGGGATGAAGGCTCCCCCTGCCCGAAGAGGCTGCGCACGGCTGAGGCAGAAGCCAGGACAGGCGCGTCGCTGAAGGGGCGCTAAACAGTTCTCCCTCTCTGAGAGGGAGAACTGTGCAGCGCCCCTTCAGCGAAGCTGGAGAAGGAACAGAAGGAGTCCCTTCTGTTCCTCCTCCCGCTTCGCATGACAGGCACGCCGCTGAAGGGGCACTGCGCAGTTCTCCCTCTCTCCTTCACAGGAAAGGCGCTGCGCAGAGAGGGAGAAGGCGCAGCGCCCCTTCAGCGAAGCTGGAGAAGGAACAGGAAGAGACCCTTCTGTTCCTCCTCCGGCTTCCAGTACAGGTGCTGCACAGAGAGGGAGAGCTGCGCAGCGCCCCTTCAGCGAAGCGGGAGGAGGAACAGAAGGGGCTCCGCTCCTCCTCTTGCTTCGCTGAAGGGGCGCTGCGCAGCTCTACCTCTCTGCGCAGCGCCATTCGCTCCATAAGACGCACTCACATATCCCCTTACATTTTAGGAGGAAAAAAGTGTGTCTAATGGAGCGAAAAATATGGTATATTCAGGTGCAGCTTATATTTGGGCCAGTACGGTATTGTTCTGCTTTCCTTTGGACCACATGAGTGAGGCCAAGAGTGGGGTCTTCTTGTCTGGGCAGCCCAGGACCGCCAGACACACTGCCCAGGCTTGCACCCCGGGGAGGTCACTTTGGTGCTGCTAACGCAGCCGTTTGACTTCACCCTGGAGGTGTACTCCATTTTCTCTCAACAAAGAAAGAAAGAAAGGAGGGGTGGTTTTTCTCCTGTCCTGGTGGGGCAAATTTGCCCAGTTTTCCACTTTTTAACATTCTAGACTTAACTATGGGCAATCCATAATTCCTGGTTATAAAACAGAGTAAAATCATCATAGTGTTGTGGATTTCTTCTTTTTCTTCCAATTAGGCAGGAAATTGAGGATGGAAAGGAATGTCTTATGAAGATAAGGAACAAAGTCATCCCCCCCTATTTCAGTTCAGAATTTGGCATGGAATTTCTGAATAAGGTAATTGGGATGTGAAAGCTTAGCAGAGTTGGGCTAATACAAACACCTCATTTACACTGTGCTGGGCTACTGACAACCTGCTCCTAATAACTTTGCCCTTCTCACTTCCCAGACTTATGGAATTGTGTGTACGGCACTAGTGGACATAAATTTGTTACTCGTATTTTGACTGTTTTTGTTAGAAAGTTAATTTCCTTCTCTGTTTGTTCTTTAAAGCTTCCTGATGTTGAAAGTCTTTCGAAAAAGCTCCCTCCATTCTCAAAGAAAGGAAAGAAGGGACCATTGCTGGATACAATTACAGAATCGGGTGAAAGCAATCTAGGTAACGCTGCAACACTAAATGACCCTCTCTTGAATTTGTGTGTGCTGGGTCCCCATTTGCCCTTACATCCTCCATAGCTGGATATGGTGGCAGTGTCTGCAAGTTGCACAGCATTTTCTCATGCTCCTTGTGTGCTGCTATAGAGCACAACAGGGCACATACCGTATTTTTCGCTCCATAAGGCGCACCGGACCATAAGGCACACCTAGTTTTTAGAGGGGAAAATCAAGGGAAAAAAGCCTGTCTGCTTCTCCCAAAGCTTCTGGGGCTTCCGGGTCCCCCCCCCCCCCAGCCCCAAAGAGCAAAGAAGCCGCTCGCTGTCTTGGCTTCCTCTTTAGCCGCGTGCAACCTCTCCAGCCGCGAGAGGCTGCGCGCAGCTAAAGAAGCCATAGCCGCGCACAGCCTCTCCCGGCCGGAAGGGCTGCGCGCGGCTATGGCAATACCTCCACCTCCTGCAAAAGCCCACAGGAGCTGCGCACCCTTTAAGGAGCATGCGGCTCCTGCGGGCTTTTCTATGAGGAGGTAGAAGGGACTGACTGGCCGTGTCAGTCCCTTCTCCCTCCTGGGGAAAAGCCCGCAAGAGCCACGCGGCACTTGTGTGCGGCTCTTGGGGGCTTTTCCTGCCTGCCTCCCCCCCTGCATTCGCTCCATAAGACGCACACACATTTCTCCTTACTTTTTAGGAGGGAAAAAGTGTGTCTTATGGAGCGAAAAATACGGTAAGTAGCATCACATAAAGAGGCCAGTTCCTTCCCCCACCCGCCCCCTCCAGGACAGCTTCACACATTTGGCCTGGATAGCTCAGTTGGTTGGAGCGTGGTACTGATAACACCAAGGTTGCAGGTTCGATTCCCATATGGGGCAGCTTCACATTCTTGCATTGCTGCATATTCCTGCATTGCAGGCGGTTGTACTAGATCAGAGTTTTCCAACGTGTGTGCCGTAACACGTTAGTGTGTCGGCTGCAGTATGTAGGTGTGTCATGCAAACGCTCTTCTAAGGGATTAGTTTAACCTCTGATTTGCTAGTAAAACTGAATTACAGTCGTGTCTTGGATCCCAAACGCCCTGGAACTCAGACGTTTTGGTTCCCAAACACCTCAACCCCCCCCCCGGGGGGGGGGATTGCCCTAAGTTTGTAGTATTGTTAGTTTGTCAATGTAACTATTAGCTTGTCAATGTCGCTATTATATTTCTCTAGGAATGCTGGAGCTGTCAGACAGAAGCAAGACTTCGGGCGGTACGCTCACTAATTCATCAGGTTATTCTGTAATCTGTGCTGAAGTTTACCCAGATTTCTCCACAACAGGTAAAGTATTTCAGCAGGTCACTTGGAAAAGGAAGTCATAAATTAGACGTGGCAACAAATAAAAGTTTTGTCAGCAGTTGAGAACTGGCTGGCTCAGTGATAGATGAGCAGACCTTTGTGATATTTGACTACCCCTAGGGAGGAGACAAAGGGACGCGGGTGGCGCTGTGGGTTTTGAACCTAGCAGTTCAAAAGCACGTCAAAGTGCAAGTAGATAATTAGGTACCGCTCCGGTGGGAAGGTAAACGGTGTTTTCGTGCGCTGCTCTGGTTTGCCAGAAGTGGCTTAGTCCTGCTGGCCACATGACCCGGAAGCTGTACGCCGGCTCCCTCGGCCAGTAAAGCGAGATGAGCACTGCAACCCCAGAGTCGGGGGGGGGTCAGGGGTCCCTTTACCTTTACCTTAGGGAGGAGCCAAAGTTGAGCTGCTGTAGAAAACTAGAGACAGCACTTAGTGCTAGATTCCTTTGGATGGTAAAGCACTGGAGACTTGACGTGCCTTCATAATATGTACTCCATTTACTAATAGAAACAAATCTCATTTACTTATTTCCAACTCACTCTTCCCAAAGGAACCCAGGGCCGTCAAAACAAACAAACAAACAAACATTTCAAACAATCATCTCACAGTTAATTTCAAGGGTGCCAATAATAGTGGATTTGAGCTATGAAATACCTGGTTGAGTAGGGACATCTTTAAATTCCTCCAGAATAATTATGAGGGAGGGAGACATGCCTCACATAATCATAATTATAATCGTAATTTTATTATTTGTACTCTGCCCCTCAAACAGCCCTATACAGGGCTGTCTACATTCAAGGAGGGCATTCCATACAGAGGGAACTGCTACCAAGAATCTGTCTCTGAAACTTTTCTGAGACCTTCTGAAGTGTTCTATATTTCTGAGATTAAAACGGCACAAATTTCTGAAACTAGGCCTTGAAGCACAAAACTGTGTACAACGCTTCACAGGGTGATAGATGCCCAATTTTGGTACCTACAGTTAGTTTACCTTTTACTAATATAACCTTTAAGTCTAAACGTATTGTTGTTTGCTCACAGTCCTTAAATTACAAAAGCTTGTTGGTATCATAGAATGGATAGTTCAGAAAAAGTATCAAAGGAGAAACTTGAAGAAGCCGATTTGTGGAGCCAATGTTTACAGGCTAGCAGTGTTGCTCTTAAGAAAGGACATAACTGCAGCATAGGATTGCACTGGAAGAGAGCTATATAAATGCCAAGTATTCTTACTTGTAGCATGTTGTTTCAGGGATATTTCTTCCAAAAGGAAAAAGGAAAAAAAAACAGTCATGCCTTCTGCAATTAGGACTGTTACTACTTTTGGATCAAGGGTTTTCTTTTTATGTTTTATTGATTTGCTTAGGTGTGTTTTTAAAAAAAATGTATTCCAGTTCCCAGAAAAAATAGAACACTCTTGAATTTTCAAAGCACATTTCATCTTTGAAAGATGACGGGATGAAAAAGAATATGAGAAAATGTAGAGAAGTGAGACAACCTTAAGTAGCTAATAATAAGGGTGGGAGTGAAATTTAAGTTACTCTGAGCTAAAACAAATAAAAAGAGCCGCACGCAGCCCAAGATGGCTAATCCACTTTTAACGTCCAAGTAAATATTACTGCAAGCAGATCAGCATGCTTAAACCTATGTCTGTTCCAATCACATGGAAAAGAGGTGGAAGTTTGGTTTAAGGAGTGTAGGGATGGTGGAATGATCCACTGTCGCTCCCATCCACGTCTTACCTTCCCTGAGTTTATCCCCTTAGAGTCTTAGACACTTTGTCCTTAGGTACCAAAAGTAAGACTGGCTTGCAGAAATGTACAGTGGTGCCTCGCAAGACGAAATTAATTCGTTCCGCAAGTCTCTTCGTCTTGCGAGTTTTTCGTCTTGCGAAGCACGGTTTCCCATAGGAATGCATTGAAAATCAATTAATGCGTTCCTAGGGAAACCGCCTTCAGACCAGGTCCGGGGACAGTCTGTCCCCCGACCTCTTCTGAAGGCGGGGGGGGGGGGGGGGGACAAGGGCTTTTCTTCCCACCCCCAGCATTTTAAAAAACCCTGGGACAGCGGAGGACTTCTCCGCTGTCCGGGGCAATCTTAAAATGCTGGCGGGCGGCATTTTAAAATTGCCCGGGACAGCGGAGGACTTCTCCGCTGTCCGGGGCGATTTAAAAGCCCCTGGGAAGGCAGGCAGGGGGGACAAAGATTTTGGCCCCCCGCCCGCCTTCAGAAGAGGTCCTGGACCTCTTCTGAAGGCGGGCGGGGTGAAAGTCTTTGCTCCCCCCTGCCTGCCTTCCCAGGGGCTTTTAAATCGCCCCGGACAGCGGAGAAGTCCTCCGCTGTCCCGGGCGATTTTAAAATGCCGCCCGCCAGCATTTTAAGATTGCCCCGGACAGATTGCCCCCGGACAGCGGAGAAGTCTTTGCTTCCCCCCCCCTTCAAAAGCTGTCCTGGACAGGCTTCGCGGACCTCTCCGCAAGCAGCGGGAGCGCTCCCGCTGCTTGCAGAGAGTTGCCAGCATGCCGAAGCCTGTGCGCGCTGAGATCAGCGCACCCAGGCTTCGCGGCCCCGCCGCCCGGCATCGGAGCTTCGTTCTGATGCCGGGCGGCGGGAGGAGGCGTTCCCGCCCCGCCGCCCGGCATCGGAGCTTGGTTCCGATGCCGGGCGGCGGGAGGAGGTCTGAGGACAGTGGGGAAGACGCGCTGCGCTTCCCCGCTGTCCCGGAGATTTCCCTATGGGCTTTCGTCTTGCGAAGCAAGCCCATAGGGAAATTCGTTTTGCGAAGCGCCTCCAAAACAGAAAACCCTTTCGTCTAGCGGGTTTTCCGTCTTGCGAGGCGTTCGTCTTGCGGGGTACCACTGTACCTTGAACAAGAGGCTATAGGAAAGTAAGCAGTTGCTGCACAGGAGCCACAGGTTCCCCTAATCCACGTTCCCCTTTTGTTCTACAAATTTGGCCCCATGTACCTATCCTTTTAAGGGACACGGGTGGCGCTGTGGGTTAAACCACAGAGCCTAGGACTTGCCGATCAGGAGGTCAGCGGTTCAAATCCCCGCAATGACGGGGTGAGCTCCTGTTGCTCAGTCCCATCTCCTGCCAACCTAGCAGTTCGAAAGCACGTCAAAGTTCAAGTAGATAAATAGGTACCGCTCCGGTGGGAAGGTAAACGGCGTTTCTGTGCGTTGCTCTGGTTCGCCAGAAGCGGCTTAGTCATGCTGGCCACATGACCCGGAAGCTGTACGCCGGCTTCCTTGGCCAATAAAGCGAGATGAGCGCCACAACCCTAGAGTCGGTCACGACTGGACCTAATGGTCAGGGGTCCCTTTACCTTTACCTTTTACCTATCCTTTCCTTTGTTTGTGATTTTGTCTTTATTCATGGTCGGGCCACACCTTGGTTTAAACAAATGGGTCTGCTGATATACCACATCTAGTTTGGCCCCGAAACAAACCACGCAAGATAGGGGACACCTCCCAGAAAGGGTCGTTGGGATTTGAGCAGATGTTTGGATGCATGCCGCGCATGCATTTCAGAAAAGAAAAACGAATAGCTCTCAATTAATTGCGCAAGAACTGTAGAACTGGACTCGTGCAGAGTCTGCAGTCAGCCTTGGAACTCTCTTCATTTTCAACAGAAATGGCTGAGAGTAGATTGGAGATTGTCTTTGAGCCAAAACTCCAGTCTCTTCTGGTGGATGCAGCAGGAGCCCCAAGGAAAGAGAAGGTGAAATTGCCCGTGTCCATACAGAGAGACAAGACACACTCTGTACCCAGGCGAAAGGTAAGAAAGTTGATCTTCCACTGTTCCACCATTTCTACCCTAACCATGAATACAAACGGTAGAAGTATAACTTCTTTCTTAAAACACTTTTTTTCTTAAGATGCATCATCTGCTAATATACTGATGTAATAGTGCTTAGAAACCTGCACAATCCATTTAAACTAAGACAACAGTGGGACAAAATGAAAGTGGCTCTATTGCGCTGCATTTAGCATCTTAAAAAATGGCGGTCTGCCTCCAGCCTTGCGTTGGCCATCGAGAAATACCAGAGCCAATCAGAAGCAGAGGGAGGCCGCACAGTTCAATGGCAGCTCACGCGTTTTGATCTCTGCTATCTCTATCTCCAATTAAAAGAACTTGGGTAATCGGGTTGAGAAAGACTCCTCTCTGCAAGAGATGTCGGAAAGCTATTGACAACTCTAGGCTGGAAGGATAATTGCCTGGCTCAGTGTAAGGTGCATTCTGTCTTCATAGATGGTCACTCTGTGTGAGTGGTTGATGGGAATTTGCTGTAGCCTCTAGGTCCCCACTCACCCGAAAACTGAAGGGCTGATTTTGCATGAGTTCCCCTGTGCTGAAGTCAATACAATTGGACTTTTCCCTTTGCATCTGTATGTGATGACGAATCAGCCTTATGAACAATTCCGTGCATTTCCACATGACAGGCCATCAGCTATAGGTCAGCCATTGTACATCCACTTAAACATTCAAGTTGTGTTATTTCTACCCAACAAAAACTGCCGTATTGCTTGGAATATAATGTTAGGGACTAGGGCTGGCCCCAGGGGCTGCTGGCAGCAGAGCTGCTGGGAGCAGAGCTGGCCTTGGCTCTGTCCCATGTGTGAAGGCCACCATATTTCTTGCAAACCTCTTAGAGGATTTATTACAGTTGAGCAGTTTACACGTTTTGTTGACTAAATAAATACTGGGTTCCCCAAGAGGCAATACGCAACATCAGGCATCATATCTTGGGAAAATCCAAGATGGTGGCCATCTCCCAGAGACCCAAACCAATTGCCAGCATAGCTTCTATAATCAGTTCTGCTGCCCATCACCACTGGGTAACATCTCACCCTATTCTTTCCGCAGAAGTAATTAACTTGCAGGAGCAGCAAGCAAAGCATCTGTGCCCTGTGGAGATTCTGGGGAGGTAACAGTGCTAGGCAGGGGCCCAGGTTGGCACTGGGCAGAGTACCACTGGCAGCACGGCCAGGTGCCCATCAGTGTCTGACGCTGGTTGTGTTAGGCATCTGAGTTAGGGGTTCCGGGCACAGAGCTCCAGTCTACTGCGAAGCGTACAAGTTCACTGCTGTGAATGGAGGATTGCTTGATAATGGGTCATTTTTCTCATGCCATCTTGCCTTCAAATTAGGAGTACGTTTGGCCTCCCTAATCCGTGCTTCTCATTCCTGCAGGGTGAAGATCCCGTTTCTGGCAAAGTTCACACCTGCTCTGCTACAGCAGCTTTGCAGCAAATGTCAGGCTTTCTTCTCATCCCACCTAAGGTGTCATTTGGGGTTCTCAAGGAGGGCTGCACTTACAAAACCATAGTAGTCTTGAAGAACATCGGGATGAATTTCTGCAGGTTGGCATATTTATTTATTTGAAGCACCATATTTGTTTCCTTGCTCCTACATGTTCGGCAAGACTTCCACAAAATGATAAAGGGGTGCAGAGAAATATTGGCAATCATGGAAAAACCAAAAGATTCTATGTTTCTGCTATTTTCTTACTTCCCCATCCTGTCAGTCCCAACCAACAAACTAGCTCACTTTGTTTCTTGGCAGGTTTCGGGTGAAGCAACCACCACCCCGTACTGGATTGCGAGTGTGCTACACACCAGGGCCTGTAAGTCAGAGGGTGTTTGTCGTGTTTTTTCCATGTGCTGGGGTCCTCAATGTTTCCAGAAGTTGCTTAGGAGGGAGGAGTTTCCAATATTGCAGTGGCAGCAGCTTTCTGAAAAAGGCATTCGAAGCTATGAAACACTACCTGAATCTCAGTTTCAGCTCTCATAATCCTGACAAATCTCAATTTATCACGAGGCAGGCACACATGGTCATCCCCCAAAGTGCATTCTCCAGTTGCTTTTCCTGCCTTGCCTAAGAAGAGCAGCTCTCTTGCTTAAGATTTTTCTGAACTCCTGCCTCCTTTACTTCCCCGCTCTTCTAAATCTGCAGCTCTTCATTTCCCTTCTCTGTTAAAAAGAAAAAGGGAATTTTATTTTCTGATGCTTAACCACCACCACCCACCCCAGCAGCAATGAGAAACATCATTTGGTTTTAAAAAGGCCGCTAAGCCAAAAGACATTCCAATTGTCTGATCTAAGGACAGTCCTCAGAATAATTTATCCAAAGGGGCTTCCGGTATGCTACTGCCCATTCTTCTACAGCAAACAGTGCAGAGCACACATCCCTTTTTTTTAAAAAAGGTGCATTTGAATTCTCTGCACGCAGCTTGTTGCTCACATTGGGAGCTACTTGCTCTATAGTAAGGCTGGTAAAGAGGATTCTATTGGAGATGTAACATCCTGTTTTGTAACATCCATGCATCGTGCTATGAGGCGGCACCATCTTGGAACGTTGCAGGTGAGGTTCTCCCATTCCTCATCCATTGTTCCCCTGATCCTTGTTCACTTTTTGGTAAAGCAAACAGCCCTCAATGTGAGTCCAACTAATCTGGGGTACTTTCAGCTTCATCCTTGTTTTTTACTGTTACAATTTCTGGTGTCCTCCTGCATGTGAGAAAAACCACTCATGAAGAAGTTTAGCGTTGCTCAATTTTAATGATCCTTTTTCTATAGGTAGCTTCTGGGTTGCAAACAGAGCTGGAAGTCGATATTTATGCTATGGCTATTGGAGTAGAAGGCAGTGAGGGAGCGGGTGAAGTTTCCCATCGGATCGAAATTTACACAGAAACAGAAACTCTTTTCCTACCCGTGGAAGCAAATATCCTTTATTGCTTTTCTGTTCAGGACAAACTGGTGGCCTTTACTGCACAGACGGCCACAGAACTCCCCACCCCACCCCACCCCACCCCCACACACTTTGAGCAAGTTACTTTATTTTGAAGACTTTGGAGTCCCTTAAAATACTTTTGGAGAGATGTTTATTGTTGACATTTGTCTCTCTGGGGAGACAATGACAAGTGTGTGCCTTTGGGGGTAAACTTCAACCGTTGGAGATGTTTACACAACCCAAGTTGTTTCAAAATGTTGTTTTAATGTTTGGGAAGAGAAATTATATAAAGGCTAAATGTTTAGCGCTTTTTACAGGGCCATCCTGTGGTCCCACTGCCCTCTCAGCCAGAAATCTTCTCCTTAACATTGGCTGAGCGTAGTTGAAATCCTATAGGCTCTGATGTTCTTCTGATGTTGTAAAGATGCTCTTTGTAAGGTTCTCCTGGAAATGACTCGCAGTGATTTACAGACACAATAGAAAAGAAGAAAACCAATGACAGGAACAGTAGAAATCTCCACCCATGCAACTCCCTCCCATTAGTTCTGGTCCTGCCTTCTGGAACAAGAGAGAACACATCTGCTCCATCTTCTGTGTGGCAGCCTTTCAGATATTTGAAGGCGACTGTCATATGCTTGCTTAGTAAACTCCTAGATACTAATGAGGAACAGGGTGGCACCTCTGCCCCTTCCACCATTTGTAGGAACTTGAGAAGCTGCTAATCACTGAAGCTGCTCTTCATCATCCAGCGAAAGAGTAAGAGTTTGGAGAGAACCCACTTCATATCCCAGATGTGAGCTAAACTCTACTTGAATAACATCAGCTCTTGTCTCCTGAATCAGCCTGCTCCCATAGCTTCATTAACTATGAACCCTGAAATTTGGGATCGCCTTCAAAGCTTTGATAGAGTTTTGCAACGAATGTATCAGTTACTCAGCTTGGAGGAAGCTGCAAAACTATGGCACAAGTTTGCAGGGGATCCCAAATTTGGGGGTTCGTGGTTAATGAAGCTTGCTCCCATCTCTGTTCTTTACTAGTTTCGCAATGCTTTTTTTGTCACCAGAAGTGGAAGTGCCAGCCGGAACTTAATGGCCAAAGCAGTCCTCTGCCGGTTAGAAGAGATGCGCTTTATATAGATTAGCAGGGCACGCACAAGTGCTTCACAAAGCAACATCCATCCTTAACATGCCTTTCACCAGTCTTAACAAGCAACATCTATGACAGCAGACCCCCCAACTATCCTCAAGGGGGGAAGGCTCCTACCACTCAGCTGGTTTCAGAAAGTCCAACCTCTCATTTTAGAGTTATACTACCCCACAAGCTACCTGGTTAACGTAAGTAATTTAATTGCATTTAAGCGCGGAAACTCCGTTTGAACAGTATGTACTTTCTGATAACTGGTTCCTACCACACTGTGCAGACCTCAGTGCATCTTCCAAAATTGAAGATCCTGAAATTTATAACTCACTGGCTTCCTTGCCAATTGTATGGAGGCCACCGGCCTCATCATAGTCCAAAATAGTTCCATGGCACTGCCTACCTCACCATTAAGACAACAAGGATTACTGGTATAGCGATAATTTGAGAGATTGGGGTAGGAGAGGACCGGAACGGCTTTAGCTGAGGTTGCATCCATTCTAGAAACAAGTGGAAGATAAATCGATTACCCCTTTTCTTCCTGCCAGGGCTCCTACACCGAACCCTTGTGGTTGAGGAGGAACTGCTGTCGACACTTCTTGCTGCTTTTGACTCCTGAAGCAGATTTAGCTGGTCTGCTACTGATCAATTGCAGCGTTCCCCTCTAAATTAGGGGTGAGCAACCATTTTGCCCCCAAGCAACAGTGGGTGAGTGCTCAGGGGCCATATGCCAGTGACCTGGGCATATGCACACAGGGCTTTCAAATACTCTCTCCACTCCAGCAGGGAGAGAATAATAATAATTTTTTTTATTTATACCCCACCCATCTGGCTGGGTTTCCCCAGCCACTCTGGGTGGCTTCCAACAAGATATTAAAATACAGTGGTCCAAACATTAAGAGCTTCCCTAAACAGGGCTGTCTTCAGATGTCTTCTAAAAGTCTGGTAGTTATTTTTCTCTTTGACATCTGGTGGGAGGGCGTTCCACAGGGCGGGCGCCACCACCGAGAAGGCCCTCTGGCTGGTTCCCTGTAACTTGGCTTCTCGCAGTGAGGGAACTGCCAGAAGGCCCTCGGCGCTGGACCTCAGCTACTGCAGCATGATTTATGGGGGGAGGCCCACACCATGGCTCTCCCGGAGTGCCTTTGCTCCCTGTCACATCCACGCTTGCCTCTGCTTGCCAGTTGCTTGGTAGGCTGGGAGGGATGCAGTTTACATTCAGAGAGGGATGGCTCTGTCTCAGCATGCTCCTCACAGCCTGCCCTAAAGCTGTTTGGCAAGCTGAGAGAAATGTGATTTGTTTCTGAAGTGAGGAGGGGAGCGCTAGGCAAAATTCAGCAAAGGGATGAATTCAACGGCAGGAGGGTGACTTGGCCACCTGCAGTGGGCCACATGGAGGTTATCCAGAAGTGCTCTTAAGATTAGTGAAATAATTACAAAAAAGGCAGTTTTTGAAATTTTCAGTTTTCTTGGTTTCAGACTCATTACTCAGTGGGCGAATATTCTTCCTTAGTGATGAAACTGTCACATTACCCTGGGCTGGAATTTCAATGCTGCAACAAGAACTACAATGAAGTTTTTAACACAGCCCGGCTATCTTTTAACTTCGCATTGTTGCTGTTTTTCAAAACAGACCATGGCAGGCTTGGAATGGTGATTATAACATCACAACAGCCCTACAATGGTAAAATTATCTAGCAGCAATATCATCTTGATGTTTTTGAAGTATAAAAATTTCCCATCGATACTTATTAATATATATTTAGGCATCAACGTTTAACAATAAAGTTTAGTTCCTCGTCATTGTGGTTCTCTGATTTGGACTTTGACAATGTTTTATTTAACAGTGGAACTGGGAAATGAGCTTTCCACTCCATTTGTGCTACCACCAAGCAGTTTTACTGGAGAGAAATAGCTATCCAGTCAGACTATTTACCAGATTCAGTTTCTGTTTTAAGATAAGACATGAAACAATAGGATGGAGCAATTAAGAACCAAATGCTCCATGAAGGGAATCCTGCCCATTCTTTTCCAGCAGGAAGAGGACCTTTCACTCTCAGGTTGACATTAGTGGGGTATACTGAGCGATGTCTCATTAATGCTTTTCTGGCTGATGGGGCACATGTATCTGTTAACTAAAGGTAGAAGATTTAAATGTAACTTGCAGTACAGTCCTATATATCTGCTTTGAAGTAAACCATCTTTAGTTCAGTGGGGTTAACTATGAAATTCTATAAAAACTCCCATGTAAGTGTGTGCCTCCTTATTTAACCTCTGGTGGTGGTTTTTGAGTGCCCTAGCTTGGATAAAGAAATTGGCATGCGAAAGGAATTATCCTGCATTTCAAGTTCGTAGAAATGAGCTTCAAGCTTCTAAATTCTGCCATTCATCTCAGACACACACACCATGCATGAATAACCTTCACCATCACAATCTAATAGACACTCAGGAAAAACCCTTGACATGCAACACAAGCACCCAGCCCCAGCTCCCTAAAGCTGGTTCACAGGCAACTCCTGAACTAAACCAAAAGTGAGCCAAATGTGAGTAGTGGATAAGTTTGCTTCTGTGAACAAATTAATACACACCTCTGCAGTTTATTCAAGAGCAGACAATGCAAAATGTCTCGAACACCTGAGACACATTGATAATGATGAAGGGAGGGATATTACTTATTTCCCTTAGACCTTTCAATCCTGTAGCCAATTTGGTTTAAAAGCTAACACAATAATTTAGCTACTGGTTTGCATTTGGAATGTGGCCGTATTGGAGCATCTGAACAAGGTCTAAGCATCCCTTCTCAGAAAATGCATCACCACATTGCTTGATGGATGCATTCAGTGAATAAGTACATGCACTGTTTGAGGGCTTTTTAAACTTCTGTAACTCTTCAGTGAACTTGAGTTCAGAAAAACTTCAAAGGAAACAAGCTGAACCCAACAGATATAATGTATCAAAACATTTTCTCCTCTCTGGTGTTTAAATTGCTTGAGAAACAACTATGAAGCTTAAATTGCAAAGGAAGATGGTAGACTGCAAAGAAGTTTTAATTCTAGGGATTAGCTAAACAAGTACATCTTGGGAAAGGCTTCACTCAACACATCTGCACCAAATTTTGATGGTGGTGGTGGAGGAGGAGGAATGCTGTTGAAAACCAGCAAAAATACTGGTCCACTTGAGTGAGGGCAGGGAGTACTGTCCTTATGATTTAGCCTTCGTGACGGACTCATTCCCAAATCCAAAGGGCTGTGTGATGTGAGGTCACTACGCTGATGGGCAGGAAGAGAGGTCTGTTTAAAAGGTGCCAAGGCCACAGATCAGCGAAAGCAGCAGCTGCAAACAGTAGGTGAAATATAAGCTGGGGAGGGGGGCCAGTGTTTTCAGCCTTCTCTGACCCCTCCCTTTTGATTTGTGAGTGACAACCTGACGCAGCTTGGGTTAAGCTTCCACAGAACCTCACACCCCTCTGTGCTGGAGACAACAAACCCGCATTCTCCTGGAGCAACAAATCCAAAATGCCCCAAATTAGACCATTGCAAGAATCATCTTCTGTTTCTTCTTTCTCTTCCTTTTCTTCTCCTCAAATCGGTCAGTAGCATCAGCAAAAAAAGTCACTTCATCTTTGGCTTCTATTTCTTTCTTTAGGAACTGCAGGCCGGCCATGTTAAATCCCAGCACATCCTATAGACAGAACATAAGTAGACCTATGTAAGGAAGAGGGCAGACGTGGAATGCTTTTGCCATCACTTGCCAACTTCAGCGGTTCTTTCCCTACCGTTCTAATACCAAACGATGTCAGAGACAGTGGGCAGGATTCAGCTAATGAACCCTGTCAGGTGAAGTCCCTGCAAGGACTTCCATTTGTGTGGTGAGGCTTCCCCTCTCCTCCCCCCACAAAATTGGCTCGGAGTGAGAACACTTCCAGAAAAGTGCATGGAAGGAGAGGGGGTCATTCTGTCTTGGAAGTCGGAAATCTTACTCTGATAGAACCATCAGCATAGCACAGTGTTCATTTCCTCCAGTGTCTCAGTAATCTTCACAACTACCCAATAAAATATTCCAACTTTATCCTCCTTCAACTGCAGGTGGGCCCCTAAATCTGGAAAAAGTAATAGGCTGAAGTGGGATTTCCCAGCTCACATGCTTAACCCTGCTTTGTTGTATTATTATTATTATTGTTACATATGGGCAAAGAGATGCACGGTACTGTCACAATGCAGATACCGTATTTTTCGCTCTATAGGACACACCGGACCATAGAACTCACTTTGTTTTAGAGGGGGAGAACAAGAAAAAAAATTCTCCCCTCTCCGCTCAGCACCCCTTCAGCGAAGTGGCAGGAGAAACGGAGCCCCTTCCATTTCTCCTCCCGCTTGGCTGAAGGGGCGCTGCGCAGCTCTCCCTCTCTGCTGAAGCCGGGAGAGTCTTGCTCTCCCGGCTTCAGCAAAGGGAACCCGAAGCCTCCGGAGCGCAGCGGGGGCTCCCTGAAGCCTGGAGAGCGAGAGGGGTCAGTGCGCACCGACCCCTCTCGCTCTCCGGGCTTCAGCGAAAGCAATGCGAAGCCTCCAGAGCGAGGGGGGAGCTCTCCCTCTGTGCTTCGGAGGCTTTGCGTTGCTATCACTGAAGCCAAGGAGCCTGCATTCGCTCTATAGGATGCACACACATTTCCCCTTAATTTTTGGAGGGGAAAAAGTGCGTCCTGTAGAGCGAAAAATACGGTACTCCTGAAACAGCCTTCACAACCAGTGCTTGCTAGAATTATTCATCCCAACCACACTGATAGTTTTTCTGTATTCCTGGCAGAGGGAAAGGTGTGGATTGTGATGGAAACCCAGTCTACAGCAAATACTTTCAATCAGGGTGGTCCTCACCACCACAATCACAAGCCTCCCTGCTTCTCTCCATCTGAGCGAACCATGGAAGCAGTAGTTGTGCTAATGGTGTCCTGGGGAAATTCCTTGCAAACGTCCCAGCCAAGGCAAAGACCGCTTGCCACGGAGGCCTTTTGCAGCAATGTCCCCAACACAACCATATGCTCCGACCCCATGATTAAGCTCATCACATTGCTAGCATAGCTGAACAGACCCAAGAAACTAAATAGGAAAATGGTACAAGATTAATCTGTAATGATGCAATTATTATTATAATAAATGTAAATCTCAAATACTAAGATTCATAATTAGAGGTTTGTGGCACTGTACGTGTGATAACCAGAACTTACTTGCTGTCCCACGCCATTACTGACACCAGAAGAGGGATCAAGAGGCAGTACGGCTTGGGCAAAGCAGATGGGCATCCAAAATTTGCACCCTTTACCACCCATAGATTGTGTAAATCTTCCATAGGTGCACACTTACTTACCCTCACTTGGCTGACTTTAGAGATGGTGGTTTTCTTCAGGTCCTCCATCACCTTAACAAGAAGTTGATTGGTTGTGATCCGTCCAAAGTGTATCCTAGGGATGGAGTGGGGAGGGAACCCAAAACTCACTGTCAGACTGCCAAGTTTTGGTTTCCAGACTAATCTATAAGATCTACTCTTTTCTGACCTCCTGGTTGACTAAGAGGTGCCCAGAGCGTCAATGAGATGTTTCACACTCTTACAAAGGATCGACAAGATGACACCCTTCAATCTGAAGTGTTTCACATTGGTAAAGTAAAACAGAAAGTGGAGGGCAGTCATTTTTCTATTGAATTGTCATGTTAATTGGGGGGGGGGGGTTCATTGTTGCTGTGTTGGATCTCATTGTATTTGATCATGGTAAAAAACGGATCCCCCAAAGAGAAGAGAATAGCAGAAGCAACAAGGAGACCCCTGAGAGAAATAGGGGTGGGGGGAGGAAGCAAACAGACACCCGCCCTCCCCAACAGGAGAGGAGGAAGCAAAGCAAGACCATACAACCAGAAAGGAAAAGGGGTTAAAAACAAGCCCAGAGCCACCCAGAGAGAAAGAACACACACTCTTTCCATTTCTTTTTGGTCAGACCACTCTTCCCCCTCCTCTTCTCTCTCTCTCTCTCTGCTTTCCCTCCTGCTTTCTACCTCGGCGCTAGGCTCAACCTACAAAACTAGACATTTGAAAGAGGAAGTGGGAGTAAGCAACATGTCTTCCACTTCCTTTCTCAACTCTGTAGTTTTCCAGGCAGAATCTGCTCCCTTCCCACTTCCAAAGAGAGGAGAAACTGCTGGCAAAGTAGGCAGGAGAGGAGCGCAGAGGCTTCTTAGGGGTGCCAGGAGAGCTATTAACAGATGCTGTTGCACTCAGAGGCACCATGTTGTAGACGCCAGGTTTGATGATTAAGTGACAAATCTGATGGAGAAATACAGAGCTTATGAAAGACCCTTTAAGCTTTCTGGGCATTCTGCTAAGGCTATCGCGATGCCTCAATTTGCAAGGGAGGGGGAGGAAAACAGAGAGGTAGCAGAGCAATTCACACTGGTCTGGTTTTGCCAAGACCAGACCTAAACAGAGTCTATGTCTTCTCCCTATACAAGGGTTGAATAGAATTAAGGAACGTGCTGCTGTTTGGCAACTCAGTTTGCTGTCCAGCTGGAAATTACTTTTTGAAATAAGCGATAGAGAAAGTCTCTTAAAAGACAGCTCTGCCTGAGGGATTGAAGAGGCGATGGTTTGTCAACACTTGCCTATTAAAGTTAATGTCACTGGAAGCACTGAGAAAGGCTGTGTTTTAAGAATAAAAGGAAGTCTCTATGGTACCATAGAGCTCATTCGCCTGTTGGTCAGAACCATTCATGTGCAGTCTCACATCAAGGCGCAGGGCTAGACATGACCAGCTTCAAAGCCAGGCAGCTTCCCTGCATTCTTTTCAGCCATGGGGTTTACCTGAGAAGGAAGAGGAGAGCTCGGCATAGCAGTTCCACCTCTGAACCCAACTGAAGGTGTTGATTGAAGAGCTCAAGGAGGTCGGGCACATATGAAAAGGGCAGCACCAGCAGAGACTCTTCCAATTCACTGCGACAAAGAGAGGAGAGTCAGGCATCCTCACACCCCAGGTGTCAAGTAGGGCTGGGCAATTTCAGGTTTCAACATTTCAATGCATCACTAGCTAAACATCGCATTGCAATGATACACCACGATGCTGAAAAGGAAGGAACGTCGGCCCAGGTCCTGCAAGGCACTCGGGTGAAACTGCCACTGGCACCCAGCACAAGGAGGAAGGAGACAGTTTGCCTGCTCGACCGGAGCAGGAAGGTAAGAAGAAGAAGAAGAGTTTGGATTTGATATCCCGCCTTTCACTCCCTTTTTAAGGAGTCTCAAAGCGGCTGACATTCTCCTTTCCCTTCCTCCCCCACAACAAACACTCTGTGAGGTGAGTGGGGCTGAAAGACTTCAAAGAAGTGTGACTGGCCCAAGGTCACCCAGCAGCTGCATGTGGAGGAGCAGGGAATCGAACCCGGTTCCCCAGATTACGAGACTACCGCTCTTAACCACTACACCACACTGTCGGCTGGCTGGCAAGCCCCACCTACGATATACCGCTGGGTCAAAACACTGTGGCAATCTGACCCTCAAACTGATCCTGCATGACTTATCAATACATTTCCCAGGCCTAGCATCAAGCTATAATAGCAAGCCCTTATCAGTCGGGTGCCTCTAACGCAGGGGGACCCAACTTTTCATACCAAGTGAGCCACAAGAGTACTTTGACACTGAACCCATGGGCTGCACACTGCCTTGTCATGCAGAAGGGGGAAGCGCTGGGCTTTGGGAAGGAGGCGCGAGGCTCTGGCAGTGTCCTAGAGTCCTCCCACCTCCTTCCCAAAGCTGGGGAAGTGCCAACGAGTTGGGAGAACTTCAGGATGCTGCCAGAGCCCTCATGCCTCCTTCCCAAAGTCCAGCACCTCACTTGCCTGGCTTTGGGGAGGTAGTGTGAGGGTTGGGGGGTTGTCAAATGTTTTCGAGGGCTGCCCAAAAAAGGACTTGAGGGAGCACTTGGACCGCATGTTGGACCACCCTTCTCTAGCACAAAGGTGGCTGGGCAACAGTTTCCACCAAAGCAAAGCAAGGCTTTTCCAACAGTCGCTTGGCACTGTTACTGCCTGCTTCCCCAGGAAGGAACTTCATGTGACCGATCAGCAAAGCAGGGATCATCTGGATGGAATGAGGCTTAAATGTCAACTCTTGCAATTTCTAGCCACAGCTCCGCCAGGACACAAACTTCCCGCCAAGACTTGCTGCAGAAAGTTCGCTAACCGTTTTGCAAAGAAGTTGTAAGCAATGTTAAATACACTCACAAGTGCCAACCTCACAATGCCTGTTTCCCAGTGGGAAAGGACCAGAGCTCAGTGGTAGATCCTTTGCTTTGCACACAGGTTCAGATCCTGGCAACTCTAGGATTCCTGCCTGGATCCTGAAGAACTGCTGCCAGTCAGGGCAGCCAGTACTGAGCTAAGTGAGTCAATGGTTGGACTAAGTGCTTGGCAGTTTCCTATGTTCCTAAAGCCTGCACATATGCCTGCCATCTCCAGTCAAAAGCATTCTGGTGGCAGAGTACAGTGGTACCTCAGGTTAAGTACTTAATTCATTCCGGAGGTCCATTCTTAACCTGAAACTGTTCTTAACCTGAAGCACCACTTTAGCTAATGGGGCCTCCTGCTGCTGCCGCGCCGCCGGAGCACGATTTCTGTTCTCATCCTGAAGCAAAGTTCTTAACCTGAAGCACTATTTCTGGGTTAGCGGAGTCTGTAACCTGAAGCGTATGTAACCTGAGGTACCACTGTACTGACTTTGCTCCTCACTACCATGCGGGATGCGGGTGGCGCTGTGGGTAAAAGCCTCAGCGCCTAGGGCTTGCCGATCGAAAGGTCAGCGGTTTGAATCCCCGCGGCGGGGTGCACTCCCGCTGCTCGGTCCCAGCGCCTGCCAACCTAGCAGTTCGAAAGCACTCCCGGGTGCAAGTAGATAAATAGGGACTGCTTAATGGCGGGAAGGTAAACAGAGTTTCCGTGTGCTGCGCTGGCTCGCCAGATGCAGCTTTGTCACGCTGGCCACGTGACCCGGAAGTGTCTCCAGACAGCGCTGGCCCCTGGCCTCTTAAGTGAGATGGGCGCACAACCCCAGAGTCTGTCAAGACTGGCCCGTACGGGCAGGGGTACCTTTACCTTTTTACCAAGCACTATGAGCACTAAAGAACTTACGACCCCAATGGTCAAGGACTCTGTGTACTGTACATCTCCAGAACCTGCAGATCTTATATTCCAGATTCAAATACTCAACTTCAAATACCTTCTCACAGCAAGCTGTGTCAACACATAAAATCACAGAACCGTAAAACTGTAAGGAACCTTGAGGGTCATCTGGTCCAACTCCCTGCAATCCAGGAATCTCAGCTGGATCATACATGACAGGTGGCCACCCAACCTCTGCTTAGAAACCTCCCAGGAAATAACTACTTTCATGTTTCGTGAATGTGCATACATCCTAAGCCCAGAGGACACACAACTTTGGTGTAACCATCTTATTCCAACCTCAGCTCCTCCTTCAGTCAAACCTATGAGCCATTCACAATATTTTTGAAGCTGGTACTCACCTTGACTTAACCTTCTTGAGGACATCCAGTACGTAAGCAGAAGGCTGCAAGAAAAGGGCAAGAGTGGATTTCATTGCCAGCTGAAATTTCTTATGGAAAAATCTGTATCTCGCAACAATTTCTCTGGCTCTATAAAGAACTCCCACCCCACATCCCACTCAGAGTGTTGAGAGGTTTGGCCTGCAAACCAGTCTCAATGTCTCAGTTTCTTAAGACAATTATTTTTTATCGAAACAGGCAGCAGCAGAATAATAATAGACTAAGTCAAACTAATCAAAACACTCATAGCCCAACCCATGACAACTCCCCACCTCCCCTCAATAGCATTGCACACCATCTGGAACACAAGAATGCCAGGGAAAGGCAGCTTAACATTCCACATGTCTCAAAATTCCAGATAGCGGCCACACACTTCACTTACCGAAATATTGCCATATGCCTGGAGAATAGGGTTTACTGGAAGAGGAACCTGCAGAAAGAAAGCAGGTTGCAAGTCAGGCACACGTATCTCTGTAGAAAGGCATAATGGTTTAAGTAATACTGTTATATTTATTTTATTGAAATGCGGGGGTTTTGGTATGTTATTACGTTTGCCCTTGTTTTGCTTTGTTATTATGAAATTGGTACTATGTTATTGTTTTGCTGCGTTATTATAAAGCTCCTTTCGTAGTGTTTGTTTGAAAACTATTCCTGTTTCCTTTGTTGTAAGCCACTTCGAGCATTTTAATTAATTTTTTTGGTGGAAAAGCAGCATACATATAAAATGAATAAATGACTTGCACACCACGCGTCGTGAGATCACCAAACAACTGTGCTACCCTTTTTGATCTCCTTCCCTTTGATTTTTAAAAAGTGTTCTGAGAAAGAAACTGGCACCACACTGTGCTGAACAGAACACAGACCACAACTCCGTCCTACCTCTTTTCCTGCCGCTCTGCAGATCACTTTATGCTGTTCCAGCTTGGCTGTCTCTTCTCTGTACAGCTCAATGGCTTCCATGATCCGTTCAGCCTTCAAACACAAAAATGGCACATTAGCAGCGCAACAAAATGAAGGTGCTGTGATAATGCGGAGTAGATAGTGGAACATCCATTTGATTATGCACAAGAGGGTGGAATAATCAAACACATTTTCACCTGGTGAGACAGCTGAGGCCTTGCCTGTGCACTGTCTCGCCAGGGTGGTTGAACTACAGCAATGCACTCACCTTTGAAGGTGACTCAGAAACTACAGCTAATCCAGAATGCAGCTGCCAGGACCGTGCAGCACCGGCCATAAAGGATCTACATAAAGGATCTCCCAGTACATTTCCGAGAACAATTCAAAGTGTTGGTGCTGAACTTTAAAGCCCTAAATAGCTGCATACATGAAGGGGCATCTCCACCCCCATCGTTCAGCCCAGACACTGAGATCCCACTCCAAGGGTCTTCTGGCAGTTCCCTCACTGCAACAAGTGGAGGTTACAGGGAACCAGGCAGAAGGCCTTCTTGGTAGTAGCACCCATCCTATGGAATGCCCTCCCACCAGATGTCAAGGAAATCAACTCTTTGACTTTCAGAAGAAATCTGAAGGCAGCCCTGTATAGTGAAGCTTTTAATGTTTGATATTTTATTGTGTTTTTAATGTTTGGGAGCCGCTCAGAATAGCTGGGGCAACCCAGTCAGATGGGCGACATATAAATAATGAAATTATTCTTCTTTTGAAGAAGGGGGGTGGCAGACTGCTGTAACCTCCCCTGTGCCCACTCCACCTCTCATGGCTTTAAGTGCAGCTGAGAAAGTGCTGCCTTTTCTCCCACAGCTGTAGAACTGCTAGAAAAATAAGTGTGGTGATCATCAAAGGGAGTTCTGCAGAGGTCAGCAACACATCTCTGTCACAGAAGACATGACTTGCGTGTTATGGGCAATTTCCATCTCTTACTGAAGAGGTCGCTGAAGGCTAATTCAGTTTAAAAGCTGTGATTCCTTAAGAGACACTCCCTAGCACTAACATGGAACCAGAGCTTTAAACAGAACACTCCAAGCTAGAGAGTCAGAAAGTCATCTTTTTCCCCTAATGAGTGCCCCGCATTAAGGAACCTGGAGGGTCAAACTTACCGCCTTGACAGTTTCAATGGTCTTCTTTCCTGCTAACCCAGCCTCTCCCTGAGTCTCCCCAGGAACCTGAAAAGAAACCCAAAAATGGTGTCACAGCCTCTGAAACATCATGATGCCCAAAGCAGTTTTATCTCCAGTTTGCCTCAGAACAGTTGCATAGGTCTGTGTTTGAATTTGAATGGTAACAGAACAGGAACGGTAGACCTGTCGCAATTTTCAGTGCAAGGCCAAGCTGGTGCAAAACGTATTGCTTTGTTTTCCTTTGGACCACATCAGTGAGGCCGAGAGGGGTCACTGGGCAGCCCAGGACCTCCATACCCGCTACCCAGGCTTGTGCCCCGGGGAGGGCACCTCAGTGCTGCTAATGCAGCAAAAGCAACATGGGAGGCAGCATTTACAAGTTACTGGTTGTTGCAACCACAGCAGATGCTGTGATTCTTCAGTGGTTTGACTTCACCCCCCAAAACACAGTGCCAATATGTCTCCCTGTTTCATTAGAAGGGAAGAAATTATGAACCAAGTGACCCGAGGCATATAAAACAGCAACAGGTCTGCTGTGGTAAAATTATGAGCTGCTGTTGCTTCCAGACTGAAGTGGGTGCTGAGGGTTACTGCTAAGGGCAATTTTCTCATTTTATTTTACAAGATTTGTATACTGCTTAGTTGACAAAGACCACCTAAGCAGTTTACATTTTGCTCTTTTGTTTGTTCCTTCACTACAGAAATACCAGGATGTTGTTGCACTGAAGAATAGCTGACCCTGTCTGGGCAATGCTAAATTTTGTTAAATGCATATTCATTTCCTTGCATATGTCATCAACTGAACTGTTGGATTAACAACTAATATCTATTAAATTTGTTTAGAAATGTTAAGATCTCGCTTAGAATCAAATATAGGGTTTTAGTTAACTATTATTCAGAGTAGACCCACTGAAGTTTTTGGACCTGAGTAAAAGTTAGTTGAATACACTCCTCAGAAAATCTTCAAGCAGTTAGCTTTCCAGCATACCTGCTTCTTGGGATCTGAAATAATCATGGTATTGTTTCCAGTGGGAAGCTGCTCCCCTGCCTCACTCAAGCAGGAGGAGAGTAACATGACATGGTCCAGAAAAGGGTGTGCAGGAAGCTTGCTTTTCCCTTCCCCTGGGACTGCAAAGCTAGGGGAGCCACATTCTGGCCTCTACCATCTAGTAGGGGCCACTGGAAGGCTGCACTACCTGCCTCCCTAGAAAAACATCAACTTGGTCCCATCCATCATTCAATGAAGAAGCAGCTACTCTAATGCTTGCGTTCCTTCTGTGTTACAATTGTGAGCCTGCAAGCAAGGGCTGTCTAATATGTGTGCAGTGATGCTCAGAACATTTCTGGCGCTTTGTAAGTGGTAAGCCAAAATGCATACGATGGTTTTCTGGAAAGCAGATTAAGTGAAAATTCTGGCACAAACTAGAACTGAATGTTATTTTAATTACCAGAGCAAGTATTCAAGTTATCTCCAAGCTCAATCTAATCGGTAACCCAAAACATGCATTTGTAATGTCACGCACAAACACAGCCAAGAAATGTGAGCTGACATATTTTACATCGCCCAATGCACTGAAATGTGTGGACTTTCCATTCTAGCTGAAGAATCGCATCTTGAGACTCCCAGGAAACTCCACTGCTTGACTTGGGAGCAAGAACATTGGAATGTGCAGACATATATTACTTACCATGGGCTGGTCCTCCTTTGCTACACTGTCTTCATACTCCATTTCTCTTTGCTGCAGAGGAAAATAATTTGGTTTGTCAGCATTAGCAAGCACTAAAACCCACCTGCTTCAAATTCAGAATACCTGAAGCAGCACATTTTCCAGTACATATCTCCTTCCCACGGTCCTTTTACATCAAAAGTAACTTTAAAAAAAGCAAAACCCTTGGAAAGAATGCCACAAAATATGGACACACAAATTTATTTAGTTATTTTTAAAAGGAAAAGATGCACAAGAACTGGAATCTGGATCCCTTTTAAGATTAAGAGTGGATACCAAAGGTACCCTCTTACGCAGGATGGCGTTTCTTACCATCTCTCTCTCCTCCTCCAGAACAATGGGCTCCCTTGTCCTTTCCCAGAGACGCAACGATTTGTCATGAGAAGAGGAGACGAGAAAGTCTCCATTGGGACTGAGCGCCAAACACCACACTTCCTGGTGATGCCCCTGCAAATCAGATATGCAGATAGTGAGGAGCGAAAGGGGAGAGACCATTCTGCATGATGTCTAGCAATCAACAGAAGCGACCACTGCTTCCAGATTGGCAAATGCACACATCTCCTACTTTACCTCCAGGGTTTGGATATGCTCAAACTTATCAGCATCCCACTGCTTAATCTTGCGATCCTTCCCTGCTGTAAAGAAGAGGTGGGACTTGGGTACAAACTGAAGAAACATCACACTAAAGAGAATAAGAGAAAGATATGGAGTATCAGTTCACTACCATTTCCAACACAACATTCATAGTAACATTTCTACATTTCTCAGAGGGGGAAAAGATACATGCAGCTATGACTTCAGTTGCCACTTCCTTCCATTCTCCTGTCCTTACTCCTTCCCTCTGGAGTCTGTGGCTTCCTTCCAGAAGCCCAGGTGCTTTTAAAAGAAACACTAGCAGCCATGCAGCAGCACTCAAGGAGAGCCAAGAAGCATCTGCTGCTGTCATTAGAAGCACCACTGATGCAACATTATGTCGCATTCAACTTAAAATGATAGCAGCACCAGGGATTTCTCCAGTGAGATGATATTCAATGTTAGTCATCCTGAGAGCAGACTCACTGAAATCAGTGGTTCTGTTCCAAGCATGACTTAACTAGCTATCACCAGCATTTTCCTTGAACTGTTTTCATGGCTTTTGCGAACAGAAAGGGCTAGCAAGTTGTGTGATGTCTTGAAGGGAAGCAAAAGCTCAGGGCTAAAACATTGCGGCTTCTCTTTCCTACAAAAACTCAGGTCCCAAAACACATGGACACAAGCAGTGAATGCTTGCCCTGCACCCCTGGTCCCTTAAGTACCACAAGTGCAAATCCACAATAAGAAAATGTAGTGATGGACATGAGGCAGGAGTTGAGAATGCAGGTGAGCTGCATGCAAGCTGCCAGCCAGCCCTGTGGAGCCTCCTTTCATTGACACAAATATGCAAACCAGGCAGATACATTTTGGGCTGTGACCTTTACACATCTTCCAGTCCCGAGATAGTGGGGTGGTACAAAGTTATTTTGGCACCTGTTTCCACCGCGTCATTTTCCCCTTGCACAGTATATGATTCCCTCCAGTAGCACCTTAAAGACCAACTAAGTTAGTTCTTGGTATGAGCTTTCGTGTGCATGCACACTTCTTCAGATACATTTTTGTTTTGTTTTGTTTTGACTATGGCAGACCAACACGGCTACCTATCTGTAACAGTATATGATGAAGGAGACAAAGGTTACAGACAGGACACCGCAGACTACTGAGACCGCAAAGGGTTAGACAGAGGGTACGATGTTCAGATAGCTGTGGCTTTGTTGGGGGGGGGGGGAGTACCCCGCCCCCCAAGGTCACACAGTACAGGCAGACTGTGGCTGCCTGCGGGTGGGGAGTGTGCTCCCTGCGGACCCCACTCCCCAATCATCCCTACAAGAAAACCCACACCGTACAGCATGATCAACTCATAGAAACATGTTTAATATTCCTAACCTAGGAAACCAATGAATGGCGACAGAACTGTGCAGCGGAGACCCTGTGACCTGCCCTTCCACTGAGGTGTCTGATGCCATAGTTAAGGGGATGGAAAGAAGCATTCTGCAGGCTCCAGACTAGAAGATTCAGCAAGGCCAACTTAACCTGCATTCTAGTCTAGAGCTTGCAGAATGCAGCCCCGTATGTTGGTCTCCACAGAGGCTATGACAATTGTGAACTTAAGCACCAGAGAAACCTAGTTTTGGGGGCGGGGAGAAATCCTACATCGGGGGCATCTAGGTGGCCTTTGATATCTGCCCACCTGTCATCATGGGCAAAGAGAGACTTGTGGCAATCTCCAAAGTCCAAGCCCCAGATCTTCACGTTCCTGTCAGCAGAGCCAGTTGCAATTAACGCCCCATCCTATAACAGAAAAATGAAAGAAAAGGGAACTCAGTTGTGCATGTGAGAGCATGATTACCCCCAGCTTCCATTTATCATCCTGTCAAGTAACACACACTTTTTTGAATCAGAACAAGGTCTTGTGTTATGCTTCAAGGAAAGTGAAGCAAATTAATTTCTTAGCTCTCATCATCAGGCAGCCAACTTTAGGTGTCTTATTTCAGTGCACCTAATACGGGTATCCCTACCAGCAGTTAGGCAAGCAGCACTCAGGCTCCAAGAAGCTCTGTGTTATCCTCTGATTTTAATTACAGCAGCCATTTATGCCCCATGGAATGTTCCAATAGACAAGCACTTCGATATTCCAATCAGTGCACATAACTTCCAAAAGTTAAAAGAACGACAATCTCATGTTGCTGCACACTGCCAGAGAAAATGAATCAGCCTCTCCCCATTACTCAACTTTCTCACTGAAAACAGAATGAGAACTACAGTTACATTGCCCAGATTCTACATGTCTACACACCAAAGTAGGTATGGACACAGCTTTGGGCTGCCTTCAAGCTAACCACTGGCAGAGCTCCTCAACATAATGAGGCTACAACTTCTTGCCTTCATTCCACTTATGCCTTTCTATAGTCTGTATTGAATTATGAGACTAGCATGAAGCAGCACAGAGAAGATTTACAACTGGGGGGGAAATGTGTATTTGTCATGGAGGAGAAGAAGAAGAAGAGTTTGGATTTGATATCCCGCTTTATCACTCCCCGAAGGAGTCTCAAAGCGGCTAACAATCTCCTTTCCCTTCCTCCCCCACAACAAACACTCTGTGAGGTGAGTGGGGCTGAGAGACTTCAAAGAAGTGCGACTGGCCAAGGTCACCCAGCAGCTGCATGTGGAGGAGCGGAGATGCGAACCTGGTTCCCCAGATTACGAGACTACCGCTCTTAACCACTACACCACACTGGTGTAGTGCAGAAGAACTGCAATATGAAGTTCCATCACTGAACAATGCCAAAATCTCCAACAAATGGCATACTCACATAGGAGATATCCATGCACAGCACGGGCAACTTGTGTCCATAGAGAGACAAAAAGAACTGGAAAGCAAGAAGACGACATGTATATCAGCTAGTTACAGGTTTCTTTATTTAATGACATAAATTTTATATACGCCACTTGATTGTAAACAACAAACAAACAAAATTCAAAGGAATGTATGAAGTGTGCAGAAGTGTGGAAGAACCTTGCCCTTTCCACCATCCTCTCACATCCAAAAGCTGAAAGCTTTGTTCATCTGTCCCAGTATTTTCTGCTTTTGAGTGGCAACTTGCCAAAGTCTCAGTGTTGATCACATCACATCCATTTAAATGAAGTTGGCAGCATTAGACCATGGGGACTTGTACATTCAAAGCACACATTCCACTACTTTGGACCCTCCTCTTTATTACAGACTCACATGGGGAGTTCTGCATCCCTATTTGCAGAATACTGAAAAATAATGGACTTGCCAAGATCTCTCAGTGAAAACACGTAAGATGAGGGAACCAAAAGGCCATCACAGCAAGCGGCAACTGCTTCCCAGAGTTTTGGCTAAATTTCCAAAGATAGTGCTGCTTACCTTGAGGGTATCAGTGTAGAATATTTTCACAGTGCAGTCCAGTAAGGCGACAGCCAAAAGCTTTTGGTTAGGGCTGTACCGTACACAGAGAACATCTTCATCCAGTTGCAAGATGCGTGTCTGCTTCACAGAAAGCCTAGGATCGTATAAGCGTAAAACTGATGGAACTGGTATTGCACAGCAAATTCAGAAAGCTTTGTTAGATCTGCATTGCAAGTTCTTAGGCAAGGAGACCCCAAACTTCGGTGTTTAGTGCCTACTCAGAGGTTTGCCATACACCCACCCTTTTCCCCACATTCTCCCAGGGAGGAGAAACTTATGTTGGGAAGCAGATGTCAGCAGATGGGAAGACAATGTTGTGCTGTATTTTTGAGAGTACTGTACACTCCCAAGAGAGTGAGGACAGAATGTGGAGTTCAGATGTGCTTTGCTTCCTGAAAAAACACCCTCACCTCTTTTGGACACTGTCCTTATCCTTCACCAGTTCAAACTCCCAGAACTTGACACATTTATCTGCACCTCCTGTAACAAAGCCACGCTGATAGGAAAAGGAAAATTCAGATTTATTTCATCAAATGTATGGATCACTTCCCACCACAAAAAGTATCAAAGTGATTTACAATGAAAATAAAAACTATAAAAATACAAAAGCATATTAAAAACATAATCACAATACATGATAGCACTAATTGTTGAGATATTTTGATAAAGGGTGGTATATAAATATAAATATAATAATAGACAATAATGAGCATCCTTAAATGTGGTACCACTAAAATAATTCATATGAATTATTATTATTTAAATTTATTGGTCACTTTTTTACCATGGTAACTTAAAGGGAAACAAACACATACATTACAGCTGGCATAAAAGCAAAATGAAGAAAATGTTAAAAGACAATCCTGTTTTTAAAAGGATTAAAACATCCCACCCACTCAAGACCACAGATAATTAAGAGTCAAAGTCCTGGCAGAAAAGAAATGTTTTCGCCTGGCACCTAGAGCTATGTATTGATGACGCCAAGCAAGCCTCCCTGAGGAGAGCAATCCACAAGCGGGGCGTGACCAATGAAAATTTCCATTATTTTGTTGCTACCCTCTGGACCGCCAAAGCAGGGGGCAAATGAAGAGGGGCCTCAGATGACAATCACATGGCCTGAGTCTGTTCATATGGTGAGAAATTAGAAAGCGTGCTTTAATTACCTGGTCTGAAGAAGGACATATGGACCACAAACCCCCATCATGAGCATCAATGGTCTCCAATAAAATCCCGGAAGCCAGATCAAATAGCTGCAGCTTCCCTGTCTAAAGCAATAATAAAGCCAGATCATTAGTTACAGAGATGATTCCAAATTCTACAGAAGGTAACTCATTATAGCCTCCAAGTGTGAGAAATAAGGAAAGTGGGATGGTCAGGCAGATTCAATTGCATCTGCCTAGAATAGCATCCCATTTTGAGCAATGACCCAACAGCAGCTTAGCAGCTTAATTTGCAATCCTGTAAAGTAGATGGGCATTCTTATCCCATAATGCAGATTTGGGGTTGAAGGGGGCTGAGACTGAGAAAGAAAGGTGTGCCTAATGAGTTTATGGTTGAGGCAAGATTCAAATGGGGCACTTGGTGATTTGTAACTCTCTTTTAGCAACAATGATTTTCACTGCTATTGATTTTTCAATAATTACACCCAAGGGAGATGCCAGTGAAGAAATAGAGACGTTACACCATGGGTAGGCAAGCTAAGGCACAGGGGCCAGATCCGGCCCAATTGCCTTCTCAATCCGGCCCGCGGACAGTCCAGGAATCAGCGTGTTTTTATATGAGTAGAATGTGTCCTTTTATTTAAAATGCATCTCTGGGTTGTTTGTAGGACCTTCCTGGTGTTTTTACATGAGTAGAATGTGTCCTTTTATTTAAAATGCATCTCTGGGTTATTTGTGGGGCATTGGAATTTGTTCATTTCTTTTTTCAAAATATAGTCCGGCCCCCCACAAGGTCTGAGGGCTAGTGGACCGGGCCCCTGCTGGAAAAGTTTGCTGACCCCTGCATTACACTCTGGCCAAAACAAAAGACAGTTCCTTGTCAAGTCCCAGGTGCAGGAGAGCGGCAGCAATATCAGGGAAATCTCTTGTGTGTCATTTGTCACTCACAGCTATGCTCTTAGCACATTCATATGGTTAAAGGTATAGATGAAGAATTCAAAACTTATTAAAGTCAAAGACAACCAGGAGCAGTTTAGCACATCCACAGTCTGACTCATGAGTAGGTATGGTAATATAAATTCTTCCTTATAACTCTGCAATTTTCTTCCAAGTCACCTGAAGTATAACTCCATGTTTGAAAAAGATGGTGTTATAATGGCTGTGGTCAAAGTTGGCCATGTAAGAGAAAACATTCCCAGCCACAGGCCTTCAAACAAATCCATAAATTTCATCACCTGAGCCTCTTTTCTCCCATGTCTTCAGAGTAATTTGGAAAACACATAGAAGTATACTTCCCTACTGCTCCGAGGCCTATCTAGCCAAAGCAATATACTGAAATCAGGCATTAGGTGTACAATAAGGCTTTTTCTCTCAGATTGTATACCTAGGACAAACACTAAATTGCATCTCCCTTTAGGACTCCATTTGTTGAGGAGCTATGCCTCCCGGAATAACATCCCACATGGTTCTAAGTTAGACATACCGAACTTCCTCTAAAGATGATACTTGAAACCTGCGGGGGATTGTTCAGGTTCAGAAGGTACAGAAATTTACCTTGGTTCCTATAATGACCTGCCGATCTCCGGGAACGAAGAGTGAACAAAGCGCATATTCACACGCCATGGTCCGGATACATTGTAAGGTAGACCTGGGATTAGAAATGGCACATGAAAGTTACACACAGAGAGAAGGTAGAATCGGGGGAAGACTCAGTAAAACCGGGAACACATGACATTCCTGACATACATGTGAACGAATGGGTGATGTTGCAGGGGGGAAGGGAGATACTATGAATGAATGGGTGGTGTGGGTGAGAGAGAATGAATGGAAAAGTGATGCCAAGAGAGCAGAACCGAATATGCAGGCCCCCATCACTTTCTTTCAAGGGACTATGGCCCTCCGTTTCAAAAAGCTTAACCACAAGGAAGCCTTGTGCCAAATTAGTTTAGTGACTGGCACAACCAAGTTTTTAGCTTCATCTGTGGCTACAAGAAGATACCAAAAGATCAATGGCAAAAAAGAAAGGTGTAACCATCTGAATATACAGTATATCTAAAGTTAAGATGTTTAATGCTTCCTGTAAACATTTTACTGCAACTAGTTTCTCCTCCAATGGTCAGAGACATTTCATACCTGTTCCAAATCTTAACTGATTCAGCAGCAGCAGAGAGAATGGCAATGTTGTCCGAGCTAAATGCCAGGGTTCTGACATCACTGCGGTGACCACCAATAGTTATTTTGGACACTTGCAGAACTTGGGGTATCTGCGCTCTTGGGTTCAGGCTGTAAGATTCGATTATGTTGTTCTGGAGCATTACAGTGGCTTTCAGCTCCCCTTTTGGGCTGAGTATCAAGTCAAAAGACCTGTTTAATAAAATAATCGTATTTGTTAGAAAACTTCAGGTAGCAGATAAAAGAGTTGAGGGGGCTAAGCACAAGGGTATAGCTTTAAAAACACAAGCTCAGAACGTCCCTTTCTCTTGTAGTTCTCGTCAAGTGGCACCCCTCCCTCTCATCATCCCTCCCTTTTCTTGGTCCCTTCTACACTGTGCAAATTCCTTGTCTTGACCTCCAACCCTCCACTGCCAGGTCTGTCCCAGCCCATTTTCCACATGTGCAACCTGACAAGGTGCACAACTCTCCTCATCCAGCTCTATCACTCTCAGCGGCCAAAATTCTCTTATTTGTTTAAATAGCTCCTCCACCCTTTGTGCCTTACTACCTAGAATTCTCCCAGACATTTGCATCATGCCACCTGTTTCCCAATCCCTCAAAATCTACACCAGAAGAAACACACAAGCTTAAAAAAAAGCTCACGTACATGTAACTATACTTGCTCACATTTATCCTTTATAACCCTTGGCTTCTCTAAGCTCTCTCCTTTCCCTCTCTCATCTCTTTTACTGTTAATTGCTCTGGGATTTGTGTGGTGGGGATTTGAACCCTGGTCTCCCAGGTCATAGTTCAACACTCTAACCATTACGCCACACTAGCTCTCTTTAAGAGCATCAAAATTATGAGCAACACCCTTAATGCCTCAAACTCACTTGATTTTAGAAGAAGCTTTGATGTTAGTGAGACGCTGAATCTTGTCTTGTAGGCTGCACTCCACAATGATATCACATTCTTCCTCCTCCTCCACACCCGACCTCTTCCTAGGAAAAACCAGAAAAATGAGACAAATGTTAAACTCAACCTCAGCTAGAGTCAGAAAATAAGAGCAAAAAATGCACATAAACAGGATAATGTCATGCTAGTAGCAACTGGAAGCTCTTGAGCCAAACTCAGCCTCAACTAACTCCAAAGTGCCTCTTCCCTTTGTTCTCCTGAAACTGCTTAGATGGAATTTACTTGCTCTTCTCAATCTCTCCCACTATCCAATATATTTCAGCAAATTGGAGACTTCCCACCTCTGCCAAATCCTGTACTACTAAACAGTTATCTGCTTTGTTTTGTGCTGCGCTAAGAGGGCAGAAGAGAGCTGCATTGCTGAGATTTCCCATGAAATCCTCAAAGCTCCATCTCAAGGTGGCTAAGTAGATTAAAGGTCTTGTAACATAGCTGGGCCAGGCAGAGTATTATGCAGCTGTGTTGCACCATCAAAACTGACAAGGCCTTCCACACACAAGTCTTAAGGGGAAGGATTAAAGAATGCATTTTAACAGGCAGTAGATTAGAACTTTATTTTACCAAGCCTCTCAGCAACATGCAAAATAAATAAACTGTAAATTTGTATGTTATACACACTATTATTCTAATTGCAAGTGTTCGATTTACTCATCAGATTATGAAGCTACATTCAAAACCCTTTGCATAGGATAGGACACTTCCATCCTGACATGAATCAAGCTCTTTATTGGTTCTCAGCTTAGAAAAATAAAATGTATTGGCAATATGAATTTACTTGGCTTTTTTCCTTGCTTTCTTCATCTTCCTCTCAATTTTCTTGCGAACCTCTTGTTCGCTAAGGACATAAAACACTTCCAGGACAGAGTCCGTTCCCTTGGAAAATGATAAAAGAGTCAGTTGCAGGGGTCTCTGAACCAGAAATCTCTATAGAAAAGTGCTCAAAGAAAGGTAGGAACACCCCCCCCCCCGTTAGTTCCAAAAGCTAGTAACATACATGGCAAGCGAGAATCCGCCCTGTGCGGTCGGTAGCAAGATTAACAACTCGGTCCCTTCCTTCCCGCATGACAGAACCAGCTTTCACGCATCTCAGGATGTGCTAAAAAGAAACAAAAATAATTGAAAACAACCATAGTGCAATTTTTTTCAAAAAATACGTCACCAAAAGCGTACATCAGAAGAGAATAGTAATTCAGGACAGTATTGCAAATAATTGGTACTAATACACCATAAACGGCTTCTTTCAAGAGGACTCCTAAAAGCACTGGTGGTCTGGAAGTCAAACATTCTTCCAGATACATAAGAGTATCAAGAGATCTTCAACCTAGCACTGCAGGCCAAGGTAAGTACACCATAAGAATGGATTCCCAGACTCTCCTTCCACAGTATAGTTTGACTGCCTCAAACTACAGCAAAAGCAGCCAAGGGTCAGCGGCCAGTTACATAGCAGCTGTCTCAGAATTGTGGGTCCAGGAACAGTCAAGGGTCTTTAAAGCAGATCAGCAATGAATCTGAGGATGCACAGAATGACTTTTTAATGCAAGGAGGAACCAACGTTCTGACACAGATCCTGCATCAACTTGCCAATGCATTAAAGGAAAGCATTTCTATGGAACAAAGATTACTGCTAAAAAAAAGGGGGGGAGCAGGTGGTCTTGTTTGGGGAAGAGCAGGAGAGAGGAGACTGAACACCCTCACCCACATTGTAAGAAATCCTTAGGGCACCAAATGAATATGGTTTGAATCCAACCTGACTGTCCATCACAATTGCGTATTCTGCCCTTCGGAGTTTTTAGTTTTTTATACGGACCCATGTGAAGAAGAGAAGAGAAGAGTTTTGGATTTGATATCCCGCCTTTCACTCCCCTTCAGGAGTCTCAAAGCGGCTAACATTCTCCTTTCCCTTCCTCCCCCACAACAAACACTCTGTGAAGTGAGTGGGGCTGAGAGACTTCAAAGAAGTGTGACTGGCCCAAGGTCACCCAGCAGCTGCATGTGGAGGAGCGGGGAAGCGAACCCGGTTCACCAGATTACGAGACTACTGCTCTTAACCACTACACCACACTGGCTCTCTATGTGCACAAATAACACAGAAAACATACCCAGTGATAACTAAGAGCACATTCATCCTTTGCATGCATTTCAGATGGGGACATTTTAACAAATTTTACATAGGTTGAAGAAGACTCATGAATGTTGTATCCCTAAGATCACAAGCAGAAAACTACCTCATCCTCCGTCTCATCCTGATCTTCTGTCCTATCCTCTTCAGAAGATCCTCCAGTGTGGTCTGCAAGCCCTTTGCTTTTCTTGTACTCTGGCTCACTTGGGTCTGGTTCCTGTTTATGGTGCCAAAATTAGTAAAATACATTTAGAATAATGACAGGGCCTCGCTCTCTAACTTCCATTTTCCGCTCTTGCAAGCCAATTCTTCATTCCCTTAACATTTTAACAGGTGCAGAATGGAAGGTATGCTCACACTTGAAAGCCACTAATTGACAACTGAATTAGTGAAACAACTAAAACTGAGCACTGGGGCAATTAGGCATAAAGCATGCTGAGCAGACAGTGACTTCCAACAGTGCTGTACCCAATGAAAACAGAGAGCGAGTCACTGTTATTATTTAACTTCTCAGAGATTCACCTTTTGGCCAGCCAGTGCAATCCAATAGCTTCATACTGCATGCGGCCTAACCCAATGAAGCAACAGGAAGGAAATGAGAGGAACCATGGGGAGGTCGAGCAATCTCTGAGACACCTCCAATTGGTCCCATATTGTAACAGGGAGTGTAGGAGGAACTATAGATGACTGCTTCACAACCCAAGTGATCCCTTCAATTATAGTCACAGATTCCATATATAATTCCTGCAGCTTTGCATCTACAAAGCTTTATTGTCCAGATAAAGGCAAGGAAGTGACTTTTTCCTCAAAAGGCCATTGTTAGAACTTCCTAGGCTACTTTTAATACAAGACCGGCAGCAGTATATTCAAAGGACTAATGTCACAAGGCACAGGAAAATTATTATTATCTGTTTACATTTACGTCCCACACTTCTGCAAAGTGTTCATGGAGGCAACCAGAGATATGGAATACAAATAAAGGAATCGTATAAATTCCATAAAAACAAGCAGATACAAATGTTATGATGCCAGTGTTATGCTCTTACCTCCTGGAAATAGCTGATGTCCCATGCCCGCAATTCGCTGTCAGCAGAACCGGTGATAAGCAGCTTTTCGTCAGAAACTATAGCTAATCCCCACACCTAAATGAGAGCATGCCAAAGGGCTTCATTATCTTTAATTAGGATCGGCCCCCTCATTAACAGCAATAAATAAGAAATTCAAAACCAATTTGGATTCCTTGTATTCGTAGGATAAATATGTAACTAGAGCTACTAAATGAAAATGGGCCACTTTTTGAGAAGTAGAAAAGGGGTCCTGTAAAGCTCTGGAACTGCCCTTTCTTACAGAATTCAACCATCCCAGACATCTTCTGGACCCCAAAAGGGAAGGAATGTTTTGTAGATGGTGAACCCCCCAACACCATGCCTTTCCTGGTCCCTACATAATGGAGTTTGTGCCTGGCCTCCAGTGCTGCACCTTCTTTCTGATCAGGGTTGGTTGCCCTGCCTAGCAGGGTCACTGTACCACTAAATGTCTCCTTCCTCCTTGCTGCTGGCAATGACTAACCCCCCCCCCAAAAAAAAAAAAATTAGCTGGTTATTCTGCAATGTGTATGTATGTGGAAAGAACCACTATGGGCTTTTAGAGACAGAAACAGCACAGCAATGAAGCTGCACAATGCCCTTATGCCTTGGAGTAGACAGGAGCTAACTGGGTGAGGACTCCTTCCATTTTGGCAGTCGGGGGGGTGTCTATGGAAGCAAAATTTGAATTGGCCCTTTCTACTTGGAGAAAGGGGAAGACAGCCACACAAGAGATACTGTCCCCTTGCTAAAGGAGGACAGATTAATTAGTACCACTTTACCTAAGAGATACTAAATGAAAATATCCTACAGCACACACCATCACAGGTAGAAGCCAAAAGTTCTGTGCAAGACAAACACCTGTAAAATTGGTTGCCCCATTTATTTATTTATTGACTACACCCGGAGGTCTAAGGCGGCTCACAGAACAAAACCACAAAACCACAAAATACATAATCAAAATAAAAACAACAACCAAATAACACCCCCTTCCAACATCCTACTACACACTTTCTGGTTCACTGACTATTGCAACAGCATGCTTTCCTGTATGTGAGAGGAACAAAATGAAACATTTGCACAACAAAATTTGTAGACTGAACCACTAGGATAAAGGTAAAGGTAAAGGGACCCCTGACCATTAGGTCCAGTCGTGACCGACTCTGGGGTTGCGGCGCTCATCTCGCTTTACTGGCCGAGGGAGCCAGCGTACAGCTTCCGGGCCATGTGGCTAGCATGACTAAGCCGCTTCTGGCAAACCAGAGCAGCACACGGAAACGCCGTTTACCTTCCCGCCAGAGCGGTACCTATTTATCTACTCGCACTTTGACGTGCGAGAAACAAAATGAAACATTTGCACAACAAAATTGGTAGACTGGACCACTAGGATACATCTTGTCAAACTACACATTTTAAATGAAACTGGGAGAGGGAAAGGAAAGAACTGTCTGCATCCTGAGATTGCCATACTTGCCGTTTTATTTATCATTGAATTTATCACACATACAATAAATGCAATACTTCCCCTTAAAGATGAACTAACAATAGAAGCAAATTATGAACTACAAGAGGAGCCAGTTTATCGAGATATGTAAATTCAATTCAAAGGTGGTATTCTTCCTATTGACAGTGTATCCAAAAGACATATGATGCATCTCTCAGATGAATTAAGGATATGCTCATAAGCACACATTTAGCTGGGAATAAATTCCGCAGTTACTTGGAAAGTAAGTTCAATGAGGCTAGCTTCTGAATTAAACAAGCATAACTAGACTTCTTGTTTTCTAACCTGTCTATGATCAAACACACAGCTAGAGAAATAGGGAAACAACAACAGTCATGACTTTTTCTGAATAATCTTGTTATATGAACTTCTGCATCCTATTTACCTCAGTACGGTGCCCAACCAATGTTTTGAAGCAGTGTTGTGTATCCAGGTCCCACCATTTCACCAGGGTGTCTTTTCCACTGTCAAAAAAAAAAAAAAAAAAAAGAAGATAGACAATGAATGGCAACAGTTTCACCCTGCTTAAACTACAGTGGTACCTCGGGTTAAGAACTTAATTCGTTCCGGAGGTCCGTTCTTAACATGCATCTGTTCTTAACCTGAGGTACCACTTTAGCTAATGGGGCCTCCCACTCCTGCTGCTGCGCTGCTGTGCAATTTCTGTTCTCATCCTGAAGCAAAGTTCTTAACCCGAGGTACTATTTCTGGGTTAGCGGAGTCTGTAACCTGAAGCATCTGTAACCCAAGGTACCACTGTATTAGGTTAATATTAAGCACTCTGGGTCAAGCAGTTCTCTCATGGCTGCCACATGTGTACAGAGTATCAGTCGCAGTGTGTGAACTGAGAGTTTCAAAGGTCAGCATAAACATGCATTACAAAGTGGAAAAACTAGAAAACAGGGCCACGTACAGCTTAACTTAGATGAAGCACATGATTCCTTCCTTGGAGGTTTTAAAGCGGAAGTTGGATGGCCATCTGTCATGGATGCTTTAATTGAGACTCCTGCATTGCAGGGGGTTGGATTAGATGACCCTAGAATTCTATTATTCCCATCTGAGACACAACCCCTCTTAACTATCCCTTCAGAACCTATCAGGTTTGCCTGATGTATTCTTAACTGAGCACCTTTACCTGGAAACCAGGATATTCTTCTCCTTCAAAAGGACCACCTGTGTAACGGCATCTTTGTGGCCCTTCAGCCGGTACAAACCACTCTCATTGATCACATCCCAAATGATGACATCTGTGTCCTAGAAGGAGAAGGAAACTGAGAAGGAACATATGCTGCTGCCTTAGCCATGCTCACTATAAACCAAACTGAGCAAGGGATTCAAGGTATCAAAACAAGCAAATACCAACCTACAATTAACCTCACTGTATTACCTCACCCTTGTCCTCACATTTTAAAACACAAAAATATTTGTGTTTTAAATTAATTTTAAATTAAATTTGAATTAATTTTACAGTGGTACCTCGCAAGACGAATGCCTCGCAAGACAAAAAACTCGCTAGACGAAAGGGTTTTTTGTTTTTTTGAGCTGCTTCGCAAGACGATTTTCCCTATGGGCTTGCTTTGCAAGACGGAAACGTCTTGCAAGTTTGTTTCCTTTTTCTTAACACCGTTCATACAGTTGCGACTTGACTTCGAGGAGCAACTCATAGCACGCGGTGTGGTAGCCTTTTTTGAGGTTTTTAAAGACTTTGGTGATTTTTGAAGCTTTTCCAAAACTTTCCCGACACCGTGCTTCGCAAGACGAAAAAAATTGCAAGACGACAAAACTCGCGGAACGAATTAATTTCGTCTTGCGAGGCACCACTGTATAATGAAATGATTTTAGAATGTTGTACTATTTTATTGTTGTTAGCTGCCCTGAGCCCAGCTTCGGCTGGGGAGGGCGGGATATAAATAAATTTTATTATTATTATTATTATTATTATTATTATTATTATTATTATTAACAGGCCTAGATACCTGATATTTTTATGGCCTTCTTTCTTCATTGTATCACCTTTTCATGGCCCTCAAAGCAATTTACAATGAAACAGAAATTATCAATTATGACAATGATGTTCTGAAGATTCAGGGATGTTATGTTCAACCAACACACCAGACCTCATCCACTACATGCCGCATACCTAAATTTGAACCACATTATCAACAAAGAGTTGACACACTTTAGTTACATCTATTAGCCACCAGTTATCCAAAGAATTTCTAACCTTTGATCCTGAAGCCAGTCTTCCTCCCAGCTCATCATACCTCAGGGCAGTAACAGCAGCCTTATGACCATTGAAAGTAACATTTCCTTCACCACTTAGGAGACTGAATACATGGATTGATCCATCCTCATATCCAACAGCCAAGTGAAGACCATCTGGGGATGGGCAAAGAGCAGTAACCTCCTGCTTTTGGCCCTGGAGGATGAGAACCTGCAAGGTGAAATACAAAAGACAGTTGTCATATGGTGTGACACAGCCACGCTCACCTAGAAAAGGCTGGCAGGGCACATCTTTTAATTAAATATATGTTGCAAGCCTTAGGACTCATAACACAGATTTGTTAACTACTGTTAACCATCATTTACTCAGAGCAATTTAAAGTGCAGGGGTTCCCCCAAGTCTGCTAATTATTATTATTACTAAAAATTGATGTTGCTGCTATTTTGACTATATACTCCACACTAAGAGGAATACATTCTGTATTAACAAATGAATAAAAGGACAGAAACTGCTAGCAAAATTAATGAATGTTAGAAGACTGCTGGAATGAAGCTATATGGCGTTAGCAGAAATGTTATAAAGAATTAAGTAAAAATAGATTGTTAATGGGCCAAAGTGGAAAACTTAAGGTTAGATTGTGTTAAGATAAATTATAGAACAAAAATTGAGAAAGATGGAAAGGATTTGCTGAAATAGCTAATTGAACTAGAATACAAAAAAGGGAGGTGCGGGGAGGTCGATGAAATAGGTAAATGAAAGATAAAGATATGGAAATATTGGATGTGTTTTTAAGTGTTTTTGTTTTTCTTATTGTTTTGCTGTATTGTTTTTTGTTTTTATTTTTATTTTTGATGTATTGTAACTTTTCATTGTCTCTTTTTTCCTTTTTTGTAACTATTAAACTTCTAATAAATATCATTAAAAAAAAAAGAAACTGCTAGCAAGAAAAAGATTACCACTGAAAGTGCTCTAAGAGGCACTGCTATAATATCAACTCTTATGCTTAATTCAAGTATTTCTATGCAATATGGATAAGCAGAGTTCTATCCAGTGTAGGGAATGGCAATAGAAAAATGCCAAAAGGGAATACTGTGCCATCAGCAGACACCATCACAACTCTGTGACCACAGCAAACAAAAATACAATATTATACATGAAATGCAAGAAATGTGACATCTTGGGCTACTGCACATCCTTCTCAAATGCTAAGAAAGTTGCTCACCTTCTCTCCTTTCCGAGTATCCCAGATGAAAACATGCTCACAGGCCGGCACTGCTACATAACGACCTTTTTCGCCCCGCAGTGTCACATAGACAATATTGCCTTTTTGGCTGGCAACCACTCCAAAAAGGGCAGCGCCCGTGTAACGTAGATATTGCTTGGTAAGCCCCATGGAGAGGTTCGCAGGTCTTTGCAGAATCCAGCCTGGACAAGAAGGGGAGGAGGCAAATGTTAATTCTGAAGCAGAAATGCAGAAGATAAGTATTGGCTCTTAGGTAATGGTTGTTTTTCTCCCATCTCTTAAGAATTAGCATAGAAACGTTACATTCCATGGTATTTGCAGCATTTCCTGGTATTTTTAGCGGATGACTTGGACGTATGCTGTTAGCACTGCCTTTAGGATACATCTGTGCAGATGTTATCTACACATACAGTTCAGGTCCATTGGAACTAAACAATTTCATTTTCCCGGGAAATTGCCCAAGAATAGCTCAGTTGGTAGAGCATGAGACTCTTAATCTCAGGGTCATGAGTCTGAGTCCTACGTTGGGTAAAAGATGTCTGCATTGCTGGGGGTTGGACTAGATGAACCTCAGAGTCCCTCCCAACTCTACCATTCTAATCAGGCAGGTAAACGATGTAAATTAGCAACACCTTACTCAAAGTATGTGACCTGGAGAGCCAGTAGCCCTGCTCACATGCTACTTGCATGCAGGGCACATGTGTACTGATGGTGGAGCTGGGACACACTTTCAGCCCCATCCTCGCTGTCAGGTCTTCTTCCTGCAGCATCCATATTCAGCATGGCTGTCCACAGACGTATTCCAGTGCACGGACCCCAATTCAGGTACAGTGGTACCTCAGGTTACATACACTTCAGGTTACAGACTCTGCTAACCCAGAAATAGTGCTTCAGGTTAAGAACTTTGCTTCAGGTTAAGATGAAAACAGAAAACGTGTTCCGGTGGCGCAGCGGCGGTAGGAGGCCCCATTAGCTAAAGTGGTGCTTCAGGTTAAGAACAGTTTCAGGTTAAGTACGGACCTCCGGAACGAATTAAGTACTTAACCCGAGGTACCACTGTGCAGGGCTCTGCCGCCAATTGTTTGTTGTTGTTGTTTAGTGGTGTCCGCCTCTTTGTGACCCCCTGGACCAGAGCACGCCAGGCACTCCTGTCTTCCACTGCCTCCCGCAGTTTGGTCAGACTCATGCTGGTAGCTTCGAGAACACTGTCCCACCATCTCGTCCTCCGTCGTCCCCTTCTCCTTGTGCCCTCCATCTTTTCCAACATCAGGGTCTTTTCCAAGGAGTCTTCTCTTCTCATGAGGTGGCCAAAGTACTGGAGCCTCAGCTTCAGGATCTGTCCTTCCAGTGAGCACTCAGGGCTGATTTCCTTCAGAATGGAGAGGTTTGATCTTCTTGCAGTCCATGGGACTCTCAAGAGTCTCCTCCAGCACCAGAATTCAAAAGCATAAATTCTTGGGCGATCAGCCTTCTTTATGGTCCAGCTCTCACTTCCATACATCACCACTGGGAAAACCATGGCTTTAACTATACAGACCTTTGTTGGCAAGGTGATGCCTCTGCTTTTTACGGACTCCCTACACTTGAGTAGCTACTCACGAGTTGGAATTTCTCAGCAAACACGCAAAGAGGAGAGGGTGACAACTAAAGCCCCCCCGTGCTCTCCCGCCCACACGGATATGCCCTCCACGCGGGAAACGAGAGAAATGCACTCTGCACTGGGTCAGAGACACTCTCTTTCTGCCCTTCCTTGGGGAGCTGTGACCCAACAGCCCTAACCGCTTCCCTCCCGACCCACCGTCAGCTGCAGCTTTATTTCCCGCAAGCTTCTGCGCAGCACGTGCTCCTCATCGCGGGGCTCAAAGTTCCGGGAGCGACTGACCATCTGAGGGAACCGGAAAGGGGCGGGGCGAAGCGTCACCGGAAAAGGAAGCCGCTCAAAATTCCGAAGAGATAAGAAGACTTTGTAAAAAGTCTAGAGACACCCTGACGTCGTTGCCTGCGCGGGCAGCTTCCGGGTTCAAAACAGTCTTCTCCCAAGTCAGTCAATGAGTTAGTTTTGAGGGGGGGGGGGGGAGGAACCGGCTTCCAGCTGCTTTCCAGATGTCTTCTACCAGCCTGCTGTGTGCAACGGGACTGCCCTGCCAGGCTGTTGGGGGGGCCAAGCTGCACTTCCAGCGGGCCATTATGTGCTATACGAGGGGATGCCGTGGCTTTGGGGGGGGGGGCACAAATTAGGCAAGTCCGAGAGGAACCCTGTGGTTGGGGGGGGGGGGAGAATTCAGGACGAGTAATAATAATAATAATAATTTTTATTTAAGACTGGGCTCAGGGGGGCTAACAACCAATAATAAAAACAATAATAAAAGAAAGTCCTCCTTGCACGCAAGTCAAACTCACACCCCGCCCCCATTTTGAATTCGAAACCGAGGCTGAATATGGAGCCCTCCGCCTTCCCCTCAGAAGGCTTTTCTAGCTCGCACTACTGCTTGGGAACAAAACGTCCCGGGGCTTCTTTCCCCCACGTTGGGCAGAGAGAGACCCCCGCATTTGCAGGGGGTCGGACTAGATGACCTCGGGGTGGCCCCTCCGGTTCAGCGCCGCCGGTCGCCCGCCTCAGCGTGGCTCGTTCCTCGCTGTCCCTGCGGCCTGCAACCTCCCTCCTCCCTCCCAAGGCAAAGAGCGGCTAGGTGGCGCTGGGGCAGGATCGGGGCGTTGACCGGAAGGAGGAGGCGGCTTTTGTTTCGCCGGCCTTCCCCGTCGCGTGAGGGAGAGAGGAAGGAGGGCTGCCAGCGGCGCCGGGCCTGGACGGGCGGCGGAAGGAGCAGCAGCAGCAGCAGCAGAGACCGTGAGTGTCCCCCGCGGCCGCCGCCGCCGCCTTCTTCCCTCAGGCAGGCAGTCAGTCAGGCAGCGCCGCCGCCACCGCGCGTCCCCTCCCCTCCTCCCACTGGGCTCCCCAACGGCTCCTCCTCTTCTCCCCTCACGCGCCTCAGTTACCTCAGTTGCCTCAGGATCCCGCCGAGGGGTCTTCCGGGCCCGCCTGGCGCCGCTTTCATTCTCATCCTCAGCCACCATCCTTGTTATTTATTACATTTGCATACCGCCCTTTCCATACCGCCCTTCATCCGCAGGTCTCAGGGCGGTTCACAACATAAACAGAGACATAAATATAAACATAAAGATATAAATGTTTACATATAAGTATAAACATATGTATAAACATAAACATATTATTATTATTATTATTATTATTACTACTACTACTACTACTACTACTACTACTACTATTATTATTTTGGTGTTGTGAACTGCCCTAAGATCTACAGATGAAAGGCAGCAATTCAGTGCCTGATTATTGTTGTTGTTGTTGTTTAGACGTTTAGTCGTGTCTGCCTCTTCGTGACCCCCTGGACCAGAGCACGCCAGGCACTCCTGTCTTCCACTGCCTCCCACAGTTTGGTCAAACTCATGCTGGTAGCTTCGAGAACACTGTCCCACCACCTCGTCCTCTGTCGTCCCCTTCTCCTTGTGCCCTCCATCTTTCCCAACATCAGGGTCTTTTCCAGGAAGTCTTCTCTTCTCATGAGGTGGCCAAAGTATTGGAGCCTCAGCTTCATGATCTGTCCTTCCAGTGAGCACTCAGGGCTGATTTCCTTACGAATGGATGCGTTTGATCTTCTTGCAGTCCATGGGACTCTCAAGAGTCTCCTCCAGCACCAGAATTCAAAAGCATCCATTCTTTGGCGATCAGCCTTCTTGATGGTCCAGCTCTCACTTCCATACATCACTACTGGGAAAACCAGAACTTTTACTATACGGACCTTGTTTTCGAGGTTACCAGCATGAGTTTGACCAAACTGCGGGAGGCAGTGGAAGACAGGAGGGCCTGGCGTGCTCTGGTCCAGGGGGTCACGAAGAGTCGGACACGACTAAACAACAACAACAAACAAGCTATAGCTTAGGGCCCCACTCTCTTGGGGGCACCCAAAAAAATTTAAAGGGAAAAAACTGGATATACATTTCCAAAATACAAGATAAAAACCTACATACAGCAACAATGTTTTGTGTTGTGTAGGCTCCTATGATGTAAGTAATGGGCCCTGCCTGCTCCCCTTCTCCCTAAAATATCACTGGTTTGCTCATTTCTATATCAATTACTTTGATAAAATATTACCATATAGCATATATTCAACAACAACAAAAAGCGACAATTTGTTGTTGACAAAGGACAGCTGGTCATATAAAAGGCCCCATTATCTTCAGTAGCTTAGGGCCTCATCAAACCTAAATCCGGCCCTGATGATGTTGATGATGATTTATTGAATTTATATACCGCCCTATACCCCGAAGTTTCAGGGCGGTTCACAGAAAAGATCAGCATAAAAACCACAATATATGTAATCAAAATAAAAACAGCAACCCAGTAACACACTCCCAGTGTGTTTCATTTATTAAATTTGTATACTGTACTGTCCTTCATTGTAGGTCTCAGGGCGGTTCACAACAACATAACATCATCATCATCATCATCATCATCATTTCATTTATTCCCCACTCATCTGACTGGGTTTCCCCAGCCACTCTGGGTGGCTTACAGCATATATAACAGCATACTAAAACATCAAGTATTTAAAGTTTTATTGCTGTGAGCCATGGGCGTAGGCAGAATTTATTTGGGGGGGAGGGCAGGATTTATGTTGGGGCAGAACTGAGTTATCTGCAACACAATTGGTCAGTTATGTATTTTTATTTGTTTACTTGATTTGGAGGGGGCAGCTGCACCCCCTGGCTATGCCCGTGTTGTGAGCCACCCTGAGATCTACAGATTAAGGGGCAGTAGGCAGATTTAATAAGCAAACAAACAAAGTGTGTTTCATTTATTTATTAAATTTATTAAGCATCTTGGGGTGGCCAGTCCACAGCATTAAATACACAAAATACACAAAGTACATAATGAGAACAGGAACAAACCAAACCAATAACCACTTACTTCCTCACTTGCCTGTCTTTTCATTCCTCAGGAAGGAAGGGAAACTTCTCAAGTGTAAGCAACATGCTGGGTAATAACAGGTTTCTTATTTCTGCCAAGTTTGGGGGATAGTTTCTAGTTCTTCTCCCTGCAGAAAAGGCTTTTTCTTGATCCGGTGCAGAAACTTTTGTGGGCTAGATGCGCCATGCCGAGTGAATTTATTTATTATTTTGTTTTATCAGATTTGTATACAGCCCTTCACCTGAAGATCTCAGGGCTGGTTCACAGTGTAAAAATACAAAATGGGAACACATGATATATAATGAAAACAAAGACAAAAACAAATGGCATTTGTTATCCTCATACATAGCCATGGAGAGACCCTAAGGGGGAAGAAAAAGTGCTATCCTTGTTCTGAATGAGTATTATTATTATTATTTAAGCCTTGTTTATGTCCCAGCTCTGTGTGGCCTTATTATTGTCCTCCTGCATTTCATGGCCCTGTTAGCGTCACTATTTGCAGTCTCTCTTTGATAAAAGAGAAATAATCAAGCATTGCCACATCCTTGCAACATATATAGATGTAAATCTACACAAAGAATACTAGCATATTCATATTGTGAGAAAAGTAGGATAGAACCCATTTCCCTGACATGCAAGTGCTGTAAGTGCGCAAAAAACAAATAATATAAAGGAGCATTCTATCATGCAGGCTCTTGCCTGCAATCTGAAGCAGCAAACCTGCTTCTGGACTACATTTTCTGCTTCTGTAATAGCAACACCTAAAGGGCTTCTTGGAGACTAGTCTAGGAGTAAATAGTATTCCTGAAATGGCATCATTTGGGAGGAAAACTGCGCATCCCTGAATGAGCGTTTCTCTAAGGAAGTGCCCTTCGGGTTCTTACCATTTTATTATGAAGGAATCTTTTGTCAAAACACACACACATCTGTTTTTTTCAAGCTCACACAGCACAATGATTTACTGATGTGCTTTTTCACAGGAACTTTCATCTCTGTTTTTAACAAAGAGCCCGAGTGTCTGATTGTGGTGTGTCCAGAATACCAGCAGGACTCAAGTAGGAGTGTAGAGTGCTTATGAAGTAAACTGAACCGATTGCCGAACCCTTCCATGGATCCTTTGGGGGCTCCTTCCAATTTTGTGGATATTGATGGTTTGCAAGGCTGGGCTGATCTTTATGTGGCTGATCAGTTGAACTCTTCAGTTCCAGTAGAAAAGACTCAAGTTGATGCTTGCTCACCCTTCCCGTATAGGAAAGACATCAGTGAAAAAATAATATTATGGTAAGCTTGCGCATCATGATTTTGAAATAATTGCATTCTTTAACATAAAATGCTTAGGCATTATGTGACTCAATTATTATTTTTTTGGTTTAAACTTTGGCTGATATTCACGGGGGAGGGGGTTTAATAAAAAAACAACATCCTGAGCACTGACTTTTGTAGAACACTGATTACCGTATTTTTCGCCCTATAGGACACACTTTTTCCCCTCCAAAAATGAAGGGGAAATGTGTGTGCGTCCTATGGGGCGAATGCAGGCTTTCACTGAAGTCTGGAGAGCGAGAGGGGTCGGTGCGCACCGACCCCTCTCGCTCTCCAGGCTTCAGGAAGCTATCCGCAAGCCTCGGGAGCCGGTCTCCCCAGGCTTGCAGAGAGCTGGCTGCATCCCGAAGCCTGGGGCGCGCTGTGCAGTGCGCCCCGGGCTTCGGGCAGCTCTTTATTTCTGTATTCCCCCCAAAAAAAACACTAGGTGCGCCCTATGGGGCGAAAAATACGGTAGATTTGCTTTAACGGGTAAGAAGTTCAGCATATTTGTTTCATTTAGTAAATGAATGTTTCTGTTCCACCCTTCTAATACTCGTGTACTTATTTACAAGAATTTAAAATCATACTACAGTACAATTATTTCAAATAGCTATAATAATAAAAATATATAAAATGTGCAACAAATAAAATAGCACAACATTAAAAGTCCATTTCAAAGCAACAACAGCAGTGATAATGGGTAAAAATGACTTTAGGCAAAACACTATATCCATATGCCATAATCCTAAAATCTGTGTCCAAGGTGCTGTTGAGATGTCTGTCAGCTAAATCTATCTGGCTAGCAGGCATAAGAGAGGACTTTTCTGCAGTAGCCCCCTGGCTTTCGAATACAACCCAAAAGTTAAGCAGGCCCCGCCTCTGTTATATTTTAAATGTGCTTTGAAGAGAGAGATTTTTCTAATGGTCTTAGGTGTTTAAAGTGTGGTAACAAATACTGGGACCAATTATCCATTGCTGGTTGTAGTCATTGCTGGTTGTTTATAATGAGACTTTTCCCATTTTCATTTGATGTATTTTCTTCATTGTACACCCTTCGTGAGAATTTGTCCTAAAGACCACATAGAAGTTTAATAAAAACAAATGGATAAACCTGCCAAAATAAAAATGTACAGTATTTACAAGCTGGTTAAAAATGACCAGAAAAGAAGTCACCTGCACTGGAGATGACAATATTGGTGCAGCCCCTGAAAAAGGCTGTATCTCTTGTAGCCATGACCTTTGCCTTGTCATATGTGGGATGCAGAGAAAGGCACCAGCTTTTGATTTTAGGGAGTGGGATGAATGGTATAGGAGGAGGCAGCCCCAGGTCTAAGTCATTTAGGGCTTTAAAGGTCATCACCAGTACTTTGAATTGTGCCCAGAAGCAGATTGTCAGTCACTGGCGATATTGCCAGATAGGTGTAACATGATTCCATAGACATGCGCCTGTTAACACCCTTGCTGCTGCATTCTGAACCAAGTGTAGCGAAAGCCTCTTCTTAAAAATACTCAGTTATGAAGTCAATTGGATATCACTTGCATATAAATTTCTGCTGTTCTATAGATGTATAATGCCCTGAATCTTCTTAACTATATAGTCTGTACTAATAATGAGCACAAAGCAGAGGTAGAGGAACCTGTGGCCCTCCAGATGTTTTAGGACTATAGTTCCTTCATTCCTGACAACTCACCATGCTTGCTAGGCCTGATAGGAGTTCCTGCCCTACAACATCTGGAAGGCTACAGATTCCCCATCCCTGGTGTAGAGTTGGTATTAAACCTTTGAATTCCATGAGCAAGATGTTCAAATAACTCTTCTGTAATTTCCCTTTGTACGGTTACATAACTCTTAACTTGTAAGCACAGTGGAACCTCAGTTTTTGAACATCTCAGAAGCCGAACAATTGAGAAGCCGAACGTCGAAAACCCAGAAGTAATTGGCTTCCGAGGTGCGTTTATCCATTTTTCAATGGATTCTGCCGACTGCCCATTGATCCCTGGTTTTTGAACATTTCAAAAGTCGAACGGTCTTCCAGAATGGATTACTTTCGAAAACCGAGGTTCCACTGTATTGAAAATGAGGTTATGTCTTTCCATTGTATTCAATTCCTGAAAAGTGATAAATTGGCATACTGTGCACTCCATGACTAACATGAGCACTCAGACACCCAGAGACGTAAATATAAATTCTTCTATTAAAGGTAAAGGTAAAGGTACCCCTGCCCATACGGGCCAGTCTTGACAGACTCTAGGGTTGTGCGCCCATATCACTCAAGAGGCCGGGGGCCAGCGCTGTCCGGAGACACTTCCGGGTCACGGGGTCACGGGGCCAGCGTGACAAAGCTGCATCTGGCGAGCCAGAGCCGCACACGGAAACGCTGTTTACCTTCCCGCCAATAAGCGGTCCCTATTTATCTACTTGCACCCGGGGGTGCTTTCAAACTGCTAGGTTGGCAGGTGCTGGGACCGAGCAGCGGGAGCGCACCCCGCCGCGGGGATTCGAACCGCCGACCTTTCGATCGGCAAGCCCTAGGCGCTGAGGCTTTTACCCACAGCGCCACCCGCGTCCCCCAAAAATTCTTCTATTACTGCCTTCTTAATACATATCAGGAGAAAGCTGATGGGAAAAACTGAATGAAGTATGTTCTCTTTTATAGCCATGCAGCAATAATCATGTCACAGCTCTGAGGAGCTTCCTGTGTCTGTGTGTTGTGCTTCTGTTTTCTTCCGTGCCGCCTGCTGAATGGTGGTGATTTTTCCTCAGGAGGGGGGATGTAGCGCTGCTGAACTGCACAGCCATCGTGAACACCAGCAATGAGTCTCTCACGGACAAGAACCCAGTTTCTGAAAGTATCTGCACACATGCGGGACCTGACCTGAGGGCTGAGCTACAGAAGCTCAAAGGTAAGTCTAGTAAAGTTAATCCAATTGACTTCAAAACATTCAGCTTGAACCAAAAAGGGGACTGCACTTTGGTTTTAAAAGTTCATTTCACAGTAAAAAAAATATCCATGAACAAACTATGCTGTAAAGTTAAAATGTGTCTGTCATAATGATCATGCTACATATGTGTAAGACAAAGAGTAAACAGACATTTGGCATATTTTAAAATTAATTTTTCATATATTTATCTTATATAGTAACAATTCAGTTTATCAGCTACAAAGGTGATAAAAAGTAACAATACAATAAAATTAGAAGCTGGTAAACATAACTCTACAAAGTAACCAAGAGTGTCTCTAACTTTGTTCTTTAAATCTGATATATTAAGTTAATTTTGTCACTGGTGCATATTTGCTTACTTCATTATACCGGTCTTTGATGGATGGAGCTGTCTTTGCTGTGTATAAAATTATTCCAACTGTCAACAAATATAAAATTAATTCTGAGCCCTCTTACTGAGCTTTCTAATTAATTTAATAAAAACACAATTGGGTGTAATGGAAGCAAATATTTGGAGGGATGGTTTTTTGAACAAAGAATTTGGGTCATTGATAAATGTTTCAGGTTACAAAAAATACATACCTGAGGAAGAATTAAACTTGCAGCCCAATTCTGTACCAAGAGTTTACATATAGAAAACCACAACATGAGTAAATAATAAATAAACTACGTCAACGACTGTTGCGTGCGTTGTGTGTACTACTGTACCATTTTACAGGGCTAACCAAACTCTTCCCCTACAACAATATCTGATTTAGAGAATAGCTTCTGAATTCAAAGTATGTCTCTCTCCTCCTCCCTCTTCCCCCACCCCCTCTTCAAATTACAAATTGCACAGCTGAACTTCCTCATAAAATAAGCAAGGTAATAAATTTCTTTAAAATGACCATTAGCAATGCAAGAATGAATAGGTGATGATATGAATAAATCATGAAAAACATTCACGGCAGATCTTTGTAAAATATTGCAACACTTGCTGTGATTTACCAGAATAGGTCAGCCTCAGACCATTGCTTATAAAGTTGGTCTGTCAGATTTGGACAAAACTAAGTTGCAGGTAGTTAAAAATGGAAGCAAAAGCTTCCAGATTCCTCTTCCGCCTCCCCCTTTACCTGCACCAGTGTAGGGTTGTGTGAACCCAAGGCTTGCACTTGTTCTCTCAGTAAACCATGGCTTATCTCTATGTCTAACTGAGACTTCTCTGTACCCAGCTACACAGCTGTGCATGCTGCTTTTTACTCTTACCTAGGTTTTTGCTTCAATATTACTTAGCTCACCCTGCTTTGTTTTGTTTTCCTATAGGCTGCCGGACTGGAGAAGCAAAGCTGACAAAAGGATTTAATCTAGCTGCCCGTTTCATCATTCACACTGTGGGTCCCAAATACAAAAGTCGATACCGGACAGCAGCAGAAAGCTCCCTGTACAGCTGCTATCGCAACATTCTGCAACTTGCAAAGTAAGCATGTGTCTGCTTGTGACAGGCAAGTACCTTGTGAAACATACATACACAAACACATACACATACACAAACACAGCAACAGTGCATGTAAAATTTTTGGAATGTGTAACTAGTGTAAAGGTATCTGAAGAAATGTGCATGCACACGAAAGCTCATACCAATAACAAATTTAGTTGGTCTCTAAGGTGCTACTGGAAGGATTTTTTTCATTTTGTTTTGACTACGGCAGACTAACACAGCTACCTACCTATATCTAGTGTAAAGAAATAAGTTTTTAAAACTTAGCTATCATACCGTAACATCTTGGATAGCTTGTGAAAGTATACATGCCAACATCTAATCCCCTGGCTCTCTTCATCCAAACATATATTTTCCACGTGCTTTAGATTCTTCCGTTCCCCAAATTCCAATATTAGTTGCTTAGTAATGGGGGTAGATGATGAGAAGCACTACATGCCATTCCAAGGAACAGAATGCATTGGAAAGCCTGGTTTTATGTTTTTATATGGGTTCAAAGCCACCCAGAGTAGCTGGAGCAACCCAGCCAGATGGGCAGGTTATAAATAATAAAAGTATCATTATTGTTGTTGCTGTTGCTATTGCTATTATTACAAAAGCACTTGTTAAGTATAAATTCTTCTTTGGCGATCACTCGTAGCCGAGTAAGATTGTCTTCCATGAACAGGCTTATAGCAGTGAGTCTACGTGACTGTGGAGGCCAATTCTGGATCCACACCTCCTTCCACAGTGGGACATAGGTTTCCGGGTGGGAGTGGATCATGGTGAGGGTGCCTTCCGAGCATGCCTTCTTCTTAGCACATTTCTCCCTTTCGTCCTGAGTTTGAGTGTCTTCAAAGCCCATGACACCTTTGGTCAAGGCTGTTCTCCAACTGGAGCTCTCGCAGGCCAGTGTTTCCCAGTTGTTGGTGTTTATACTACTTTTTTTTTTTTTAGATTTGCCTTGAGAGAGAATTTAAACCTCTTTTGCTGACCACCAGCATTATGCTTTCCATTTTTGAGTTTGGAATAGAGTAGTTGCTTTGGAAGACAATACTCGGGCATCCACACAACATGACCAGTCTGACAAAGTTGATGTTGAAGAATCATCACTTCACCACTGGTGATCTTTACTTCTTCCAGTACACTGACATTAGTTCGCCTGTCTTCCCAAGTGAAGTGTGAAATTTTTCAGACACCATTGATGGACTCTTTTGAGGAGTTGGAGATGGTGTTTATAAGTGGTCTGTAAATAAATAACATAATAAATTGCAACTGAGGATCAGTTCAGAGAATGACTATTGGATTAAGGATGCAAACTGACATCATTTACTAAAAAATTCTACTGTTTCCTTGTCACCATCTTTTCCATTGCTAACCTGCTTAACACATCTCCTATCTGGTATAACCCCAGACATGTTTTGCAGACTTCTACGGTGTCTTCATGTGGATTTTATGTATGTGAGGTGGGATAGTGGTGAATGGTGGCAGCTCTATGTGGTTTTTTGTCTTGCCCGATGTCTGAAAATTTGTTTAAGATCACAAGCACTGTGTTTCTTGTCCTGTGCAGACTATTGGTTTGTTAGGTGTCTCACATCTAAAACTATGGGTTTGCGTGCAAAATTACATGTTGAGAGGTATGGGACCTTCAGCATTACACCCTCCTCAGTTGTAAACCTAGGCGAGCTCTAGGGCTACATCATCTTTGTCTAAACTGTTTATGCTCTTTGAAACAGTAAAATGTGATCCAATCTTCACATCTTTTGGCATAGTTTACACTATAGCTCCTGCTTGTGATCTGAAAACCATGTCTTAAGAAGTAACCAGCAAACATAAAACATCCGATGATACAGAAAACACTTAAACCTCCTTTGTCAAGAGCTGTTATAACAGCTATTAGGAGCAGTGGGGATTTTGTGAAAATTTCAATAGAATCTCTTCCCGCTCTTAAAAGCTTTTGGAGAGCAAAATCTATCCACAGTATGAAGCAAAAGTATAAACATCCATAACCATGTTAGTCATGGGCACCTATTATGGATTAAGCCATCTCTGTGAATCCTTTTTACTATTTGATTCCAAATTTGGTGTTGCTCCGGTAATTTTAATGACCACTGTTGGACCACTACAACAAATGCAGCCTATTCATACAGAATAAGCTGACATGATCCTGCTCTGACATCAGTTGCATTGATTTGTTTGTGATGCTTACGCTTTTCATTATCCTTCTGGCTGCAGGGAGCAAGCGATGTCCTCAGTCGGATTCTGTGTGATAAACACGGTGAAACGAGGCTACCCCTTAGTGGATGCTACCCACATAGCACTGCGTAAGTAGCCTTGAAAGGATCTTTGCTGGATATACAGCTTCATCTACATGCATTGTGCTTTGCTAAGAACGACAGAGCAGGATTTGTGATTATTTTGGTTATATATATTTAGGCTTAGTTGCAGTTGAATATTGGGACTAGAGGGTTGTGGCAAAGGGTTCATAGGGATATACATGTTAATCTAAGCCACCTTAGGTCTTCAGTTGCAAAGCTTTCACTTAAGTCAGGGGTCAGCAAACTTTTTCAGCAGGGGGCCAGTCCACTGTCCCTCAGACCTCGTGGGGGACTGGACTATATTTTTTTTGGGGGGGGGGGATGAATGAAGTCCTATGCCCAATAAATAACCCAGAGATGCATTTTAAATAAAAGCACACATTCTACTCATGTAAAAACACGCTGATTCCCGGACCATCCGTGGGCCAGATTTAGAAGGCGATTTGGCCAGATACGGCCTCCGGGCCTTAGTTTGCCTACCCATGACTTAAGTTGTCATAGTGTAGAAACTATAAGAATATGCAAGTTGAAATTTGAGGAACTAGTAAAACAGTGAGGCAGGTGACTTCCCCTTTTGGTTGCTAGGAATGCAGTCTGCCTTTATTTGCAGTTGGCGGCACAGCTGTCTTGATGTGGTGCTATGTTGAAGTAAGTTGAGAAAGATGGTAATGTGTGGTTGAACTCCCTACAGCCCAATTCAAAACATAATTACTGAAGTGGGGACTATATTGCAATATTCTGACTGCAAAGGCCCTCTCCAATCCCCTGCTCAACTTCCCTTAGACTAAGTTGCAACTGGCTGCCCTTACATTGAAAAGTGCAACTGTCTTTTCAATTAGAGAAAACAATTCTAATGTTTTACAACAGCCCTTGTGATGAAGTAAAAGGAAGGAGTTGTAAAGGACTTTCACACAAGTTTCACTAAGGGCTGTAGGTACTTGTTTTCCTATGTACAGCATTCTTCTGGGAAAGGCATTCATTGAGACTCAGAAAACAAAATCCCAAACCCAAAGCTATTATTGCCAGGAAACCCAAACACCACCACAGTACAGTGGTACCTCGCAAGACGAATGCCTCGCAAGACAAAAAACTCGCTAGACGAAAGGGTTTTTTGTTTTTTGAGCTGCTTCGCAAGACGATTTTCCCTATGGGCTTGCTTCGCAAGACGGAAATGTCTTGCAAGTTTGTTTCCTTTTTCTTAACACCGTTAATACAGTTGCGACTTGACTTCGAGGAGCAACTCATAGAACGCGGTGTGGTAGCCTTTTTTGAGGTTTTTAAAGACTTTGGTGATTTTTGAAGCTTTTCCAAAACTTTCCCGACACCGTGCTTCGCAAGACGAAAAAAATCGCAAGACGACAAAACTCGCGGAACGAATTAATTTCGTCTTGCAAGGCACCACTGTATATGTGGTCAACAAGGATGGGCAAAATAACTAATTAAATTAGATCAATTAATAACACTAAATAATGGCATAGAAAAGGGTAGTCTTATATTTTCCATCAACATGGGTGTCTGTTTCTTCTCGTTTTGTTGATTTCTCCCTCTTCCTCCCCCCCCCCCCCCATTGCAGGAACCGTCCGGCGATTTTTAGAGGTTCATGGGGAAACTCTTGAAAAAGTGGTGTTTGCAGTGTCTGAACTTGAAGAGGTATGTAAGGTACTCTGTTTATGTCTGTAGGCATTGCTGTGCTGCTGAGCTAACCCAGTCCCAAAACCCTCGTGCCTTGATCTCTATTTACTGCTCTCCACTCCAGTGATTCGATTAACTTCTCGTTGAAAGGTACACGAGAAACTTGGTATCAATACCTTCTTATTCCTTCAGACAAACATACTCCCAAGTTGCAGTTTCACAGTTCTTCTAAATAGCCTCCATCTCATCTGTGCAATTTACGTGTGCAAAGTACTAATCTTGAAAGTTACCCTGTGTGGCTGCCAGGACCCATTTCCTCCCCCAAGGCCACTTTTCCGAATTGCAGCATGAAGTTTGGGGCAATCCCGTACTCACTGCCACAGCTCTAGTGCTGGAGCTGGACAGGAGAGCTGGGGTTTTGATTTGGCTCTGCACTTAAAGGCACATTCCCAGTGCTCCAAAAGGGTGGAACCAAGCCAACAAACTCACACACCCCTCTCCAGCTCAGAGGTGGAGATGGCAGTGGGAGCTTCCTTTGATTCTGTGCTTGTGAGGTGCTCTATGTTCCTTGGAAGCAGAGACACAAACCTGGGCTCTGCACTTCAGCTTGAAGCTAGAAAGGGAGGTGGGAGGTTTATGGTATAGCTGTGCTTCCAAAGCAATTTGGGGAAGGTTTAAGGGCTGAAGTTGATCCCTTCTTAGCACTTCCAAAACACAGCACAGATGTTCATAGCTGGGTGAAGCTTACTTTGCTTGCCACAGCAAGTATTCTGTTGCACTCTGGAAGCAGAATTCTGGCACCTGCCCTCCACAAAATGCTGCTGCATAAGAAAAGGATGGAAGGCTTGTAGGGATCCATCTATTGGACTCTACCGCACATCAAATCCACAGGTTCCCCATCCCTAGCATTAGGGCATAAGGATAGGATGGAGATAAGTGAATAGATTTATTGTTTCAAACTTGTATTAAAACTTATTCTCTCCATCCTAACCTTTCTGCATATGTCAGATGTTGAAAGAAAAATGATGGGGGTTGCAACTTTGTTCCACATATGGGAGAACTGTAGATCTTGACTAACCAGTCAGTGTGGTGCTATCATGATCTACCATGCAAAAGAATACCAGGAGGCAATTAATTATCTTTGTGACCTGTTTTCAACCTGCCTTGAAAACTGGAGATCTAAAGCATTCTCAAACTTTCCCTTTTTTCCAGGATACTTATCAGAAGTTGCTACCTCTGTATTTCCCAAGGTCTCTAGAAGAGGAGAAAAAGTCCTTGCCTTTCCTTCCTGTTGATATTGGCAATGCTGAAGGGGAGCCAGTCGTGCCAGAGCGTCAGATCAGAATTAGTGAAAAGCCAGGTGTTTCTGAGGGTGAGTTTGCAGACTGTGTCCAGAGAGTCTTCTGCAGAGTTAGGATAAACATCATCTACAGAGCTAATGTAGTTATCCTCAAGGCATGGGGAGAGATAGGTATTCAAACTATAACTGCTTTTCCATTTGTAGCTGGAATGGGTGAGAACAAGGCCAAGCGAATTGTCTGTGAAGCTGATATAAGATAGGATTAGCTCCTGCCCTTTGACTCTGTTTTGGCTTCTCGTGTCTGGGAGCAGATCTTCTGTGGCTCTGGATCTGTATAGCACACTTAAAGCTTTCAGATCTTCCGTGGAGGGGAAACCCCCTGGAAATACAGTATTTTGTTATTTCCCCATAAAAGCAGACCCAGTCATTCCTTGTCAGAGGAAGGCATCTCATGCAAAGTGACTCCTTCCATCAGTGTTCAGAGGCACAACTTGGCCTGAATTTCCTCTCCTCATTGCTGTGGGCAGAGTCCTCATCCAGTTTTCCTCTCCTGTTTGCCAAGAGAGCTGGATTTTTGGTGGGAGACTGGAGCTTTAGATGCAGGGCTTGACTGACCTCCTGTTGATCTTTATCTCTTCTCCGCCATCAAGATCCATATGCCTGACACCAGTCAGTTGCCATTAAAGAAGAGGAAGAGGGCAGTCTCAGAACATCACTTGTTGTTCTTATACATCACCTTAGGCATGCACACAAACACATATCAAGTACAAAACAATAATGAAACAACTAAAAATGGTTAAAAACAACACAAAACCAGAAGGTGGATTTTAAAAAGCAATGTGAAATAGACATCCATGGCAGAGATCTATTCATCCAGCTTGGAAACCTTGTGAGTAAAAACCACCACAAACCTGTGTGTGAAAGGCTGTCCATGAAGTCTTACAAGAGCAGTCTTGCTTCTTCCATGACAGTAGCTTCATCAGATTTCCATGGCTGGAAATTCCGTCTGTTAATATACCATTATTAAGTCTGGTCCAGCCGCAGGTGGTGGCTCATCAACCTCCTGGCAGAGGTTATTTATATCCATCCCAGTCTGGCTTTGGAGCAGAAACTGCCCTGATTGCTTTGGTGGATGATCAGGGAATTGACCATCTTTGGCTTAGGAGCACATTGTCATGATGGTTCCAGTCCTATCCAAATTTCAGGGTTCGGAAGGTAGTGCTGGGCTGCCTCCAGGTTCCATCTTCCCTATGCTTTCTTAATATATACATGCAAGTTATGTAATTAAGGCTTGGCTAAGACTTCACAGAATGCCTCCTATCTCCAAGAAAGTGCACTCACATGTTCAGTGTTCTGTTTTGGCTCTGAACAATTATGTTCAGCCATAGCTGCCATACTTGATGCTTGCCCTATGGTAAACTCTGAGTGCCACACTTCATCCACTTGCTTGCTTTGCAGAAAGAGATACTGATGAACTCATAACGCAATGCAATATAATCTCTCTCTATCTCCTGTCCATAAGTCTCATTGTTTTCCTGGACTGGACTTGTATTGTGGCTCTACTTTGGACAGTTACTTCATTGTTCTTGCACATCTTTTGCAGATAATTCTGATGAGGAAGGCCTGGAAGCAGACTTTTCATTTATTGGTTCCCATGCTTTTGCCCGCATGGAGGGAGATGTTGATAAACAGAGGCGTCTTATCCTTCAAGGGCAGCTCTCAGAGGCAGCACTACAAAAGCAGCATCAGAGAAAGTAAGAAGTTATTGCAGATGACTATTCCTGTTGGTGATTCATTGTGTTTTGAACTTCAGTTCTATATGCCTGGGAGCTGCTACGCTATGCATGGTGTATTTTAGCAGATTTAGAAACACGTGGGGAATTTTTTCTCTTGTGCTGGGAGCTTTAGACATAGCTTCTGTGCTTTTTAATGGAAGGACTGCTAGCAGCTCAGCTGCTTATTTTTGTTTAATTATTTCCAACTTAATCCCACACTGCTCCATTTGCATTTTCCTTTTGGATTCTGACAGAGTATAACATCACGTGAGAAGTATGACAGGTTTGTTTGCTGTATTTGTCCAATAATATGTCTCTGGAGGTGGTCTTTGATAGCTAAACATGACAACCAGATCAGTCCAAGTTCTGAAACCTTATGTGGTTGCCTTCCAGTTACAATCGCTGGCTTTGTCGAGCAAGAGCAGAAGACCTGTCTGATATTGCGTCCCTTAAAGCTTTATACCAAACTGGTGAGTTCAAGGTCGCAAATTCTAATTGCCCCTTAACTCTTCCTTGTTGAATATATTGCAATGAAGATATACTGTGATAAAAGGAAGTCTCCATGTCTTAATGCTACACTGTACAGGAGAATCCAGCCTTTGAAAATTATTTTTAATTTTGTACGCATAAATAAATTGACTTAGTCAAAGATTGGCAAAAAGTCATACAAGAAACTCATAAGTCCTTCAGTAGAGGATGGCCATAGACCTGAAAAGGGCTTAAAACAAGGAGCATGACCTATACCAGGGGTTAGCAAACTTTTTCAGCAGGGGGCCGGTCCACTGTCCCTCAGACCTTGTGGGGGACTGGACTATATTTTGAAAGAAAGAAAAATGAATTCCTATGCCCCACAAATAGCCCAGAGATGCATTTTAAATAAAAGCACACATTATATTCATGTAAAAACACCAGGCAGACCCCACAAATAACCCAGAGATGCATTTTAAATAAAAGGACACATTCTACTCATGTAAAAACATGTTGATTCCTGGACCATCTGCGAGCCAGATTTAGAAGGCGATTGGGCCGGATCCAGCCCCTGGGCCTTAGTTTGCCTACCCATGACCTATACAGTCCCAGACAACTGTGGCCCTTGAAACAGTGCCCTATGAAGTGAAAGCTAATAATTAATTTAATAGTATTGCCCCCTCATTGCTAAAACCATGTATTTATGAACTACCAGATTTTAGGCTGAGCTTTATTTCTGCTCACAGAAGTGGGGGGCTTTAAAGTTAAAGAAACCTTTAAATGTTTCTGGTGTTCATTCTATTTTAGGTGTTGATAACTGTGGTCGTACAGTAATGGCAGTGGTTGGAAGGAATATTCCTGTAACTCTAATAGACATGGAGAAGGTGAGATCCTAACAAACATAAAAATTATTGGTGATTAAATAGTAAATTTCTCTTTGGATACAGATTTATTTATTCTTTTGTACATTTATATCCTGCTCTTCACCCCAAGAGGATTTCCAGAGCACATGACAATTCATTTCAATTCAAAACACATCAAGATATCCGATAAGGCCAGGCTAACAACATATCCAGCTGTGGACCTGGTCTTTAACTGGGAGTACAATTCCACCAACGTTTTCACTACTTCACCTAAGTTAGATGGGAAAGGGTAGCAGAACTGGCTGTCATTAGTATATTGACAGATCTTTTTGCAGACATAAACAGGCATATACAAAACATTTCTCCACAGGTAGTGACCGGCCGGTAGACTTCATGGGTAAGGTAAAGGTAAAGGTACCCCTGCCCGTACGGGCCAGTCTTGACAGACTCTAGGGTTGTGCGCCCATCTCACTTAAGAGGCCGGGGGCCAGCGCTGTCCGGAGACACTTCCGGGTCACATGGCCAGCGTGACAAAGCTGCATCTGGCGAGCCAGCGCAGCACACGGAAACGCCGTTTACCTTCCCGCCAGTAAGCGGTCCCTATTTATCTACTTGCACCCGGGAGTGCTTTCGAACTGCTAGTTTGGCAGGCGCTGGGACCGAACGACAGGAGCACACCCCGCTGCGGGGATTCGAACCGCCGACCTTTCGATCGGCAAGCCCTAGGCGCTGAGGCTTTTACCCACAGCGCCACCCGCGTCCCTCTAGACTTCATGGGTAAGGCCTGCATTATACGTAGGGCTGCCTCTAAAGACGGTTCAGAAATTTCAGCTAGTGAGAATTGAGCAGCCAGGTTGCTCACTGGAGGAAGACGGTTTGAGCATATTACACCGATCCTGGTCTGACTGCACTGGCTACCAATTAGTTTCTGGACCCAATTCAAATGCTGGTTTTGACCTATAAAGCCTTAAACAGCTCAGGCCCGCAATATCTCAAGGACCGCCTGTTTCCATATGAACCTACCCGGACCCTGAGATCATCTTCTGAGGCCCTTCTTCATGGGCCTCCTCCTCGAGAGGTCCGGAGGGTGGCAACACAAGAACGGGGCCTTCTCTGCAGTGGCTCCCCATCTGTGGAATGCTCTTCCCAGGGAAGTTTGCCTGGCACCTTCATTATACACCTTTAGGCGCCAGGCAAAACGTTCCATTTTTAACCAGATCTTTGGTTGACCTGATCAACATCCTATACCCTTTTAAAATGTGGCTCTTTTGGGGGGAGGGGGGTTATTGGGTTAATGTTTTTATTTTTATTTTGTATGTTTTGATCTTTTCTGTGAACCGCCCTGAGAGCTCTGGGTATAGGGCAGTCTATAAATTCAATAAAGAAATAAAATAAATAAGGGGGGATTGGAGCTGGCTTCTGGTTCAAGCCTACTGCTTTGTTCATGATAACTCAGGATTTGTCAGCTCACCACTTGTTTCGGGTGAGAAAGGAATGGCATCTTTTGTTGGAGAAGAATTTATTGTGAAGCATTCACTTTTTTCTTTCTTGAGAGAATCTGTTCTCATATGTAAGCGCTGCACATTCAGAAAGTTTGAAAGAACTTTTTCCTCGATCCCCGTAAAGTTTGCTCTGCTTTTAGCCGTATTATTCATGCAAGGATGGAAGCTGCAGTCCTCTGCTGAAATCTGACGTTTGTGACTTTTCTCTTTCTCCAGGCACTCTTGTACTTCATTCATGTAATGGACCACATTGTAATGAAGGAATATGTCATTGTGTATTTCCACACGCTCACTAATATCTACAATCACCTAGATTCCGATTTCCTAAAAAAACTCTCTGACATTGTCGATGCCAAGTAAGTATAACTCGGCTTGCCCCAAAGCTTTTCTCCTTACTTCCCTTTTGGATCCAAAAGCATCACAAAGAAACTATTTTAAACGGGAGTGGGCATGGAGACACAGTGTGTTCAATGAGTACGGGAGGCTTAGTTTCAGAATATGCCCAGTCACTCGTGTAACACAGCACCTTTGGGCTGCTAGAATAAGCTTCCTTGGCTTTATGAAAAAAGCATGTCAGCTGTCATGAGACTATTCATTGTCTTTGTAGTGCTTTCCCACAGAAACAATTCAGGTCAGTGCCTCACATACATTAATAAGTTGCGGGTTGAAACAAGTGCCCTTTTTTGCATGGAGCAGCTTGCTAAGAACTTGTTTGATTTCTGCAAATGTTCATTTAAAACTTGAGACGTTTACTGCTCTTGTTGTTAACCTAGGTACAAAAAAAATCTGAAGGCCCTGTACTTTGTCCATCCAACATTTCGCTCAAAGGTGAAGTATGCACTACTCAATGGGGAAATTGTATGTTTTGGGTTGTAGTGAATATGGGGGACCCCAAAATATGGGGGATAATTAGTTTGTACAATGGTTTGTACAAATCCTTTGCATGCTTCTTCTATAACATAAGCTGACTAATTACATAGCAAGATAGGAATCAGGACCACTGTCGTTTGGATTGGTTAGTTCTTTCAAGCTTTTCATCCAAGCCATTTGGATACCTGCCCTTAGGGTGAAGAGTGAGTAATTACTACTACTAACAACAACAGCAACAACAATGATAAATGTAGTCTTAGAGAATGCTATATTAACATTGCTAAACTAGCAATCTGAATTGTGCAGGCACTTTTACCTTTGTCTGCTGAAATGGTGAAGGAATTGCTAGATTGTTACGATTGAGACTCTGGGCAGTTATTGACAGTTTTTCTGGTAACATTTATTTCCCATTCTTGTCTATTAGGTTTCAACGTGGTTTTTCACAACCTTTACGGTCTCGGGACTAAAGGACAAAATCCACCACGTGGAAAGCCTCCAACAGTTGTTCGCAGCCATTCCCCCCGAACAAATTGACTTCCCCCCGTTTGTTCTTGAATATGATACTAGGGTAGGTGGCTTCAGGCACTCCTGAGTGTTTGCTTCTGTTTCTAGTCTGTATGGAAGCAGCTGCATGTAGCAAACTGGGGGGTGGGGGGAGCTTTCCTTCTGCCCGATTTAAAAGAAATCTGAGGGGATTGATTTGGAAACAAGGAAAAGCTTGGAAACTGACTGAATCTGTGAAAGGCTTGAAGCATTTTCTCTAACGGAAAGAGCTTCAGCCACACTACCTTGGTAAAACTGAAGTGAATATTGTTTTAGGTGTTGTGCAGTTCTGAGAAGCCCACAGGCAGCAGCTAGTATATGGAAGAAAGAGGAATGCTTATCATGAAATGTTTGACATATGTGGTACTTAAATCATCTTGAGTTAAGTCCCCACTTTCAAAAGATTGTTGAAGAGAGCATGATCTGCAGTACACTGGGGACTGGGGGAAGAAAAGCACCCAATAGCCATGAAGCAGCTTATCTGTTATAAGGCGCATGTCCTCTAAAAGCCTAGCTTCTGGTTTGTGCAATAGACTCCTTATAGTTGTACGCCAAGATAAAATCTTCCCCCACTCTTTAACTTGTTCCATCTCATAGTTCTTTCCTTCCAAGTTTGCCTAAACTAAGTTTGTGGGCTTCCTTACTCACAATCTCATGATTTTTTGCAAGTCTACTATAAAGTTTGTGTGGGAAACATTTATAAGCCAGCCTCCAGCAGATTACACTGTATTGTTTGGTAGGTCAATTTTTATGTTAATTTTTTCAACGTTTAGATTATTACCTTTGTTACAAACATGAGAATGACTGTATGAGAATACAAAAAATTACAAAAAAATAAAAAAATGTCCAGTAGCACCTTAGAGACCAACTAAGTTTTGTTCTGGGTATAAGCTTTCATGTGCATGCACACTTCTTCAAATGCACTGACACAGAAATCACCAGACCCTTCTATATAGTGGGAGGGTGGGGTGGGGTTTTTCTCAGAAGGGTGGTGGTGGGACCGGTCTGATTCGACTCCCAGAACAATTCGAAAACCAAGGCACAGCTTCTGATTGGCTGCAGGAGCTTCCTGCAGCCAATCGGAAGCCGCGTCGGATGTTCGGCTTCCAAAAAACGTTCACAAACCGGAACACTCCCAGGTTTGCGGCGTTCAGGAGCCAAAACCTCCCAAGTACCGAGGCTTTCGATAACCAAGGTACGACTGTAAATCCACTCTTTCCAAAGGTTCCCCTCCTTGTGTGAGTTAGTGAAGTTTTTGTGGGGGATTAAAGATCCTTGACAGAAACATTTGGGATGGTGGCTACCTTCAGAGTCAGAGTGGTGGGCCTGCAAATGGCTGACATGCCCACTTCCATAGATTCCCTTGGAGAAAATGTTCCTTGAAAGGAAGGGAAGGTTGCCCAATTCTGGGACACATTTTTAATGGGATGAGGAGAAACTCTTCATTCAGCGAGATTTAGGAAGATTTGATTTGTGTTTTACATGTGTATTCACTGTGCCATTTCACCTCTGTCTCTCGCTCTCTCTTTGTAGGAAAATGGATCGTATTATTCCTATCCATCTTCTCCAGACCTCTGACTCTGCAGCTCTGCCCCTTCTGGTTTCCCAACCTCATGAGATGCTGCTTGCCGTACATGCTGAGCTGACGCAGCCTATTCAGAGAGATCAGAGAAAGGAGTTTCCTCCCACCTCTGCTATTTTTTTACAATGGTATTTGCAAGGACACGTGCAATCTAAACTCTCGTCGCAATGTGCTGTGTATTTAAGCATCAGTCCAGTGGAAAAGTTGATTTATGAACATGAGCATAGATCACCCCCCCCCTCTTGATTTCAAGGGTTTCTCTCCCACCCCCAATGAATGCCATTTTCCCAAAAGATCTCTAAACCGTGTTTGAATCTGATCTCTGCAAAGTTCTCAGCAATTCCTTCAGTTATGTGTGTTAGAGTGGCTTGGAGGAAAAGATACAGTGTTCTAAGGTCTTCTCGCTTTGAGTCCACCTTCAGTGGTGACACAGTTACAGAATTCCCTGTAGAAATTTCTGCAAGGCTCTGTTTCAAGCCCTACAGCTATTACAAAGTTAAGCATCATAAATGCTACTTAGCTAGGAACCTGACGGTCTTGTCTCTCTTTTCTGGCTGATGTGAGATGTAAGGATGCTGCTGCTTTTCCACGAAATAATAAACCCGAAGGACATATCAGCAGTGTCTCCTGTAGTTCATGCTACTTGTACACTTGCATTTGAAAGAACAAGATGTGTGAACCCTGATTATCACCTGGACTACATAATCTCCATTATGATGCAGATTTTTAATCATTAGAAGTAAACCAATGCAACTTTTATTTTGAAAATAAATTATTTGGTAGTGGCCTTGTAGAATTGAATCTATAACTTCTTTTGCAGAACCTTACAGCTTTCATCGTTGCTTTATCTGCCTTCTTACATTTTTGAAGTGGTTGATCCAACGATTCTCTAAATACTTAACCTCAGAGGAAGTTTTAGATGAGACACTGGCTGAAAAAGGGGGGAGGATGAAGAAAATATTCACACATGAGAAAGCAAGTGAAGTTTGTAGAAAGGAGAGAGGTGAAATGGCCCTGGTTGAATTTCACATTTCTATAATATAATCAGCCACATTCCTTGCCTTGCTACTATTTTCTGCTCTGTTCTTTCCTGTTTGAGAATAATTGCGCCATATGAGAAGATGTGCACCAGATAAAACTCTAGTAGCTTACTCTGGTTTAGATACAAGGTACACAGCATGGCTATGTTAATGGATACATGCCTACATGACCCATTAAACTGGTAAGCAAATGCAGCTGATTCTCATTTAAAAACAAACCTCTAAGAGGTTCTGAAAATACGTCTCTGCAGTTTCAAGATTCAGATTCGCTGAAAAACTAGTAAAAGCAGCGGGCAGATTCTGAAGGAAACTATCTAGAAAGGTAGAACTGAAATTAATTTTTTGCAATGTGGATAGATGGAGACCGAGTCAGAGACAAACCACAACACTTCAGTATCTGAAGCAGGAAATTCAAAGGATGTCACTATCCTGACTTTAAAAAAAAAAAAAAAAAGGAGGTGGGGGCAGAGGAGACTCAAAGTGACTTTACAAAATGAAATTTCAATACATAGAATATCGTATTTTTCGCCCCATAGGGCGCACCTAGTTTTTTGGGGGGGGAATAAAGGGGAAAAAATATTTTTCCCCAGGCGCGGGGCTGGGGAAGCCTGAGCTTCCCCCGACCCCCAGCCCCCAGAACAGGCTGCTATCCGCAAGCCTAGGGAGCCCGGCGGGGAGTCGCGTCGGTCTCCCCAGGTTTGCGGATATCTGCACGAAGCCCGGGGCGCGCTACTCACCACGCCCTGGGCTTCGGGATGCAGTTAGTTCTCTAGAAGCCTTGGACTTCGCCTTGGACTCCGGAAGCCTTGGACTTGGGTCGGACTTCGCGCCGGGCTCCCATGGCTTGCGGAGAGCTTCCTGAAGCCTGGAGAGCGAGAGTGCGCACCGACCCCTCTCGCTCTCCAGGCTTCAGCGAAAGCCTGCATTCGCCCCATAGGACGCACACACATTTCCCCTTCATTTTTGGAGGGGGAAAATTGCGTACTATGGGGCGAAAAATACGGTATTTCTTAAACACTGAAGGTGATTCAAACATAAGATAACTTTTCTCCTTTCCCTGCACTGCCCTCAATACTTGAAAGCATGGAGACTAAACCCTTATTATGGAAAGAAGTACAGTACAGCAAGGGCTTACCCCAAGAAATGCCCCTGAGGGGTGAAACTTCTTCACCTGGCCCGAAAGATTATGCTGGCACCAAGGGAGCCTTCCTGGTCCACCACTGCAAAGGCACCCTCTTCTCACATTCATCCCGACTGCTGCAAAGCACGGCACTAAATTAAAACCATTTCAAATAAGCAGAGTGAGAGAACATAGTCACAGCTTGCGTCCAATTAAATATACAAGGTAATTGTGTGGAATGTGAGGTGGTATTTCTGTATGACAACTGAGCATTCTAATTAAATGAGCATGTTCCCTTTTAATGAAAAAAAGGGGATTCCGCTTCATCAGAAATTGTGGCAGACGGCTGAATAGTTTGCATTTTGTGACGTATGGGTATCACTGAGACTTCAGGAGTCAGAAAAGGGTTGTGCACAGGACACAGTGGACTTGGAGAACGTTCCACCATCAGACACATAGCAGAGGTTAAATACATGAGTTCATGCCGCATTGACAGAATTAATTTTATCCTGTTTATGGGGTCCCCCCCAGTTTTATATTTACAGATCATATTTTCATCCTTATACAACATAAAAAAGAATTTCCTCCTGTTTTGATGTTTTATAGTGTATGTTGCTGTTTTTAATGTACTTGCTTGTGAGCCACCCTGGATAAATGGTGGTATCGAAAAGTGACCTCATTTGTGAAATACAGTAATATAAAAAATGATTGTTTAGGAGATTTGTAGCCTCCATCCCAATATGGCAAGGGTTGTAGCCTGCACCAAGACAGAGAGTGTTGCTAAGAGAGAGAGTCCTGTGTGGTCCTCACAGCTGCCACCAAGTGGAAATCTGTTTTTCCCAGCTGTCTCTTCTAAGCAGCCCTCTGTATAGAACCATAGAATTGTAGAGTTGGAAGGGACCCCGAGGGTCATCTAGTCCAACCCCCTGCGATGCAGGAAAGTCAACATGCTGTCCCGATTTGAAATCATACGGGACCCTGCTTAGCTTTGCAAACATGCTAGCAGTTTTATTGGTGCACCACTAGGAGCGGTTGTGACCTTTTGGGGTTTGTGGACCCATTTTCAATCCAGATGCAATTGTGGGCATCACACAAGCACTGTAATAACAGAATACTACTTATAAGACTAATTTCAGCAGGAGGGAGGGACTCTGTGGGCTCCAGGGTCTGTAACTGTGTCTGTGAATAAATTAACTGTGCTAGTTAACACTTTGCAACTTAGTTCCAAGTAAGTGTTTGTAGGATTACCAGTACTTCCTCACCCATTCAATTCCCTGCACTGAGTAGTGTACTAAGGCAGCTAAATCTGAGGTGGCAAATTTATATTTTCTTCAGGTTCTGGTAACTAAGAACTAGGTTTCAGTTTCCCAGGCTGACCTTTTCAACCTCCCGGCTTCTAAACAGGAAGTCATTTTATAACCAAGATGAAAAAAATGCAAAGTGGCTGAATAGTTTCGTTCCTTAATGCTTAATGTGGAATACAGTGGTACCTCGGGTTTAGTACTTAATTCGTTGTGGAGGTCTGTTCTTAACCTGAAACTGTTCTTAACCAGAGGTACCACTTTAGCTAATGGGGCCTCCCGCTGCCACCGCACCGCCGGAGCACGATTTCTGTTCTCGTCCTGAAGCAAAGTTCTTAACCCGAGGTACTATTTCTGGGTTAGCAGAGTCTGTAACCTGAAGCATCTGTAACCTGAGGTACCACTGTACCTTAGTTAGTACTGTATTCTCAAAATCTACTGCAGTTGGAGTATTTCTCTTAAGTAGAGATGGTGGCGATTTTTGCAATAATTAAGCTTGCACTCAAACTGAGCCCCGTTTGCTCACTTGCAGACAGTCGTTTGTGAGCCAGTCAGGTTTCATGTGAGTGTTAGCTATATTTATCAGTGCAAATTTCTTTAATTGTAAAATAATAATAATCAAACCAGGTCATTATGACTGCACAACTCATTTCAATGTCAGACCTGGTGTAATACTGAAATGTGTGTTCTCTTGAATTATGTGTAACTGAGGTGAGGACAATAGCCATTAACATTCCTTGTTGCTTTTCTAATCCTGTTTCCTACCATGATGCGGGGAAGGGGCTTAGTAAAGCCGAACTTTCTAGCTCAGGATTGTTGTTTTTTTGTAAAAGCCATAAACACAGAAATACATGGACACACGGTTTGCCATGCAGTAGAAGATGTCATTGCCACATCCGTGCCACTTCTTTCACTAACAGCTGATAATAAAAACAATACAATCTATATACATTACCAGGCTAACCAGAAATCCATTCCTAACCATGCCTAAAGGTAAAGGGACCCCTGACCGTTAGGTCCAGTCGCGGACGACTCTGGGGTTGCGGCGCTCATCTCACTTTACTGGCCAAGGGAGCTGGCATACAGCTTCTGGGTCATGTGGCCAGCATGACTAAGCCGCTTCTGGTGAACCAGAGCAGCGCACGGAAACACCGTTTACCTTCCCGCCGGAGCGGTACCTCTTTATCTACTTGCATTTTGACGTGCTTTTGAACTGCTAGGTTGGCAGGAGCAGGGACCAAACAACAGGAACTCACCCCGTCGCAGGGATTCGAACCGCCGACCTTCTGATCGGCAAGTCCTAGGCTCTGTGGTTTAGACCACAGCTACTCAGCAATAAATCCAATTTAAATCGAAAGCACATCAAACTGCAAGTAGATAAATAGGTAAAGCTCTGGCGGGAAGGTAAACAGCGTTTCTGTGCGCTGCTCTGGTTCACCAGAAGCGGCTTAGTCCTGCTGGCTACAGGACCCAGAAGCTGTCTGTGGACAAACGTCGACTCCCTCGGCCAGTAAAGCGAGATGATCACCGCAACCCCAGAGTTGTCCGCGACTGGACTTAATGGTCAGGGGTCCCTTTACCTTTACCAGGTAAATCGGGTTAAGATTCCATCCATACTCCTGAAGATGTTTTACACCCAACGCCTGAATGAGTATAGCCACAAGGCAAAGGAGGTTTAGCATCAGAGTTTACTTTCTCCTAGATGAGCTGCCTTCTCAGGTTGACAAGCCCCATCCGCCCCTCACTTCCCTCTACAGCATGTCCAGAAATTGCCTTCTTGACCATTGATCCTCTCAATCTGCCAGTGCCTGTCTTCACATGCAGAAGTACGCTGTTGCTTTTGCGGCTAGGACCACAGGTTTGCTCTCTGCAAATATGCTTCATATGGCTACAGAAAAGACCATCCTTCAGAAAATCACTTCACTGTCAGAATTCAAAGTAAGCGTCCACATTTCATTCCTTAAACGAATCTGCCTCTCTGCTTCATGGCACTAGGATTTCTAACTAAAAGCACTTCAAGTCAGTGTCGCTGTACCAGTGAATCCTTATTCTGTTCTTATGGGGGTAACACGATAGCAAAGGATAAGAAACGACATAGGGTGCCGTTCTATAGATCATGCTTCAATGCAAAACTTATGAGTCAACGTTTCCAACAGAACTAAACAAAGAAATGCCTTTCGGTTTTCTCAATTCTTCTCCCAGCTTACTTTCTGGTTTCCACAGTGACGAGGATGTCCAGGAAATGTTTGTCAGAACAATCTCCAGGAAGAGTTAAGATCAGCCAGCAGGGAAGTGTTATTGTTCCATAGCCTGCTGCAAACAAGTGACAGAGACTTGTCCATATTTGCTTGGTTCATATAAGGGAAAAGAAAAAGAAAAAAACCACCAACCCTCTCCTCTGCTGTACAACATTAAAAAGTGTCTGGCTGTACCTGATGATAGACAACTGAATACGGTGGGTTAGTTTTTCCAAGAGAGTAGCTGGCCACTTTTGTTGATACAGGCAACCCTCATTTTGCATGGGGGTTACATTCCAGACCCCCGTGAGCATCAGTGAGGACTGCATAAATTGTTCTTCCTGCCTGCCTTCTGCCCCACCCCTATTCCGCCCTTTTAATGACATTTTAGTGACCAATTTGTGGGACCAATTTCAGTGGTCTGCCCCATCCCTTAATGGATCCAAATGGCTTCCAGAAAGTGGTAGGGGGTGTCTTATCCCATGCTGATGGCCTCTCAGCTGATTTCCTGGAGGTGTACTTGTAGGATTTGCTGTCGGCTGCCAAACTGACTTGCTATCCAATTTAGGTCCTTGTGCACCTTAACACTATGGTTTTCCCAGTAGTGATGTATGGAAGTGAGAGCTGGACCATAAAGAAGGCTGATCGCCAAAGAATGGATGCTTTTGAATTATGGTGCTGGAGGAGACTCTTGAGAGTCCCATGGACTGCAAGAAGATCAAACCTATCCATTCTGAAGGAAATCAGCCCTGAGTGCTCACTGGAAGGACAGATCCTGAAGCTGAGGCTCCAAGACTTTGGCCACCTCATGAGAAGAGAAGACTCCCTGGAAAAGACCCTGATGTTGGGAAAGATGGAGGGCACAAGGAGAAGGGGACGACGGAGGACGAGATGGTGGGACAGTGTTCTCGAAGTTACCAGCATGAGTTTGACCAAACTGCGGGAGGCAGTGGAAGACAGGAGTGCCTGGCGTGCTCTGGTCCAGGGGGTCACGAAGAGGCGGACACAACTAAACGACTACTACTACTACAACAACAGCATTTATTCAGTAAATTTGTATACCACACCCTAACATTCTAAATACTAATGTAATTATATTCAGGGTGTGCTGGGTGAAACCAACAGGTGTTTGAAACCAGAATGAGTGGGGAGGGGTGTTTGCTTCTGAGCCTTTCAGAACAAACTGTTCTGAAAGCTGTAAGGTTATTCTTGCCTCAGCTATCAAACAGAAACATGGACAACCTACCAAAAAATAATAATGCAACAACCTAATCTTACCAGAATCTAGTTATCAGTGGACCTGAGTCCCTATGTGGGCTATACCATTTAAAATACAGGTTGGAGATTGTCCAGCAATGCCCCGAACACAATTGCCCAGCAGACACAACATCCCTTCCCCATAGAAAACTGGATTTCAGAGAGAGTGGTTCTAGCCTAGTTGTCATCCTAGTTTTCTAGCAGCAAGGAGATTTGGGGTGGTGGGTTTTTTTGGTATGGAGTAACATTGTATGTGGGGAAGAAATAAGATCCCCATCATACTGAGAACTAAGACCAAAGTACTGTTTTTTACAATCAGAAAATGTGATGTTTCTCTTGAAGGGAAAATTAACACAAATCACACAGAAGTCAGATATTCCTGCATTATAATCTACAATACACATTTGGGTTTGCCTACACTGGATACAAGAGTTGTATCCTTACTGAATACACAGCTGCACAACTGGCTCCCACTGACTGTATCCTTTGATTTGCAGTCCATTTGGGCTGCCAGATTTTATGCATAGCTACAGCATATGGATTTGTGTAGGGTTTACTCCTTAGCCTTTTCTTCTCCCAAATATATCCCACAAGGCAGTGGAGGTTTAGGATCAGAGCTTTCCTTATGGGCTACCTTCCCAGGTTGATGAACCCCATCTGCACCTCACTTCCACCATGTGCAAAAACTGACTTCTTGACCATTGGATCCACTCTTGGTCACGTCTGTCCCATCCACAAGAGCCTGTCTTCGCATGCAGGGGAGGCCCCTAACCCACTGAGGGTTTGAGACCCGTCAGCTACCCTCACCTGGTTTAGCCAGCCAGTCAAATCTGTTTCTGGGGCGTGGTCCCTGAGGAATGCTAACAGCTTCAAGAAGCCACAGGTGAGAGTTGAGTGCAGGATGGGGACCAAAGGTGGACAACCAAGCCCAGAAGGAGCATGATGTGTCCCTCACCAGAGGTACTACCCCGCCAGCACCCCATACACCCCAGGGTGTGATATGAATACAATAAATGAAGTAAATGAATAATGAATTAGCAGGGACCAATATTAACTTAGGGCACTATTGATTGTTTTTATTCAGGCTCCTCTGGAATTAATGTCTCTTAGGCCTGGATGGGAGAGACAGTTTTTTGTGAAATCTGGGGCACTGTGGACACCTTGCCAACAAAGGTCCATATTATTAAAGCCATGGTTTTCCCAGTAGTGATGTATGGAAGTGAGAGCTGGACCATAAAGAAGGCTGATCGCCGAAGAATGGATGCTTTTGAATTATGGTGCTGGAGGAGACTCTTGAGAGTCCCATGGACTGTGAGAAGATCAAACCTCTCCATTCTGAAGGAAATCAGTCCTGAGTGCTCACTGGAAGGACAGATCCTGAAGCTGAGACTCCAAGACTTTGGCCACCTCATGAGAAGAGAAGACTCCCTGGAAAAGACCCTGATGCTGGGAAAGATGGAGGGCACAAGGAGAAGGGGACGACGGAGGACGAGATGGTTGGACAGTGTTCTCGAAGCTACCAGCATGAGTCTGACCAAACTGCGGGAGGCGGTGGAAGACAGGAGTGCCTGGCATGCTCTGGTCCAGGGGGTCACGAAGAGTTGGACACAACTAAACGACTAAACAACAACAACAACAACAACAACAACAACAGGGCACTGTGGTGGTTATGTTAGTATCATCTTAATCAGGGCTGGATTTAGGCTTGATGAGGCCCTAAGCTACTGAAGGTAATGGGGCCCTTTTATATGTCCAGCTGTGCTTTGTCAACAACAAATTGTCGCTGTTTTTTGTGTTGGATATATGCTATATGGTAATTTATGGACCTAATAGGTATCTAAAGCCATTTGCACATGCAGAATGTAGGCACCCTATATATAGAAATGAGCAAACCAGTGATATTTTAGGGAGCAGGCTAGCAGGCGGGGCCCATTATTTACATCATAGGAGCCTACATAACACAAACACTGTTGCTATATGGAGGTTTTATGTTATGTTTTTTATCTTATATTTGGGAAATGTACATCCAGGCCTTTTTTCTTTAATTTTTTTTTGGGGGGGGGCAAGAGAGTGGGGCCCTAAGCTACAGCTTGTTTAGCTTATACGTACTGTGTAAGGAGTTAACAGCCTGGCTGGTAGGAAAAAAAGTCACTACCCTTGAGAAGTCAATAGGCAAGCTGGTTCCACATCTTTCTCCAACCTAAGGTACTAAAGAACTAAAGGGATATTAAATAGTTGATATTTGACCTGGGCAAGGGATGTGTGGAGGAATTATAAATTAAGCTGCCATTGGAAAACCCCTTAATGAGGGTGAGGGTAGGAAGAACAACAACAGCAGTCGTGTTTAAGTTGACAGACTTTATTTTTCACCTTAAGGAAACCAAAATAAGATACGCATCGGTAGCGCTCCGAAAAGCTGCTCATCTGGCAACTGACATTAGGTTTACAATTTAAAGAAATACATATTTACCAGACGTGCGTGGAAAAGGTTTCTTCCAGTGTAAAGAAATGCTACTCTTAAGATTATAGTCCATTTCAACTTTGAGGTCCGTGGTGGGGTGGGGGTGGGGAATCTAAATTTTGCTTTGTTGCTGCAGCCGCACTTAATACGATCCTTCTTTCTGTTCCTTCCCCACCCCCAAGACACAGGCAGATCAATGTATAGGCAGAAGAGCACAGTCAAGAAACATTCAGGCAGTCTGAAATTACTCAGCAAAAAATGTGTAGAATGGCCAAAAGCAATTGAAACTGACAAGTCCTTGGCACTCAAATCACAAGCCCTATACTTCCCTGCTTATCAGCTTTGTTCAACTACTACTTCACTCAAGGTGGTGCTGCTTTCGAACAGCCAGCGACATCTGCATGGCTACAGATAGCGTTTATCTCTGTGTTGCAGAAGTAGCAGTACTAAGAGTAAGTAAACCCTCTGCCCTCTTGTTTTGAACAGTTAAATGAGAAGGGGGCCAAGTACTATTCCTCATTAACTCAATGCCATCCAAACACAGTGTGTTTCCCAGGGAAGTATTCCCATCACGATCCCACGCCTAACCTTAGCTTAGTTTCCTTTGGGGGGAAATGTACAGAAAGTTCGCCTATTAAGTAGGTGGCCGGTCTTTCGACTATAGGAACACCGTGGACAGCCCAAGAGGTTTTTGTTGTTTTTCTTTTACTGCCTTTTGAATTTGATAGACAAATTTCAAGATTTCTGCTGGGACCCAGTATTTGCATTTCCCATACCTGTGACAGTTCATCAAAACATGGATTCCTTTAACTGCACTAGCAATGTGAAGGCCCCCAATTTTTCCAATTTTTTTCTGGGTCTTCCATATCTCTAGTCTACACCATGTTCCCTTTTAACAGGACTTCTTTGCAGGATCCTTTCTTAAAGGCAGGCTCTTTAAACACCACATGTGAGAACGGACCCACTTATATACTTTGAGGCTTGCGGGGGGGGGGCACACAACTGACCTTTGGCCAAAAATACCATTTTTAAATAAATGATACTTAAAAAAATAATTATTAATGAACCCATTTTTCAAGGGGAATCCCCCTGAAACAAGAAAATCCATGTTATAGAAACCCTCTTCCAGCCCAGGCCATCCGCAAGCTTGGAACAATTATTTCAAGTGAGGTTTTTTTACCAATTTGTCTTCAACAATACTGCTGTACTCTAGAAATCCCTAACTATGCACACTTACAAGCCAATGGTACAGTACATAAACATAACAAAGTAAAGCCATCCCAGTTTCCTACTGATCAGACTTGTGACATCAGAGACTTAGGAACATCCTGCAGTTTCAGCTGAACTCTGGGGGGAGGAGCATTCCACATTTCCCTGGCAGGTCAGTCAAAGCATCAGTGGAAAATAATATATTCAACTTAAGCTTCATAATTACCATATATTTTCTAGTACTTTGCTTTTTTAAAAAAAAAAAAGCTTGACTTGGGTTCTTAGAATTTCTGCATCATGTAATTTAGGACAGCCTTCATTTCTTTAAACTAAAAGGGACAGTTTTGGCAGACGTCATTATCCTCTCCAAACTGAAATCCATTCTTTAGTCCTGCTACAGCAGCAATGAGCCAACTGCTAATTTAAGACTTTCTGAGGGAAAAGAAAATGGCTTCAGTCCTGCATACAGTTCAGAAGCTGCTTCAGTCCTATTGACTTTGAACAGCCTAATGTCATACAGGACTGGAGCTATGATCTTCCATAGTCATATCAGCCTAATCCTCATTATTTGCAAAGATAACTTGATTCAAACTTCAGAAGACAACATGCATGGAAGCAATCGAGCAGTTACTACTACTCTGGCTTTGTCCCAACAGCATCTTACTATCTTCAGTTTTAAGAAGGTTTGGGGAACAGCATTAGGACAGTTCCCCCAGGGAGAGGAGAGGAGAGGTAACTAGGAAAGATGAGGCCCACTCTATGGGTTGACCAAGGCTATTTAAGGAATGAGGAAAGAGAACCAGGAGCTGTTCGATTGGTGTGAGACCTAGTTGGTGGGGGCGGGGCTTTGAAAAATATGAAGCTCAAAATCAGTTACAAGGCAGCCAGGTAGGATGAGACTGGCCATATGTATCTGCAACGTAGTAGCTGCTGAAGTTTGCATCACTGGTATATGGAGCTGGCTGGTAGTAGCAGGTGACATTGGTGGCATTTGGGATGAGGTTTTGCTCTACCAGCACTCTGAGCGCCAGAAGGGAGATGAGGTTCAGTATCTGCCTTCGCTCATGTCCCATGAGGCACACCGTACTCTCGTTGACTACTTCGCGCAAGGTCATTAGGTAGTCATATTTGCTTCTGTCCTCTTCGGCAAAGTGGTTCAGGAGGTATGTCTCCAACTTGCGCTTCTGCTCTAGAATGTCTGGGAAGTCTATGAAGAACCTAGAACACATGTAACGCTCCAGGGTTTTTATCTCCTCTTTGTCCATGGGCTTGAAGTCCCTCACAAGCAAATTGCTGTACTTCAAGAGACCTCCTCCTCGGATCTCCTCAGGGTTCTTGGTGGCTATCAGCCTGTTCTTCAGGTGATCCAAAGCTGCCTCAAAATCACCATACATGCTTTCTCCAATCACAGTTGGGTGGAAATGCTCACACATTGGGTTCTCTGAGCAATCATAGAAGAAGAGCAGAGAGTCTAGTATTATCTGAAAAGAGTCCACGCTAAATTCAAACTGCCGCCTTATACGATCCACAAACTTGAGCTCTACATTCCTGCCATGCTTGTTGAAGAGAGAGATTAAACTCCATCGGTCAATATCGGTGCACACTTTCACCAGCTTTTCAATATAGGCTTCCTTAAGGGTCATGGGGCTAATTTTTACGGTGTTGACACCTTCAGGCAAGAATTTTAAGAGGGACTGCAAAACCACATCTCTGACCAACTGGAACTCGGTCTCACTTGGGAGACATACTTGAAAGATAAGGTCTAGATCCTTACAACCCAGTCCATTGTCTTTGACCAAGACGTGACCTGCCACAGAACCATTCAGACGGACGTCGTGCACCTTAATGTTTGCTTCACTTAGCCTGCGGCGAACAGTTTGGACAATATCCTTCAGAGTTATTTTCAGAGTCGGAAAGTTGCCTCTTCCGTGAATTGGCACCACCTCGGACAGGACCTCATGAAGACGACTGACCTGATCCCAGCTGAGCACACTGCGGGACAAGGAATCAGCATTTGGTCTGTTGTCTGCCATTGTAGATTGATCTTTTAAGTAACTAAAAAAGAAAGAAGGGGGGGGGGGAGGAAAAGAACATGTTAATCAGACCATCCAGTTACACCAACAGGGTACAGCAAATATGAGAGACTGCAGTTGGTTCGGGAAGCCCTTCATGGAAAGAGCTAGGAGCCTGGCAACTTATTCTGTGCACCACCAGACTTGTTGTGGTTCACAGGTTCAGTCCTAGTCGCCCAGGTTGGCTCCATTAATACCAATGGAAGGATGGACTGTGTTGACCGTCCTTTGAAGTCAGTTTATCTGCAGTATATTCTAAGCTTTTACATTTTATCTTCCAAGCTTTCTAAATGTTCAAAGCAGCAAATGCAAGTACTGCTCATTTGTTGTGAGGAATACAAACACCTTCCCTTAAAATACTCTGAATATAGAATAGGGTTGTACCTTAGATTTATGGTCTCATTACCTTTTCTGTCTACCCCCCCCAATTATCCCACACCACCACCACCCCTCCCTCCCTCACCACACAAATCCCTATATTCCGGGTTTAGTTACTATGGCTGAGTTCTTTGGAGTTTGAGCATTCTCTACCACACAACACCTGCACAAGGGCAGTTTCTAGAGAGTCCCAGTCAACAATCCAGAGCTCATTAATTTACTAAGATGCAGAAGTTCACATACCACAACATCTTGACAGGAAGAATACCTGACAACACAGAACCTCTCCTCTTTTCTCCCACACCCTATTTTATTATAATTTCTTCCATGTCCAATTACAGTATGGTGGTGTTGTTGCTTTGCTCCAAATGTTGCTTTTAAAACCTTTGAAATATTTTAAAGAGGGAAACTGGTGTTGGGTGGGTGCCCCATTAAGCTCTCCAAAGGGCCTGCTACTTGGAAAAAATATATTTTAGTATCCTTGTTGCCAGTCAGATGATTAGACTCTGACTTGGGCTTAGGCACTGACTGAGGACAAAATCAATATACATGCTAAACCCTCTCCCCCTTCACAGGTGCAGGCACATGAAGACTGGATGTGCAATGCACATGGACTGCCATTTTACATGCTACATGCTACTGCTAGTTTGAACCAACCAATCCAGCATGTCATAGAGACGAGGCTTCACCAATGTGTACTGTAATGGCAGTGCCAGAGAGGTATGTTCAGGCAGTGATCCTTTGCGCAAGGTTAGAAGTACTTAGAAACACAAGGAAATGCAGCTTTCCAATACTTGGCAGCTGAACACAGGGGAGGTAGAACAACTGTAACACCCAACTTTGGCTTGCAAGTCTTATTTAAAGGTAAAGGGATCCCTGACCATTAGGTCCAGTCGTGGCCGACTCTGGGGTTGTGGCGCTCATCTTGCTTTACTGGCCGAGGGAGCCGGCGTACAGCTTCCGGGTCATGTGGCCAGCAGGACTAAGCCGCTTCTGGCGAACCAGAGCAGCGCACGGAAACGCCGTTTACCTTCCCGCTGGAGTGGTACCTATTTATCTACTTGCACTTTTTGGTGTGCTTTCAAACTGCTAGGTTGGCAGGAGCAGGGACCGAGCAACGGGAGCTCACCCCGTCGCGGGGATTCGAACCGCTGACCTTCTGATCGGCAAGTCCTAGGCTCCGTGGTTTAACCCACATGGCTAATTGAGGCAGGGGGAAATAAGAGCAAGGAAGAAACCCTAATGTCTATATGGGTGGTAGGTACACAAATGGGATGCCTTTCCTTGCCTCTTAACCACTCCCAGTCACACCTAGGAATGGCAATAGTTCTCTATATAGCCAGACCCCCAAAAGAGGGCTGGTTAGCGGCCGAAGCAAAAGGCTAGCAAGACCCAGAAACAAGATGGAGGGGAAACAGGAGGCAACCTTCTTAGGAACAAAAGGGGGAAAGCCAAGAGCCTTACGGCCCTGAGATATCTACATATTAGTGTGCAAGCTTTGCCCACTCCATCATAATTTCTGTTCACAACCAGGCAAGTTTCAGAACTCTTTTCAGGGCATTTTCGAAATTAGAAAAACGAACAGGAACAGAGTGGCAGGTGCTTCCTTAACTGCCATGGTAAAACAAAACAAAAAAACCCCACACCTACAAGCTTTCTATCACATGTGGCCTGTGCCCCAGTGGGAAAAGGAATCAAAGCTGGAAGGGGCACCCAGAGTCATCTAGTCCACCCCCACATGCAGGAATTTTAACAGACTGGCCCTCATCCAATTTGAAACCATACCAGACCCGGCTTAGTCTTGAATGTGGGCTAATAGTGTTACTGCTGTGGCAACCAAAGGTTAAGTTACATATTTCAACCAGACCTAGTGATAGGACACCCAATAACAACATGGAAACTTTTTCTGGTGTTTTCAAGGCAGTTTTGCAATTTCTTTGTAATTAAGTTTGTACCTCCAGCAACAGTTGGAGCGTCCCAGGTTCCCCACTCTGAACTAAAGACCCATCATGAACTTTTCTTGGTCTCTTCTCCACACCCTTTTTCTATTTACCGTAACTGGGTGTGAAGAAAAGATATATGCAAGGGGGCTGTGAAACAAAAGAACTTGCTTGCGGTTTTTAGCTGACTAAGACACTGTCACTACTGGGGCTTCCTCCCCTTTAAAAAACAGGAAAAAAACTCCTAACATTATTGCGTGCGTTTACTCAGAAGCATGCCACAGCAATTTCGGTGGCCCTTACTCCCAAGTAGATTGCATTTAGGAAAACAAGCCGCATCTTGAAGAATGTGTGTCGCAGCAGAGCAAGGCGTTGGAATGAGAAAAGACCGCATACGAGCGGTGGGACGGTCGTGCGGATGGGAAGATCCGCATGCTTCCTCTATTAAAAACTCCATGCAAGCAGGAAAGCGGAGCGAACCAAAGAGCAAAAACCCACGCAGCCCCTTCTTTCCCCGATGCGCTAGCTTTCTGCTTGCAGGGAGCGCGAATTAACAGGGCGCAGCAGCTGGGGCTGGGGGCGGCTGGTACCCAGAAGTACCGCTCGCGTCCCTTCAGCCATCCAAGCTTCCTGCCATTTACTTGGCATATAGAGGCTCAAAGGGGGGGGGGTCGCACCCCCCCAAAAAAACACACCCTCTGTTCCCTATGCCAAATGGGCAAAGCTCGGCTTTCAAGCTCGTAGGGGGAGCTTTCCTCCGGAGAAGGAGAAGAAGGAGAAGGCAAAAGCGCAGCCTCCCTTCGCCTCCGCGCTCCACTCACCAAAGCGCCGCAGGCTCCTCTCCAAAACGCGCAACAACAGCAGCGGCGGCCAGAGTTTTCTTGCGGGGGGCGCCCTGCGTGTCTAGCTTTATAGAGACCCGCCTTCCATCGGGACCCCGCCCCGCCAGCCGGAGGCGAAGGGAGAAGCTCCCTCCCCGGGTTCCTCCAGCCCAGATCAATTGACTGGGCGTTCCTCTTTCGCTCCGCTGCCAAGCTGGTTTGAAGCCGGAGTAGAGGCTGAGTGAGATCGGAGTAAGCCAAAGCCACCTGCAGGTGGAGTTGGGTGGGTTTGTGTTTGTTTTAAAAGGAAGGCACGCCTCTGAAATGCAGTTCTTGACAAAAGCATCCCCATAAGCAATCCAGTGGCCCTGAGGTCTTCCCAGCACCCACACTTTCCCCCAGTTATAGGATGAGACTGCTTCTATTTCCTGGAGTCTAAGCAGTCATTGGGTTGCCAAACATCGGTGGCTGCCTTTGGGATGGGTCGAGGGGAGTGCACGCTGCAGGAATTTTTGATAATTCATGATTCTGTAAATAAATAAATACTTTTCAGCTCCAATTTGAGGCTGCCCTCCAGCCAGTCATCCTATGAAATTAACCAGCATCACTTTATATGACTTAAGACTTACTCAGACACCAGATGGTTTTACTTGTACAGGATGCAAAGTGCTTTATTAAAGCCGGGAAAAACTCGCACCTTCTATTTTTAAAGGCATAAATGACTGATAACGAGAAATGGAGCGGAGGTTTCTGGTCTCACACTCGTGAACATAACTTGTGATTGGTGGTCAATGCACATTAATTGAAAGAGGAGGGGAGCTGATTCCCCGGGAAGAATTAAAGCATGTTAAAATGTGTGTTACTTCAATTGGGAAGCCTATCACGCTTCCACCTTTTACAGCTTTTCCGCTGCTGCAAAATGCTAGACTCTAGAGCAAAAAACAAACAAACCAAAATTCTTTGCCAAACTTATCTGAAAGACGAAAGAAAGAAATACTCTGAACACGTGCAGTTTAGCATTTTAAACTCACTTAAGCCACAGCACATTACAGGTATAAAATGGAGCGTGCTTCTGCTACCCTGATGCTAAACACATTTTCATGGGATGAGCACAATTTTGTAGGAAAAGATATGTGTTTAAAATAAAATAAAAGTTCGTTTTTTTAAGCTGGAAATGCTGGCAGGCTCAAAGGTGGTGTTATGTAGCACTGAATTGCTTTGATGTATGTATGAATGAATGACACTCTGCACATACTCATATTAAAAAGGAGTTCTTTATTTCAAACATGCCAATAAACAAGGGGGTGCGCTTATACAGAAACAGCAGAAATTCAAACAACGAGCGGTTTTGTCATTAATATTTTTATTTGTTGAAACTGGACAATAACCATAACAAGAGAGTTAAAGAATTAAAATGCAAGTCCTTTAAAATTGTTGCTTCAGTTCTTATGTATAGATTGCTCCTCAGTGAAGAAAACAGATAACACCTAAATAAGCAGCAAAGGGGCAAAATTAATCGCTGTTCCTTAACCTGGTTTCCAGGTACTCAGCTGTCTTTATGTCCTTTTTGCAATTTGGGGAAATGACAAGAGATTTAACATTCTTGACTTCAAGAATGTCAGCTATACATGTGGCCAAATAAAACAATGTGATTCTTGAGTTTCGGTGTGATAAGAAATCAAGAACATCTCTTTAAATGCATTTATAGTCCAATCCTACACATGTATGCTTACTCGTAATGGTAAAGGGACCCCTGACCATTAGGTCCAGTCGTGACCGACTCTGGGGTTGCGGCGCTCATCTCGCTTTATTGGCCAAGGGAGCCGGTGTACAGCTTCCGGGTCATGTGGCCAGCATGACTAAGCCACTTCTGGCGAACCAGAGCAGCGCACGGAAACACCGTTTACCTTCCCGCAGGAGCAATACCTATTTATCTACTTGCACTTTGACGTGCTTTCGAACTGCTAGGTGGGCAGGAGCAGGGACCGAGCGACGGGAGCTCACCCCGTCGTTGCGGGGATTCGAACCGCCGACCTTCTGATTGGCAAGTCCTAGGCTCTGTGGTTTAACCCACAGCGCCATCCGCGTCCCATGCTTACTCATAAGAAAGAGCTATTGTGCTCAAAGGGGCTTAGGTTTGCAACTCTCAGTCTCCACAGGACCTACAGGAGTGCAAGCCTTTACATATCTTCGCAGATGTAAGCCCCACACCTTTCCTTGGTACTTACTCCTAGGTAAATGATATATACAGGATTGCAGTCTTACTCCCTAGAAAGTGTTTTTGGGTTGCGGCATAAAGGAAATAAGACTCTCCACTTTGCAAAAGCTCCCCAGTCCATTAGGAAGAGAAGGGGTGTGGGGGGATCTCAACTTCTATAACTAACACACATACAGAAGCAAAGAAAGCTAATGTTGGTCCTAATACATTGCCTTATAAGTTCTGACTTTAAATTATCTCCTCTCTTCCCCAGTGATAGCCAGAATCCACCCCCAACTTTCTTGCGCTTTCTTCCCTAGTAGCTCACTCCCCTCTCCCTCCTTCCCAGCTTAACAAGCAGCAAAGGAAGCATCCAGTTTATTTATTTCTTTATAGTTTGCAGTTGCTGGCATCCATCTGCCTTGAGAGGCAATGGAAGAGTGCGCCATGGCAGGGTGGGTAAAGTCAAACCACTGGAGAGTCACAGCGCCTGCTGTGGCTGTAGATGAGAGAGACATGTTTAATTGCAGGTGAGGCAGATGAAGGCAGCCAGTTTCGCTGATATAGATGCGTTTCTTTTTTTCTGCACTCCTCCCAGCGGTCATTTCCAGCGGGTTTAAAGTAAGAGTGTAATTTTATTGTCTCATCTTCATTTTGTAAGCGGGGTATAAAGCTTATGAAATAAGTGAGTGAGTGAATGAATGCAGAAAGAAAGAAAGAAAGAAAGAAAGAAAGAAAGAAAGAAAGAAAGAAAGTGTTAGTTTTAAAGGTACCATGAGACTTGTCTCTACAAACCCATTGCTACCACTGTGCAATTCAGCCTAACCTACCTCATAGGGTTGTTGTGCAGATTAAATGAGGAGGGGGAAACTATGTGCACCGCCTTTAGTTCCCTGGAAAAAAAAAGGTGGGATAGAAATGCAAATATTAATAACCATAATCAGATTTATTTTTTATATAAAAAAAATGCTTCCAAGAATTCTGGGGAAATTAAGAGGGCAGTTGGCTGGGTTGTTGTATTGGTTTATGGCTAACTCGATAACTAAATTGGTGGAGGAGGAAGGATGTGACTGTGATCCTCTGATGCTGTATCAGGCTAGATGCCCCATCACCTCTTCCAAGGTTGTTGTATGGGGGCCCATGAACTGTGAGAGCCATTGTTCTAACTGCAAAAGAAACAATTGCCTGGCAACCGCCAGTCATAAACTTCTAGAGGACAGCTGCCACCTGAACCCTCTTGCTCTGCAGGTAATAGAAGAGTCCTACAGGTGGCAGATGATCTTTTAAATTTTGAAGGATACTGCTTCCTTGCAGCTTAAAGGACATGGGGCGGGGCAGGGACAGGACCTGACTCCCAAAGCAAGCATCCTTAGGCACATGTTAAAGGTAAAGGGACCCCTGACCATTAGGTCCAGTCGTGGCTGACTCTGGGGTTGTGGTGCTCATCTCGCTTTATTGGCCGAGGGAGCCGGCGTACAGCTTCCGGGTCATGTGGCCAGCATGACCAAGCCGCTTCTGGCGAACCAGAGCAGCGCACGGAAACGCCGTTTACCTTCCCGCCAGAGCGGTACCTATTTATCTACTTGCACTTTGACGTGCTTTCGAACTGCTAGGTTGGCAGGAGCAGGGACCGAGCAACGGGAGCTCACCCCGTCACGGGGATTCGAACCGCCGACCTTCTGATCGGCAAGTCCTAGGTTCTGTGGTTTAACCCACAGCGCCACCCGCGTCCCTTTATCTACATCCAATTTCCCCCTTCCTATAAAACAACCCAGATTAGGTGGAAGGTGCATTCAAATGCATGACTTACTGTACTATTTAATAGTAACACGTTCGCTGACCATGGGCAGCAAGGATCACCCAGCAGCGAATGGTTCAAACTTAAAATAATAATATAAATAATTTTATTATTTATACTCCGCCCATCTGGCTGGCTTGTCCCAACCACTCTTAATATGCCCTGATATCACAGTGCAGCTGAGAGGCTACAGGCCCTCTGACTTTGGTGAGATAGCTGAATGTTTCAGAAGAGCTGGACACACGGGTACTGTGTAAAGTTGGAGAAATTTAGAATCCAGTGCTTATCCGAATCTACACTGCTTAGTGTTGCCCGCCCGCCCGCCATGGAATTTGAATGACACTGTCGGTATGATTACACTGAGTGTTCTCAGCCCCTTTCCAAACTTGGTACTTTTTGTGTGTGGTGTTGAGATGCTTGACGGAGGTGTGTTCATTAAAGGTAAAGGGACCCCTGACCATTAGGTCCAGTCGTGGCCGACTCTGGGGTTGCGGTGCTCATCTAGCTTTATTGGCCGAGGGAGCCTGCGTACAGCTTCCGGGTCATGTGGCCAGCATGACTAAGCCGCTTCTGGCAAACCAGAGCAGCGCACGGAAACGCCGTTTACCTTCCTGCCGGAGTGGTACCTATTTATCTACTTGCACTTTGATGTACTTTCGAACTGCTAGGTTGGCAGGAGCAAGGACTGAGCAATGGGAGCTCACCCCATCGTGGGGATTCGAACCGCCAACCTTCTGATCGGCAAGTCCTAGGCTCTGTGGTTTAACCCACAGCGCCATCCGCCTCCCTTTAGAAACTGTGTAAAAGAAAGTGGGAAGGAATTAGCTAAACTAGCCCCACAAGCACTACAGTGGGGGGGGGGGGTGAGAGTAGAATTTAGACCAAAAAGTGCTGATCTCTGAGTTATCGACAAGTGTTTCCGAACCTAATTTCTTTTAACAATAGCATCAAGAAAGCGCTTATTTTCCCCTTTTCTAAATCAGGCTATTGGAACAAAGGATGTGGTTTAGGATTGGATTTTTGTATGGAAGGACTGTGAGCTTGTCTGCTGCTGACGACAAACTCCTGGCCCAAACATATGCCCATTGGCATCCTGTTCTTTAATTCAACGCCCACCCCTATTCTGGCACTTACCAGCTTACCTCCTTTGCTATGTTAGCCATCTAACCCAATGAAGTGTTACGCAATATTCAAAAGCTTGCATGTTGTTTTATGATATTTTCGTTTGTCTGATAAGTACAGTGGTACCTTGGATTAAGAACTTAATTCAATCTGGAGGTCCGTTCTTAACCGAAACTGTTCTTAACCTGAGGTACCACTTTAGCTAATGGGGCCTCCTGCCGCCACCGCACGATTTCTGTTCTCATCCTGAAGGAAAGTTCTTAACCTGAGGTACTATTTCTGGGTTAGCAGAGTCTGTAACCTGAAGCGTCTGTAACCTGAAGCATCTGTAACCTGAGGTACCACTGTATATCACCGTAATATGGATTTTGGATTCTTTTTCTGATTTACAGGTCCCCCCCCCCCATTTGCCACATCGTTCTAAGGATGAATTATAAAAGACTACCGTACTTCCACGATTTATTTGATTCTTAGATTATAAATTTTTCCACGTTAAACAGAAAATGTAAAACTAACAGGATTCATTTATTTTATTGGAGTGTGTTTTCCCCACTGTGACTATATCTGCATGCAGCCAAGGGCAGGACAAAGCAGTAAAAATGTAAATTCTGTTACAGAAATGACAGTGGTAGGAGAGTGTGGATGAAACCGAGAAAGAGCTAGTTTATTTGGGGAAGGGTTGAGAGCAAACTCAGTAAACCAGGCTGCTGTTTACGGATGCAGGTGTTGAATAAAATGAAAAGGGAGATCAGAGAAAGAAACAAAACACAAGCTTTTGGTCTGCGGAATGAACATAAGACCATGTTGCAATGGTGGAACGATATGCTGCAGCCACCTATATATCACTGGAGGCCAAAGATCGAAGTCTCCATGTGCTGTGATACTCTATTTAGGGGATCATGTTTGGTTCACACACAGTGGGCACCAAGCTAAAAGAGTGCTGCAACAATAACAAACAAGGTGGAAGGTGAGAGGTGGGGAGGTGCTGAATTTTGGCATTGCACAGAGCGTCGCTTCAATTTTAAAGTCCAAAGTCCGCCACTGAGATCAGGAAGGTGTTCTGATGCCCACCAGTTTAGCAACAGCAACAACAGAATGACCTTTCCTACCTGAACTAGGCTGCTGAAATGCAGAAGGTTAATCAGGGGTGGACTTTTTTTGTGAAAGGACAAGCTCTCTGAATGATTTCAGATCTTCGGTCTTCCTGATCGGTTGGCATCTTTCCTGAATCAAATGGCAACATAGTTCTTAGCCACCAGGGAAACATCTTTAGGAAGAGAATTAACTTTTTTTTTGTAAAGAGAAAGGGATATAGTTCTTGCCAGAAGATTCGCCTCGTTCTTTTTTTAAAATAAAAATTGATATTTATTAAATTTTCCATTTTAAAAATCCAATCAAATCACATTAAATATTCCAAATTGTACATATACATATCAAACAGTCCAAATATTCTGCCAAATTATAATTTTTTTAATGGAACGTTCGGAGGGTTCTGATCATCTCATATCTCTACTGCTTTTCATAGTCATTTCCAATGGTTCCTCTAATTCTTCCAGTTGTTGACCTTCCTTCTTTTACGGCCTCTGAGTTGTTCCCACAAGCGAGTTGAAACAAGCAATGATGTGTTTCTGTGTGGATTTTACGCCTCATTCTTTTTTTAGGGCAGTTTCGAACCACTCAGGGAATGGAACAAAACACTAACTTTGAGAATCTGGAAATAATTGCAAGGACCTCAGGCAAACTCAGCTGCAAAGTGAATATGGACTTGTCTGAGATGCTTTGTAAATGTTCAGGAAGCAAAAGTATGTTTTGGAGATGTCTGGGGGGGGGGGTTATTTAGCAAGGAAATTGGGTTCCAAAAGTGGCCACAGAAGAAGATCTAAATGAAACCCTTCTATTGGTGGGGTAGGGAGTGAGAGAGGAGGCAGATTGTCAGGGTTTTTTTAAAGGGCTGGTCATGGAAGGCATAGGTAAAGGTAAAGGGACCCCTGACCATTAGGTCCAGTCGCGGACGACTCTAGGGTTGCGGCGCTCATCTCCCTTTATTGGCCAAGGGAGCCGGCGTACAGCTTCCAAATCATGTGGCCAGCATGACTGAGCTACTTCTGGTGAACCAGAGCAGTGCACGGAAACGCCATTTACCTTCCCGCTGGAGCGGTAACTATTTATCTACTTGCACTTTGACGTCCTTTCGAACTGCTAGGTTGGCAGGAGCAGGGACCGAGCAACGGGAGCTCACCCCGTCGCAGGGATTCGAACCGCCAACCTTCTGATCAGCAAGTCCTGGGCTCTGTGGTTTAACCCACAGCGCTACCCGTGTCCCTCATGGAAGGCATACCTGAGAAGAAAAAGCCTATTCACATTTATAAGGCAAGATGTGCCCTGGAAGACCATGAGCATCTCATGAGGCAAGGGGTGAAGGGACATGACACCCCCCACCTCACCCAACAAGACCTTTCAACAGAACATGATGATTAGATCAACTCCAACATCTATCCCTTGAATGAAGTCTGTTCTGGGAGTGATGGGGTTGGTGGTGAGACCATTTTCTGTCCCACTGGTGCTCTCTAGAATGGAAGGGACAATGGCCAGACTGCTCATAACTCCTAGACTGTCAGAAAGAGACCTGGGTAGTGCCAGATTTAGGGCAGTATGGGTGGTTCCCCAGCACAGGGCACTGAGTTGAGGGGGTGCAAAACTGAGAAAGTCCATGATTGAGAAGATCCATTTGGGGGTGCCAAATTTTGGGCTTGCTCATACTCCCAAAGTTGGCCAAAGTCCACCCCTGTCTTAGGGTTCGGAGGACAAACTGTAAGGCTTCAAGATGCAATAGTCCAATGTATCTTTGATCCATTTGAGGAATTCAGGGATTATGGTTTCCCCTTCAAAGGTAGGAGGAGGATGCTGGTCACCTCACAGTGGCTTTCTACAGCATCCCCCACCTTTTGAGGCCAGTGGGCACATCTGGAATTTTGAGAGAGTTCTGTGGGCTCCAGTATTCCTGGTTTATATCATAGAAATGCCTGAAGAACTTTGTTAATAGAGATGCTACCTTTCCTTTCTTTTTTGAAAAATTGTTCCACTTATTTATACAAAGAGCAACAATCAACAGTCAACAAGCTTACTACCTGAATCCCCAGCAGAAGCACAAAGTGTCCATTAAATTACCCTAAATCAAACATTTTAGTCCTTTCTTTCAGTTTTTAAACAAAGATTTCATTCCACAAGTTGCGATGAGCCACTGGACGCCTGTAACCATGTTCTATCAATATTGCATATGCAAGAAAGCTATCCAAATTGATTGAAAAGTAGCGGTTTCATTGTCTCTTCGACTCTCTTGGACAGGGGCTGTCAATTTGTCCATTAGTTTTAAGCCCTAAAGTTGTGAGATCCAGATCTCAAACAGGTCTACGTTTAGTGTCTTCCAATACCTTGCAATGGTAAGCTTTGCTGCAGTCGTCAGGTGAGTAATGAGATCCTTGTGGGAAAGTTGTTGGACAGTTTCTGAATGGTATGATAGGAGTGTTATTTAGGATCCAAAGGGGTATCTTGTTTTGTGATAAGGGCTGCTTCATGAAAAACGTTTTTTCCCCAAACACAAAGACTTTGGGGCATTGCAACCACATGTGAATAAACGAAGCACACATAGCTGATACGTTTTTAGTCATTTTAGTTTTTAAAAAGGGTGTATATACAATTGGTGCATGATTTTGAGTGTGTTTTCCTGGATTCTTACGGAGACAGATTTGAAGGGGCCTTTAGCCATATTCTGCTTCATAAAGTATAATCTAATGGCTCACCCAGATCTTATCGCTATTGTGCTTTTAAAGTTGTGAGAGGTGACAGCATTTGAGAGTTCAGTGTTCCATAAATTTGGGAAACAAGACCTTTACCTAGTGAATTATAAATGAGCACAATCTTTTCAAAAGGAGTCAATTTATGTTATAATGCCCATGTTTGGACTCTTTGTTGACTTAGAAAATGCTGGACCTGGTATATTGCAAACCAATTACAGTGGTACCTCGGTTTTCGAACGTCTCCGTTGACGAACATTTCGGTTTTCGAACGCTGTAAACCCAGAAGTAAATGCTACGGTTTTCGAACTCACCTCGGAAGTCGAACATGCCACATGGCTTCTGTATTGAGTTTTCCATATTGAGGCTTCCGTACTGAGTTTTCGGTTTTCGAACGTTTCGGAACTCAAATGGTCTTCCGGAATGGATTACGTTTGAAAACCGAGGTACCACTGTACTTGATACTGCAGTTAATTTTAACTCAGGTTCTGTAAGACATTGTTGATCTGTATAAAAATATTTAGCCAGAAAATCCCCACTCAGTCCCATTATCCAAATATTTTAATTCTATCTTCATTATTATGGGGAGTTATGGGGTGTTAGGGCAGACCCTCCAAATGTCCCTATTTTCCAGGGACACCCCTGATTTAGAGAAGCCATCCCGGTTTCTGATTTGATCCCAGAATGCCCCGCTTTTCCTTAGGAAATCCCTAAGGAACACCATTGGATAAATGTTGTAGGGTATGTATAAATGTTGTAGGGTATGCTATCATTGGATAAATGTTGTAAGCCGTCTGAAGGCAATCCTGTATAGGGAAGGTTTTTGTTTTTTTTAACTTTTTACTGTGTTTTTATATATGTTGGAAGCTGCCCAGAGTGACTGGGGCAACCTAGTAAGATGTGTGGGGTATACATAGTAAAATTATTGTTATGGAATGGGACGAAGCTATTTTCATCGGAGAAATGTTGGAGGGTATGTTAGGGGAAAGATGGAGGGCACAAGGAGAAGGGGACGACAGAGGAGGAGATGGTTGGACGGTGTTCTCGAGGCTACCAGCATGAGTTTGACCAAGCTGTGGGAGGCGGTGGAAGACAGGAGGGCCTGGTGTGCTCTGGTCCAGGGGGTCACAAAGAGTCGGACACGACTAAACGACTAAACAACAACAACATGTTAGGGGAGGGATAGTACCCCTTGTGAAGGACATGTCGTGCTTCTTCTGGGGTAATCTGTCCACCTTTGGTCCTGACCCCGCACTCAGATCTCACTTGACTGTGGCTCATAGAAACTACAGTGGTACCTCGGGTTAAGAACTTAATTCGTTCCGGAGGTCTGTTCCTAACCAGAAACTGTTGTTAACCTGAAGCACCACTTTAGCTAATGGGGCCTCCCGCTGCTGCCGTGCTGCCGGAGCACAATTTCTGTTCTCATCCTGAAGCAAATTTCTTAACCCGAGGTAATATTTCTGGGTTAGCAGAGTCTGTAACCTGAAGCGTCTGTAACCCGAGGTACCACTGTATTGGCATGTGACAGTAGCCACACCCTGGGAATGGCTTCAAGTAGCTGGCTAAACCATGTAATGGTAGCCAACGGGTCTCAAACCCTCAGTGACTTAGAGATTTCCCCTGAATGCGAAGACAGACTGGCGGATTGAACAGATGAGACCAAGAGTGGGTCCAATGGTCAGAAAATGCTGAGAACTACACAACTCTGGAGTCTCTAAGAAGTGAGCGGCAGATGGGGCTCATCAACCTGGGAAGGTAGCCCATCTAGAGAAGGAAAACTCTAATGAGAAACCTCCACTGCCTTGTGGGGTAACTTCAGGAGAAGAAAGGTCTAAGGAGTAAACCTGTTATGTACTGAGTTGAATAGGATCCAAATGCAGCAGTCTAATTGGTCCTAGTAGAATAAGATCCAAAATGCAGCAGTCTGATTGGTCCTAGAACAATAGGATTCAGAATGCAGCAATCTGATTGGTCCTAGAACAATGCAGCAGTATGATTGGTCCACAGGAGCCACCCAATCCAGCTCCAGGTGGAAGTGAATCCGCAACCTGATTGGCCTACAGGAGAATCCAGGAATTAGCCAATCACGTGCTGCCCATTGTGTAAATAATGTATATAAAGCAGATATTTTGGGGGAACTTTCATTCCTCACTACTATGAGCTGAATAAAGAGCATGAAATCCACACTCGACTCCGAGTATATTTCAAAACCCTACACAAATCCAGAGTGGAGTCCCTAAGAAGGCTGGATGGCGCCTTGTACACCTCTTTCCGGCAACTCCTGCATCCAGGCTGGTGCCAAACCTATTGCTCTGCTTTCCTTTGGACCCCATCAGCAAGGCCGGGAGAGGGGTCTGGGCAGCCCAGGACCTCCATACACACTGCCCAGGCTTGCACCCCGGGGGGATCACTTTGGTGCTGCTATGCAGTGGCTTGACTTCACCCCCGAAGCGCACTCCATTGACTCTCAAGACAGGTACCAACAATATTCGTTAGAAAATGATCAGTGATAAATGAATACCATCATAGGCGAGATCAGAGGGGCTGATTTTGAAAACCACTCTTTCCAGACCCTGTACTTAGAAGAAAGTACAGTGGATGCTCGGGTTGCAAAAGTGATCCGTGGGGGAGGCACGTTCACAACCCGCAGTGTTTGCAACCTGCAGCGCTGTGTCTGCGCACACACAGGTTGCGATTTGGCGCTTCTGCGCAAAGCACAATTTAGTGTCTCCCCGCATGCACGAGCGCTGAAACCTGAATGTAACCTGTTCCGGTACTTCCGTGTTCAGTGTGGTGCGCAACCCGAAAACATGCAACCTGAAGCGTCTGTAACCCAAGGTATGACTATAAAGGATTAAGTAAATCATCTATGAACAATTTAGTTTTTGAGAAATATCTTTAGTTGCCAGGTGAAAATGCTCCTGTTCAGCTAGGCCTTGGGCTGATTAATACCCTGTATCCTTTTAAATATGTTTGTGGGAAGGGGGAGTTATTGTTTTGTTTTGACTCTTCTTTTTATTATGTATTTTGTGTTTTTATTTCGCACTTTTATGCCCAGAGAGCTACGCGTGAAAGGTGTGGTATACAAATTTACTGAATAAATGCTGTTGCTGCTATTTTTGTTGTTGTTTAATCGTGTCCGACTCTTCGTGACCCCCTGGACCAGAGCACGCCAGGCCCTCCTGTCTTCCACTGCCTCCCGCAGTTTGGTCAAACTCATGCTGATAGCTTCAAGAACACTGTCCCACCATCTCGTCCTCTGGCGTCCCCTTCTCCTTGTGCCCTCCATCTTTCCCAACATCAGGGTCTTTTCCAGGGAGTCTTCTCTTCTCATGAGGCAGCCAAAGTCTTGGAGCCTCAGCTTCAGGATCTGTCCTTCCAGTGAGCACTCAGGGCTGATTTCCTTCAGAATGGATAGGTTTGATCTTCTTGCAGTCCATGGGACTCTCAAGAGTCTCCTCCAGCACCATTATTCAAAAGCATCCATTCTTCGGCGATCAGCCTTCTTTATGGTCCAGCTCTCACTTCCATACATCACTACTGGGAAAACCATGGCTTTAACTATATGGACCTTTGTTGGCAAGGTGACGTCTCTACTTCTCAAGATGCTGTCTAGGCCTGTCATTGCCCTTCTCCCAAGAAGCAGGCGTCTTTTAATTTCGTGGCTGCTGTCACCATCTGCAGTGATCATGGAGCCCAAGAAAGGAAAATCTCTCACTGCCTCCATTTCTTCCCCTTCTATTTGCCAGGAGGTGATGGGACCAGTGGCCATGATCTTCGTTTTTTTGATGTTGAGCTTCAGACCATATTTTGCGCTCTCCTCTTTCACCCTCATTAAAAGGTTCTTTAATTCCTCCTCACTTTCTGCCATCAAGGTTGTGTCATCTGCATATCTGAGGTTGTTGATATTTCTTCCGGCAATCTTAATTCCAGCTAGGGATTCATCCAGCCCAGCCTTTCGCATGATGAATTCTGCATATAAGTTAAACAAGCAGGGAGACAATATACAGCCTTGCCGTACTCCTTTCCCAATTTTGCTTGCATAGCCATACTCAAAATACTTCTGTTTCTACTTCTATTTTCTATTTCTAAAGGTTCTTTAATCCCTCCTCACTTTCTGCCATCGAGGTTGTGTCATCTGCTGCTATTTATTTATTAAATCTGTGTGCATAATAATAATTAATAATAATAATAATTTATTATTTGTATAATTGTATACAAATTATATAATACAATTTTGTATTATTTATATAATTTAAATTTATTTATATAATTTATATAATATTATTTATATAATTTATATTTATCTTTATATATAATTTATATAAAATTATATAATACAATCGAGCTCTGCAGTTTTATGATAAATCTATGGAACGGTATTTTTTTTGGAGTTTAAAAAGAGAAGAAAAGGGCGGGAATGAAACGGAACCCGCAAGTGCTACTTCCTTTCAGCTCTATGTACTATTTCCACACAGCCACAAAATGGCGGAAGCGCGCGCGTCTACCATTTCGTAAGTTTAGGGTTTCTGGAGACAGGGCGCCTCATTGGCTGGGAAGGCGCGGGAAGGCGGGGCCCCGGCAGTTCCGGCTGAGGCGGCGCGGCCTAGTCATGGTGCCCGTCCTCCCCGGCCTGTATCTGGGCGGCGCGGGCGGCGGCCTCGGCTTCTCGGATGGCGCGGCGCCGGCCTGGGCGCTGCTGCTGGTGGACTCGGAGCCGCCCGAGGCCGGGGCGGTGTCGGGGGCGGAGGCGGTGCTGCACGTGCCCGCCCTGGACCAGCCCCAGGCCGACCTCCTCAGCCACCTCGACGCATGCGCGGACTTCCTCGGGCGCGCGCGGGAAAGGGGGGCGCGCGCCCTGGTCAGGTGGTGAGGGGCCGGCAAGAAGCATTTGTTATTGTTATTATTGTTGTTATTATTATTATTAGAGCGCGACAGAGGGGCGGGGGAACAACAACAACAACAACAATAATAATAATTATTACTATTATTATTATTAGAGCGCGGCAGACTGGCAGGGGAACAATAAGAATTATTATTATTATTATTATTATTAATATTCTTAGGGCGCTGCAGACGGGCAGGAGAACAACAACAATTATTATTATTATTATTATTAGAGTGCTGCAGACTGGCAGTGGAACAGTAAGAATTATTGTTATTGTTGTTGCTGTTATTGTAATGTATTAGAGCGCAGACTGGCAGGAGAACAACAACAATTATTATTATTAGAGCACCACAGACTGGCAGTGGAACAATAAGAATTAATAGAGCATTGCAGACTGGCAGTGGAACAATAAGAATTTATTATCATTTATTAGAGCGCTGCAGACGGGCTGGGGAACAAGCAGAATTATTATTATTATTATTATTATTATTATTATTATTATTATTATCATCAGAGCGCTGCAGACTGGCAGCGGAACAATAAGAATTATTATTGTTATTGTTGTTGCTGTTATTATAATTATTAGAGCACACACTGGCAGGAGAACAACAACAATAATTATTATTATTAAGAGTGCTGCAAACAGGCAGTGGAACAATAAGAGTTTATTATCATTTAATAGAGCGCTGCAGACTGGCAGTGGAACAATAAGAATTATTATTATTGTTGTTGCTATTATTATAATTATTAGAGTGCTGCAGACTAGCAGGAGAACAACAACAACAACTATTATTAGAGCACCGCAAACTGGCAGTGGAACAATAAGAATTGTTGTTGTTGTTATTAGAGCGCTTCAGACTGGCCGTGGAAAGATGATAATAATAATTCTATTTATTTATTTCAAACAGCATATAATAATTATTATATAAGAAAATGATATAATATAGCAATTATTATAACAAGCAGCTCTAGGGCCCGGTTTCTGCTCCTAATTTGTGTGTGTGTGTGAACCCAGAGACATTTTTGACATTGTTCTGCCACATTTTGTTGTGAAAGGCAACCACCCATCTTTCCTGTTCAGCCGAGAAATACTTTTTACTTCTTCTCTCCCTGATGCTGAGAAATGCTTTTTACTTTTTCTGTGTCTCATGTTCAAACTGAAAAAAAATACATAAAAATTATGTGGCCATCCTCACTTGACATCAAGGGTGCTGCCACACAAGCAGGTTGGATATTGGCCATATATATATACATATCAATATATCAATATATATATATCAATACAGTGGTGCCTCACAAGACGAAATTAATCCGTTCCGCGAGTCTCTTCGTCTTGCGGTTTTTTTCGTCTTGCGAAGCACGGCTATTAGCGGCTTAGCGGCTATTAACGGCTTAGCGGCTTTAAGAAAAAGGAAACAAACTCGCAAGAACTCGCAAGACGTTTCGTCTTGCGAAGCAAGCCCATAGGGAAATTCGTCTTGCGGAACGACTCAAAAAACGGAAAACCCTTTCGTCTAGCGAGTTTTTCGTCTTGCGAGGCATTCGTCTTGCGGGGCACCACTGTGTGTGTGTGTGTGTGTGTATATATATATATATATATATAGCTACGAAAGCAAATATATATATATATATATATGCAGGTTTTGGTGTCCTCGGGTGTCTTCCCGTGTAAAAGTTGGGGTGTCTAGGCGACGTTTCGACGAGGTCTCACTCGTCATCTTCAGGCTGGTGCTTTCGGCTTCTTGTTACTGGAACAGAGCAGGATCTCAGTGTTTGAGTTCCTATAAATACTGTTGAGGAGGTGTGGCCTCTAATGTTCTTGGGCAGAGAGGAAGTTCCCAGGCTAGTGTGCCTTTTCTTCTTTTGTTTCTTAATTACTTGAGGGATATCTTGAGTGATTTCTTGAGTTGTATCCTGAGTACCACTTAGGTGGGTCATTAGGTGTGGATTAGTTGCTAAAGCCTTTGTGTCTTGACCTCTTGAACTTTGTGAAGAGTTTTTCTGGGAAGATGGTTGTACTGCATTTTGTTGTGCTCTGGCTTGGCTTCGTGTATAGGGGCGAGCTGTGGTTTTGTGGTCTGTGCCAGCCAGATCTGTGTAGGGATTGCAGGGGGGTGCAGCATCCGGAGGTGCCACCATGGTTTGGCTACTGGATGGTATCTGTAATTCATCTGTGGAGAGGGTCTGGGTTTGGGTCTGGTGTGGTTGATTGGTGATGGCGTTCTGTGTGCCTCTGGCTCTGGTGTCAGTTTTTGTGGGGAGGGCTAATTTCCAGATGTCTGGCAAGCGGGATGTGTCGTCACGCTTGTTCATGTTGTGAGGGTGTTTCTCTATCTCGATGGCTTCCATGATTATTCTCTTGTGGTGATGTTCCATGTTAAAGAGCAATTTGGAATCTGCAAAATTAACCCAGACCCTCTCCACAGATGAATTACAGATACCATCCAGTAGCCAAACCATGGTGGCACCTCCGGATGCTGCACCCCCCTGCAATCCCTACACAGATCTGGCTGGCACAGACCACAAAACCACAGCTCGCCCCTATACACGAAGCCAAGCCAGAGCACAACAAAATGCAGTACAACCATCTTCCCAGAAAAACTCTTCACAAAGTTCAAGAGGTCAAGACACAAAGGCTTTAGCAACTAATCCACACCTAATGACCCACCTAAGTGGTACTCAGGATACAACTCAAGAAATCACTCAAGATATCCCTCAAGTAATTAAGAAACAAAAGAAGAAAAGGCACACTAGCCTGGGAACTTCCTCTCTGCCCAAGAACATTAGAGGCCACACCTCCTCAACAGTATTTATAGGAACTCAAACACTGAGATCCTGCTCTGTTCCAGTAACAAGAAGCCGAAAGCACCAGCCTGAAGATGACGAGTGAGACCTCGTCGAAACGTCGCCTAGACACCCCAACTTTTACACGGGAAGACACCCGAGGACACCAAAACCTGCATTCCTGTACCCGTGAAAATCTACGAAAGCATATATATATATATATATATATATATATATATATATCAGGGTGGTAATGACAACTGTCCCACAGATATTGAGAGAAATCAAGGGGTGCTTTTTTAGTTTTTATTTTTAGCACAGCCCGCGATCGGATACCTCCATGTCCAGCCAGAAGCCAAAGTACCGGAAAAGACGGGGTTTCTCTGGCCTTTATTCTAACTCGGGTCTTATTACGTGTGACCTAGACATGCTGGTGCTCAAAACACAGATAACATTGAATCTTCAGTTTCTTCTGTCTCTCAGGGCATTAAAAAGAAAAAAAAACACCACCTCCAGGAGAATCCGGAAATCGCCTATACAGGCAATGAGACACGACTGCAATGTGCTTTCTCTTTTCTCTCTTTCTCCCCCCGCAAATCCTTCCCTAGCATTAACTTTTGGCTGAACTTTCACTGTCTAATTTACCTTGTGCCCCGATGTGCTCCCAAATCTCAGCGTGTCCAACTCTTAGCCTGCATAGAAGGCGGAGCAGTCACATAAATTTTTGTTGCTTCGCTTATTACCTGTGTATATAATTTGCTTTCTGTGTTCTTTTTGATGAAGCTTGCAAAAGCCACAGCTGGCTCCATCTGGGACAGTCGATTTGCTCTTCTGTGTGAGAGACAGGGGGGGGGGGGCAGGATGCCTCTTTGAAGATGGCCACTACCACCTGCAATCTTTGTCTGTTCTTGTACACTTCTTTTTTAAAAAGTGGCACCCTGCTTTTAATCAATCTAGCCAATAATCAACAAAACATCATATCCCTACCCTAAGATGTAGAATTTTTGAATTATGGTGCTGGAGGAGACTCCTGAGAGTCCCATGGACTGCAAGAAGATCCAACCTCTCCATTCTGAAGGAAATCAGCCCTGAGTGCTCACTGGAAGGACAGATCGTGAAGCTGAGGCTCCAAGACTTTGGCCACCTCATGAGAAGAGAAGACTCCCTGGAAAAGACCCTGATGTTGCAAAAGATGGAAACCACAAGGAGAAGGGGACGACAGAGGACGAGATGGTGGGACAGTGTTCTCGAAGCTACCAGCATGAGTTTGACCAAACTGCGGGAGGCAGTGGAAGACAGGAGTGCCTGGCATGCTCTGGTCCAGGGGGTCACGAAGAGTCGGACACGACTAAACAACAACAACAAGATGTAGAATGTGTTCCCCACTTTCTCCATCAAGTCTGTTCTTTCTTTCTTTCTTTCATTCTTTCATTCTTTCTGGTTTTGTGTGTACTGATTATACTGGATGCTGGTGACAAATGACAGGAAATGGCCACTGTTAGAAATGTTTGGCTATATGGGTGTTGGTCAAATGGAGCAGGATCCTTATGCTCTTACTTTTGTGTAGGAAGTGCTGGGGGGGGGGGAAATCATTGTTCCTCGGTCCTGTATATCTGAAGGAGCGTCTCCACCCCCATCGTCCAGCCGGACACTGAGGTCCAGCTCCGAGGGCCTTCTGGTGGTTCCCTCTGCAAGAAGCCAAATTACAGGGAACCAGGCAGAGGGCCTCCTTGGTGGTGGCACCCGCCCTGTGGAACACCCTCCCACCAGATGTCAAAGAGAAAAACAACTGCCAGACTTTTAGAAGACATCTGAAGGCGGGCTGTTTAGGGAAGCTTTTAATGCTTGATGCATTACTGTATTTTAATATTTTGTTGGAAGCTGCCCAGAGTTGCTGGGGAAGCCCAACCAGATAGGCGGGGTATAAAATAATAATAATAATAGTAGTAGTAGTAATAATAATAATAATAATAATAATAATAATAATAATAATAATATTGTTCATATAGAATTTCAACCACACTCTTGCTCTCTTGTTAGGACAGGAGTAGCATAATTTTCAGGGAGGTCATGTCTTTCAGGTGGGTGGGGTGGCAGCAGGTAATGAGGGATATTGTGAAACTAGTTTCCCAACCTTGTGCCTCCAGATGTTTTTGGCCTACAACTCCCATCATCCCTGACTAGCAAGACCAGTGGCAAGGGATGATGGGAATTGTAGGCCAAAAACAGCTGGAGGCACAAGGTTGGGAAACACTGATAGAGTACAAAATACATTGTGCATCAAAGTACACAAAGAGCACCTGGGGAAGGCTTGAGCCTCTGACTCTTGAGTATAGTATTTCTAAGGGAAAAGCTGTTGATACACAAGTATATCTTCCAAAGTTGTCATGAGAAATGTGTGTGCAGTGCTCTATTCCCTGAGTACAAGTGAATTGTAAGAAAGATGTTCTCTAGGGGGAAATGCAGTTTGAAGGGAATGAAGGATCTGGTTATTATCTGGTGGGGTTTTTTTCCATTTTTTGTTGTGTGTGACCATATTTTATTGGGTGTCTCCTTGTTTTGTTTTGTTTTCAGTCAAGCTGGAGTCAGCCGGAGTGTTGCTGTTGTGACTGCCTATTTAATGAAAGCCAATAAACTCCCTTTTGAAGAGGCCTATGCCTTTGTCCAGGCCATCAAACCAGATGCCAAGTGCGTTTTTATTTGATAAAATTTGTTTTCCTTCCTTGTGAAGATTGGATTGTAATCAGAAGGCTTCCCCCCCCCCCCCCTTGTTCCAGAATGAATGAAGGCTTCGAGTGGCAACTGAAACTCTATGAAAAAATGGGCTGTGAAGTCGATGTGACCAGTACTATTTACAAACAGTATCGTTTGCAAAAGGTTACAGAGAAATATCCTGGTAAGGAAATAGAAGTGCTTTTCTAATCTCTTAACATTGGGCTAGAAATGGCTACATACAAATTCCGCTACTGTATTCACATTGGAACTGAACTTGCGTTATTGAACTCTACTTGAATTGCCTCCCCCCCCCCCCCCAATGTTCTTCCACCTGGAATGGGTAATAACAAAACTCTGTAATGAATAGCACTCTTTTTCAAACATGAGTTGTATTATAGATAGACTAGTAAGTTTGAATTCTTAAAGCGTGGATACATGTTACTGACTGCTGTTGGAAATTGCCCCCACCCCTGGCTATGAGCCTTAGTACATTGAATACTTGCCATGTAAGACCAGCTCCACCTCTCATTTTCCCTGCTCATTTCCCAGCCTCTAGTTAAAATTCGCTTCTGAGAAGAATTAAACGAAGACAAACAGCACAGTGAGAAAGCCAAACAGCAACTTCTTCGCTGTATACCTAGCTTTCCATATTTCTTTAGCTTTTTCTACCTGCTAGTGTTGAATTCTTCAGAATCTTCAGCGGCTGGAGCTGTTGCTTGACAGGGGAGTGTAATTTGGAGCCACATTCCCAGTGAAGGGGAAATAATTCCCACAGTTCAGCTTTCTGTCCCATGGATGCAGGAGTCCACAATCTTAAGTTTGAGTTTGGGAGCTGGGAATTATTTCTACTAGCCAGTGGGAATATATTTAAAGTATCCCTGAACACATGCAGAGTGTTTTTCTCTTTCCACTGTATGAGTGCAATCTGTCCTCCAAATAAAATTGCTGTGCTACATGCCAGAGTCCCTGCACTAAATGAAACACTTCCCCCACCTCTATAGTACAGTGGGCGCTCAGGTTGCGAACATGATCCGTGCGGGATGCACGTTCGCAACCTGCAGCGTTCGCAATCCGTGTCTGCGCACGCGCGGGTTGCGATTCGGCGCTTATGCGCAAAGCGCAATTTAGCGCTTCTGTGCATGCGAGACCGCCAAAACCCGGAAGTAACCCGTTCCGATACTTCCGGGTTTCGGCGGTCCATAACCTGAAAAAACACAACCAGAAGCGGCTGTAACCTGAGGTATGACTGTACAGCATATACTTAACTAAGGAACACAGACACCCCCTTCCCAAAGTCAAATCTAGGTATTTCAAATTCCCATCCAGTATCATCTCTATTCTGGGCTCTTCATTCCCTCAGTTGGTTCTGAGGAAGTTGGTGCAACAAATCTTTTTCCTCTTGTCTGAAGTGGGACACGGGGTGAGAGAGGCAAGCTAGAAGTGCCCTCAGCTGCAAAAGGCAGTTGTTGGGAGGAGCCCAGGGGTTTGATATCTTCTTCTGAGGAAACTTGCAGAAGCAGGATCTGCAAGGTAAAGGTAAAGGTAAAGGTACCCCTGCCCGTACGGGCCAGTCTTGACAGACTCTGGGGTTATGCGCCCATCTCACTCAAGAGGCCAGGGGCCAGCACTGTCCGGAGACACTTTCGGGTCACGTGGCCAGCATGACGAAGCTGCTCTGGCGAGCCAGAGCCGCACACGGAAACGCCGTTTACCTTCCCGCTAGTAAGTGGTCCCTATTTATCTACTTGCACCCGAGGGTGTTTTCAAACTGCTAGGTTGGCAGGCGCTGGGACCGAGCAACAGGAGCGCACCCCGCCGCGGGGATTCGAACCGCCGACCTTTCGATCGGCAAGCCCTAGGTGCTGAGGCTTTTACCCACAGCGCCACCCGCGTCCCTGATCTGCCAGTAGGTAGGCTGCAAAAGCCTCCAACCTTGATATACTATGAATAATCGAGCACACCTAAACTGGATCTCATTGGTGCAAGAGCAGAAATCAGTTTTCAGCAATCTTTCGTCCAGAAGAATCCACTCCTGGTTTTCTTTTGGCACATGCCAGCTTCCTTTCTCTGTAACAGCCCTGTTTTGGCTCCCCCCAACCTTTCTATTACTCGGTCATTTAGAAATTAGGTAAAGTGAATGGAGTTTTTGATTGCTAGTTGAAAAAACGTTCTAATTTCAGACTTTACTGATTACTAGTCTGTCTTAAGGTGTTTGTGTGTAAAGGTCTTAAGCTTTAGTGTGACAGTTTTGGGCTACAGTCTCATGTATTCCCTCTCCCTTTTCAAGGCAAGCTGAACAAATGCCTCCTTTTCAGTTTTTTATTTTGTAATCAGACCTTGTGTGTGTACCAAATCTCAAGAGTCTAAATTATGTGGAAGCACATTCACATTTTTATGTTCCTATGAATGAGGCCGATATGTGTAATTCTTTCTTTTCTTTTCTTTTCACATTATCAAGCTGCATAAGGGAACAGTTGAGGCAAGTCTCAATGGCATCCTCGGTTTAGAATTTTGTTATCGTTTTCAGGTTGGACTAAATCAAATATGAAAACCCAAAGAATGGGCTTTGCTTGCATTAAGAATAATAAAGTTGCTTCTTCTTCTTCTTCTTCTCTTCCTCTCTCTCTGTGTGTTTGTGTGTAAAGGAATCTTTCTTGGTCTCCTATCTTGCTGTCAGGGCGGTGCTTTGTGCTACAAAAGAACTTGGGCACATGCACAGAGTGTTTGTGAAGCATTTTTCACAATGTCAAGGCTAAAGATCAAGCAGTCCATGTTATGTAAGACATAAAGCTGGTTGGAATTGCAGAAATATGGATCCTCCACTTTCTAGTGCCTCTGCTCAGTGAAGAAAGGGAGGAGCCTGTAAGCATATTTTATAAAACACGGTGTTTCAACTGGAATAGTATAAGCTGTTAAAACCAATGAAAAGTCAAAAGTCGCGAGCTGGCTTTCGAGTTTCACAAAACTCTCCTTCAAGCTGGATGCTAAAAATGCTGATAACATCAAACAAAGTTAAAGGTTTGTGTGAGGGGAAACACTGTTGCAGGTAGGAAGTTTGGTGGAAGCCCCATTTGCAAGATGTGACAGTCTTCAGATGGCGCTTCCGGAAGTTCTTCACAAATTTACCTAGATATTTGCTAATAAAAAGATTGCAACATTTCCCCTTCTGCTTGGCAGAGGCTTGTGAGCTGTAATTAATAATAATATTTATTAGCTATATAAGGTAAAAGGGTAAAGGGACCCCTGACCATTAGCTCCAGTCGTGGCTGACTCTGGGGTTGCTGCGCTCATCTCGCTTTATTGGCCGAGGGAGCCGGCGTACAGCTTCCGGGTCATGTGGCCAGCAGGACTAAGCCGCTTCTGGCGAACCAGAGCAGCACATGGAAACGCCGTTTACCTTCCCGCCGGAGCGGTACCTATTTATCTCCTTCACTTTGACATGCTTTCGAACTGCTAGGTTGGCAGGAGCTGGGGCCGAGCAATGGGAGCTCACCCCGTCTTGGGGATTCGAACCGCTGACCTTCTGATCGGCAAGCCCAAGAGGCTCTGTGGTTTAACCCACAGCGCCACCCGGTCCCCTAGCTATTTATAATGTATAAATATGACACTTTACAAGGAGGTATCTGCCCCAAGTGGCTTACTTACAGCCTGGGAATATATTACTATGTGCTCAGTCTTTTTTTCATCATTAGCATGCCTCTTGGCTCCTGGTGCTTCACATGAGGAGTGGCAGTACAAAGCATGGCACTTTCTCAGGCACAGAAAAAGAGGCACACGGTGGCATGAACCACCAACCCTCCCTAATTGGATGTAGACATGTTCTCATTATAATGAGCAACAAAGACGTAGCTGCAAATGTCTTGCTTTGTATCTGATTCCTTTTTGCGTATGGCCAGCATAAGAACACACCTCAGTTTGGTCTTTCCAACAAGCATTTCTTAAAGTTAGGATCTGCCACCCCAGTTTTGTACATGGACTTAGGCACTCATGCTCAAGGTTAATCTGAGCTTAGGCTCCCTCTTCTGTTTTCCACATGGAACTCAGCTTTGCCTGTAAGTCAGGCATGGCCAAACATGGCCCTCCAGCTGTTTTGGGACTACAATTCCCATCATCCCCGACCACTGGTCCTGTTAGCTAGGGATGATGGGAGTTGTAGTCCCAAAACAGCTGGAGGGCCAAGCTTGGCCATGCCTGCTGTAAGTCATCTCATTACTGCTCCATGGCAAGAAACTTAAAAGTATCCTACTGTCAATCAAAAGTGATGCTACCTTTTGTTACGGGAAAGCTCTTCCTCTTCTAGCCAGATTTGCAACCTTGATCAGTCTCTGTGGGATCCTCCAGGATGGATTGTTCTTGCCCTAGCTAGTAGCTCCCCCTTCCTGTCTCCTCTGCTTGACTCCTTTCTTTTTGTCTGTCTGTGTTCGTTATTTTTCTCAGATCTAGTCAGGAAGTTAAAGGGAGCACAGAGGCTTATTCTCCCGTTTCAAGGCACACTTTCTGCTTTTCCCCATTTGGGGCAGGGGGTTCGAGGAAAACCTAGGTTGCTTGCTTGGGTATTGCACCTTGTGGGTCTTGAAGGATCTTCAGAATCCTTGCCTACATTGCAGCCTTTTCCCCTGGTTGTCCCCAGATAAAAAGTGGTATCCTGTTATCTGAGAGTCAGGTTGCCTGACCACCCAAAAATTTGTACTTGGCTGCTCCAAAAACCCCAGACTCTTGAATAACACTGAATCTTGGGATATTCACTCTTCCTTTGGAACAGGTAAATGGCACTTCCACTCTTGCATTTCTCTCTTTCACTTCAGTTTTCCTGATCTTGCTCTTCTTTCTACCCTCACATTTCAAGCTTTCATTTCCCCCCCTCCTAGGCCTCCATTGCAGCCTGCAAGATCCCTAGTGCCCCTTCTCTTCTCCTAAAATGCAATAGTAATACTTTCCGCTTTCATCTCTCTCCATAGAAACCAGTGTGTTCAGATGTAATGTGTGATCAGGGACACATGTAGGCAGCAGAGGAAAAGGATGGAAACTGAGGTGCAGTAATAGGGGGAAGAACATGCAACATCTGCAACATGTGCTTTTGGGCCCAGGTGGTCGTGCCAAAGGTTTCACAGAAAATGTGGCTTTTTAGGGTGGATTTGAAGAAAGCAAGAGAGTGGGAGTATCACAGGCATTTTGGGAGGCAGCTCTAGGCCAGGCATAGGCAAACTCAGCCCTCCAGATGTTTTGGCACTACAACTCCCATCATCCCTAGCTAACAGGACCAGTGATCAGGGATGATGGGAGTTGTAGTCCTGAAACATCTGGAGGGCCGAGTTTGCCTATTCCTGCTCTAGGAATTGGGCAGCAATGGAGAAGGAGTGATCCAAAGGAGCAGAAGACTTGCCCCCCGGCTCCTTTGGGAAGAAGGGAGGGATATAGATTCAATAAACTAAAACGAGACCTTTGGGCGACTGGTGGTGAAGTGAACAAGTAGTCATGGGTTTGAACGCGTCTGGATAGAAGAGTGGAGATGTAAGGGGCAAGGCTATTGATGGTTTTGAAGGCAGGGATGCAGGATCCAGGAGTGGATAGGAAGCGGGTGTAGGACTTTCTTAGATTACTGCCAGAAAGAGACAGAACTACACAAGTGCTGGCTTTTATGGTTTCAAAAAGAGTGATGGTTGCTGCTTTCCCCCCTAGTATTCTGTGGGGCAAACAGATCATTTGCACCAAGCACTAACTTAATTCATTTGCAAAGAGCTTCCTGAATAATCTACTTAAGATACATAAGTTCTTAACCCGAGGTACCACTGTATTGCAAATAGGCTTCCACGATGCCCTTTATCATCAGCATATTTCTCCTACTCCTTTTGTTTAACATCCAGCCTGCTCAAAAGTTCCATGAAATGCAAAAGTTAGCGTACTGCTTTGAGACTTTGACGTGAATATAATAAAGGTATCATGGCACCTTGAACTTCTTGAAGGAAAAGTGGGCTATAAATGAATTACCGTATTTTTTGCTCTATAAGACTCACTTTTTCCCTCCTAAAAAGTAAGGGGAAATGTGTGTGCGTCTTATGGAGCGAATGCAGGCTGCACAGCTATCACAGAAGCCAGAACAGCAAGAGGGATCGCTGCTTTCACTGCGCAGCGATCCCTCTTGCTGTTCTGGCTTCTGAGATTCAGAATATTTTCCCCCTTGTTTTCCTCCTCCAAAAACTAGGTGCATCTTGTGGTCTGGTGCGTCTTATAGAGCGACAAATACGGTAAATAAGTGAAGCAGGTACTGCTGCTTTTGTTTTAAAAAAATTTTAATTGATGAACATAGCTGATAGCATGTTTATGTGAAATTGGTTTTTGCAGTGATCTCGTAAAGTGAGAATAAATGCACTTTTTAAATAATAAAAGCAGATTTTATTGTAAAGTCCCCTGAACATTTTGCTTCAGGATAATATATAAATGCAGTAAACCAATACAAGCTTTTAATGTTTAATGATGACTATCTGCAAGTTTATAAATGCACCACTGCTTCTTCTTTTCAGAGCTACGAAATCTGCCGCGAGATGTCTTTGCAGTTGATCCAAACACTGTACAGCAAACTCCAAACACTGAGGTTCTGTACAGGTGTAGAAAGTGCAGGTATGGGACTCCACGAATATATTTATTAGATTTATATCCTGCTCTATCCTGTGACTTACAGCAGTTACTTTCAAATAGTTACACTTCTGTCCCCATGGATCTGGTCTGGGGAGCCGAAAAGGTGTCCTGTCTTGATTTACTTGGTTCACACAAATAAATGTAGTATTTGTGCTGCCTGATAAACGTTGTGATGCAAGGGTCCTTGCCAAGGCTGTGTTTTGGCAAGCTTTTAGTAAAACCATATTTCTCTGGAAGTTTTGAGTAATTTATTGTGTGGAAAAATATATCTCTTCTGACTTGTAGGGCACCTTATTCTGACAGGTAAAACAGACCATGTTCTTGCAAATTGCACAAGATGTGGTAAACTTGTTTTTGTGAGTGGATGTCAAATTGAAGAAGATGGGAAGGTGATTTACTATTCTGCTGTACCAAAAAAAATGGGTGCAGATAAAAAACTAGAATCAGGCAGAAATGTCCCCACCTAATCTTCTCTGCAGTAAGCTAGGTTTCTATGCATTGTGGGTTCTGCCCCCCCCCCCCATGAGGAAAGCATCCATCATTCACTTTCTACATGCAGTTTGAAGTGACACTGTCCCAATACAGATTTACCCCTTTCTCTGCTTTTATGACAACTGGCTCAGTGTCCCAGATATACAGCAGCGAATAGATTATATATAAATAATACTTGAAAAATGGAGATGTTGGGGTCAGACTGTGTAAGAAAAGGGAAAGAGCTATGATTCCAGATGTCAGAAGCCCAGGGCTAAGGCTCTGTAGCAGAGCGAGAAAACAATTTGGTTTTAATTAACCCTCGTGGGCAATATATAATATAAAGTAGAAGGAAGCAGTGCTATAAACGTTTTGGAACTTAATGCGGCAGCAGAACGAGCTTTCTGAAGGAGCCATGGTGATTTGGTGTCTCATTAGACTGCACAGCCATGAGATCTGCCTTGCTGGAGGTGAGAGTGGAAGTGTCAACTGAGATAACCTGCGGCTCTTAGCAGCTCATGTCCTTTGGCAGTGCTCCCTGGTTACTGCTGAGAGGCAGTGGCATGCCTGCCAATTGCTTGATTTGGGGAGAACTCTGCAGATGGAGAGACCCAATCCTTCCTTTCCCCCCTCGTAGCAGCCCTTGTTATCTTGCAGGCAAACTGATAGCAGCTACATGAGAATTGGGTGTTGGATGTGTATTACTTAAGTGACCCATTGAACAAAGATCTGGAGCCGATCTGAACACAATTTGATTGCACATGCCAACTTTAGTGGTCTTTGTGTCTGACCTGATTACAAGTTTGCTTGCTGGCCGACTAAGATGTCATCTTGGCATGTTGTCCTGATCCCCTGGCCTACCTGGCAGTAAGTCGGTGTGCCAAGTCCAAGTTCAAAATCCAAGGGTCAATCAGCAGAAGCCACACCCAGAGTCAGAAATCCAAAGTCCAAAGGTCAGGAAAGGAGGTTCAGGGTCAATCCAAGTAGCCAAGCCTGAAGTTCTGCAGTTAGAATACAGTCCAGCATCAAACCCAAAGTGCAGTCCTGTGAGGTCCAAGAGCACCCAAGTCAAGGTCCCTCAACATAATAATAATAATAATAATAAGGCTCAGGGCGGCTAACAAGCAATAATAAAAACCAAGTTGAATGAATACAACTTAAAAACAAAATTAAAATACAACATTAAAATATTGAAACATTAAAATGTAGCCTCATCGCAGGAGGAGAAAGGAAAAGAAAAAAGAAAGAGGGGGAGGGAATCAAGTTGACTCCAAGCCAAAGGCCAGGCGGAACAACTCTGTCTTATAGGCCCTGCGGAAAGAAATCAGATCCTGCAGGGCCCTGGTCTCATGAGACAGAGCGTTCCACCAGGCCGGGGCCAGAGTTGAAAAGGCCCTGGCTCTGGTTGAAGCTAATCTAACTTCCTTAGGGCCCGGGACCACTAGGGTGTTGCTATTTATGGACCTTGAGGCTCTCCGTGGGGCATACCGGGAGAGGCGGTCCTGTAGGTACGAGGGTCCTAGGCCGTGAAGGGCTTTAAAGGTCAAAACCAGCACCTTAAATCTGACCCTGTACTCCACCGGGAGCCAGCGCAACTGGTAAAGCACTGGGTGAATATGCTCCCATGGCAGAGACCCCATGAGGAGCCTCGCTGCAGCATTCTGCACCCTCTGGAGTTTCTGGGTCAGCTTCAAGGGCAGCCCCGCGTAGAGCGAATTACAGTAGTCAAGTCTGGAGATGACCGTCGCATTGATCACTGTGGCCAGGTCGGGGCGGGAAAGGTAAGGGTCCAACTTGGGTAATTGAACAGACACAGCACCTCAGCTTTGCTGCCCTGTTATACTATACCTGCTGATTGCAGCACCTGGGCTTGATGAGGCATGTGACCCTCACCTGCTCCCAGCCTACTCCAGCACACTTCCTCCCAGAACTAGCGAGCCCCACCTGGCCAGCTAGGGAGCTGGGCTGTGGGCCCTTGCCTGCCTTAGCCTTCTGGAGCACCCTGCCTGCTGCTCCCTACACCTCAGAGCCTGCCGTCTACATGGAGACAGGGGGCCCTCTGGTGATGGGTCCTGTTGCTCTGTTTCCTGTTCACTGACCCCCATCCCCTCGCCCTCCTCTGCCCCCCTGTGAGTACTTCCTACACCAACATCTCCTTCCCCATCCCCAGTTTGCCCTGGTGTGTCTCCAAGTCCTGGCCACACCTTTCGCTGGAATCCTCTTTCTCCTCCCTTTGGTCCTGATAATTCAGAGAACCTATTGGGACTGGCATGGCAACATTTTCACACCTGTATAGGCGACGACTATTTCAGGTGTATCCAATTGACGTGTGATCGCTGATGTGCAGGTCCCTTTGGATCTGGAAGAAGGCAGAACAGGGCAGGGCACTCAGGCGATGTGTGTAGGGGCTGGGAATGGAACCCCTGCGCAAAATGGTTGCTGCCTGAATATGTAATAGGGTTGTGGTATAGGATGCGGTTGCCTTCTGGTGTTGCTGTGCAAAGTGTGCATTAGTTTAAAAATGCAAGGAAAATGAAGATCCAATTCTAAGCGATTCTTGTGGGCCTACCCAGTAGTCTTGGCCAGAAGTGACCGCCTGGATTAATTTATTGCAGGTTGCTTGCAAATGCCTTATCCTTTGACCATATTGGAGATACATGGGAACTCCAAGTAGGCTTCAGCAGTCAGATCAGGAGAGCTGCCTACGTAACCAAAATAACATCTTTAGAAGAATGGAAGAAGGATATCATCCTAAATTAATGCATGGATTAAAGAACTTAAGAAAGTGGCAATATGAAAACCTGTTAACGTGTGAAAGAATGTGATTAGGAACTCCCACAATGAATTTTTCTGTTGACTCCATACTATTTACTCACAGTTACTGCCTCATATCTTATTGATGTGAAAGATAGTTTAGATACAGTATACTGTTGCTTTAGATTATATGTTTCTTTCATTTCATATGCTTTAATGAACAAAGATGACATTGCTTTCAGATACCTTTCCAAGTCATCCTGTTACCTTTGTTTCTGGACGACAGGCGCCTGCTCTTTCGAAGTTCAAGCATTTTGTCCCATGATGAAGGCAAGGGACCTGCTGCTTTTGCTCATAAGAGGCTTTCAAGACCTGCCCCTTTTCCCTGTGATGACCAGTCTAGGTGTACTTCTTACTTCATTGAGCCCGTGCAGTGGATGGAACCTGCACTCTTAGGAGTGATGGATGGACAGGTGAGGGGAAACAATCACAGTTTTAATTTTGGAAATCTTCAGCTAGTTAGCTAAGAAAACGGCAGCAAAGCAAGCAGTGAGCTGAAGGGGAACCTGAGCAAATACAGTGGAACCTCGATTGTCGAACATTTCAGAAGCTGAACATTTCAGCTTTCGAACGCCGACAACCCGGAAGTGAATGCTTCCGTTTTCGAACATGCCTCGGAAGTCGAAGGGGCTTCTGAGGTGCATTTCTCTTATTTTCTCAATGGATTTTGCCGACCGGCAATTGCGCCTCAGTTGTTGAACGTTTCAGAAGTCGAACAGTTTTCCGGGATGGATTACATTTGACAACCACGGTTCCACTGTATTGAAAAGTGAAATGGAGCTGAGAAAATGATGGGCTTGGGGGGGATTTTATAGGACCCATGGATACTTGTCTGCATGTGTGAGTGTGCATTGTTTGCAACAACAACAACAACAATAATAATTTATTTGTACCCCGCCCATCTGGCTGGGTTTCCCCAGCCACTCTGGGCAGCTTCCACAAAGACCAATAATACACTAAGATGTCACACATTAAAAACTTCCCTGAACAGAGCTGCCTTAAGATGTCTTCTGAATGTCAGGTAGTTGTTTATCTATTTTACATCTGATGGGAGGGCGTTCCACAGGGCAGGCGCCACTACCGAGAAGGCCCTCTGCCTGGTCCCCTGTAGCTTTGCTTCTCGCAATGAGGGAACCACCAGAAGGCCCTTGGCGCTGGACCTCAGCGTCAGGGCAGAACGATGCTCCTTCAGGTATACTGGACCGAGGCTGTTTAGGGCCTTAAAGGTCAACACTAACACTTTGAATTGTGCTCGGAAACATACTGGGAGCCAATGTAGGTCTTTCAAGACCGGAGTTATGTGGTCTCAGCAGCCGCCCCCAGTCACCAGTCTAGCTGCCGCATTCTGGATTAGTTGTAGTTTCCGGGTCACCTTCAAAGGTAGCCCCACGTAGAGCGCATTGCAGTAGTCCAAGCGGCAGATAACTAGAGCATGCACCACTCTGGCGGGACAGTCCGCGGGCAGGGAGGGTCTCAGCCTGCGTACCAGGTGGAGCAGAGAGAGCTTGGGTAACAGAACTTCAGATGCTGAGTAATGTGGCCAGAGGAGACCAGATTTTATGTTGATTTGAACGAACCAGCCAAATCTTTAGAAGTTGGAGATCCATAGCGATAGTTAGTTTTGAAGTTTATCTTTTCCTGTAATCGGAGATGAGATGGAGCATTAAGCGAGTTGTTTATCTTGTTCTTTTGCAGCTTCTGTGCCCAAAATGTACATCGAAGCTGGGCTCCTTCCATTGGCAAGGTGAACAATGTTCGTGCGGCCATTGGGTGACCCCTGCCTTCCAAATTCACAAGAGTCGTGTGGATGAAGTAAAAGGACTGCTGCCCATGGGTACCGTAAAAAGGTGAACTTGGTTTGTACTTCCACAGTCCAGTCAGTGGCCTCGTTCCTGTATAAAGGATTGTGTTACCTATAGGTTTACAGCAAGTGATACGTACGACAGAACCAGTTGAACCTGAGTGTTTCCAGGAAAGCCATTTTGTACTGGAATACCTAGACTTCATGTGTCATTTTAAAAAAGATAAAAAGAAAGAGGGAGCAGGCCCTAGGGGTAAGCCAGAGCTGGGGGCAAGATGAGGACTGTGGCATGTGGTAATGAGGGCATTAACCATTCTCTGCATCACGGTTCTGATGAAAATCTCACTTCCCTACTCTTCCTGTATGCCAAGGTCCTGACTTTTATCAGCCTCCCCCGTCCCCATGCCGACGGTTTCTTCAAAACGAAACAAAGATGTGTGCAATGCAATTTGTTGCTTGTCCCTAGCTTGTTCACTTGTTTTGTCAAGAAATTTTCCAAAATGTTCTGCATCCAGTGGGTTTACATAAACAAACCCGCTTGGTTTTAGCGTCCAAAAGACTATTAAGGAAAAGTAATTAGGGAGACACTGCAGCTGTTAGATTGCTATAAAATAGCGTTCTGAAATTTGATAGTTTTGGTGCAAAATATGATTGGACGTTTGGGAATACAGAACAGGAAGAGAAATTGTCATGATGATACAGGAGTGCCAGCCACTGGATGCCTGGTGCCTAATTATCACTTTCAACTGGATTGTAACTTGGAAAAGGACTATCAGAAAAACCGCTTTGCAAGTGTCTCTGGTGACTGTTGATTTATCAGCAATAAGTTATATGTTATGATTTCCTACATCATGAGGGTTTCTAACAATCTGTTGTGAAATGGATCCAAATTACAGGTAGCCAGCATTTGCTGAATCACTTGACTGACAAAAATTAGTATTGGTTTCTAGGTCATTTACTGAAAGGGTTTGTAATCTTTTCCCAACAAGGTATATTACGTGCTGTATGCAAATTGCATTTTGAAATTAAAAAATTTTACTGAAAACTTGGTGTGTGAGTTAATGGTAGGGGAGGGGAATTGGTAGGCTGTTACATTACAGAGATGCTCAGTTGTCGAAGATAATTAAGAAAACAGCACTGTCTGCAGATCTAAAGCAAGATGACAGATACTAAATATGCTTTTGAAGTATATTTTCAATATCAGAGTTTTTAAGGGCTGGGCTGCTCACCTCAACTGATAGGGGACTTGCAACTTGCACATCTTGGAAGTACAAGTATTTGTTGATGTCTAAATATATGCACAATCCCTACTTTATGTATGTTTCATCCTTTTCCATGGGACATGGTATTGCTTAATTCCCCTTGAGCAAGTTTCAGGTTAATACACTTACAAGGTTCCAAACATATTTCCATGTTTCCTTATTTTGCATATTGTTTTTTTAAAAAAGCAAAAGCTGAGATTTTAAAACAAAAGCTGAAATTCTTGTGAAATATATTTTAGAATGAAATGTGACACAAATTAGGCCAAGGCATTGGACAGCCATAAAAATGGAAGGGTTGATAAAACTCTGGGGTTGAAGAAGTTAACGCTGACACATAAGTGGGGAAAAAAAATAATTTAGTGGATGGGTATGGGGGTTTTTTTTAGTGTATGGAGGGGGTCAATAAGATGTTTAGTGAGGCAGATACTAGTTCATGTTAAAAGAGGCAAATTCATAAGATTATAGCAGGTCTTTCTTGGCTCAGAAATGTACAGTATTTGGGTTAACACAGAACACTTAAGCAAGCTAGAAATGTGTGTGTAGAGTCTGATCTTTGTTTTGCAGTTCCACAGTTAAACCCATTGAGGTTTTTTTCCTGGATAAAATGGGGGCCCCTCCCTCCATCACTAGAAGAGTTGCATGTAGAATTCTGTAGCTGATGATAAGGGATTAAGCTCAGGAGTGAATATAATTGGATTAATTAAGACTTCGGAAGCAGGAAGAAATAAAAACTTTGCACCCTGAAACCCAGCACATGGGAAGTCACACAAAATGTACAGTTGGCTTTATAACTGATATATATTTGAATATGAATTGTAATTTGACACTGAAAAAATGTGGCCGTTACTGGATTTTAGTAATTGGAAATTAATAAAAATTATTTACGCAAAAAAAACTTGTGTGTAACATGAAAGCCCGTTTACAAATTAAGAAACAGAAAAGGAAACATTGAGGTTCGACCTGCGTTGGCATAGTAGAACTTTACAAAATGCTGAAACACACCTCATCCTGGTGTAAGAAGCTGCGCCGTCAAAACGAAACTCTGCTACAATCGGTTTTTGCTTTCACTGTTCTTGAGAAGTTCACTGAAGGAAAAGTTCAGGCCCCATGGCTTGCGCTGTGGTTGCGACACACCTGTGTTGATCAGGAGAGCTAAAAGGCTCCCAGCTCTTGAACTTTGACCACGGCTATGAAATGACCATAGCCTCTCGGGCTTGGGGGGGATTTTTCAAGGTACTGTTCCCCATGTGTGCCCTCTTGCACAGTGATGTGTATAATAGTGCAACAATAAATCCATGGTTTGCGCTGGTGGAGTTTCTGACTGCTATATTGTTCAGACAACGCACAGAGAACTAGAATTTCTTACATTGTTAGAATAGCGATAAATTGCTGGTCCAATAAAACATTCACTGATTAGTAATCAAATAACATTCAGTATTCACAATAAAGTGCCCTGTAATTGTGCTAGACATCTGGAAATTCTTTTATTCTCTCACCAGGAAATTGCTGTGTCCTATATAAATGCACATTTTATTGCATTTGCTGTATGTTTTCTTGACGTAAGTTTGCTGGCTCATTCTTGAGAGATGCTTCTTCATTTATGCTGCTCAACTATCCCAACCCAGTCCATGTCCTACATTGCTGATTGCAGCTCTGGGCTCCTTTGGGAGAAAGGATGGGATATAAGTTTAATTAATAATATTGTTTATTCAGAAGTAAAGTCTCACCAGGTTCCGTGGGATTTACTCCAAGTAATCGTGTAGGATTGAGGAGAGATTTTTGCAAACCAGCTCGCTTCAAGATTTCTCGACTGCAGCTTTTTCAAGGTTTCGTTTAATTTGTTTTTACGAGTTGATGGAAACAACCGTTTAAAAGCATGTTGGCTTAAATGAAGTCAAATAATAATAGAAAGCTGAATCAGTTGTCAGCAACGATTAGCTTTACGTTTCAAATGCTAATTTATTGTTTTGAGCTGTGTTGAAATGGACTTAATGCATTGTTGAATAGAAAGTGACATCTAGAGGTGGTTCGTAGTACTGCACTTTTTGGTTGGTTGATAATGGTTCTTAGTAAATGCTACTGTTTACTTTCGTCAAATAGAGCTGTACAAAACATAGCTGCCTATTATGTTCACTTTGTGGTTTTCCCACCCATTCATTATAAATTACTGGACAAATTTCTTAACCTAGGATGATTAATTTATGGTCAGTAGAATAGCCAGGCTGAATCAGAAAAGTATAGCTGTTTAGCCTGCAATTACAATCCTTTGTTGTTTCCTCTTTTTTTTGAAAATGCTGGAAATGTTTCTGCCAACCATGTTGTCCTGTGTTTTCCCCATTCTTTTTCTTGTTGTATGTTGGAAGTTCATTTGCTGCAATTTACTCGCTAAAACCAAATATGGCTGCATTGGAATGCATGGAGGCTTTTCTCACACAAGTGGTGTTCTGCCTTCTGCACACTGACACCTGTGTGACGTTTCCAGAGGTTAAACATGGGACCATGCCTGTACACTTACTCCTTCATGCAACTTTCCTGCTGCTGGAGCATGCATGCCACTGCTGTGCCATGACCCACAATAACTGTTTTGAAAAACTGAAAAATTGCTTTTGACAGTAAAAGACAAAAACAGTGGGTCTTTTATTAAAAGAATAGTAATTGTGCCTACAAAGGTCCGTATAGTTAAAGCCATGGTTTTCCCAGTTGTGATGTATGGAAGCTGGACCATAAAGAAGGCTGATCGCCAAAGAATGGATGCTTTTGAATTATGGTGCTGGAGGAGACTCTGGAGAGTCCCATGGACTGCAAGGAGATCAAACCTATCCATTCTGAAGGAAATCAGCCCTGAGTGCTTACTGGAAGGACAGATCCTGAAGCTGAGGCTCCAGTACTTTGGCCACCTCATGAGAAGAGAAGACCCCCTGGAAAAGACCCTGATGTTGGGAAAGATGGAGGGCACAAGGAGAAGGGGACGACAGAGGATGAGATGGTTGGATAGTGTTCTCGAAGCTACCAGCTTGAGTTTGACTAAACTGTGGGAGGCAGTGGAAGACGGGAGTGCCTGTCACAAAGAGTCAGACACGACTAAATGACTAAACAACAACAAAACCACAATTGTGCCTACACAGACCTCTGGCTCATAGGCTTAGGTGATTCCCCAGGCCATGTCCTCCCTTCTTAGGTACCTTAGCAAGCTGGGATTGTGTCTTTTTGCCCCGTCACTGGGAACTGAGCTCCCCATCCAACATGCCACGGATTAGAGTGGAGTATATACCAAGAAAAAAAGCACACCAAGAACTCAGGCCAATGTAAGTTTCAATAGTGGGAGTAGTCCCTACTCACAAATAAATAATCAATTTTATCTAAAACTGATCCATTCAAAAGTATGTATTCTGACAAGGATTACAAGCTCAAATAGAGATTACAAACTCAAACTCATAAAGATATGCATAACACGATAATTCATTACAGAATTAGAAATAAGAATTTATGAGTAGAGACAAGTTCATGTTGGTCCATAGTCAGATTCAATATGAAGATCTTAGTTTCAATCATTGAGCAGAAGTCAATTATGGATCAGAAACCAGGACAGGCCCTGTTTCGATGTATTCATCTTCATCAGCTGCAAGTATCAAATATTACATGATAGATTATCACGTCGAATCTGACTATGGACTAACATGAACTTGTCTGTAACGAATTACTGTGTTATACATATCTTTATGAGTTTGAGTTTGTAATCTCTATTTGAGTTTGTAATTCAGGTCAGAATACATACATTTGAATGGATCAGTTTTTGATAAAATTGATTATTTATTTGTGAGTAGGGACTACTCCCACTATTGAAACTCACATTGGCCTGAATTCTTGGTGTGCTTTTTTCTTGGTATATATACTGATTAGAATGGATCAGCTGTCATGGAGTGATGGTTGGATGATGATGAGTGATCAGAAGGAGAAGACTTGGGAAGAGGAAGTGCCGGAAGCTGAAGAGGTAACAGGACTTAGTGAGCAGGAAGAGTCTGTGGCAGAGAGAAGTCCAAAATCAGAGGCAGAAGCAGAGGTGGGGACAAGAGGCAGAGATGAATCTGGCTGGGGAAGACGTACGAGTGTCTGCCCCTCCTGCTGTGACAAGCTCCACTCCTCTGGTCTCCCAGGCCCAGAAAAGCATGTATGAAGAGGGAGGAGCAGAGATAGGTGGGTTAGCGGAGGCTCAGATTGCTTGGGAGGAATCCAGAGGAGGAGGAGATGATTAGGCAGCTGTGGCAAAGCAGCGATCTTCAGCCTCCACAATTGCCCCATAGGGGCAAGACCTACTGAGAAGAGCTGCTGTGCTCATTAGGCCTGGCTCCCCTGGTTTCTGCCAATAAAGAGTTAACTTCACATACTCTGTGTGATTTATTGCTGGTTGGCTCCCTGACATCAGCTGAGGAGTGGTGGTGATTTTGTTCCCAATTGCAGCATATGGGTTCAAATCTCCCTGCCCATTGAACCACAGTGGGGATGAAAAACAGGCCTTTCTCCAGTTTTCAGCTGATTAGAAGGACCTGATTTTTATCCTGATATTAGCACATTGTGTTAGAAAATAACCTCCTATTCCCCAGCTGATCTGCATGGATCACCTGAGGAGGGGACTTGGCTGAGAAAGTGGCAGTACATGTGTGTAGTTGGGCAGATGGTTGCACAGGGAAATCAACCACAACATTTCTAGTGCTTTAGCACATTGTGTGTGCAGATGCATAACCCCATCCATTCACTCCTGTCTCTGACCTTCCAGCTGGCAATTCCAGAAACTCATTCCCTCCTTTTTCCAGTAGGATTGATGTGTGAAGATAAACTAATTCCACTAATTTTCTCTACTTACACCTATTTACTGGGGACCAGCTAACAGGCCTCTCATCACCAGCTTCCCCTCCGGTGTCCTGTTGGCTCCCTTCCAATTTTCCGATAGTGACAAATTGCATGTTGGAAGATCAGCAATTTCACATTTAAACTGTTTAGGAGCTCCTACGTGGATGTAATCCAGATCTACTGACTTGTTAATTTTTAGTTTGTCAGTTGACCCTACAGCTTACTCTCTTGTTATATCCATATGTCTCAGATCTCCTACCTGTAGGAGGTTCTTCAGTAAAAAGTAGGTTCTTCTGTCGTGGTTTGCTACTTGTCCAAACGTTCCTCTGTGAAGACCAGCGGCAGAAAATTCATCTAGTTCTTTTGTAGTTTTACCTGTCCTCTCTTAACAACGCGGGTGGTGCTGTGCCTCTTGGGCTTGCCGATCAGAAGGTTGGTGCTTCGAATCCCCACGACGGAGTGAGCACCCGTTGCTCTGTCCCAGCTCCTGCCAACCTAGCAGTTCGAAAGCATGCCAGTGCAAGTAGATAAATAGGTACTGCTGTGGTGGGAAGGCAAATGGCATTTTCATGCACTCTGGTTTCCATCACGGTCCTCCATTGCACCAGAAGCAGTTTAGTCATGCTGGCCTCATGAGCCGAAAAGCTGTCTGTGGACAAACGCCAGCTCCCTGAAATCGAGATGGGCGCCGCAACCCCATAGTTGCTTTTGATGGACTTAACCGTCCAGAGGTCCTTTTCCTTTTACCTTACCTCTTAACAACCCTTCCTCACCTTTGTTCTGTAACAGTCTAGAAACAATCCTTGCGACTGATTTCCGGTTTCAGGTGTATTTAAGGAGGGTTGTGTTTTTTGACTTGTCCCACCCCTTCAGCAAAATTCTTGATTTGCATCCCTTATCTTCAGCTTGCATTGTTTTGCCAGGATTTGTGCTCTCCTTTTGTTCTCATTTGGGCAAGAAGACTTTTTAAGTTCAAGGAAGCTTTCTTGCCTTTTATAGCTTCTTTTGACTCCGCATGTGAACCTGAACCACACCGACATCCTCTTGGATGTCATGGTTCCCTTTCTAATCCGTGGAACGCATTCTGTCTGGGCTTATATTATTGAGGCTTTAGAAACTGCCTGAGCACACTGGAGAGATTTAACCTCGACGCTCTCTTTTAACAAATCCTCTTTGTCCTTTAGAAGTTCCCTCTTGAAATCAAATGTGAGAGTGCTGGACTTCCTGGGCAACATTCCACTTGAAACTCATAGGACTGTGGCTGCTCTTTCCGGTCAGTGTAACAACACTTACATCTTGCACCAGGTTCTAGGTACCACTCAGGATTAAGCTCTTTGTTGGACCAAGGCACAGTCATTTATTGTATCAACAAATTTGGTCCGGACAGAAACTTGCCCAGTTGATGGGAGGGTAGCTGAAATTGCCCATTATTGCTACAACACACTTTTTCTGGCCACCTCCCTGCTGTCTCCCTACATGTCAGTAATATATGGGCTATAGTATGCCGCAAAGACAGGCTCTGGTGGATTGAGTGGATTGCACCAATACTGACCAACCAACAATCAAGAAGGTGATCTCTGCATGTGCTGTAGAAGGAAGTGAGGGGCAGATGGGGCTCATCAACCCGCGAAGGCAGCCCTTCTAGGAGAAGGAAAACACTGATGCTGAATCTCCACTGCCTTGTAGGACATCATTGGGAGAAGAAAAAGCTAAGGAGTGAACCCTGCACACATCTGGAGTCCCTAAGACGGTTGGATGGCATCTTGTATGTCTCCTTCTGGCAACTCCTGCAGCCCAGCTGATGCCATCGTTCTGCTTTCCTTTGGACCTCATACACAAGACCAAGAGTGGGGTCTTGTTTTCTGGGCAGCCCAGGACCTCCATACACACTGCCCGGACTTGCATCCTGGGGAGGTCACTTTGGTGCTGCTAACACAGGGGTTTGACTTCACCCCGGAGGCGTACTCCGTTGTCTCTTGAGACAGACGGATGTCAATAACAGCATAGTATGTCCCCCACACTAAATTACTTTTTGCGTTCAGGTTCTCAGCCACAGTACTTCATTGGAAGAATTGATTTCTCCTAGGTTTTCTGTCTTACTGGATCCTAACTCCTCCTCGACAAAAAGAGCACCTCCATTCCCAGATTTGTTCTTCCTTTCCCTTTCTGTATAGCCTTTCTATCCAGCGTTAACCTGCATTCGACTGTTTCTCCTTGTTGCACCAGGTTTCTAGTACGTTTGCTATCCCTGTGTTCTCATTCCCCGTCAAGGACTCCGATTCTCCCCATTTGTCTTGGAGGCTTCTGGCACTAGCATTTATATAGTGCTTCAATGATCTGCATAGATCCGCTGTTTTACAGGAGGACCGGAAAGTCCCCCCCCCCCAGTCATTCACCCCCACAAGACCTCTTTATCTCCCAATATCTAGCAGCTAAGCACTGCCTCTAGCCTTGGTAGGCCTTCTGTTGAGATATTGGCATGTTCCATGGGAAGCTTTGGTGTTGATACACCACCTACTGAATTTCCCCATTTTAATGAAGGATGGATCAGCCTAAATCAGAGGTCACCACCTTTTTGGGGTCCACAGGGGGATGGTGAAAGTCACCCCATTGTCCTAGTCAGGTCACTTCCTGGTGAAGTTTGGAGTTGCACATCCAATCCTCTCCTGCAGGGATGGTAGATGGATTAAGATGGTCTGTTCCTGGAGACTAAGGGAATCAAATAGATTCCTAAATGCCCTATGGTAAGGGGTGGGGGTGCCAGTAGATGCAACAGGTGACCCTGTTGAAGCCCTTGTTGTATTGTGGAACTGTAAGGCACGTCAGGCTATTTCCACTAAATATTGGACCGCGGCCATCTCTGTTGTCTTTTCAACACCTACTGAAGACTTTCCTCTTCCAACAAACCTTGTAAGTATGTTTAGATTTTTCCAAGGCTGTCTCTGTATTGGAAATGATTTGATTTATTGCTTCATCGCTTGCTGTTTGCTGCCTCGGGCTGCTTTGGGGAGGAAAGGTGAAATATACATTTAATAAACAAACAAATATAATTTTTTAAAAATAGTCTTGCTCACCTCCCCGCACTCCCCCAAAAGACCTTGATGCAATTTGGACTCCTTTTGCCCTCTAATCTCCTGGATGTCAATTAAACAGCTTCTGCTCCGCTATGGAAATGAATTTAATTCTGTCCTTATCTTTTGAGAAACATCTAGGTTCTGTGACTAACGCTTCCCTTTTGCAAGGTACATGTTGCCGCTTGGTTGTGACCATTTTTGAGCCCCTGTCAGGCCTTCAAAGTGCTTTTCCATGCTGCTGTTGCTTCAAGATTAGATTAGTCCAATTCCCTCAGCTGCCTCGCCTGATAAGGCCCTGTGCAAGAGACCCAAGGAGCAGGTGCCAGGTTCTTTGTAAAATCAAAGGTGATTTAACACACTTTCCCCAGCTCTGAAATCTTTGCATTGGCTGCCAGTTAACAGGCTTTTAAAATAGCTATGTTAATTGTGCATACCTTTCTGAAGTTTCTCCCTCCAAATAATTTTGAAGTAGATCAACACATCTTGGTAAAAATGAGCCCAGTTCTTCTCTCTTTTTAAAGAGCAGAATTGTTAACATCATCTGCAAATGGACAGTTCCTTTATTTTTCAGTCTCTGAAATTGTGCCAAACATATCTTAGCTTGATCATCGTTATGTCAGTTTCATCAAGGATTGCAAACATGCTGACAAGGACATTAAGAGTTGGAGCACATTGTTTTAAGAATCGATAGAGGAGCGCTCAGATGAATTAAGAAATATAAATATAGTATATGTCTGAAATCTCCCCAGAATATTGCCTGCTTGACTTCATTTTGCCTACAATTAGCTGATGGGGTTTTGACTTCTTCCATCTGCACTTAATAATAGGAGCTCCCGTTCTGTTCAATCACTTGTCTCTCTCTTGTCAGTGCAGAGAAGGAGTCGCGAGCTTGTATTATTCTTCCCTGCGGGGTTTTGTGGTCAGGTGAAAGTTATGTATTTTTGTGTATTTATATTGTAAACCAGATGAAGGGTGATATAGACATTTAAAAAATAAAAATTATAAGAACAGGTCAAGAAACTAAGTGAGTAATTTGCTCCAAGGAAGTGAGAGAGTGATCATATAACCTCCATTGGCTCCCAGTACATTTCTGAGCAGAATTCAAAGTGTTGGTGCTGACCTTTAAAGCCCTAAACGGCCTTGGTCCTGTCTACCTGAAGGATTCAGGTAGGTAACCGTGTTGGTCTGACGCAGTTGAAATAAATAAAAAATAAAAATAAAATGTTCAGTAGCACCTTAGAGACCAACTAAGTTCTGGGTATAAGCTTCCGTGTGCATGCACACTTCTTCAGATACCACTTCTTCAGAAGTGTGCATGCTCACGAAAGCTTATACCCAGAACAAACTTAGTTGGTCTCTAAGGTGCTACTGGACTATTTTTTTACTTATACCTGAAGGAGCATCTCCACCCCCATCTTTCAGCCCAGACACAGGTCCAGCGTTGAGGGCCTTCTGGCGGTTCCCTCACTGTGAGAAGTGAAGCTCAAGGGAACCAGGCAGAGGGCCTTCTCGGTGGTGGCGCCCACCCTGTGGAACGCCCTCCCATCAGATGTCAAGGAAAGAAACAACTATCTGACTTTTAGAAGACATCTGAAGGCAGCCCTGTTTTTAATGTTTGATGTTTTATCATGTTTTTAATATTCTGTTGGGAGCCACCCAGAGTGGCTGAAGAAACCCAGTCAGATGGGCGGGGTATAAATAAATATATAAACTATTATTATTATTATTATTATTATTATTATTATTATTATTATGCAACTGCAAGTACACTAAGTTATTTGTTCTTTAAACTTTAAAAGAGTATGACTTGCATAGTTTTTATAGGAGTGTCAAGCTGACTTCTGCAAAATTCTGCAAAATTCTGCTAAATGGGAACTAGTTTCCCACACTGTGTGCATCTTGGATTGTTGATGCAATTTTCTCACCAGCTCCTTCCAGTGGCTCGCAATAGGAATAAAGAAAATACAATGCCTGCAGTAAGACAGATTGCCCACACAACATCCCAGGCATCATTACAAAGAAGCGGCAACAATCACACTGTTTAGAGCTGGAACAGATTAAAAGGCCTGCGAAATTTAAAAGGCTTCCAAAGGACGTCACAGGAGAGCTCGGAGGACAGCATTCCATAGAAACCTCTAAAAGAAAAAGCCCTTCCCCTCTCAACTCCCCTTACTCGGCAGGGCTACTCAGAGAAAGATCTGCCTAACTGAATCATTCAAGAAAATTAATTTTCCAACAGCGGTTAAATGAATAATTCTGCACATTGCTTCCTCCCTAGGATGCTGGCACAGACACACTGCATGCTGATGCTGCTTTTAATGGCAGACATCACTTCACAAATGCTACTTGAAGGGTCGTACACTAGACCTGTAGGGACACAGGTGGTGCTGTGGGTTAAACCACAGAGCCTAGGACTTGCTGATCAGAAGGTCAGCGGTTCGAATCCCTGCGACGGGGTGAGCTCCCGTTCCTCGGTCCCAGCTCCTGCCAACCTAGCAGTTCGAAAGCACGTCAAAGTGCAAGTAGATGAATAGGTACCGCTCTGGCGGGAAGGTAAACGGCGTTTCCGTGCGCTGCTCTGGTTCACCAGAAGCGGCTTAGTCATGCTGGCCACATGCTGGCTGTACGCCGGCTCCCTCGGCCAGTAAAGCGAGATGAGCGCCGCAACCCCAGAGTCGGTCATGACTGGACCTAATGGTCAGGGGTCCCTTTACCTTTATATACTGCCATGGGGAGTGGATTAAATCAACCTGAGGGCTGGATTAGGCCCCTGAAACAGACTTTGGACATACCTGGCATAAGAGAACTGAAGGCAAGAGAAAAATCCCCACAGCTAAAGGGTGGAAGGGGCACAAGCAGGATCTCTGCTTTTTCTCCTCAGTTGTTTTCCCAGTGTGAAGAGGAATCAGTATTCCAGATCCAGGGCTGGTGTGCCACTCTCCTCAGCCCCCGGCCTGGTGTTTGTGCCCAGATGAGCAAAAACGTTTAGGATCCAGTTCCCCCATAATGCCTCCTTTTTGCATTTTCCACCTTCAGAGCACCAACTGCACAGGAGGGCCTGCTGTGGGTATTTCTGTGGTTGCAACAAGGATCCCTCTGTGGGTGGACTTCTGGCCAGGGGTGTAGCTTGTTGGGGTGGGGGCTGCTGGGGCACTGGCCGTGGGCACAATCCTCTGGGGAGCACTGGCAGGGCGGTGTGAAGAGATCCACCCTTAGATCCAAGGCTCAAAGTGGATCAGGACTGGCGTCGCATTGGCAGTGAGGGCTGGGCTGGCATGCTCTGCCCAGCCAGCAGGCCTATCCTGGGTGCCATGAGGACACGCTCCGTCGCTGCTTCTGGCTCCACCATGGATCACCCTTTCCATCCATGGAGAAGGAAATTCACAGAAGCCTATTGCCCATCTCAAGGACCATAGGATTGGAAACAGACAGGCTTGCATGAAAAGAACAATCATATGAATGCAAATAAAAATGACAAACTATACTTAGGTGAGTCCCAATGTTTTTGGTTTCCAGCTGCAACTGGGTCTTGTGTAGCTTTCGCCCGTATGCAATATACCAGAAGTCGCAGTATTGTATTTGCCTAGCCACAAGATGATTTCTAGCAGCTTCTTGACATTTGTTACTAAATTTTATTGTTGATAATTATTGCTGCGCTTGAAATAAATAATGGAAGCGTACCACATAAAAGTTACATTTGAAGTTATTGCTGCTAAGTTGGCTAGATGCGCATTTTTAATTATTCAGCATTCTTACAAATGTAAACACCATTTTAAGTATTAATGGGACCATGTATTTTGGAAAGCAGAATACTTCGCTATCACTGTACAAAAGAAATGTTGCTAGCAAAATATAGGTGCTGAGGTAAAGTATTTGCACAGAGGCTGGAAAAGAAACACGGATGAGCAATAAGAGGGCATCTTAACACATCCTTTGGATGTAATTGGCTGTAATAATGCCTAAATAGAATTATATTTTGGAAGTTGTTTTTTGCCTATGCTGCAGAAATGAGGGTGTGGTGTGGTTGAGAGGGTGGAAGGGAGTTAAAGGAAATGGGTGCTTATCTGTCTGGGTAGGTTAATTACTCCTTTTCTGGGACAGTGTATAGGGTGGCCAGTTATTCGTTCCCCAAAAGAGGCAAAAACAGACAAACATTTACATAAAATTAACATAAATTTTGCATAAAATTATTTGTTCCCAAAAGAGGCGAAAAACAGACAAACATTTACCTTATTTTTCACTTTATAGGATGCACCGGACCATAGGAGGGGGAGAACAGGGGGGGGGAATCTCCCCCTCTCTGCTCAGCACCCCTTCAGCGAAGTGGCAGGAGAAATGAAGCCCATTCCATTTCTCCTCCTGCTTCGCTGAAGGGGCGCTGCGCAGAGAGGGAAAACTGTGCAGCGCCTCTCCAGCGAAGCGAAGTCTGGAGAGCAAGAGGGATTGGTGTGCACCGACCCCTCTCGCTCTCCAGGCTTCAGGCGGCTATCCGCAAGCCTTCAGAGCGCAGCGAGAACTCCTGCTGCGCTCCGAAGGCTTGCGGATAGCTGCCTGAAGCCCCCGTAGCGCAGTGGGAGTTCCCTGTGCTCCAGGGGCTTCAGACGGCTTCAGCGAAAGCAACGCAAAGCCTCCAGAGCTTGGGGGGAGCTCTCCCTCTGCACTTCGGAGGCTTCGCGTTGCTATTGCTGAAGCCAAGGAACCTGCATTTGCTCCATAAGACACACACACATTTCCCCTTAATTTTTGAAGGGGGAAAAGTGCGTCTTGTAGAGCGAAAAATATGGTACATAAAATTAACATAAATTTTGCATAAAATTTTTTGTTCCCAAAAAGGCCAAAAACAGACAGACATTTACATATAATTTGCATAAAATTAACAAAATTTGCATAAAATTACATAAATTTTGCATAAAGTGTATGAGTATAAATGCAAATTTAGAAATAGACAGTACAAGGCGCTTTAGTGGAAAGTCAATATATGGGAACAAAGGAAGCAGCAAGAAAGGCGGGAAGAAGCTATTATTATTATTATTATTATTATTATTATTATTATTATTATTATTATTTATACCCCGCCCATCTGGCTGGGTTTCCCCAGCCACTCTGGGCGGCTTCCAACTGAATATTAAAAACAGTACAGCATCAAACATTAAAAACTTCCCTAAAGAGGGCTGCCTTCAGATGACTTTTAAAAGTAAAATAGTTGTTTATCTCTTTGACATCTGATGGGAGGGCATTCCACAGGGCAGGCGCCACTACCGAGAAGGCCCTCTGCCTGGTTCCCTGCAACCTTAATTCTCGCAATGAGGGAACCGCCAGAAGGCCCTCGGTGCTGGACCTCAGTGTCCGGGCTGAACGATGGGGGTGGAGACACTCCTTCAGGTATACAGGACCGAGGCCGTTTAAGGCTTTAAAGGTCAGCACCAACACTTTGAACTGTGCTCGGAAACGTACTGGGAGCCAATGCAGATCTCTCAGAGCCAGTGTTATGTGGTCCCGGCGGCCACTCCCAGTCACCAGTCTAGCTGCCGCATTCTGGATCTAAGAAAGCTCAAGCAAGAGAAAGCGAGTGAGCTAGAGTGGATGAATGCCAAATCGGACCTAAGGCTTGAGCTGACAGATACTGCACCAAACATCGAAGAACTTGTTCAACACAACAGGCACACCCATCACACTGCAATATTCATATTATTTTTTGAATGACATTTTAAATTGCTGCTTTTGTGGTGATTTGGTACTGCGTTAGAATTTGAATCCCATATAATTTCTTCAAAATACTTCAGTGTCTAGCGAGCGCAGCACATTGCAATTGCCCACCACGAAGCAGAAAAGCAATGAAGTGGTCTGCGAAGACCCTCGGCAATTTCCAAGTGGTCCTTGGCCAGAGAGGGAGTTTGGGAACCTCTCATAGAAGCAAGGCCTCCTCCTTTCTGCTCACAGAGTTTGTCTCTGCGAAAAGCTGGTGCAGCAGCTCATTACCTGAACAAATAACACGAGAAAGCCACCACTTTTTTATGCCCTGCTTGGGAGGCTTTGACTGGACCTTGTTAGCAACTAATGGGCCTTTGCTCTGATCCAAAAAGACCACAGCACCAAGTCTCAGTATCTTGGCAGACTATTCTCCTTAGCAACAATGCCTGGAAAGCACAAATCAGCCAGGAGCAGCGTAATGGATGCACGTGAGGGTTGTCCCCTCTCACCTGGGCTTTCGTCTCTTCATCCCCTGATAGCCGTGGAAGCTTTCCAGGCAGAAGTATCGCACGTCTCCTCAAAGGAAGAATGCAAGCGCTTCTCCTGGCTTGCAAAGAGGGGCTTCCAGCTTCAGCACCCACGCCCTCTTAGCAAGCACAACAAGCAGTGGGCATCTCTGTGATGGAAATGAATATTGTACAGTGCAGTGTTCAGGTGGATATATGTAAAATGGCAGACCGTCCAAGTGTCCCTATTTTCCAAGGACAGTCCTGGATTTACAGAAGTTGCCCCGGTTCCTGATTTGATCCCAGAAAGTCCAGCTTTTCTTTAAGGTAAAGGGACCCCTGACCATTAGGTCCAGTCGTGGCCGACTCTGGGGTTCCTGCGCTCATCTTGCTTTACTGGCCGAGGGAGCCGGCGTACAGCTTCCGGGTCATGTGGCCAGCAGGACTAAGCCGCTTCTGGTGAACCAGAGCAGCGCATGGAAACACTGTTTACCTTCCCGCCAGAGCGGTAACTATTTATCTACTTGTACTTTGACGTGCTTTCGAACTGCTAGGTTGGCAGGAGCAGGGACCGAGCAACGGGAGCTCACCCTGTCGTGGGGATTCGAACCACCGACCTTCTGATCGGCAAGTCCTAGGCTCTGTGGTTTAACCCACAGCGCCACCCACATCCCTCAGCTTTTGTTTAGGATGTCCCTATTTTCATAACAGAAATGTTGGAGGGTATGGAGTTATGTGACCCCTGACCCAAGGAGATGAGTAATTAGACAACCTTTAGAAGACATCTGAAGGCAGCTCTGTATAGGGAAGTTTTTTTAAAAAAATGTTTAATGTTTTATTAGGTTTTTAAATATGTTGGAATCTGTCCAGAGTGGCTGGGGCAACCCAGTCAGGTGGGCAGGGTATGATGATGGTGGTGGTGGTGGTGGTGATTGAATAGGACATCCCTATTTTCATCAGAGAAATTTTGGAAGATATTAAAGGAAAGAGCACTGAGGTAAGCAATACTCTTGCCTAAGACAGCAGCTTACTGCAAAATGGAGCCAGGATGTGAATTTGATTTCTGCTTCTGGGATTTGGTAACACCCACCGTTGTTGTTGTTGTTGTTGTTGTTGTTGTTGTTGTTGTTGTTGTTGTTTATTAAATTTACATACTGCCCTTCACCCAAAGGTCACAGATTGGTTTACAGTCCCAGCCAACCATTGATCTGCCCCATAAAAGGTAATACTGATATTGCTTGTTGGAGGCAATATTTTTGTATTGAAAAGAGGTGAATGTGTTAGAAAAAAATGACCCAACCACTCTTTAACGAGGTTTATTATTTTCTTATTAAATTTGTATACTGCCCTTCATCCGAAGATCTCAGGGCGGTTCACAGCCTAAATATACAAGATAAAAATACAAAACACATAATAAAAAGAAGAACGAAAACAAAACACCACTGACATGCCTTGGTCCCTCTGTGGGAAGACTGTGGCCCTGTCGGTCCTCCGCCCCTTCTCTCCTGTATATTTCTATTGTGAAAACTTTGAGCCTATATGTCAGGGAACTGCCATCAGCTCAGAGGCGAGAGGTGGAAGGGCAGTTGGGTTACAGGGAGCCTCCGAAGATCGTGAGAAGCAGCTCTTCTTCCGGGGAGGAAGGAAGCCACGCCTCCAGTGGGGGAAGGGGTGCAGGGCTCGGAGGATGCAAGGGAGACCCATAACACCAAGCCTGAGCAAAGCGGGGCGGGGCAGGTCCCCCTTTGCCCACTCCCTCTATGTGCAGTCGGTTCACGCGCAGAGAGGGGAGGCGTAGGATGGGGGTCAAAAGACTGCTCTGCTGGGGAAAGTTTAAGGACTGCCCACTCCCAGATTCTGCTAGTGACTGAGCAAGACATGGAATTGAGTCGTTCTGCACTGTAAATGTTTTTGCACTGATAATAAAGCCTTGAAAAGACCAGTGGGGATCGTGTCTGTTTGCTCTGGAGCAAGCACGCCGGCACACACCTAACACTACAGAAGAATAAAAAATTGCAAACAAAGAATTGTGATGCCCGGACACTGAGGTCCAGCTCCGAGGGCCTTCTGGCGGTTCCCTCACTGCGAGAAGCCAAGTTACAGGGAACCAGGCAGAGGGCCTTCTCGGTAGTGGTGCCTTCCCTGTGGAACACCCTCCCACCAGATGTCAAAGAGAACAACAACTACCAGGCTTTTAGAAGACATCTGAAGGCAGCCCTGTTTCGAGAAGCTTTTAATGTTTGATGTATTATAGTATTTTAATATTCTTTTGGAAGCCGCCCAGAGTGGCTGGGGAAGCCCAGCCAGATGGGCGGGGTATAAATAATAAATTATTATTAAAAACAAAAAAAATTCCTTGCAGTAGCACCTTAAAGACCAACTAAGTTAGTTCTTGGTATGAGCTTTCGTGTGCATGCACACTTCTTCAGTGTATCTGAAGAAGTGTGCATGCACACGAAAGCTCATACCAAGAACTAACTTAGTTGGTCTTTAAGGTGCTACTGCAAGGAATTTTTTTTGTTTTGACTATGGCAGACCAACACGGCTACCCATCTGTAACTGAAATTATTATTAATTATTATTATTATTATTATTATTATTATTATTATGCATCGAAATAGCAAATAAGAGGCACTACTAACACTTCCAAGGAAGAATCAAGCATAAACAGGCAACATTCTCCACCCCAAGCAAAAGCATGAGGTCTTTTATTCCAGGACGGGTTCAGGGATTATCCCATAGTTGAAGAAATGTCTAAGATACAGTTTCTGTCCATGTGTTTTAACATGCTCTATGAAAGATATGACAACCAGATCTGAAGTCTTCAGCCACTAAAGGTAATAATAAGTAAGGCATTCAGCTTAGAACAGATATTTAATAAGAAATGGACTTTCTTTTCTCTTCCATTAATAGGAAATTTTGCACAAGGATCTCACCACTGGTTTTTTCCATATAGTTATAATTATAGTTTGCGACATCCCAGCTGGTTGCTGTGGGAACAGATATAATTTCACCAACAAAATTAATCACCACCATAATTTTCTAGCAGAGAACAAAAGCTGAGGAAATATCTATTCAGATGTCTTATCAAAAAAGAGGTAACAGAGAGAAAAATACTCTTTTACTGCAAAAGCTTGCATTAGTTTTCCGTAAAATGTAACAGGCTACAAGACAGTTTCCTACTCCTTGACAGTTTGATAATGAAAAACCGAACGCTGCTGAGATGGAAACACCCTGATATCAGAACATTAGGGTTAAGGATAAATGTTGCAATTTAATGTGATAATTGTCGTTTCTTAATTCCCTACTACCCGATGAACTGAATAGTTATACGTCTGATTCATTGTCGCTGCGGCTGCTTCCATGCCCAATCATTTCCATGCAATTGGCAGCATTCACTCACTCTAGAGGCTCCTGTGACCAAATGTTTACATCCCACAATGCACCTCAACAACATGTTGGAGAGTGCAAGTTCGGAGTGTGTGTTCAGAGCAAGAGAGCCCCAGCCAATGCAAGGATAAAGTACATACCCTGACTTGATGCAAACCATCCATTTAAAGCACTTGACCCTCCTCCCAAAGAATCATGGGAACTGTAGTTTGCTAAGGGTACTGGGAAATCCCAGAATTCTTTGGGGGAAACCATGTGCCTTAAATACCCTTTTAAATGATGGTGTGGATCTGCTGCCAGCATGGCCGGTTTTTTCATGGGGTGTTCAGGTAGGGCTATTGCTTAAGCACCAGAAGAGACCTTTCATGGTGCATTGGTTTTCTGTAAGGGCTATGCTGGCAAACAATGATATACCGTATTTTTCGCCCTATAGGACGCACTTTTCCCCCTCCAAAAATGAAGGGGAAATGTGTGTGCGTCCTATGGGGAGAATGCAGGCTTTCGCTGGAGCCTGGAGAGCAAGAGGGGTTGGTGCGCACCGACCCCTCTCGCTCTCCAGGCTTCAGGAGAGCCCCAGCGCCAGCCCCACGAGCTCGGGGGACAGCGGGGAGGCGGAACGCCGTCATCCCGCTGTCTCCCGATGTGGTTTGGAGGCTGACAGCGGGGAGACGCGTGCTTCTCCCTGCCGCCAGCCCCACAAGCTCCGGGGACAGCGGGGAGGCGCAGCGCGCCTTCCCGCTGTCCCCGGACCTGGTCTGAAGGCTGGCGGCGGGGAGAAGAGCGCTTCTCCCCGCTGCCGGCCCCACAAGCGCCTGGGGAAAATTTTTTTTTTCTTCTTTATTTCCCCCCCAAAAAATCAGGTGCGTCCTATGGGCTGGTGCATCCTATGGGGCGAAAAATATGGTAAATGTGAAAAGCAAAATGTAGAAAATGGGGCAGGTACCAGAAAATAGGAGCTGTAAATAAGGAAGATGACGATAATATATGCCTTTGATATTTCCAAAGAAAGATTTAGTGGCTAACACACCACCAATTACATGCCCCCTTAAACAATTCAGCAGTAAAATCAGCAGCAACTAGACCCCTGATAACCTTTGAAAACCTCCTCCTAACAACAAAGGGACATGGCAAGGGGTATACAGTATGCAAAATACTACTACAAAATCCCACAAACCCCCTAGACGTAATCAAAAAACAATGGGAGGATGCCATAGGCTATGAAATTAACCCCACTCAGTGGACCAGAAAGTGGTCTAAACCTCCCTTTAAATCCATATCAACGAAAAGGAAAGAACTCGCTCTGAAACTCACTTACAGATGGTACCTAACACCAAGGAAACTAGCGCTAATACACCCAGGAACCTCACCAAAATGCTGGAGAGGATGCACCTCCACAGGCACATACCTCCACATGTGGTGGGAATCTCCCCAAATCCAGCTATTCTGGACATCAGTCATACAAGAAATATGCAAAATAAATAGGAAGTATTAGAAGTCACCCCAGAACTGGCCCTACTAAAGACCTTGCAAGATAATAATGCCCACTCACATCATAAGGAGCTCATAACCCACCTACTCTCAGCAGCCAGAAACTGTTAGGATATTTCCGTTCCACCTTAAGAGGGAGCAGGCTGTGTGAGTCAGAGTCTGCCTATTTCCTGTTGCAGGATGTTTATGTTTGCTATTGCTTTCGTTTTCTCTGTCTGTGCTTGAACGCTGAAGCAGACGGTCATGTCTCTTCTTTGTTCTGACCAACGTTGAATAAACTGTAAATATGCTCTCCTGCTGTGCATCTTTTGCTGTGTGGATTCTGCTGAAAGAGTGTGCACTAGCCTAGGAATGTGGCAATCTATTTCCAAAGGCTTCGTGTCGCTAATTGCTGATACTGCGTGACTGCGTGACTACGGGAGGCCGATGGATCGTCTGGCAGCCGGCTTGGGGGCTCAGATGGACGTTATCTCCCTGGCAGTATCCCAACAGAAACAACATAGCCAGACACTGGAGAGACCTGTCAGGAGTAAGCATGGATCAATGCTATCAAATAATATGGGAAATGGTGTTATTAGAAAAACTAACCAACAAACTGGAACTGACATGGGGGCAAATAGAAGAAGATGCCTTCACCCCGGTATGGCTCCCCTTTATCACATATAAAGCCCAACAAGACACAGACAAGAAACCACCAACAGTATATGAATCAATATGGCCAGCCTGACTCAAAAACACACACTCCTCACTCACACATGAAAATGAAGTTCACCACAGCCAATCACAAACAAATAACCACACCCTAGGCCAACCCCAACCTCTCTCATTACCAAAGGAACGCAAGCGAATAGTAAAGAGAACCCGCACAAGCGATGCTGACACAAAACCCCACACATACATTAAGTAAAATAGAAACATTGCCACCGATCCCCACTCACCATTCCCCCCTCTACCTCTTTCCCCCCTTTCTTCCTAATGTAACACCAATGTCTCAACAAATGAAACTGATCTGTAGAAAATGTAACTTGAAAAAAGAGACGTTGCACATACTTTTGTAAACCAAGAAATACATTTTTTAAAAAAGAGATTTAAAAGACTTACCGCTATTTTGAAAAGTCCAAAGGTCAATTGAAATGGTTTCTGCCTAAAATACATCATATAGCATTGCAGTGCCTGTGCCGTAAAATTAAGCCATAGTTCAACTCCCAGAGAGAGAATCTGATTAATAGTCAGAGACAACATAACCCATATCCATTATTTATTTTTGTATCAGAAATGGGTTTGGGTTTTTTTTTTTGTAGCACTCCAAATAATGTACCAATTGAATCGAGTGTCATAACATCCGAAAAAGAAAAGCTCTTCAGAGTTTGATGGTTCAAAATGGATAGTTAGTTGTTTTTTTCCACAAGTTGCTCTGGACCGGAAACAGTTTCACCTTGGCTAGACAAGCTGTAAATCAAAAATTGCACCTATCAAGTATTTACATGTTTTCATTTTGTATCTCCCATTTAAATGCAAATTCTGCCATTTAAACAGGGTCCGGATGTGCTTTATTACACTACAATTACAGTTTCCCTCCTCACCAGACCTCACTGTAATAAGGTCGTAGGTCATTTCTCCCTCAAGCCCTCAGCAAATGCAACTGAAATTAAGAAGTCATCATCTGCTGCGTTTGCGAGTGATACACATTTGCAGTAACCACTATGAAGAATGAGGAGACAGGGGGAAAGCCATTGAAATAGTTGACCTCCAGTTCTCACACAACCAAAATAATTATCATAGATACTTTGTATTTCCTTAACTGAAAGTTGCATTCTATTGAGAACTGTGGGAAAATGGAAGGGGCTCATTGTTGCTGTTTGGAGAAACGGCAGTGTGGTGCAATGGGCCCGAAGTTGCAATCTCACACACCCATACGAGGGAGTAAGTTGTGTTGAAGCCAGTGGGACTTCTGAGTGGACTGCATAGGATTGTGTCATGAGTAAAGGGGGGAGAGATTTATACGATCTGAAGAGAAATCAGAGTTGCTTATATTATTGAAGACAAAGTTGATATTGTCAGGAGCTCGTCCTACACTCGAGTAGGACCCTGGCAGAGACACATGCCTGACTGGCATGTTCCCTCCCTTCTGGTTGATCGTTCGGGAGCTTCAAAAGCTTTCTTCTGCCTGAACATCACAGCGACCGATGGCAACAGACACCGGCACACTTAGGGATCCGCAGAGTCTTTGCAGCTTGTGTAACAGACCTCAGCAACTCAGCATTTGGGCTAATCTACTTTATTTACACATAAACACACACGGAGCACTGCAACATGCCTCCCTCTCTCTCTAGCATCAGACAGCAAAGAGAGAAAGAAAAAAGGACAATAGTCCTACTTCACGGAACACAGTAGCACAAACATCCTGTCTCCGTCACTTCCCACTCTGTGGAGTCAAAACATACACCGTCATGTGATAGACAAAAATCCCATGACTGCAATCACGGAGCAGGAATTCTAACAGATATGTCTCATTAGAAAAACAGCAACGTCACTGACATTTATGAATAACAATAATTACAGAATACCCCCTGGACTTTCTGTGTGAAAAGGAATTAATTCAAGACATTTGGGTTGGAAGATTGGGAAAAGTGCCTAACAGAAAGGAGATCAGTTGGATGCCATTCTAGAGTGAATATTAAAAACAAAATATTTTATGTAGCTGACAGATGGAAAATCAGAAGTTCTCTTTCTTTCTTTCTTTCTTTCTTTCTTTCTTTCTTTCTTTCTTTCTTCTCTTTCTTCTCTTTCTTCTCTTTCTTCTCTTTCTTCTTTCTTCTCTCTTCTCTTTCTTCTCTCTTCTCTCTTCTCTCTTTTTCTTCTGCTCTGGGCTGCTTTTGGAGTCCAAGGATTACACACACATGAAGGTTGTGGATGGCTGATGAAAGGAACCTAAAAAGGAAGACCTTCCAGCATGAGAGAAGAAAGGAAAGCTGCCAGGTGGGAGCTGGGAGGACCCTCTACTTTCTGTGTGAGACAAGGGTTAAGAAATACCTTTGAGAGAGGACTCTGCATTTCCTTTTTCTTTATTTTATTTAGATTAGTTTCTTTTATCTTACTCCATCATGACAATGCTTCAATAATCTCTTCTTAGTATTTCTGTGTGTGTAAAGGATTGCTCTGTGAGCTACAAATCAAGAAATTATATTTCACTGCCGCCACAAGATCACTAGGTGATCTTGCACATGCCCTGTCTACAATGTGGGCAGAATAACTGACCTACCATACAGATTATTATAAAACAATATATGCAAAGCAGCTGGAGTGGCTAAAAGCACTAAACAAATACAAAGTGTATTTCTTATCAGAAGCTAAGGATGACTTTTATAGTTGGATAGGCATGTTGCACAGATTATGACAGCAACTGCGTACAGGAAAAGATACACACCACGCAATATATAATGGGTGGTGAAATATATTTTGGTCCGAGGGCCACATTCCTTCTGAACAACGTTCTGGGGGCCATTTGCCAGAACGGAGCCAGAGCCAGGGGGGAAAGTGGGCAGTGCAATGAATGTGCATTTTGACATTGTACAGTGGTCTACTTTTTGAACGCACACCCACCCTTCTCTGTCCTCCATGCAGGGAAGCAAGGTGCACTCTTAAGAGTTCAAGAACATATTCCAGCCAGGAAAAAATATTCAAGGGTTGTGGGGCAAACCAGGAAGCCAGGGCAGGAAAGTCCTGAAGGCCAGTTGGAGAGGCATGGAGAGCTCCTTTTGGCACTTAGGCCTGAGATTCCCCACCTCTGGTATACAATATTGTCAGTTTGCATTTCTTAGTGCAGAAAGTATTGATCTGACGTCTAGAGATCTTTCCTATTGTACTTAATTCAAGAGGGTTCTGGAAGCTGTTCTGTGTGAAAGAAGCAAGCAGAAGATTCATAATGTTTGGGTTATTCCTTCAGAGAAGCTGGGCACAGCTGACTTAAACTGGTTCTGCTATCTCTTCAGTCAAGGTCATGCTGACTGTAAGGCCAGAAAGAGCCTGGTTTCATTTTTGCTTTCTATCTCACTTCCTTCTGGTGTGGTGTTATGTATATAGTACACTTAGTGTTAAGGTTTTAGACTTATTATAAGTTATTATAAGTATTGTGAGAGCTGGACCATAAAGAAGGCTGATCGCTGAAGAATGGGTGCTTTTGAATTATGGTGTTGGAGGAGACTCTTGAGAGTCCCATGGACTGCAAGAAGATCAAACCTCTCAATTCTTAAGGAAATCAGCCCTGAGTGCTCACTGGAAGGACAGATCGTGAAGCTGAGACTCCAATACTCTGGCCACCTCATGAGAAGAGAAGACTCCCTGGAAAAGACCCTGATGTTGGGAAAGATGGAGGGCACAAGGAGAAGGGGACGACAGAGGACGAGATGGTTGGACAGTGTTCTCGAAGCTACCAGCATGAGTTTGACCAAACTGCGGGAGGCAGTGGAAGACAGGAGTGGCTGGCATGCTCTGGTCCATGGGGTCACGAAGAGTCGGACACGACTAAACGACTAAACAATTGTAAGTTTAACTTAAGTCTGCTGCAACTAGATTTCTTATGGACGGTTCTAATCCTGAATGTATTGGATTTGTGACCTTAATGCTCATTTGCCTCCAGTAGCAGTAAAAGCTCTGCTGGATTAAATATAATTGCCTCTGGTCTATTTATTGGGGATCCTGCAATGTATTTAAGTTTTTACTCTGCTAACTATACATTGGAAACTGCTCTGGATCAATATTGAGTGGAGTTCCATGACAAATATGAACAGTAAGAGTCTCTGAGAGGGAAGAGTCTCTGCATGTTGTCGGTCACCAGAGAGTAGCTTCCGGCCAGCTCCCTTGCTTTAGGAGTCACTAGGGCAGATACGCTGCGTTCTGTGGATTTCATTTGAGGACGATTGCTTTCATAATACTCAAAATCCAATTATACATATTTTCAAAGTCAGCAACATCTACATGATACGGGCTTTCACAAAAAGTAGAGCAGTAAGCAATGAATCTTGTGTAATAAAGAAAATGTCCCGGTATTTACCATTCCAAAATATTGTGAATAAAACGAATATTTCAATAAACGTGTTTGCTGTCTACCAAGCATTATTTTATAGCAAGTTAATCTGGATAAAATGGCAGTGTTCCATATTCTACTGTACCATTCTGATACTAAGAGGGAAGCTCTTCACATACAGTTTGCTGCTATACGTACCATATTTTTTCGTGTATAAGACTATGTTTTTTACTGGAAAATTAAGTTTAAAATTGTGGGTCGTCTTATACATGGGTAGGGCCTAGGGATGACGTGGGATTGGTTGATACTGCGAGCCAGAGATGGTCTGCAGCGTATTATTGATGCAGGGGTGGTGTTGATTTGGTGTTGCTGCGGCAATTGGGCGGTCAATAGGCTGTTTTGACGGTGTGGGAACATAGGAGTGTGTGAGCGTCGGCCAGGCGGGTGAGTGAATTTTGGCAAGCCCCCCTAAGGAAAGCTCAACAACTCTGCGCAATCTTCCACTTTCTTAATTTTTAGTCCCCCAAAATAGGGGGCGTCTTATACATGGGGGCGTGTTATACACAGAAAAGTACGGTATTTTAGCAGTCAGAAGTAGGCTCACAACAATTTCAAGATCAATTTCATTAGTCAAGTCCTTTACATAACGTAACACTATTCTGGGATCATTGTTGGCATACGTCTGTCTTGAGAGTCAGTTTTCCTTCTGGTAAGCTTTTGAATCCCTGTATGGAACTATTTCCTTCTGTGTCCACCAACTTAGGAGAGAAACAATTCAGTGAATGCTACCAATTTCATTGCCTAATAATGCGACAGAACATTAGGAAACCCCTCGTCTCCTTTTGTTACAGTATCTTTTTATATATTGATGTCCCCTCTTAACTACTGCACTTCCAGCAGTGAATGAGATCGTTACGACACAAAATAAACACGAACTTCTTGCTAGCCTGTTACTTTGCTAGCCTGTTACTTTGTTTAATTCTGCATATTTGGAAAAATAACCAGTGGTTAATCAAAAGGAAAATGCAGCGGAGGCTATTGAACGGTACTCTGACCCCGCAGTCCGATGGTCCCTGATGTATTCATGTCCAGAGACCTGACAAAACATCTGTGGGAAGGCTAAGAATGAAAGCAAGCTGTGGCTTTTTCACGGGGCTCTATTGTCCTTCTGGAGCTGAATGGCTGTTACTGCTGCAAGGGCACTTCCGCTTTCTATGTCCCTGTTCACAATGGGTCCCCAGCATCAACAATGTCTACTCTCAGTTCCATAGGCATGGGAGCAGATGTTGTAGCCTTCCTTTATGTCACTTGACATTAGAGAGCTATGTTGCTATCCTGCAGCTTGTACAGGGAAGCAGCCCTTCCACTCCAAAGGGGATGTATTTGTCAAAAGTTATCAAAGGAATAATCAAACAGAGCGCATCTGAGTCCAAAATAACAGATTCAACTATTGGAAGCCGATAATTAGACCAAGCTTAAGTTTAATGAGTTAATTAAAGCTGCTTGTCTCTGTCACCAGCGTGAATCGATAAAGAAGACGTATAAAAGCCCAGTCACAGTGCTGGTTGTTTTAATCTCCTGAAATTGGTTCCTCGGTTGATGCGTTTCACTGCCAGTTTTGAGAACAATGCAAATCATCACTCTTTCCCAATATAAAATCAGAGCACCATTGTTCATTGCTGATTAGCTCTATGTTACTAAGGGTGTATGGGGCGTTAGGGGAGGGGTAGTAGCTCTGGTGGGGGACACATCATGCTCCTTCTAGGGCAGGGGTCTGCAACCCGTGACTCCGGAGCCGCATGTGGCTCTTTTACACCTTTGCCGCAGCTCCGGGGCGGATACTAGCAAGGGGAGGAGGCGCATTGTGCGCCCTGACACTCCCCACTGTGGCAGGCGCTGTACTGGCTGTGACGTCGCATGGGGGCGGTGCATGCGTTAGTCATGCACCGTCCCGACATCACCTTCCCGCCCGCCCGCTACATTGTAAGGGGCATGTACGCTGGTCACTGCATTGAAAGGGGGCATGTACGCTGGTCACTGTTTTGAAGGGGAGTGAAGAACACACACACAAAAAGGTAACTTGTTAATTTAACGTTTATTTCTATGAGGAGGAGTAATTCTGAGGGGTCAAACAAAGAAATAATAAAAAAAAGTGACAAAAAAGTTATTTTTATAATGACGAAGTTTTGCGGCTCCTAGTTTTTTTTCCTTCGGAAACGGGTCCAAGTGGCTCTTTTTGTCTTAAAGGTTGCAGACCCCTGTTCTAGGGTCTGTCCACCCTTGGTCCCCACCCTGAACTCAGCTCTCTCCCAGAAGCTGTCAGCATGCAACAGCGGCCACACCCTGGGAAACAGCTTCAACTGGCCAGCTAAACCAGGTGAGGATGGCCGACGGGTCTCAAACCCTTAGTGTGTTAGGGACTTCCCCTGCATACAAAGAGAGGCTCCAGAGGATTGAGTGGACAAGACCAATAGGGGGTCCAGTGGTCAAGAAGGCAACTGCCTGTGTTGCAGAGGGAAGTGAGCGGCAGATGGGGCTCATCAATCTGGGAAGGTAGCCCATCTAGGAGAAGGAAAACTCTGATGGTAAACCTCCACTGCCTTGTGGGGTAACTTCAGGAGAAGAAAAATCTAAGGAGTAAACGCTACACAAATCCAGAGTGGAGTCCCTAAGACGGTTGGGTGGCACCTTGTATGCCTCCTTCTGGCAACTCCTGCAGCCAAGCTGGTGCCCAAAGTGCTGTTCTGCTTTCCTTTGGACCTCATACACAAGACCAAGAGTGGGTTCTTGTTTTCCTGGGCAGCCCAGGACGTCCATACACACTGCCCGGACTTGCATCCTGGGGAGGTCACTTTGGTGCTGCTAACACAGTGGTTTGACCTCACCCCTGGAGGCACACTCCATTGTCTCTCGAGACAGACGGATGCCAACAGCAACTAAGGCAGTTCCATGCACAAATAGGAGCAAGCTCTTCCTAGAGTCTCACTACACCAGTAGATGCTACGTTGTGCCAATATGGGAACCTTTCTGGTTCAAATAATCCCTCAGCCTGCGACCTGCCTTACAGGCCTTTTCCACCCGGCCTGGGAGGGTGGGGCCCTGACTGACTGCAGCTACATAGGATGAGGCTGCTGTACAGACACTTAGACTGGGGTATTGTTTGGGGGGGGGTTGTGGTGGTGGTGGAATTTGTTGCTGTTATTGATATTATTTTTTTGTATCTTTATTTTAGACCTTATGATTTATGTGGAAATGGTGCAATTTCATTGCGTACTTTTTGACTTATGTTTATTGTTTATGACTACTTCTGTTGTGTGGGTTTTTTCATGTTGTAAGCTGCCTTGAGCATGGTTTGAACTATGGAAAGGCAGCATACAAACAAGTGTTGAAATGTAGAATTTAAGGTCTGCAGGGCAAAAGGCTGCCTGTGTTTTTCTTATGAATCAGTAAGTACTAGATCAAACAAAGGTCTGTATAGTAAAAGCTATGGTTTTCCCAGTAGTGATGTAAGGCAGTGAAAGCTGGACCATAAAGAAAGCTGATCGCCGAAGAATGGATGCTTTTGAATTCTGGTCTGGAGGAGACTCTTGAGAGTCCCATGGACTGCAAGAAGATCAAACCTCTCCATTCTGAAGGAAATCAGCCCTGAGTGCTCACTGGAAGGACAGATCCTGAAGCTGAGACTCCAATACTTTGGCCACCTCATGAGAAGAGAAGACTCCCTGGAAAAGACCCTGAAGTTGGGAAAGATGGAGGGCACAAGGAGAAGGGGACGACAGAGGACGAGATGGTTGGATAGTGTTCTCGAAGCTACCAACATGAGTTTGACTAAACTGTGGGAGGCAGTGGAAGACAGAAGTGCCTGGCATGTTCTGGTCCAGAGGGTCACGAAGAGTCGGACACGACTAAACGACTAAATAACAACAACAAGTACTAAATCAGGCTTCCTCAACCTCGGCCCTCCAGATGTTTTGAGACTATATTTCCCAGAATCCCTGACCACTGGTCCTGCTAGCTAGGGATCATGGGAGTTGTAGGCCAAAAACATCTGGAGGGCCAAGGTTGAGGAAGTCTGTACTAGATGCATGGATGATGCTGTATAAAACCACAATGTCAAGCTCATGTTGACTATTGCATGGCATCTCTCCATTCTTGCTCTATCCTTCCCCCATTCAAAGTCTCTCTCACCACACCATTCTTCTCACTTTCGACATGGATCCTTTTCGGAGAATGGGGTGGCATCATAACTAAAGCAGAACCTTGTAATGTTCATTAACATGCACAATTCATTCTGCCGCTTTTGAACTCGAGTCCTGCTAGTTATGGAATGTTCATTTTTTTGGTTTATTCCCCTTGTTGTTTTTATTCAATATAAGCTTAAAAAATTCCTTAAGAGGTAAAGAAAGCTAGCCCTTGCTTGTCTTTGTTACCTGTGGTTGAAATGTTCATCCTCATCTAATATATCTCCTAAGTGTGCCCTTGCATATAAATTACATATTTTGGCAGAGATGCTGATGTAAAAAGGATTACTACAATAGATTGAAAAATAAAACAGATTTATCTCAATTCATCAGCGGGAGGAGTTTAGTCCTCAGTATGGATGGCATGCCAGGCTGTCAGATACTAGAGGTGAAAGACGGTTTAAATAAGAGAAAGTGTAGCTCATGCAATGTAATAATGGCCAATGTATCTCGTGTTGCTAGCAATACAGGCAAATAATTGGCTGGTTAGTTCAGATCAATATGAGAAATTCATCTCTGCCCAAATACAATACCTCTTTTTGGCCCCTCTTCCTCTCTTCGAATTGCTAAGTAAGAATGCTGCAAGGAGAGAAAAGCTGCAACTCCACTGTCAAGATCTAATCTCTCCCAGCAACCCTGAGTCCCTGTGGCTCCTTTCATAGCCCACAATCAGCAGTTCCACTGACCTCTGTCTTGCCTTGATTAATTTATCGGCTGTCATCCAGTCCATTACCACTGCCATGCACTGATTTAGTACTCTTCTAGTCTTCTTGGAAATGGATGGGAAAAAGAGTTGGAAGCTATCCACATATTGGTGGCACTGCACTCCGTACCTCAAGACGAGCTCCTCTAGTGGTGTCATGAAGATATTAAACAGCATGGGGAACAAGATAGACCCCTGTGGGACATCACAGGTCAATGGCCTAGGTGTAGAACAGTAGACTCCCAGCACCGCTTTCTTGGAGTCCCCTTGCAGGAATGACCAGAACCAGTGTAAAATAGTGCCCCTCATCTTACCCAGGTTTCCCCAAAGAATACCATGGTTGGTGGCATGAACAGCTGCAGAGAGATCCAGCAGAACCAACAGGGACACACTACCCGACTCTAGTTTCTGGTGTCGGTCACCCTCCAAGGCTGATTCTGTACCATAATCAGGCTTGAAGTTAGAAGTGGATCCAGATACCTTATACAGAAGGACTCTCTGGAGGTGAGTCACAAAACTGTGCCCTTGAGCGCCTTGATCAAGAGTGGAATGTTGGAGAGGGCTTGGACATTGTCTAATATGGTAGGAATCAGAGGTGGCTTTTTTCAATAAAGGTCTTAAACAGCTTCCTGAAGGCTCACTGTGGTATCTAAGGAGGTTCTTTCCTTAACCACCATCATAGACCTTTTCTGGTTGTTTCAAGCACTCAAGAATGGCAAGTGCTAAACATGATTTGCTTCACTTGTTCAAGAATCCAACTGAAAGATGCACCAAAACAACAAAGTGGGCAATCACCCAACTTACATAACTGATTCTATTCTAACTGTAGCATCAAAGAGAACAGATCTGAGTAATTTTATCCACAGTGCCCAGCAAACTGGTCACAGCAGGCAACTCAACGACCTTTCTTCCTGTCCCAAAGTAAAATGCAGTATTGTACAGTGGTTCCCAACCTCACCTTATGGATGATAATGGCTGAGGGACTTTGTGGATAACTTGATGATTTTTATACTTAGATGCGCAACTGTAATGCACTGTACTAGATGATGCATGATTTTAACTGTATTTTTACAGACCTGTTATGAACCACCTGAATCATCACCATTGTTTTATCTGCATGCCACCATTCCAGAGTTAAAACCATGCTCAGGGCAGCTTACAACATGGAAAGATTTCCATAATTACAAATGAAAGTGGTCATAAACTATAAATAAACCATTTCAAATGGTACACAACCAAACTGAACAATTTCCACATAAATAATAATATATAAAAAGAAAAATATTAAACATTAAAATCAATAACAGCAGCAAAGACCCCTAAACTAGTGGTTCTCAACCTGTGGGTCCCCAGATGTGGTTGGACTGCAACTCCCATCATCCCTGACTACTGGTCATGTTGGCTAGGAATGATGGGAGTTGTAGTCCAACAACATCTGGGGACCCACAGGTTGAGAACCCCAACCCAAGAGTCTGTTAGGCAACCTCAGTTTTCATAGCTGGAGTCAGTCAGGGCCCTGCCCTCCTATCCCAGGCAGAAAAAACGGCCAGCAAGGCAAGGAGGAGGTCTTACAACCAAGATGGTCTCTGGCTTCTTCAGCAGCCTCAGCTTTTGTAGCTGGAGTCAGTCACAGCCCTGTTCTCCCAGGCCAGGTAGAAAGAGGCTAGCAAGGTAGGGAGCATGTCCCCCACGACTGATAGCCAAGATGACTGAAGCTCATGAACCACTGGTGATCCATAGACCAGTTTGGGAACCCCTGATGTAGTAGATCACTTAGTTCCTTCAGCTCTGCTGCACATCTCCATGAGGCTACAATGGTGGTAGACAAGTAAGTTTCCTTTGTCCCAGTTACTACTACAGCATAGGTCCTACCAAGAACTTTAGCTTGTGCTCCATCAGATCTGCCATGAGTCATTAGAATATAAATCTGTCATGTGAATTATATTCTTATTTGCTATGGGCTGTGAATTTTCATTTCAGCCTTTGTGTTCTCTGCTCTGAGATCCTCAGATGAAGGGCAGCCCATAAACATTTAAAATAAATAAATACTGACATTGCTCAGGAGTCTAAATTCCCAAGATGTTGATGCTACAAAAGACAGTAGCAGTGTATATTAAAAAAATATTATTATTACTCACATTTAAGGTATTCTCTCCATATATTTATAACAGTATCAAGCTTCATCATCGCCATCTCTTTCAAAGTTCTCTTGGTACCTTGAGATAGCATTCTCTCCTCAAAATAACTAGCGGCATTTATGACCGTTATCACCCTCGTAAACGTCTGAACTAAACACTTTCTCGGCAGCAGATATTAACATAGAACACAAGTTCATTAGCAGTCAATAAAACACTTGTTAGTACGTATAGATGGGAAATCTTCCCAGAAATAATAGCTGTGTTGACATATCTTCCCTCAGTCTCTAAAGTAATGTTAGTATTTATAAATAAAACATACTCCAAGTCTGACTTTTAACAGACTCACAGAAGTAAGTCCTATTGAATTCAGTAAGGCCCAGGTAACTGCAGCCTCCGTTATTAATACTAATAAGCTGGGAGCGTTTGCCAAAGCAAACAATAATATTAATACAGGTTCTTCTAGGCTATAAAGCTCTGTTAAGGCCTAAGGTCTTCTCAGTCATATATAGCAGCATCAGCATCCATTCTCTTCATCTTTAAAATGATGTTTAATGAAGAATAAAGCTACCAGTGGCTATTAGTCATGACTGCTCTGCTTCCACTGTGGGATGCATTTGGCCTCTGAATATTGGTTGCTAGGACCCAAAGGGGAGGGTCCTGTTGTACTCAGATTCTGTTTGCAGGTTTCTTGTGGGCTTCTGGTCAGCCACTGCAAGAAAAGGATGCTATTTGGCCCAGAAATGGAAACAAGAAGAAATGCCTACGATTGAAGAATGGAGATCGAAATTAATGGATTACGCGGAACTGGACAGATTGACAGGGAGGATTCGCAACCGACGAGACCAAAGATTCACTGAGGACTGGAGTAAATTTATAGAATATATTAAAAATATTTGTGATAATGATATAACGTTTGTAAGTTTTCAAGAAGCTCTGTAAGAAGGTTTGGTAGAAATATTGTTTAAACAACATGGTAAGATAAGATATATATAGTGCAATATAAATTAAGAAATGTGAAGATTTGTGATAACTACAGAAAATTATCAGACATGTTGATGGAAGTCTAAAAGAAAAAAAGATGTGTGATGAGTTTTTGATGTTTAATGACGTTATAAATTTGTTTTTATTGGAAAATTAATAAAAATCATATAAAAAAAAGAAAAGAAAAGGATGGGCTTTTGGACTGATCCAACAGAGCTGTTCTTCTCTTCTTACGACATTAATATTTTGCAAGTGAGAAGCTCTCTGAAAAGATAATGTTAATAGTGCTAATAACTGTTATTAGTAGATGCAGTCAATAAAGTGCTGTTTGTGCTTAGAATTATTATTAATGTTCAGGTTTACAAAGAAGATCTTCCCAAAGGCTGAGCAGTATTCATATCCTTTTTTAAAAAAGCTTGAATATCAGCCCCTTTGAGATTTATAGCACAAAAAGTATTCCCAGAGAGTAGTTGGTGTCAGCAGACAACAGACATTTTTATACAGTCTGCCATTTTGACTAATGTACCCATTTGTGCCAGCAGCTTTCCTTAAAACGATGCAGCTTTGTGTATTAATTTCAGCAGTATATTCATTTTTATGCTCGTTTCCCTAATACATGCATTTTTGTAAACATAGCTTGTTTGGCGAACCGCATCACAAAATTCACATAAGTGCAAATTTGGAGGGATGAGTGTGTTCCAGTTCTCATATTGTTTCCGAAAGTGCCAACTGGATAGTCCTGGTTTCAAATGAGACCTAGATCAAATTTCTTTCCCATCCCTACTTGCAATAAAGGGTAGGTTTTTTGTTTTTGTTTTGCATTGATGTGTTGGTTTTGGCATGGCTGGTGTGTGAGTGCAGTGGGTATTGGTGACGTGTTCGAGTCACTGTGTGGTTGTGGTGTCCTGGACTGGTTGGACGCAGAGAAATGGTGGGAGGAACCAGCTGGGGAAGCCGCAGGGGAAGAAGGCTCAGAGCCACAATGAGTGGTCAGAGGGAGAAGAGGGAGAAGAATGGGAGGAGTCAGAAGCTGGTGATGTAACAGGTCTTAGTGAGCTGGGAGAGCCTGTGGCAGAGAGAAGCCCAGAATCAGAGGCAGAAGCTGAAGCAAGAGAGGAGGGAGGGCAAGAGGCAGAGATGAGTCCATCTAGTGAAGAGGCACAGGTGTGTCCCTATCCTGCTGCAACAAGCTCCCCCCCTCCTTGTCTCCCAGAACCAGGAGAAGCATGAAAAGTGTGAAGGAGAAGTCAGTTTCGCATAGACACAGTTTCATATTGCTTGGGAAAACCCTGGAGAGGAGGAGAATTGGGCAGCTGTGGAGAAGTGGGGACCTTCAGTCTCAGTAACTGTTTCATGAGGACAAGACCTACCAGAGATTAGCTGCTGCGCTCATTCGGCCTGACACTCCTGTGCAGATCCTGTTTTTGCTAACAAAGAGTTAACTTCACTTGCTTGGTGTGATTTACAGCTGGCTCACTCCTGTCAGAGGTGATGCTGCTGACACATACCTTTTTTAAATGATGTTGCCCAGGGGTGTGGGTGCCTCATCATTGGGGAATAAGGCTATCAATGGTTACTAGCCATGATGGCTCTGCTCTGCCACCACAGTTATGGGCAGTATGCTTCTGTATAGAAACTGCAGGAGCGGCAAGCACTCTTGCGCTCGGGTCCTGCTTAATGAAGTAGATGGCCATTGGCCTGACTGAGCCGGTTTGTCTGAAGTTCTTATGTTTCACAAGCTTTTGGTTCCACTTAAAAGTCTCTTTAAGTCTCGTCCCTGAACAGAAACAATTATTTGAGGATCTGAGACACTTTACTGAGAGTGCCCAACAGCGCCAGCCCTAGATGTCTTGCTGCTGTAGGGAGAATGCCACCATGCCCCTTCCCACCCCATCATTGCAACTGTAACCACGATGCAACAGCAATGGTGAGGGCAATGGGGCTGTGTTGGCAGTGCGGGTGCAGCCCTGGAGGGGCTGGCAGCTGCATGGTGGGCAAGGAGGCGAGGAGCAGGGGATGGATTCACCACCTGAAGTAAATGGCTTCACCTCGCCTAATACATGGGCTTCCCTAGTGCCCAAACAGGTAGGATGTCATCTGTCAAACTGATAGTGTTGTAAAATACAGCTACTAGCTCACACTTGTGTGCATGAAAGGGTTAACCTGAGCCCTGAACTCAAGTTGCCAGAGTGGGTCTCAGCTGCCCCTGCTTCCCTGCCTTCTCTGTCTGCTTCTTTTCTTGCTTCCTGGAACAAGAAAGGAGCCATGTGGCTTGGGCTCTCAACTCTGCAAATGCTGCAAGTGAACCGAATCTCTCCAAATTAGGAGGTTTTATAGCCTGCACTTTTGCTACTCAAAATATTGTATAGTCCTTTTGTAAGGAAACAAAGTTCTTTTCTTTTTAACTCATCTTGAACCTTTTTATCTTAACTTTACTGCCAGCAGATGGAGACTTGTTTGCTGTAACGTCTGGAAATTCTGTGAGTAAAATATCCACTTTTATTTTGGCAAAGCTGTGTCTGTGATTTATTCTAGCCTAAGTATTTTTGTGGGGAACATTTGTTTAAAGGTAGATGAGGGCAGATGTAAAACTAGCAAAGTTTTAATGTGCTTGGAGGAATCACCATTGTGCTTAACTCTGCTATGAGAAAGTAAGAGATCTGTCTTCCACACCTCTTTCTCCAACAGATAGACCAGCCTACCCAAAGTTATATGCTGGAATGTTACTTTTCTAAACGTTTCTGAATTTGCTGAGCACTCTTTGAGGTTTACATTTATTTATCTGCCTTGCACATCAGAACATAACACACTGGGTACTTCAGAAAGGCAATATTGAAAGAAATAGCACCTCAGACTGTCAAAAGGTGAAAGGAAAATAGCATTCGAAACCTTGTGGTGGTGCTGCTGTTTTGCTTATTTTAAGGATGTTAAATGAATTTCTTTTAAAAAGGGCTCCCACTGGCTGTTTTTAAAGGGAGATCCAGGTTACCCACAGACAGTTAAGAAAGGTTTCTTGGGGATCGGGGAACAGGGTGTGTGAATCAGCATGGCTCCTTCTAAATCTCACTGGTGCTGTTCCTTCTATCATTTTAAAACAGGTTACCTCTTAAAAAGGAGAGAGAGACACTCGTATTGAAAAGAGATATTCATACTGACAAGGTCTGAGCATAGTTACTTCCAGTCAAGCAATGAAACCTGGGCAAAGATTTGTAGTGATGAAATATTATCCATGGGAATAAAATTGTTTGCAATACTTTTCTTCTGTCAAATACTAAATGATATTAGGCACTCTGTGAGGACAACAGTCATGTTTATTTCCAGCTGATGTATTCACTTACAAAGGAATTACATGTTATGTCACAAAACTCTCATTTCTTCATGTAAACAGTGTTTGGGGAAAAAAAAGTGGTTTGGAAGTTGGGACCCAATTAAACAAAACCAAAGAGGAATGGATTCTTCAAGTAAAAAAAAAAAATTCCAGAAGGGTAGCTCTGCGTGAGTCTTTTTGCAACAAAGAGTCTTGTTGTGGCACCTTTAAGATTAAAAAGACTAAAATTTATTGAGGCATAAGATTTTGTGGAAGTGGGCTGTAGATTATGAAAGCTTATGCCACAATAAATTTGTTTTTCTTTTAGGTGTCACAGACTCTGTTGCTTTTCTTTAGCTTTTTAAAAAAGAGTTCTGTATTATGATAATAATCCATAACTTAAAAAAACCCAAACAAAAACTTACACAGAAAGCAGATTTAAATTGACTTCAAAAAAACGTTGCACTTTCCCCATTCGAGGCAAAGGACAGCTCAGCGTAGAAGTTAAGTGGAGGGATGTACACCATTTGGAGTGAGCCCTGCATAAAATGGCCAGGTTGACTATTTTATGATATAGAAAAGTGATCTCTACAAAATGGCATCAGTTCAGCCATCTTTCTCACAATGTAAATATTGGTTCCCGTTATCCCTAATCAGAGGGTTTAGGAAGAAGTTAAGGCTGAACATTGTGAGGCTGGACGGTTGAGAATTGCACAAACTTTTCATCAGCACATAACAATTGTTTCAAAATTGGTCCTTATGAGGTAAATATTGGCTCCCAGAGAAGATGTACTGGGTGTGCCATTCCCTAAACCTCCCAATAGTTTAGAACAGGGGACAGCAAACTTTTTCAGCAGGGGGCCAGTCCACTGTCCTTCAGCCCTTGTGGGGGGCCGGACTATATATATATATATTTGGGGGGGATGATGGAAGAGCGCCACGAGCCCCAATGGCTGCTTGCCAATGGTGTCTTGCGAGTGGCAGGGGCTGGCGGCACGATGAGTGGTGCGCAAAAGGGCTCCAGAGAGGGGCTGCTTAAAGTGGCGGCTGCCGCTGGCACCAACAAAGCCCAGCCCCCTTCCTCCTCTAGGCAGGGCAGGGAGAAGCCAGGAGGAGGGAGGGAGGAGGCGCTGCCACCACCGCCGTGTGAAGGAGAGGGAAAGAACGCGCGTGCTGGCGATCCACGCAGTGATTCCCAGACCATCTGCAGGCATAGCTGTCATCCTTCCCTTTTTTGCGGGAAATTCCCTTATTCCAGCACCATTTCCCGCTGCTTCCTGCTTCTATCCCGGATTGTTAGATATCCTGTAGACTGTCCCTGGGACAGGTGAGGCTGCTGATCCCTTATTTTCGCGGCTGCTGATCCCTTATTTTCAAATCTGAAAGTTGACAGCTATGTCTGCAGGCTGGATCCAGAAGGCCCCTGGGCCTGATCCGGCCCGCGGCCCTTAGTTTGCTGACCTATGGTTTAGAATGAGTTTTCCGAAGAAGCTACAACTCCTGTAAGACATTTTATTCACCATATCTTTTATTTTTCTGATTTACATAGTGTGACTTGGGTTTCTGGACTAAATTAACTAAAAGATCCTCAGTTTCAGTGGTCTTTAAAATGCAGCACCTTTATGGAATGACTCATTAGTGTGTGTGTGCCATTTGCATCGTTTATAGTTTCTGCTTTGAGTTGCTATGGTAATGAAATGGCAGCTCTCTTCCGAAATAAATACTAATGAAAAACTATCAAAGGCAAATGGCAAGGTTTAAAATGTATCTGCCCTGAGGCAACATAATTTGGATTTTTTTTTTTTTTAAAATGTATCCCATTTGCAGGTTTCACTAGAATAAAAAGCAACTGGTGAAGTGTTATCACATTTCAAACTATCCGTCTCCTTGGGAATTGTAGGAATGATCCCCCAACCTGATTCAAAAACCACCCATCACTTTTTGGATGAGAGGGAGAGCAGTAGTGGCAGCTGACAGCTTCAGTCTTTTGAACGAGGAATCAGCTGTGAGCAGTTGCAAGGCTGCCATCAGAAATGAAATAAATAACGTGAGACTTTTGGAGACTGGGTTGAAATGTGACCACTATTACATAGAAGCAATGCCTCCTTTGCCATGAAGTCAAATGCACACTTTTTTGGGGGAAGTCCAGCGTAACGTTTAAACGCAGCCAGATGGCATTGCAGAAAATATTTCACTTTTTTTGGATTTACTAGCCTAATAGATACAGCAACCAAAACATTCTTATACCAAATATTAGAGGGCAGTGCTGAGGATGTGCGTGGTGCTGTGGTCTAAACCACTGAGCCTCTCGGGCTTGCAGATCGGAAGGTCGGCAGTTCGAATCCCCATGACAGGGTGAGTTCCTGTTGCTCTGTCCCAGCTCCTGCCAACCTAGCAGTTCAAAAGCACACCAGTGCAAGTAAATAAATAGGTACCTCTGTGGCGGGAAGGTAAATGGAGTTTCCATGCGCTCTGTTTTCCATTACGGTGTTCTGTTGCGGTCAGTGGCGTAGCATAGGTTGTCAGCACCCGGGGCAATGCAAGTAATTTGTGCCCCCTAACCCGTGGATTTGCGCCCCCTAACCCATGGATTTGCCCTAACCCCAGATGTTGCGCCCGGTGCGGCCGGCCCCCTCTGCACCCCCCACGCTACGCCACTGGTTGCGGTTTAGTCATGCTGGCCACATGACCTGCAAAGCTTTCTGCGGACAAACGCCGGCTCCCTCGGCCTGAAAGCGAGATGAGCACCGCAACCCCATAGTCGCCTTTGACTGGACCTAACCATCCAGGGGTCCTTTACCTTTTTACTTTACCTATACCAAATATTATAGGGCAGTGCTGAGGCTGCCTCAGCCACGGAGGAAAACTGCTTTCCCCCATGGATCTGGTTTATAATTTGATTGACAAGCTGTTGCAGCCCTTGTCTTAGTCTCCAGCAGCATTGGTTCTGCAAGCTTTTTACAAGCTACAACTGTAAAAAACAAACCCCACTTTGTGTTCTCAGTGACTTATAGAAGGCGCCCTGTTATTTTGTATGTATAAGGAACTACTATTTTTTTAAAAATGGAAAAATTGGGGGACAAGGTAATATGGGTAAGTTTAGATGACGGGTCTTGCAAATGTCAGGTCCGCTGAATCAACAGCTAACTTGATGCTCCCGAACAATGTGCTGCTCAGCTCAAAACCAAGTCCAGGATACTTTGCCTCTTTTCACCCATGCCCATTTCCTGCTACAGCTGATAAGTGGTTAGTTCCTGTAGTATTAGAAAATCAAAGGCCTGAGATTACTATGTTTATCCTTAATAGACACACAGCTTTTTCGGATGTGCTTGCTTCGTGCCGAACTTTTTAACGGCCCGCCAAATCTCTCGGAGTTTACGGTATTATTTTGTAGCTCTGGAAGCTGTGGCTGAAGAGAGGCAAATAAATGTTTCACAAAAAATGTTTTACATAAATAAATCTTTGAGGAACAAGCAGGTAGGGATGGATGAACCTGCCGCTTTTGCTTTCCCTCTGTGCTTCCAATCTTCTGTTCGCCTCATTTCTGATTCAGTTTGTAATTCTATTTTTATTTTTTATTTTTATTTCCTCATTAACATTCATAAGGGGTTTAGTGCTTGTTTCTCCTAATGTACAATTTTTTTGAAGCTGTTTCCCCCTAATTAATGTTTTTCTGTATGTTGCTTTCATTTTCAAGCACACATTCCCTGAATATACATGCTTTCGTGCACATCCCTTTGTTTGAGAACTGCTTTGTAAATATCAGAGTAAGTGTGAATTTCAAAGGGTAGCTGCGTTCCAGTTTGCATTCTCTTTCTGGAAGTGCAAATGAGAGCTGCATTTCTCCCCCATCTCTACTAAGGCAGGCTTTGGAACTGGCAAGACTTGGGCATATTTCCTTTGTTTCATCTGATTAATAAATATGCACTATCACTTTTTGCACCTTAAAGACAGCACCTTAAAAAGCAGAGACATCACCTTGCCAACAAAGGTCCGTATAGTTAAAGCTCTGGTTTTCCCAGTCGTGATGTATGGAAGTGAGAGCTGGACCATAAAGAAGGCTGATCGCCAAAGAATGGATACTTTTGAATTCTGGTGCTGGAGGAGACTCTGGAGAGTCCCCTGGACTGCAAGAAGATCAAACGCATCCATTCTGAAGGAAATCAGCCCTGAGTGCTCACTGGAAGGACAGATCCTGAAGCTGAGGCTCCAAGACTTTGGCCACCTCATTAGAAGAGAAGACTCCTTGGAAAAGACCCTGATGTTGGGAAAGATGGAGGGCGCAAGGAGAAGGGGACGACAGAGGATGAGATGGTTGGACAGTGTTCTCGAAGCTACCAGCATGAGTTTGACTAAACTGCGGGAGGCAGTGGAAGACAGGAGTGCCTGGCGTGCTCTTGTCCAGGGGGTCACGAAGAGGCGGACACGACTAAACGACTAAACAACATCACTTTTTGATTTTTGCCTTTCCTTTTCTCCCCCATGTCTGCGCTCTGTGCTCTTGAATAAAATAGTCTGGAACGGGTGGAGCAGTCCAGATGTCAGGGGACAGAGGTGTACAAACCACCTTTCCCAACAATGTGCAGGGCTGATGTCATCAGGGCAGAAAGGAGGGAAGGATTTCCTCTCTTTGTATTCCACTTTGATTTTGTTTTAAAATTATTTCATCCCCACTGGGATCAGTTCCTCTGGCCCAGTCAAACCTCTCCATTCATAGGAGCCAACTCCTAGGGGCCGAGGTCCCTTTGCCCCCCATAGAATATTTTAGGGGGGTGCCCCCCCAAAATTAATGGGCATTGCCATCAGCCACAGATGGGTGTAGTTGTTACTGTTTAGTCATTTAGTCGTGTCCGCCTCTTCGTGACCCCCTGGACCAGAGCACACCAGGCCCTCCTGTCTACCACTGTCTCCCGCAGTTTGGTCAAACTCATGCTGGTAGCTTCGAGAACACTGTCTCCCCATCTTGTCCTCTGTCATCCCCTTCTCCTTGTGCCCTCCATCTTTCCCAACATCAGGGTCTTTTCCAGGGAGTCTTCTCTTCTCATGAGGTGGCCAAAGTATTGGAGCCTCAGCTTCAGGATCTGTCCTTCCAGTGAGCACTCAGGGCTGATTTCCTTAAGAATGGAGAGGTTTGATCTTCTTGCAGTCCATGGGACTCTCAAGAGTCTCCTCCAGCACCAGAATTCAAAAGCATCCATTCTTTGGCGATCAGCCTTCTTTATGGTCCAGCTCTCACTTCCATACATCACTACTGGGAAAACCAGAGCTTTAACTATGAATAATAAAATGATGATGATGTCATCATGTGATCAATTATGGGGTGTGGGGCTTACCCTGCCCCCCAATATTTTATTCTATTTAGCATCCCTGTCTCTGCTACTGCAAGATTCAGGGCTGGGAATTGCCTGTATGTTCAAAATATGCCAGAGTGTCTCTGGGTCTGGGTTTGAAGACATATGGGGCCATCACTTTGCTAAGGCGAAGCAGGTGGGATCTTGTCTGTTCCTGGATGGGTGACCCACCTGGGAACTCCAGGTATGTAGCTTTGGGCTCCATGTTGGAAGAAAGGTGAGGCATAAATGCAAGAAGAAGAAAAATGCAAATGTGTCACACAAGAGTTGCAATAAACTTTTGCTTGTGCTGCTCTTGTGAAAATTATGCCCCTGTATTTTATGGCCGTTCCAGAGGCAGAAATCACAGTTTACCTGCATCACGTCAGTTTGTCCTCTTTTTCTCCTGGCTCTTATATTAAAAGGGGGTGGGGAGAAGTGACAAGAAACAGCAAGTCATTGTCGACAGCAGTGGCTTGACGATTGTTATTCATCTCACTGTGGAATTCGATGCTGTTTGCTGACTCTATCTCACGGTAAATAATTTGGCAGATTGCTAATTCGGAAGAGAGGGAAAGCCCTCGGAATTTATAGCAGGAATTTTCAAAGCTGTGTTTTTTGACAACAGAGATGACTCACACTTATTCATGGCTCCTTTCTTCTGGGGGGGCTGTTGCAGGAATTCAATCCCAGATGGCAACTAGGCTGGAGAGAGAGAGAACGAGAGAGAGAGAGAGAGAGAGAGAGAGAAAATGAGTGAGAGAGAGAGAGAGAGAGAGAGAGAGAGAGAGAGAGAGAGAGAAGGGCTCTGTATTTAGAGTGCTGACAAGCCATGCAAAGAGAAATGGTTTATTATGAAGCCAGGAAATGAGGGACACCTGCATTCTCCGGGCTCAGTTTTCAGCCCTGTCCTTTGCAGTCACAAAAGCCACTTTGGGAATTACAAATTATGACAGTAGGGGAAGAGACAAGAACCAGAAAAAGAAGGTGATGCTATGCTAGACATTATTTATTATATCAAATACCTCTTGTCAGTGTGACCAAGAATACACAACAGTTGCCAGGCAACTGAAGCAGGGCATGTGCGCTGCAGAGCGTGGAGTAATGTGACCTTCAAAATGAAGGACACTAATCCTCTCTGGGTTGTTGAAAGCAACTTACGGGGGGGGGGGGGAGGTTTGACAGCCACCTTCTAACACAGAGAGGGAAGCTACCTGTGCACAGCATCTCTGCCACAAAGGATGGGGTGACTTCAAGGTGGGAGGGGCAATGGAAAGAAACAGAGCTCCCCTTTCTCTGTGGCTCAGAGGCATCTAGCAAATGTGTGCAGGCAACACTATCATTTGATAAATGGTGCGACCTTATCAATAGCACAGGGCCAAACATTTCTCTTGCTTAAATTTTATTTTTTTACCATTCCCCATCAACCGAGAAAAGAAACTGTGATGGAAAATCACTGGGGGGGGGGGGAGATTTCAGGGAAATTCTCATCAGTGTTGTGTGAGGTTTCTGTTGCACTTATTTATTTATTTTAAAGAAAAAATGTTTATATACCTCTACGGTATCCATAAAAAAAAAGGAAAATCAGAGTGGTTTACAACAACTATATAAAACCATGCAATAAAAAGCATTAAAAAAGATAAAATCAGAAATCGGCTAAATAATTATGGAAATACGTCTTATGACTTGCCTGCAGAGTAGAAAAGTTTTCAGCCGGCATTTAAGAGTCGTGGTGCAGTTGTATCTTTTTCTTCATTCTGCAAATAATCTCTCTGCTGCTCTGCAGCCTTTCTGGGCACCTCGTGCTTCCCCAAACCTTGAACTTTTCTGTAAACGGAGGAAGGCGGGAAGGCTGCCTACTGCAGGCCTGTTAGCTGTTCATCATTATTTTATTTAACTGAGAACATTCCTTTTTTAAAAAAGAAGTCAGCACAGGAAGACATTCTAAAGGTAAAAGGAGGACTTGCCTTACAAACAAATTAAGCAAGCGTATCAACTTCAGATGCTTGGTTGCCAACCTCTTCTGGCTTCCTACTTTCTTGGGCTCCATGATCACTGTAGATGCCTGCTTCTTGGGAGAAAAGCAATGACAAACCTAGACAGCATCTTAAAAAGTAGAGACATCTCCTTGCCAACAAAGGTCCGTATAGTTAAAGATCTGGTTTTCCCAGTAGTGATGTATGGAAGTGAGAGCTGGACCATCAAGAAGGCTGATCACCAAAGAATGGATGCTTTTGAATTATGGTGCTGGAGGAGACTCTGGAGAGTCCCATGGACTGCAAGAAGATCAAACCTCTCCATTCTGAAGGAAATCAGCCCTGACTGCTCACAGATCCTGAAGCTGAGGCTCCAAGACTTTGGCCACCTCATGAGAAGAGAAGACTCCCTGAAAAAGACCCTGATGTTGGGAAAGATGGAGGGCACAAGGAGAAGGGGACGACAGAGGACGAGATGGTGGGACAGTGTTCTCGAAGCTACCAACATGAGTTTGACCAAACTGCGGGAGGCAGTGGAAGACAGGAGTGCCTGGCGTGCTCTGGTCCAGGGGGTCACGAAGAGTCGGGCACGACCAAACGACTAAACAACAAACAGTTCAGTGCAGGTGGTAGTGCAAGGCTGCAGAGCGCTGGAATCATAGAATTTTAGAGCTGGAAGAGACCTCAAGGATCATCTAGTCCACCCCTGCAATACAGGAATCTTTTACCCAGCGTGGAGCTCAAACCCATGATCTTGAGATGAAGTGTCTCATGCTCTGTCAACTGAGCTATGTTCCCCAGCAAGAAATGTTGAATGGAAATAAAGACACAGCACCCACGATTTCCTCGCAACAAGATGATCTCGGCATGCACAGAAATTCTGAAGGGCCCTGTGAACGAGGCAGACAAATGGAATTATTATTATTATTATTTAAATCTGTATACTGCCCTTCACCTGAAAATCTAAGGGCAGTCTGCAACATAAAAAATGTAAAATGAAAACACACAATACATAATAAAACAACCAATGTCTAAAACTCCTGGTAGAGGACAAGGATCTAGAGATCACGCTAATAGTGGCCAAATTCTGTGCGTCTGCCATGGTACTCAGACGTTTTGGCTCCCAAACACTTGGAAGTGAGGTTTGCGAATGTTCTTTGGAACCCGAACATCTGACGGAGCTTCCGTGGCTTCCAATTGGCTGCAGAGGCTTCCTGCAGCCAATCAGAAGCCGCACTTTGGTTTCTGAATGTTTTGGAAGTTGAGCGGACTTCTGGAACGGATTCCGTTCAGCTTCCAAGATACAACTGCACTGTGAAATGGACTTTATGCCATCCAGTGATAATGTAAATATGTGAACACGCCAGATGAAATGGAAGTAAGATGGTGGCAGGAGAGCGGAGTGATTGTACTATTAGCTGCTTTGTTAGTTTGTTTTTTAAGCCTTGTCTGTTTATGGAAATGTACGGCATCCCTCCGTATCAGGCTACATTTGTCAGTTTGCAGATTTAGAGAAAATAACAGATGGCAGGAACAGTCGCCGCAGCCAGCAGCTCAGAGATATTAGCTGAGAGTCTAAACCTAGCACTGAGCAATCTGCTGCTGTAGCTCAGGCTCAGTTTGGCACTGTTTTAACAGTAGTTGTCAAGATCTCTGCCAGTACATCACTGGTAACTAGTTCATTCTGCTATTTCAAAAAACAATGGGTGAGATCCAGTGCAGGGTGAGTGAGCATCTGGTCATGCAACACAGCTTTTGTTCCCTCTACTCCTCCCTGCACTCCCCACCACTCCAAAATCTGCCCCAGAGGAGGTGCGTGTGGAAGCAGGCACAAATCTGAAGTTGCAGGAGGATTTCTGTTGTGCTGTTGAGCAGACATCATTGGATCCCACCCAATGATTAGTTTTAATAATGGTGCTCTGCCATTTCATAGCCGTCAGGATTTTAAAGCTGGTGGATGTGGACCAGATTCCAAGCAACTGTGTACCAAAGCTGGATGGAAGATGGGGAGATACACTAGGTGGGATAAGTTCTGGAGCCAAACGGTACCATATAACTAGTAGCGTTTGAATCTTTGTGGCACTCTTCGGAATCTATGCAGCATTCTTTCACTCCAGGGCTAGAGAGTGTTTTCCCCCTCTTATTCCAGTACATGTCAGAGAAGTGGATCCTAAGTCTCCCCTAGCTCACTCCCTGGGCACACAAACATTTTTCCTTCTCCACTATCAGAGTTCCAATGGCTGGTATGCACCACTGATACTTCTTTCCACACTGATACTTCTTTCCACACTGATACTTATTTCCATTCCTCGGCCCAGTATACCTGAAGGAGCGTCTCCACCCCCATCGTTCTGCCCGGACACTGAGGTCCAGCGCCGAGCGCCTTCTGGCGGTTCCCTCATTGCGAGAAGCAAAGCTACAGGGAACCAGGCAGAGGGCCTTCTCGGTGGTGGTGCCCACCCTGTGGAACGCCCTCCCATCAGATGTCAAAGCGATAAACAACTACCTGACATTCAGAAGATATCTGAAGGCAGCAGCCCTGTTCAGGGAAGTTTTTAATGTGTGACATCTTAGTGTATTTTTGGTCTTTGTGGAAGCCGCCCAGAGTGGCTGGGGAAACCCAGCCAGATGGATGGTGTACAAATAATAAATAATAAATTATTATTATTATTATTATTATTATTATTATTATTATTATTATTGAGAGTGGACCTCCTTCTCTGCAGAGAAGGAGGTTCATAATGGCCTATGACTCCTGGGACACCCTTGCAGGGACTGTAGGTGTCCTGGATTGGCTGGATGTAAAGGAATGGTGGGAGGAACCAGCTAGGGATCGCCGAAGGGAAGAAGGCTCAGAGCCAGGGGATTGGCAGTGGGGTGACAATGAGTGGTCAGAGGGATAAGAATGGGAGGAGGAGGTGTCAGAAGCTGGAGATGCAACAGGGCTTAGTGAGCTGGGAGAGCCTGTGGCAAAGAGTAGTCCAGATGATCAGAAGTTAAGGTCATATCTGAGAAACACAGATAGACAGAGAACAATATGAACACTAAGGGCAAAAGTGCACATTATGCTGTTATATGCATGTTTATTTCATAGCAGCCATAGGAGTGGAGCACCAGGAATGGGACTTTGCATTTGCGCCATGTTCCCAATGAAAATTGCCCTCAAAGGTAATATTTGCTGCAGCAGCTGGGGTGTGTGGGTGAAATGGCAGACACTTCCAAAAGGTTGTTTTTTTTTTAATGTTAATGTAATCACACATTTTATGTAATGTGTTATTTAGCTCTAAGAGGCAGTTTTAAAAATAACTCTGTGTGTGTGGATTGAATAGTGGCTGAAAATAGGCTTTTGGCTGCAATGTAGCCAATAGTAAACAAAAATGTTTCATGGTGAATACCTAGCCTAGCATCCCACCTTTGTCGCCAGTGAAGCATAGGTGGGTTCCCACAAGGCAAGACACAGCGTTGACAGCAAGAACCTTTATTGAACCACATAACTGGGAAACAGGGGCAAAGCAACCGCGTATATACGTTCCCAAAAGCCTGGGCCACTCCCACTCCCAACGTAATTGGCTGCCTAAACTTCCAAGCTGCGAATCATGACTCAGAGCTCAAGGGCCAATGGCAGAGGCCCAAATCCTGAAATGTTCCGTGATTGGACATCAAGTATCGAATCAATGAAGGAATGGGTTTCCCAAACCCAAAACTGACTGTGCAGGCAGTTTGAAACTGCACCAAAATCCCTATTTTTCCTTAGCTAACATGCTTTAACTTGAGCTCTTGAGCCGAAACCCAGCTGTATAAACAAGTGCTCAGAGCCCTCTCCTTTATCAGTTTGTGATGGCAAGGATGGCCTTCACTGTACCAGTACAACAGGGAAGACCCGTCTGTGCCTTATCGTATATCCTGACCACAAAAGACGCACAGACCTAGTCTAGGAACAGCGCCAGAAGGTGTTCTTGGAGATGGTGACCTCTTGCTCCAAGATAAGAGTAGGAACAGGAAGATCCTTTTATAGTCAGAAGTACAGGAAGGAATATCCTTTTATGGTCAGAAGTATAGGAAGGAATACCCTTTTATGGTTAAGAGTGCCGGAGCAGAAACATCTGTGATGTCAACCTGCGTGTACAAGCTGACGTGGCTGGATTCCTGGGGAAGGGGGGAGAGGGTGCCTGGAGGATATATATACTGCATGTAATCTCTCATTTCTTTGGACTTGCTGTGGACTGACCACGCAGGTGCCTTTCTGCTGTTCCGGAGAGCAGAAATAAAGAACTCTTTCTCTGAACCAACCCTCGGTGTCATTTGACTTCCTTCCTCCTGTCCGGGAGCAACGCAGACCCAATCCGTGAACTCCAATAAGGCTACATCAGGAGCTCAGAATCCTTAGTCCAGACTCAAGTCAGGGAAACACAGACCACTGAATACATAACACGCGGAAGCTACAGATTCCCTTGTTTATGTGGAAGATGCCTTCTGCCCATGGTAGAATTGCTTTACCCCTCATGGTAGAGCAGGATGGGGAAAAAGTGAATCTAAATCCAAATGCATTCTGCTTGCATATACTCTTTTGCACCATGGAGGCCGACAACATAACATGGTGTAAAGGGCAAGCAGTTGTGGATATTTTCCTTCCGCTCACCATTCTGTGGATGCAGCCCAGCGTCTTCTAATTGAGAGACAGTATATAATCCTCTTGACATTGGAACTATAAGCATATTCCTAAGAGATGCTGTTTGTCGCAGAAGATGCTCTCTTTGTTGCTCCCATGGTGCAGGAGTGAAGCCAGGATGTCAAAGGTGACTGTAGACAGAGAGTTTTAACAAGGAGCTTGGAGGCTCCAGTCTGAAAGTCTTGAGCTTATTGATTGTCAGAGCTAAACCTTTATTGAAAACAAGTCAAATTTTGATCTATGCAGTCACCCACTGACCTTTATAAATCAAAGAACAAGCTGTATTTGCAGGCTCCAAATGTATTTGTAGTTAAAAGGGGAAAAACAGACTCAGCACTTAATGCAGCCGTCCCAGGGTGATGCTTCACGAAGCAATGAAATAAGAGGCAACATGAAGCCAGAACCGTTAAAAGAGAGGGAAAGAGGAAGTAAAGGAGAAATGGCATAGCCATTTGTAATAATAATAATAATAATAATAATAATAATAATAATAATAATAATTTTGTTGTTGTTGTTTAGTCGTTTAGTTGTGTCCAACTCTTCGTGACCCCATGGACCAGAGCACGCCAGGCACTGCTGTCTTCCACTGCCTCCCACAGTTTGGTCAAACACATGCTGGTAGCATCACGAACACTGTCCCACCATCTCCTCCTCTGCCATCCCCTTCTCCTTGTGCCCTCCATCTTTCCCAACATCAGGGTCTTTTCCAGGGAGTCTTCTCTTCTCATGAGGTGGCCAAAGTCTTGGAGCCTCAGCTTCAGGATCTGTCCTTCCAGTGAGCACTCAGGGCTGATTTCCTTCAGAATGGATAGGTTTGATCTTCTTGCAGTCCATGGGACTCTCAAGAGTCTCCTTCAGCACCAGAATTCAAACGCATCCATTCTTTGGCGATCAGCCTTCTTGATGGTCCAGCTCTCACTTCCATACATCACTACTGGGAAAACCAGAGCTTTAACTATACAGACCTTTAACTATACTCTAAATAATTTTATTATTTACGGTATACCCCACCTATCTGGCTGGCTTTCACCAGCCACATTGGGCGGCTTCCAGCACATATAAAAAAACACACACACAAAAAAGTAAAACATTAAAAACTACCTGATACAGGAAGTTGTGACAGTTGTACAGCTCCTTGGAACCACTCAGAGATTTTACCAACATCCAGCGCTATATAAAATTTGTTAAAACAAATAACAAAATATATTATACTGGCTTGCGAATTGGTTCATTGCATGGATCATCTACAGCAGATACCCTCAACCTTTTCAGACCCCGGATTCAATTTTAACTCAAGCACGCATTTGGGGATCCATTTCTTAATCTTTTACCATATAGTTTGCGTGATGACAGTGCTCCTGTTGCAACCCACCTAATGGGTCCTTACCTATCAGTCGAAGACCCGTGATCTATGGGGCTTCCTGAAGTGCATATGCTCTTGTCTGTTCCAGATGCAACATAGAAGGCTGATGGATGTACTCTGGAAAGGGCCCTAGGTCCTTCACCAGAATGTGGGGGAATTTAAAATAGAACATTTACTGGTGAGGGACATGGGTGGTGCTGTGGGTTAAACCACAGAGTCTAGGACTTGCCAATCAGAAGATCGGCGGTTCGAATCCCCGTGATGTGGTGAGCTCCCGTTGCTCAGTCCCTGCTCCTGCCAACCTAGGAGTTCGAAAGCACGTCAAAGTGCAAGTAGATAAATAGGTACCACTCTGGCGGGCAGGTAAACGCTGTTTCCGTGCGCTGCTCTGGTTCACCAGAAGCGGCTTAGTCATGTTAGCCACATGACCCGGAAGCTGTACGCCGGCTCCCTCAGCCAATAAAGCGAGATGAGCGCCGCAACCCCAGAGTCGTCTGTGACTGGACCTAACGGTCAGGAGTCCCTTTACCTTTATCTCAATGACACTCATCCTGGTTAGAGCGATTCTAAAGTGCATTCAGACCATAAGCAAAGCAACCGTTGCAGTTACACTTGTCTCCAAAGGCGTTCCGTAACCCATTCTGATCTAGGAATCGCAGAAAACCAGCTAGTAGGCCCACCACATTGAAAGAGCATTGGAATTGAGGGACCATTTATATAAAAGGATCGAATGGTGAAAAGACCTTTGTCAAAGACACGGCTTTTGCAGTGTCTTCCACAAGAGAAAGCCCTCTCAGCAGAGTTTAAATCCTGTCTTAAGCAGTGCTTAATTGAAATTCCTATGCTTAATTGAAAGCATAGGAATTAGCCGTTAGGCTGATCACCCGCTTTTGTTTGCTCATTTACCAAAGAAACAGGCTACAGACTGAAAAGTAAGTTTAAAACCTATAGCTTGCCCACAGTCAAACATTCATCCTTAGTAGCAACAGCAGTAAAAATAAATGCAGGTAAAATACTTGTGTTTACAGCAAAAACAGCCTCAGGCATATGCCTGCTGCTGGAACATGCAGACAGACATCTGCTCCCATGACTGCTTGGAGAGAGAGAAGGAACAGGAAATGCTTATTTGCTCCTTCTGTCCCAGGAAAGGAGAGGAAATGACATCACACAAAGCCTTCTCTACCAATTACGTTTCTATGGTAGCCTCTCAGTAATACAGCTCTATGGTCTTAACCCTTTCACATGCTAACTAGCAAGAATATGCATTGTTAGATTTGGCAACATATTTTCCACAGTCTATAATGGGGTGCGGTGGGGTGGGGAAGGAAATCCAGCAGGGACTTGATTTGCTTGAACAGTTACCTCAAAATAAAACATAGTTGTGGTGTTTGGAGAATGTGGCAGCTGCTGGTGGTGGGGATTACTACCCCTTTTGCTCTCGCCAGCTTAGTTAACATTTCCCACATGAAGCTGCGGCAAAAGAGTCCTGCCTCCGGCTGGAAGACTGGAGGGCACCTGTGGGGAAAGCCGTTTCTGTTTCTCCACGTCATAACCATCCAGAGGGGGCATGGGCTGCAGCAAGACCAAGGACCATGACCCTGATCTAACTCAATTGACGAAAATAGTTTGTAAAGTATTGTAAACACTTGTGAGATCCCCCCCCCCTTTCAAGATATAAGATGTTGTATCTCAATGACGTGGGACGCGGGTGGCGCTGTGGTCTAAACCACAGAGCCTAGGGCTTGCCGATCAGAAGGTCGGCGGTTCGAATCCCCGTGACGGGGTGAGCTCCCATTGCTCGGTCCCTGCTCCTGCCAACCTAGCAGTTCAAAAGCACGTCAAAGTGCAAGTAGATCAATAGGTACCACTCTGGCGGGAAGGTAAACAGTGTTTCCGTGCGCTGCTCTGGTTCGCCAGAAGCGGCTCAGTCATGCTGGCCACAAGACCTGGAAGCTGTACGCCGGCTTCCTTGGCCAATAAAGCGAGATGGGCGCCGCAACCCCAGAGTCGTCTGTGACTGGACCTAACGGTCAGGGGTCCCTTTACCTTTATCTCAATGACACTCATGTTGTGAGGAAACTTTAAAGGCATCAGTACAAAATTACAAGAGATTTCTGTTTCTGTCTTCTAATTTGCTGACACTAACCCCACCCATTAAGATATACAGTGGTACTTCGGGTTACAAATACCTCGGGCTACAAACGCTTCGGGTTACAGATTCCGCTAACCCAGAAGTAGTACCTCGGGTTAAGAACTTTACCTCAGGATGAGAACAGAAATCGTGCTCCGGCGGCACAACAGCAGCAGGAGACCCCATTATCTAAAGTGGTACCTCAGGTTAAGAATGGTTTCAGGTTGAGAATGGACCTCTGGAATGAATTAAGTTGGTAACCAGAGGTACCACTGCACCTTAATATCAGCTCTTCCCCCCACTCTGCCATGCCCTTAATGTGGTGAGGGAGGTGTTCCTGATTCATGTTTCCTCCAAGCCACTTAATTCAAAGTGAGTGACACAGGTTGACCTCAAAAGTGATTCCTACCTTGCCCATGGGTCACTAAGCCTTGTGTGTAGGGTCTCTGGAATCACCAGTTACTTGAAAAGTGCTTCATTTGTGCCCCCTCTTCCCTAATTCAAGAGTATCCTTCCACTGTAAGTCAATTGCTTTATTAATTAATTGAGTTGCAGATTTATGATAATTTTTTTAATTAACTAATTTGGAGTCAAAGGATCAATGTATTTTTATGGGTCATGGTAGGGTTCCTCCCCATCTTCTTGTGCTCTTTTAATCTGACACTTACAAGGTCAGAGGGACGCGGGTGGCGCTGTGGGTAAAAGCCTCAGCGCCTAGGGCTTGCCAATCGAAAGGTCGGCGGTTCGAATCCCCGCGGCGGGGTGCGCTCCCATTGTTCGGTCCCAGCGCCTGCCAACCTAGCAGTTCGAAAGCACCCCCGGGTACAAGTAGATAAATAGGGACCGCTTACCAGCGGGAAGGTAAACGGCGTTTCCGTGTGCTGCGCTGGCTCGCCAGATGTGTCTCCGGGCAGCGCTGGCCCCCGGCCTATAGAGTGAGATGGGCGCACAACCCCAGAGTCTGTCAAGACTGGCCCGTACGGGCAGGGGTACCTTTACCTTTACCTTTTACAAGGTCTCAAAGGATATATTGAGATACTTCCTTTTACGGTTTCTCTGTTTTTATTTTCACTTTCATTAAGTCACCATCAGATCAACATAAGATTACAAGTTTTATGAGTAATATGTGGTGTACATCTCCCTTCCCCTCACTCCCCCCAATGAAAAGAGTGAGAGAGCTATGCTTTGGATTAAATGAATGTTTTTGTTCTTAACACCAACGTTTTTCAAGATGGTTTTTAGGAACAGAAGTCTCAGTGGACTTCCGCAAACCCTCTGCACTCATCAGGATCCAGACTTTGCTCCTGAGCTTCTTCCGGTTAATTGCTTAAAGTCTATTCTTAAAACATCAAGAGAAGCAGTTGTTTCCTTGGCAAGTTTCGCTAGGCTGTAGTGTTTGATTAATCTTTCTGCTTTGATATTAGTAAGCTAGCAAAGAATCTGATCCCTCTTAATCAATGGTCCTCTGGCAGTTACAAAGGTGAGCAGCTGCAGAGCCAAAGAGGGAGTCCGCACCATCGTTTATCTGCTGTCTGTGTTGGAGAATTCCATTTATCAATTGTAAGGACGAAGCATTAATGCAATTGCGTTCATCAACTGCAAGCATGGCGTGCACAAGCAATAGCGTGCAAGCATTTTCATCAGATGAACAGACCTCTGGCTCTGTGTCTTCAGTGATGAAGGACTCAACGGCTTCACTGCTGAAAGACCACTAGGCATAAAACAGCAATGCTAGTGGCTACAGCAATCATGGAATGGATCTAGACACATGGGGGATGGGGGATTCCTGCTTCTGCACATACATTGCATTTGCCATTTTAGTATTATTGTTGTTTAGTCATTTAGTTGTGTCTGACTCTTCGTGACCCCATGGACCAGAGCACACCAGGCACTCCTGTCTTCCACTGCCTCCCGCAGTTTGGTCAAACTCAGGCTGGTAGCTTCGAGAACACTGTCCCACCATCTCGTCCTCTGTCGTCCCCATCCAGCTTCTCTGCAATCTCCTTATCCTCCTGTCTGAGGGTCAGCTGCATCCTGAAGAAGCAGAGTAGTCTAATGTGAGTGATGGCTGAGATGTCTTCTACCTTGCATTCTTTCAGCGAGACCCTTATCAGAGAGACCAGAAAAAACTATGGAGGAAGATAAAGGGAAATTTTCTTTTAACTTTCCGTGAGGGTGAGAACGAGGTCAAGCATATATAGCCACCTCTTTTGAAGCAACAGCCTTGGTTTTCAAGCAAAAATAAGATCTCTTCAAGTTACAGTGACCCAATTAAGCAATTATCAAACCAAGTGTTGTTTAATAACATTGCTGCAAGTTGATATAATATTATATCCTATTATGTTATAAAACTATATTAAACGGTATCATATTAGTTTGATACAGATCTCTGAATCTGCTCATTCTTGTGTGTAGTTAAAGGAACAAGCTGGATTTAAATGGCACTAACTGTAAGTTAAGAGGGTTAGATAAAGCTGGTACGTTTTATTTGAACTGTATGAAATATGGATCCTACAGGGGTACAGTGGCACCTTGGTTCTCAAACATAATCTGTTCCGGAAGTCCGTTCCAATACCAAAGTGTTCCAACAGCAAGGCGCACTTTCCCAAAGAAAGTAATGCAAAACGGATTAATCCATTCCAAACAGCAATTTAACATGAATTTTACTATCTAGCAAGACTATTGATTCATAAAATGAAAGCAATAATCAATGTACTGTACTATAAAATAGGTAAGACTGTATTGTAGAAGACAAAAATTAAAATTATTTTTTTTATTACCTGCACTGATGATAGTCATTGTTTGGATGGGGGGCTTTTATCCATTTCCGCAGTCACACAGTCAGTCAGTCAGTCAGTAGCTGAACTGGATTCCACACAGTCACAAAAACAAATTACAGTGGTACCTCGGGTTACATACGCTTCAGGTTACAGATGCTTCAGGTTACAGTCTCTGCTAACCAGGAAATATTACCTCGGGTTAAGAACTTTGCTTCAGGATGAGAACAGAAATCGTGCTGCGGCGGCAGTGGGAGGCCCCATTAGCTAAAGTGGTGCTTCAGGTTAAGAACAGTTTCAGGTTAAGAACGGACCTCTAGAACGAATTAAGTACTTAACCCGAGGTACCACTGTAACCGAAAAAGCCTCAAAAATAAAAAAAACGCAAAATAAAGAGCACAAACAAAAACACCAAATATAAGCTCCAAATATCTCCTCAGAACACTGCAATCGGAAATGGAAGACTTGAATTATAATGGAGAGATGCAAATTAGCAGTGCAACAGTAAAAATGGAAGCTCAGGACTCAAAACGGAGCACTTTCGGCTTTCAAAGCAAAGTTTGCAAACCAGAACACTGACTTTGCAGCGTTTGAGTTCCAAGTTCGTCGGGAATTAAGCTTTTTGGAAACTGAGGTACCACTGTATATACTGAGAAGGTGGAATCAGTAAGTTATACTCCACAAATTGGTGGCAGTGGGTGAGATGGTGAAATGTGGCAGGCCAAGTGTTGGGTAGGGGTTCTTGACCAACGCCACCTCCTGCCATTTCTCTGGGCATACTCAAAACTGCCCAAGATTGTGTAGGAGGAGCATGGCTTTGCTAAGTCTCCTGGAAAACTCAACAGCTTTCGATACCATTGATAGTGGCATTTTTCTTGGTCGTTGTTAGAGGTATCGGTTGGTTACTTGAGAGCAATCAGGCAATATGCTTCAATAGCCTGTTTTAAAGCTTTCTTATTGGTGATTAAAAACCGTTAGAATGCAGAGCGCCTCTATTCCGTGTCTTGCTCATTCACTGGCAGAATCTGAGAGTGGGCGGTCCTTAAACCTTCCCCAGCAGAGTAGTTTCTTACAGTGGGTGTCTCCGGTTATATGGACACTGTTCTGAAACCATATGCCATCAGTGCTCCCAGCTATATACGTGACACCACAGATTTTCTGGTATCTGAAGAAGTGTGCATGCACACAAAAGCTCATATCAAGAACTGACTTAGTTGGTCTTTAAGGTGCTACTGGAAGGAATTTTTTTTTGTTTTGAGAGTAGTTTCTTGACGCCCAGTCTGCACCTCCCCTCTCTGCGCGGAAGCCTACTGCGCAAGGAAGGCGTGACCTATCATCGATCTGCAGATGACACATAGCTCTACCTATTATTTCCATCATCATGCAAGCCTAGGGACGTAGTCTAGGTGAGGGGGGAACGAGGCAGAACTTGATCCGGAGCCAGACAAAGTGCAAGGGTTGTTGAGTTATGCTTTTCTGAGTGGCAGCATGCAACCTGTTTTGAATGAGGCAATGTTCTTATTTTTTCCAGGAGGAGTGCAGTTTGGAGGCAGGGCACCCCCTGTACCCAACATTGTCCTTGAATACCCAGGTGACATTGGTGATTAAAGGTAAAGGTAAAGGGATCCCTGACCATTAGGTCCAGTCGCGACCTACTTTGGGGTTGCGGCGCTCATCTCGCTTTATTGGCCGAGTGAGCCGGCATACAGCTTCCGGGTCATGTGGCCAGCATGACTAAGCTGCTTCTGGTGAACCAGAGCAGCACACGGAAACGGCGTTTACCTTCCCGCCGGAGTGGTACCTATTTATCTACTTGCACTGTGTGCTTTTGAACTGCTAGGTTGGCAGGAGCAGGGACCGAGCAACAGGAGCTCACCCAGTTGCAGGGATTCGAACCGCTGGCCTTCTGATTGGCAAGTCCTAGGCTCTGTGGTTTAACCCACAGCACCACCCGCATCCCAGACATTGGTGATTAGGAATACATTTACCAGTTTTGGGTAGTTCACCAACCAGAGAAGGTGAATCTGATCTCAATCACTCATACACTAGCTGCATTCATGTCTTTTGCCATGTTTTCTATCTGGAGCCGCCTTGAAAAGTGCTTAGGAAACTGTAATTAGCAAAAAATGCAGCCACCAAAATGCTGGAGGAGTGAGATGATCAGAGCAGATTACATTAATCCAACACTGATAGCAATTTGGCTGACGATCTGGCCTCCATGGCATTAACCTTTGAAGGCTCAGGAGGACATTTAAGGTTATCTTAAGGACCATAAATAGGCATCACAGGCCCTGTTCTCTGCTTCATAATTAGAAAATATTGGACTGGCAGGCACCAGGGACAGAGCTTTATTGTACATGAGTGGTCGCCCCCTTCTGAGAGCATGAATCCTGCCAAATTTCAGAAGGCTAGCTGCTGTTCACCAGCCCCTACAGTTTTAGGGCAGCCAATGCAGTTTTAGAATGGGACTCCCCTTGTGTTTTGTGGCTAGTTGGTGTGAAGTTGGAAGATCAGGGGCTTTTGTGCAAGGCACCAGATGGATCAAGCCCACTGATCATTATCCCTTCTTACTAATTCACAGGAAAATGAATCACTCTGCCAGGCATCGCTATGATCATATCACATATGGCTACAAAGCTGTGGGAAGGAAGCTGATGGGCCTTGGGCTCAGCTGACGCTCTCATCAATTATTTTGTACAAGGTAGAGGATGACAAAGAGAAAGGAGAACATTTGAGCTGAATCACCTGTCATGCAGATAATGTCAGCGAGAGAGTTTTGGCTTCTGGGACCACAGTCTAGACTTCCTTAATAAAGTAGGATGCACAACCACCCGACCTTTGCTCTACTCGTTCAGCTAATGAGTGAACATGGTACCAGTTCCTCTTTCATTGAGACTTTCCCCTATTTCCACATAAATTAAACAGGATTTGTTTAAACTGGTACCATGTTCATTGCTAGAGGCCTCTCGCCTCCTTCCCAAAGCTGGGAACATGCACTTCTCGGACCCTGTCAGAACCCTCATACCTTCTTCCCAAAGCCTAGTGTCTCACCTGGCTTTGGGAAGGCAGTGGAAGGGCTGGAGGGGGTGTCAAATGTTGCTGAGGGCCACCCAAAAAAGGCCTTGAGGCCTTAGGCTGCACGTTGGACCATCCTGATCCATGTGATCTTGCCTACCTAGACAAATACAGTGGTACCTCGGTTTATGAACTTAATCTGTTCCGGAAGTCCGTTCTTAAACCGAAACTGTTCTTAAACCAAGGTGCGCTTTCCCTAATGAGGCCTTCCACTGTTCCGGTTCCATTCTTAGACCGAGGTAAAGTTCGCAAACTGGGACACTACTTCCGGTTTTGTGGCATTCGTAAACCAAATAGTTCGTAAACAGGGCTGTTCTTAAACCGAGGTACCACTATACAGTGATGCATCGGGGGAGTGTTTTTACAACTAGAGACACGCTGAGGAGGAGGAGGAGGAGGAGGAGGAGGAGGAGGAGGAGGAGGAGGAGGGTTGTCTTGCCAGCAGGTTTAGTTTGTCCAGTGACTCAGGAAAGGAACTCCTCTGTAGTGGTGTCCCAACTATAGTAGTCCCTGGAAGCACAGATGAGGACCACATTAGGCTTTCAAGTTCTAATTTCTTCTGAAAAAGCAATTGAATGACCAAAATGGCTCAAAACAACCTCCTTGGGAATCGTAGGTTTTATACTTTCAGTATTATTATATCGATATCCTACTTTTCCTCTAATGTGTTCATGGTGGTGTAATGGTCCCTCTCCTCATTTCATCCTCACAACAAGCCTATGAGGTCGTTTGGGCTGAGAGATAGTGGCTGGCCCAAGGTCACCTAGTGAGCTTCATGGCAGATTGTGGATTTGAACCCTTGGTCTCCCAAGTCCTGGTCCAGCACTCTACATTCCATTGGCTCTCAGAAACTTTCCTAAGAGGAAGCATACAATTTCATGCAGTATCCTGGACCTGCAATAGCTGGCAAGGATGGCCTACCTCTTTCTTATCATTGCCACCTTCAGGGTTCAGCCGCAAAATGTCTTCTTTACTTTTTTCACATTGCAATCAGCAATAATAATAATAATAATAATAATTTATTATTTATACCCCGCCCATCTGGCTGGGTTTCCCCAGCCCCTCTGGGCGGCTTCCAAAAGAATATTAAAATACTGTGATATATCAAACATTAAAAGCTTCCCTAAAAAGGGCTGCCTTCAGATGTCTTCTAAAAGTCTGGTAGTTCTTGTTCTCTTTGACATCTGGTGGGAGGGCGTTCCACAGGGAGGGCGCCACCACTGCAAAGGCCCTCTGCCTGGTTCCCTGTAACTTGGCTTCTTGCAGTGAGGAAACCGCCAGAAGGCCCTCGGTGCTGGACCTCAGTGTCCGGGTAGAACGAAGTCATCTTCAGTTTGCTTGCGATCTTTTTACCTCTTCCTAAAGTGTTAGAATGTTTGGAACCTTCTGGATTTACACACACCTGAAGGGGAGAAACACAAGAAGATTTTGGTACCCATCATCTGCAAAGGAAGCAACTCGCCCTGCCCAACTATAAATTAGGGATTGTTACACACACTTTTTCATTTATGAAATGGCTTCCCTGACTGTCATTTTAAACAGAATCATTCCATTTTCTCTACTTATTTTTCACTCTGCTGGAAGCAGACTTGATATCCACCTATCCTTTCATGTACTCCTTTTTACATCCAAAAGCTAGTTAGTTTGAAATGTCAACAAAACTTGATTTTCTCTCTCCCTCATATTGCTTCATTTATCTTCATTTTCTCCTGGCTTTTCAAATGGGCAAGCATTTTTATTTTTCTTGATTCTCTTTAAAATCTCCACCTTTATATTTTTCAATTTAAATTTTGCTTGATGCTAGGCTCTCTATTGGGGACTTTCTCAAAGTCCATCATCTGCCCACAACTTGTTGTCCTTGTTTCATTAGGACTAATTCTTCTTTGGTTTTCTGTTTTCTTTCAGGTTCCTTTTCATTTAAAACTTATAGTTTCTACTAACTCATCTTGGGGGGGGGACACCTAATTAAGAGTTTTCTATATACACGAAACATTTGAAATCAACAGCAGTGGAGATCACAGGTGAAAATTACTTGTATCACTTTCTAAAGTTGTAAACTGTAATTAATATTTCAGGAGAGTAAAATCCTTTCATTTTCTTTAAAAATATATATTTCCCAGACCCACTAACATAACACAAAGTTTCTAGATCTACCACTGAGTAATGGAAGGGTGGAAGTTGTTCAAAAAGAATAGATGCAACAGAAAGGGAGGGGAATGCCGCATTCTATGTCAAATGATTGCCGGAAGAAATATCAACAACCTCAGATATGCAGATGACACAACCTTGATGGCAGAAAGTGAGGAGGAATTAAAGAACCTTTTAATGAGGGTGAAAGAGGAGAGCGCAAAATATGGTCTGACGCTCAACATCAAAAAAACGAAGATCATGGCCACTGGGCCCATCACCTCCTGGCAAATAGAAGGGGAAGAAATGGAGGCAGTGAGAGATTTTACTTTTTGGGCTCCATGATCACTGCAGATGGTGACAGAAGCCACGAAATTAAAAGACGCCTGCTTCTTGGGAGAAAAGCAATGACAAACCTAGACAGCATCTTAAAAAGCAGAGACATCACCTTGCCAACAAAGGTCCGTATAGTAAAAGCTATGGTTTTCCTAGTAGTGATGTATGGAAGTGAGAGCTGGACCATAAAGAAGGCTGGTCGCCGAAGAATTGATGCTTTTGAATTCTGGTGCTGGAGGAGACTCTTGAGAGTCCCATGGACTGCAAGAAGATCAAATGCATCCATTCTTAAGGAAATCAGCCCTGAGTGCTCACTGGAAGGACAGATCCTGAAGCTGAGGCTCCAATACTTTGGCCACCTCATGAGAAGAGAAGACTCCCTGGAAAAAGACCCTGATGTTGGGAAAGATGGAGGGCACAAGGAGAAGGGGACGACGGAGGACGAGATGGTTGGATAGTGTTCTCGAAGCTACCAGCATGAGTTTGACCAAACTGTGGGAGGCAGTGGAAGACAGGAGTGCCTGGCATGCTCTGGTCCAGGGGGTCACGAAGAGTCGGACACGACTAAAAAACTAAACAACAACAACACAGAAATTCAGGAGTGTAAAAAGGCTTCTGGGCAAAAATAAATGGAGAAATAAAATAGCAACATTGCGGTCAGTCTGCTTCAGACTGCTGAGCCAAAGAGACAATGTGAAATGTGTTTTTCTGAATCAAATTGCAGATGCCTCAGGGAACCAAGAGTTAGTCAGTAATTCCCCAGTAAATTTCTGGTATGCCTTGCTGCTTTCTCTTTCAGATGGTGATAGAATGAATAAGGGGGCTGGCTATCTCCAGCTTGATTCTAATAGGGAAGAATTGGCCAATGAGCTGAAAGTAGCAGGAAATGGGAGAAATTACCATGTAATGCTGGAATTTACCCTCTTATGTCAAGCCAAAGGGGAGCACAGTGAAATATGTACCTTGGTTTTCAGGAACACAGATATTTTAAGTTCAAATGATAAGTAGGATTCCATTGCTAGATAGTTTCATGTGGAAAAAGGAGCCCAAGATGAGGGGAAGATTTTCAGGAATGGATGCAACAAAGTGTCTGTGAGATCTTAAAGAGTAACAAATTTATTATGGCATAAGTTAAAGAGTAACAAATTTATTATGGTATAAGCTTTCAGGGACTGCAGTACAGTGGTACCTTGCAAGACGAATGCCTCGCAAGACAAAAAACTCGCTAGACGAAAGGGTTTTTGGTTTTTTGAGCTGCTTCGCAAGACGATTTTCCCTATGGGCTTGCTTCGCAAGACGGAAACGTCTTGCAAGTTTGTTTCCTTTTTCTTAACACCGTTAATACAGTTGCGACTTGACTTTGAGGAGCAACTCATAGAACACGGTGTGGTAGCCTTTTTTGAGGTTTTTAAAGACTTTGGTGATTTTTGAAGCTTTTCCAAAACTTTCCCGACACCGTGCTTCGCAAGACGAAAAAAATCGCAAGACGACAAAACTCGCGGAACGAATTAATTTCGTCTTGCGAGGCACCACTGTACAGTCCACTTCATCAAAAGCTTGAACTTTCTATCTATCATCTATCTATCTATCTATCTATCTATCTATCTATCTATCTATCTATCTATATCTATCTATCTATCTATCTATCTATCTATCTATCTATCTATCTATCATCTATCTATCTATCTATCATCTATCTATCATCTATCTATCTATCTAATCTATCTATCATCTATCTATCTATCTATCTATCTATATCTATCTATCTATATCTATCTATCATCTATCTATCTATCTATCTATCTATCTATCTATCTATCATCATCTATCATCTATCTATCTATCTATCTATCATCTATCTATCTATCTATCTATCATCTATCATCTATCTATCATCTATCTATCTATCATCTATCTCTATCTATCTATCTATCTATCTATCTATCTATCTATCTATCTATCTATCATCTATCTATCTATCTATCTAATCTATCTATCATCTATCTATCTATCATCTATCTATATCTATCTATCTATCTATCTATCTATCTATCTATCTATCTATCATCTATCTATCTATCATCTATCATCTATCATCTATCATCTATCATCTATCATCTATCTATCTATCTATCTATCTATCTATCTATCTATCATCTATCATTTATCATCTATCTATCTCTCTTTGGCCACCTCATGAGAAGAGAAGACTCCCTGGAAAAGACCCTGATGTTGGGAAAGATGGAGGGCACAAGGAGAAGGGGACGACAGAGGACGAGATGGTGGGACAGTGTTCTCAAAGCTACCAGCATGAGTTTGACCAAACTGCGGGAGGCAGTGGAAGACAGGAGTGCCTGGCAGGCTCCGGTCCAGGGGTCATGAAGAGGCGGACACAACTAAACAACTAAACAACAACATCTATCTCTCTAGTATTTTGGGATAGGGGTAGAATTGCAAACAGCAAGATCAGAAGGTGATTAAATGCTGGAAAGTACAGATGGAAATAAGTATTAACAGTGTCCATTCAGAAGAAGAAAAAACAGCTGTGCACAGATATCCTGGTACCGTGGTAAGACCACAATCCGTTGTGCTAATATAACCCTATGTCTGCCTCTTTCATTGTTGTTGCACTTAACAATGCTCAAAATACTTAGAGCACTATCCACTGGGTCAAGCACATGCAAGTCGCATTGCTACCGAAGAGAATATTAAGCACATGTTTTGCTCTCCCACTGTAGTATTCAATATATCTGTTTTAGATAGGCAGCTGAAAGAAAGGACTTCAGTAGAAAACCAACAAATATTAATTGTTCATCACAAACACTTTTGGTGGTTTTCAAGAAGCTCTGCGAAAAATATTGACAGAAATATTGCATAAAAATATGGTATGATTAAGAATGTTAGAGGGCAATATAAAATTTAGAAATGTGAGAGGAAGAGATAATACGGAGAATTGTCAGACATGCTGATGGAAGTCTAAAAGAATGATTAAGTGAGGATTGGATGTTTAATTTTGTACAAATTTATGTTGGAAAATGAATAAAAATAAATTTTTTAAAAAAGAAAGGGCTTCAGTAGAGGAAAGTGTGCCGAGGCAGAAGAATGGGATCTCAAGGACGTCCTGCTTTGGTTGAAGGTGCTGTGGAAATACTAAGTTGCAGCCATATTGGAAGGTGTGGGAGTCTGAGGCTGGAAAATTAGCATGGAAAGCCAGTCTCTCTCCCCCTCCCTCCCTCCCTCCCTCCCTCTCTCTCTCTTAAAGGTAAAGGGACCCCTGACCATTAGGTCCAGTCGTGGCTGACTCTGGGGTTGCGGTGCTCATTTCGCTTTATTGGCCGAGGGAGCCAGCGTACAGCTAAGCCACTTCTGGCGAACCAGAGCAGCGCACGGAAACGCCGTTTACCTTCCCACTGGAGTGGTACCTATTTATCTACTTGCAGTTTGATGTGTTTTCAAACTGCTAGGTTGGCAGGAGCTGGGGCAGAGCAATGGGAGCTCACCCAGTCGAGGGGATTTGAACCTCCAACCTTCTGATCAGCAAGCCCTAGGCTCCGTGGTTTAACCCACCGCGCCACCCGCGACCCTCTCTCTCTCTTACCACCAAGTAATATGAAAACATATCTAGTGAACTGTAAAAAGATAAAGGCATCTCAAAGCTGTTTGTTTCCTAGAGTAATCAGTCAATAATAATACTAATATGACACAAAAGGACATGTGGGTGGAATTTGATCAAAATCCAGTCCAGGCCCTAAGAAACACTGAAGACTTTGCAAACCATGAGGCACAGGGAGCTCTGCAAAAACTGAATTAATAACTGAAAAGTTTGTGGCAATTGGAAGGTACTTTTCCAGAATGTGTGAACATATATCACATGAAGCTGCTGTACATTTTCAGAGCAACATTAATCATTATAAAGGAAATGAAAAGAAAATAAACCCTCAACTTTTGCTTAGAAATTAAGCATAAAGTAGTCCTTAAGAAAGCTTAAGACCAAGAATTGTTTCTGGGCCCTTTGAATCTGCCCCATCCATCCCTGGTGATTCCCCCCCCCCCAAACAGTCTGGGCAAATTTCAAATATATAATCTATGACTTCCCACTTTTTTGCCTCACAACTCACAGGATATTGCACTCTTAAGAGAAGACCTGCTTTAATTCTCAGTATGCTGTTCTACAGCTTTTGCTATATATAATTAAAATACCTTCAAAACATGTTAATGTAAATTATATAAGGTTTTTGCTTTAATGTTTGTGCTTTTGCCTAATAGATACCAAACCCCATATGGAATATTAATATTTCTTCTAATTGATTCACAGTTACGCATTTCTGGCCTACTTAGGAGACCAGTTCCTCACACTTTCAGAATCCCAAAGCCTCCCCAAAGAACATAACCCACGGAGACTTCACCAAATTTAGCAGTTTTCTGAAACCAGCCTCATAAAAATGTGAACTGATATCAGAACAATGATTCTAATTAATTCAAACTTATTGATTTATTATATTCTAAATAATTCAGCAAAAACATGACCGGATGTAATGGGATTTCTCATCTGAATTCCCCCCCCCCTTAGATGAGTCATTATTTCCCCCCAATATTTATTTGCTATTTTACATTTCCACCACATATGGAAAAAATCCCCCTGTTCTTTCTGAAACTTCCAGCATGGTGGTGGTAGTAATTTTTATTCATATATATACAATATATATGAATAAAATTACTACCATATAACTGGCATACCATCTGCTCACTATTTTATCAGTTTTCTCTCATCCCTGCATTCAAAGAAAATTTATGGTCAGATAACCATAACTTCTCCCCCACATCCATTGGCATATCTTCTCCAGTGTGAACCAGCCTACTGAATGAAGATTAGATGGGTTGCCCAGCTATTGACTATGCCCCTGAGCACAGCAATATGGTTTTCCTGACTCCTTTAGGCCACAGAGCGTCCCCCTGCTCCATTGCCATCCACGCTCTTTTTGGAAACGATCTGTATGTAAATGAGTTCCAATTTCTCACCTTGGAACTGCTTTGGAGAGCATTTCAAATCTATTGCTTTTAAACGTAATGATTACATTATTCATTAGCTCCAATTTTCCTTCCTGATGGCAGGCCAGCTCATTAGATGCTTCCCAAAGATTAGAAGCCATAAAGGAACTCGTTGTGAAATAAATTAGAAGCACATAATGAATGCAGCATTATGTGCCCTATAGGGTTAAGAGCAGTTGGCAAAGCTGCCATTCGAAGGTCCAAGCATCAAGGGGCAAAACAGGAGCCTAGTTCTGGCAAACTGAAGATGAAGACCCTGTGTTGGGCCATTCCCAGTTTGTGTCTTGTGTACTGGGGATATGGGGAAAGCAAACAGGCCACTGAGGTGACCAGTGGTTGACAGATCAGCAACCTCCAGGGGTGCCAACTTGCCCCCCACATTGGGGGGGGGGCACATCACCTGAAGCTTCGTGCTCTGCCTCTTCCCCACGGCATGTGGGGGACAATGATGAAACTGTCAGGATCTCCGTTCAACCGAGCTGATAAAGCTCATCTTCCGGAATCACCCTTGACAATAATTAATGACCTGAGCCTCTGATAAGGCTCCAGGCACACATCCCATTCAGCAGAGAATCCAAAGCAGCATGCGGAAGTGATGAGATTTATGGCTACATGCTATGCTTTATTTCTTACTACGCAGACAGCAAAATACACCCTCTCTCTGTGAGAGCAGAGAGCAGCTGAAACAACAAAGGAACGGGAAACCAGTAACGTCACATCCGTCTCCTGTCTCCCGTGAGACTTCCAAGAGTCTGGAAGGTTTCTGAAATGTAAACAGAGTCCTGTGACTCCAAAAGCACTGCACAGTGGCAAACAGAATCTAACAGACATGCCCAGAGCAATCTCAAATTGGGAGGGCTGGGCCCCCTGATTAAAAATATTGAGGGGGTTGGAGCCCCTAGCACTCCCTATAACCGGCACTGGTGGCGCCCGCTGAAAGTGATCCAGCGTTATCTGCAGAGTGAGAATCAGGAACATTAACAGCCTTCTGTGCCTTTGGATTCCTGCAATGAGGTGGTGTGATAAATTTTTGAGATGGTGATCTTTGCGATCTGCAGACTGCAGCAAAATGGTCCGACTTGCCACATTTATGACAGATACTCCTTTTGGCAGGACAAGTGTGCTCGGGAGGTTTGAAGCTGGACACTCCCTATCACAGGCTTTATCATCATTGCTGCCATGTCTCTGCTAGCAGCAGTGAAGGCATCTATTTGTTGAGCATGCACATCTGCCATCTTGTAAGTGCAAGCGGTTCCCAGGTGTTGAGGGAGAAGCAAATATGAACCGCCAACATTACCCTCCTGAGGCATGGGCAAAAAGCATCCTTGAGTTTGCACCTCCCTGTTTATATCGCTGAATTCACGGGAAGCAGCTAGGTGTCTCAGACGTGCATGAAACTAATCCATGCACTCTCCCTGCTTCTGCCTGGCCTGATGGAACTTCAAAAATCAATGTTTTTCTTTGGAGAAAAGTACTTTGTCAGTGCCTCCTTTGCTTTCATATAATCATCACCTCCTGCCTCTGGGAGGGTGGTAGAGATGTCATACACTTGTTCTCCAGCACAGTGAAGGAAGAGAGCACACTTTGCAGACTATTTCCTCAGCAGAGAACAAAACCTTAAGTCTCTGAATCGATTTATCCCAGCGGAGCTGTATGGTTATATAGGAATCATGAGCAAAAAAAAAAGGGAGATGGCAGAGAGAGCAGCCATAGCAGGTCTAGTTTTCTATTATCAGTCTTATAGAAAGCAGGACAAGGAAGCCATAACTCTCTCACACTCCTTTTCTTATCAGCAGGGATGTAGAGGCTTTTGTCTGTGAAGTAGGCCTCAGTCAATGTCCAGAAATCCATGCATCACTCAGCATGAATTCCTAAGTCTTTCTTTGCTATTGTAAGCTATACCCTTGGTGACCAAAACACTTTAGCAGAAACTCAAACATTAGGCATGAGAAAAACCCACCAGAGATCTATGTCCTCAGTTGCCTCAGGTCCTGGTCTCTAGATCTTTGTGTAAGATCGGTACTGAAACTGCTTCAGGCCTTGGTACCTTGGAACACAGACAAAACACAGGTGGTACCCTCTTTCCATCCCCACATGCCTGGGCTGGTACTCTTGGTTCCCCACTGAAGGGATGACTTCCTTTGGCAATTATCCCCTCAACTGAGACCAACCCCTGTACTGGGCTCAGATAAGAAACCTCTGACTGGAAATACCCAGTGGCCCACGCCAAGGTTCTAGGGCTGATATGATTGCTTTGGGTGGGGATGCTGATGATATGTAGCTGGGCTGGATTTGCCATCACTGCACAGGGAGGCTGGGTGGGTGATGCAGATAAAACTACAATTCTTCTTGTCTCCAAATGGCTCAGGCCACCACAGCACCCAGTGGTCTCTCCCCCCCCACCGTATACTGGTCCTGTTAAGTCCCAAGGACTGGGCAAAGGAGGAATGGTGGAGACCGCCTCCCCATCCTGACCCTTCCAGGGAGGAGGAAGAGGAAGACAGTACAGTGGTACCTCTGGTTGCGAACTGGATCTGTTCCGGAGGCCTGTTCACAACCTGAAAAGAATGCAACCCGTGTCTGCGGGTCGCGATTCGCTACTTCTGTGCATGCACGTGACATCATTTTGCGCATCTGCACATGCGCGAGTGGTGAAACCTGGAAGTAACCCTTTCCGGTACTTCCAGGTCACCACGGGATGCAACCTGAAAACACGCAACCTGAAGCAAACGTAACATGAGGTATGACTATATAGATTTACAACAGTGGTTTGCGGGAAGTCACAGCTCAGAGGCAGATGAGGGTGAAAGTTGGGAAATCATGGGAGAGCCCAGAACAACACACAGCTGACCCTTTGTCATTCGAAAGCATTCCACACCCTCCATCTCCCAGAATCTGGTGTGCCTTAAAATTGGAGAGCAAAGAGCTCGAAGACAGAGGGCATGCAGCAGCACCCGTAGAGGAGGAGATGATGATGATGAATGAAGAAGTGGGAGAGACAGAGGGGTGGAGATTGACTCGGGACAATGCCAGGCCGGGTTCTGTCTGTAAAGTTTGAAATAAAAAAAGGACTGTAAGAAACTTTTCCTTGTTTTTATACTTTCCTGGGCAACCAGCCGGGAGCCGCTGACAGCATCCTGACATTAAGAAGCCCTTAACTGCAAATCCTCAGCAGTCTGCTCTGGTACTCTCAGAATGACAGGGCCAATATCAAGGATGAACCTAATGGTCCTTGTTGTTGTTGTTGTTTAGTCATTTAGTTGTGTCCGACTCTTCGTGGCCCCCTGGACCAGAGCACGCCAGGCACTCCTGTCTTCCACTGCCTCCCTCAGTTTGGTCAAACTCATGCTGGTAGCTTCCAGAACACTGTCCCACCATCTCGTCCTCTGCCGTCCCCTTCTCCTTGCGCCCTCCATCTTTCCCAACATCAGGCTCTTTTCCAGGGAGTCTTCTCTTCTCATGAGGTGACCAAAGTCTTGGAGCCTCAGCTTCAGGATCTGTCCTTCCAGTGAGCACTCAGGGCTGATTTCCTTCAGAATGGAGAGGTTTGATCTTCTTGCAGTCCATGGGACTCTCAAGAGTCTCCTCCAGCACCAGAATTCAAAAGCATCCATTCTTCGGCGACCAGCCTTCTTTATAGTCCAGCTCTCTGGACTAATGGTCCTAAATAATAACAATAATAAAGATAAGTCCTCTCCCTTCCTCATGCTTCTGGCCATGGTAGCTGATGTTATAGGATTCCAGGAGAGTCAGTAAACATGCAGTCCAGTCACCTCTGATGGTAATCACGACTTACTCCCATTCTTTCCCTTTTAATCTAATGTATTAACCTAATGTGTTTAATTCTGCCATAGCTGATATCCAGCTGAGGATGGTTGCAATTCCCTGGAGCATCCATTGCCATGGAGATGCCTGGGAAATGCACTTTCCAGTCCTTTTTGGGTTCAATATAATATATTGAGGAAGCATTTAAAACTACCTGTCCTAGGGCAATGAGTGCTGAGGGAGGGTCTGCTGAATGTCGAAAGCACACAAGTCATTTCGAATCAGAGGAGAGTTTTGCACACGTTGTATGCTAATTACTATAAATTGTTCTCTGTAAAATAAAGATCACATGGAAAGTGAGAGTTCTGGTGTAACAGGCCACTCACGTAATGAATACCAAGCAGGTTGGAATGGACTGGTGTTCAAAGTAAATCATATCTTGTTGACCTACAGGCCCAATGTAATTCTCATTTTAGGGGGGGGGGGGGGAAATACGATGTAGTAAAGCAAGCACAGGAAAGCTCTTCCCATGTGTAGAATTGTTTACATGACTTTATCTCTCAGGGATGGAATAATTTGCTCAGAGGCTTAACGGGTAAATTTCCTAGTTTTATCATTTTGTCTTTTACGAATTCTAGTGTGGAACCTGGATATATTTATGTTGTATTTGGACATTTGTCTCCACATGACGAATGATGTTCAGGTGACTTACAGAACTGGGAATGATAAAGCAATCAACTGAAAATCTACAGTAGTTAACATTTACCTGTGCTCACCTCTTGCCAAAGTTATACTCACATCAGGATTCAACCCTTGTCGCTCAGCCCACCAATCTATTTTATTTTCAACCCCTTTCTCAGTGAACTCTGGCATGGAATTTGCTTTGTCTAGGAAAACACACTGTTCCATGGGATATCCACTGAGCCCAGTAACTACTGCACATATGGGGACACCGCATTTTCTTGTTGTTGAGAGAGCTGGATTTTTTGCAGATCATTGTTTAGTGAGGTATAGAGCACAACGTTCAATGGATTCCACTGTGTTTGAGGATATTTAAATGTAGGTATCTTAGGAAAGAGAGGGGATGCGGGTGGCGCTGTGGTCTAAACCACAGAGCCTCTTGGGCTTGCCGATCAGAAGGTCGGCAGTTCGAATCCTCTCTACAGGGTGAGTTCCTGTTGCTCGGTCCCAGCTCCTGCCAACCTAGCAGTTCGAAAGCACACAGTGCAAGTAGATAAATAGGTACCACTCCGGCAGGAAGGTAAACGGCGTTTCTGTGCACTGCTCTGTTGTTGGTGTTCCGTTGCGCCAGAAGCAGCATAGTCATGCTGGTCACATGACCCGGAAAAACTGTTTGCGGACAAACGCCGACTCCCTCGGCCTTTTAGCATTAAAAGTGTTATATTTACACTGTCACAAATCACCACAAACACCTCCCTTGTTCTCTTACAATGGCAATGGCGCCCACCTGAGAGGTGCTGGAATTGAGTTCTGGCAAGTTCTGGAAGAAAAGAAAAAAGCCCTGTTTTTAGCCACTTGGCTCTAAATCTAAAATTTACAGTATTTTTATTTTATTTTATTATTTTATTTTATTTTATTTTATTTTTTTATTTTATTTTATTTTATTTTATTTTATTTTTTTTATTTTATTTTATTTTATTTTTTGAATTTATATACCACCCTATACCTGGAGGTTTTGACCAAACTGCGAGAGGTAGTGGAGGACAGAGGTGCCTGGCGTGCTCTGGTCCATGGGGTCACGAAGAGTCGGACACGACTAAACGACTAAACAACAACAAATACCTGGAGGTCTCGGGGCGATTCACATAAAAAGATCCCAGTATATAAAATAAAAATAAAAGCAATAACCCAATAATACCCCCGCAAAAGAGCCACATTTTAAAAGGGTATGGGATATGATTCTCTTGAATGTCAGCTGTCTGTCTGTCTTCTGTGTAGTTATATTCCTCACCTACAAACAGGGTGGGTTTCATAAAATACAATTTCACCTAAGTTTGGCAAAGATTATGGAGGAGAGATGATGAATGTCACAGGCATTCTTTGTGGCTCCCACAGCACATCAGAAGGCTCTTTGCATGCAGTGGCTTCTATTGACACAGAAATATATCTATGTGGTTGTTTGGCTAAGCTTGACTTTTTGCTCCCTTTTAGTGAGATCCAGACACACCCCTGCAAGCCTGAGGTCTAATCAATACTGTGCTAACTGCTCCATTAATTCTCTCTCGCTGCTTTTCTCTCTCATCTTCCCAGGAGTCTATTGACTGTTGTAACTTTAGAGCAGGTAATTGATTTTTTTTGTAGGTAATAACTGCAGAAGATTATCAGTGGTATCTTTCCCTCCGTTTTGCAGGCTCCTGTCAAATTGTGACAGTTCAGTGGTGCTTTCTGATTACCCTGAGCATCACCACCAATGTTTGTCTATTGTTCATTCTATAATGTGGGAAGCTATAAGCAGCACAATTTCTGGACAAAATTAATTGGCAGATTCCCCCCACTTTCCCCAAGACATTGCAGGGTTGGTAGTGCAGTTCCCTAGAGGTGAGATTTTTTTTCATGATCATCCTATAGAGGAGCAGACTCATGAACTGATCAGGTTTTGGAGGGCATGGAAAACACTGCTATAAGTTTTTAACTTACCCAGCCAAAGGCATGGGTGAAAGGACTCTGTTGTCCCCAGCTGAAAGAGTGGGAGAAGGTGACAAAAGGTATGTGAAGGTGACTGAATGACAAAGTGAGTATATGCATGAATGAGTGAGACTCTGAACATCCTCTTTTATCAATTGGAAACTCGATTTTCCATTTTTGCCATCGGTTTCATCACTTACTGTCAGGGCCTGGGCAGAGGAGGAATGTTGGAGACCTGACACTTGCATAGGTGTATCTATGTAAGAAGTACATCCTAAATGTCCATAATCTAACTAAAGGAAAGTGCAGCTGGGCCTTCTGTCTTTGCTCAGGCCACTGAAACATGTCAGCATTTTCTTCAAAACAATCCACAAAAGTTATGACCTACTGTGATGCTCATCTTTGACATCTTATAAGGTACTTGTTGTTGTTGTTTAGTCGTTTAGTTGTGTCCGACGCTTCGTGACCCCATGGACCAGAGCACGCCAGGCACTCCTGTCTTCCACTGCCTCCCGCACTTTGGTCAAACTCATGCTGGTAGCTTTGAGAACCCTCTCCCACCATCTCGACCTCTGTCGTCCCCTTCTCCTTGTGCCCTCCATCTTTCCCAACATCAGGGTCTTTTCCAGGGAGTCTTCTCTTCTCATGAGGTGGCCAAAGCATTGGAGCCTCAGCTTCACAATCTGTCCTTCCAGTGAGCACTCAGGACTGATTTCCTTCAGAATGGAGAGGTTGGATCTTCTTGCAGTCCATGGGACTCTCAAGAGTCTCCTCCAGCACCAGAATTCAAAAGCATCAATTCTTCGGCCATCAGCCTTCTTTATGGTCCAGCTTTCACTTCCATACATCACTACTGGGAAAACCATAGCTTTAACTATACGGACCTTTGTTGGTAAGGTGATGTCTCTGCTTTTTAAGATGCTGTCTAAGTTTGTCATTGCTTTTCTCCCAAGAAGCAGACGTCTTTTAATTTCGTGGCTGCTGTCACCATCTGCAGTGATCATGGAGCCCAAGAAAAGTAAAATCTCTCACTGCCTCCATTTCTACCGGTAGATCACGATCTACATGTTGGACATGCCTACCTTAGGACATCCCTATTTTCAATGGAGAAATGTTGACAGGTATGGTAGGACGTCCCTATTTTCATCAGGGTAATGTTGTCGGGTATAGAGTTGTGCAACCCCCCAAACCAAAGAGATAAGTAACTATACAACCTTTAGAATACATCTGAAGGCAGCCCTGTATAAGGAAATTTATTATGTTTAATGTTTTATTATATTATATATATTGGAAACTGCCCAGAGTGGCTGGTGCAACCTAGTCAAATAGGTGGGATATAATAATAATAATAATAATAATAATAATAATAATAATAATAATAGAATAGGACATCCCTATTTTCATTGGAGAAATGTTGGAGGATATGAAGAAGTTCTAAGTACAGGGCAACAACCACTACTAGTACTTCTACTACTACTATGACTACAGAATAGGGCCAAATTTCTCTTCCACTTGTCAAAAAAGTCCTACTTCTGCAGAACTTAATTTTCATGAAGCATAAGCTTCCTTCCCGCTTTTTGTCCTGCAGGATCCTGATTAAAGAGATCAATTTGTGTGTGTTTTTGTACAATCGTGTTCTAGAGGCAATCAATCAGCTCCTTCCCCCTATGTGTGGTAGCTTCTCATACGCACTGATGGGATTCAGCTGCAGAAGGCCTTAGAGCAATGTATCAGCCTGTCCCTTTCATACTGTGTGTTGTTTTATTTAAGTGAAGAGCAGCCACAGTCGCTCATAAATAACTGATGTACTGTATCCTCCACTCCATCTGTTCCTGCAGGGTTGATGGAAGGTATGCCCTGGCACATATGCTTTAAAGTTTACCAAAACACACCTTGCATTTTTTGTTTGTGCTCTTATATAGAACACCAGCTGTTCCTGGAAAGGAGACCACCGTGGCTGAAAAGCCAAAATGAACTATTAGGTATCTGTTGCGTTCTAGGGTAGACAACATGGAATGCAAACAAAAAGAATTAAGACTAATAAACAGAAGAGCAGGAAAAACAACAAAAACTCTCTGTCCCTTTCCATTTTGCTCTGAGTAATATACATTGACCTTCTACACATTTTCACCTTTTGTTTGTGGGTTCAAGTCCTCCATCGTAATTGGTTTCCACATTTGGAGAAATAGCTGGTGGCAGTTGGCCCAGTGGGTAATATCAACAATCATTGGAATGGAGTGTTGTAAGTATTTGAGACCATCTGCTCTTGGTGCTTTTATATTATAAGGCTTGACTCTCCATCCTTTGTAGGCTGATGGGTGGTGTGACACATATTTTAATGCACCTTTTCCCCCCTGCAAAGGAGTTTATGGGATAACCAGCAACTTTGGGTGTGATTTTTTTAAAAATAAAAATTCCTCAAAACATTTCTTTTAAAACCTTCATCAGAAGATTACAGGGTGTTGTAAAAAAGTGTGAAAGCAATTCAGCCAGCATATAAATACATTTTTAACACCCCCCCCCCCAAAAAAAAACTAAGCAAGCCAATCCCTGAAAACTAAGAAATAGAAAAAGCAGGTTTGACCAAAATCCCTGCTTAAATTTCTGGGCAAAAGGGCAGGATTTGTCTTGGCAGCAAAAAGATTGCCTTGTCAGCACTAGATGCCTTTCTTGAGGAGTGCTTTCCAAAGTTGGGGTGCCACCACAGAAAAGGTCCTCTCCCTTATGACTATATAACATGCCTTTTGTGAATAAGATGCATGGAGAAGGGCATCTACAGAACTTCTTAAGACACAGAAATGCTGGTTTGGGAAGAGGTGCTTTCTCAGGTATCTGTGTCCCAACCCATTTAGGACTTCATCACCTGCGAAGCAAATAGTGGCCAATGGCATTCTTTCACTGTTTTACCACATGGGGCAGAGGTGTACACATCCCAGAATCTCCTGGAAGGTTCCTGGATGGACCTGGCTCCAGTAGCAACTCAGCAGGGTGTATTTGCATTTGTGCAGAATGACCTACAATTTGAAATGGTTTCTCCAACAATATATGTATTTCCTACTTGTACAGAGGCCAACTGCATCCTTCATCACAGCATGGAAGCTTCTGCTCATTCATTGAATGGCAGAGGAGTCTTTGATCCACGAGTCTTGCTGATCCACTGAAAGGGGAACAACAAACCGCCTCGGTGACATTGCTAATACAAATCAAAAAGTGCTTCGGAAAACACTCTACACTTCAACAGCTCCATCCCAGATAAAATATACGGGTGCACCGCAACTTTACAAATCGCTCAAAAGCTCTGATTAATTCCATAAAATTAAAATCGAACGTTAACGTTCCCTTTTAAAATATATTTTTAATGACATCATACTAAAAAGGCAAATTAATCACGGCCTCCTTCTGTCCCAGCTAAATTGAATATTTCCAAGATAAAGAATTGCAGCGCCACTTGAATTTTGTAATCAAAACAGCAGGCGCTAAACGGTTATTGATTTTGTGCTCCATTGTTTAACAATTTAATAGTGTAATAGAACAATTTTGCTAGTTATCTAACAGTACATAATGTGTTGCTTTTGGGGGGAGGGGGGTCACTTTCAGATGTTCGAGAAAAGCAAACAACAGCAACAACCCCCCATGAAGAGAGTCAGCTGTCTCCATTCCCTCCTCCTGGTTCCCCACCTCCAAACAATCTCACACGAAATGCAGGTTTAAGGGAAAGCCGTTCCTTTTTCAGCAGCAAAACCACATGCTGAGGCCACCTGCTCCGCACAAGCTGTTGCTTCTCAATTCAGTCTTCTAGAGTGTCCTCTTTATGTTTCATATTCAGCCACCAAGCACCCTGGTGCTTTACGCCTCTTTTTTCTGAATCATGCACATTGCAGAATATGCATTATCTCAAGTGCTGGAAATTCCAGGGATGGGAAATGAATGGCTAGAGACTCATGGCGGGTTTTTCGTTTTTGGGTTTTTGGTAATATTGGCTTTCTTGACATAGATAGTGCATAAGTGGACGCAAAGAGAAGGCAGCAAATTTCCTGCCCCAGCAAACCCAAGCTGTAATTTTCAGCATCTGAAGAACATTGAAGAAAAGTGAACTCAGGGAAGATACAACATATGAAAAATAGTTCTGGGCTGATGTATTTGGCCGGGTGATTGTCACAAATTTCAGGGGGTGGGTGCATATGAAAACATTCCCCCAAGACTGGGTTAATATTCAGGGAGAGGCAACTTTCTGGGTCAGAATGGTGCAGTGTGTCGTTCCCAGGGACATTCTCTTCTAGACAGTGCTTTTTTTCCTGGGGGGACGCAGGGGTAGGCATACCCCTAAACATTTTGCAAATCTTTGTACTTTTGTCCATTTACTGTACAGTGGACGCTTGGGTTGCGAACGTGATCCATGCGGGATGCACGTTCGCAAGCCGCAGCGGTGCGTCTGCACATGCACGGCTTTCGATTCAGTGCTTCTGCACATGCGCAAAGCGCAATTTAGTGCTTCTGTGCGTGCACAACCCCCGAAACCCAGAAGTAACTTGTTCCGGTACTTCCGGGTTTCGGTGGCTCCGTAACAAAACAAAACAAAAAAACGCTACCTGAAGCACCTGTAACCAAAGGTATGACTGTATTTATTTTTCCTTATTTGAACTATAATATGGTGATTTTCTTGAGCTGTAAAGAGAGGGCCCCTAAACATTTTTTTAAAGGGGAAAAAAGCACTGCTTCTAGGAGTGAATTCGGAGCAGATGAAGTGATGGGAAGACTTTTTGTGAAGGAAAGGGAAGGGGAAGAAGGAAGAAACAAAAAGAGCTGCCCCCCCTCAGCCGTCTTGTATATATCAGGCATGTCCAACTCGTCAATCGCGATCTACTGTTTGATTGCTGGTGCCTAGCAGGCCGATCGCGGGATGAAACAAAGACCGCCCCCAAAAAAGCTCAACAACTCTGGGAGTAGATCGCAGTCTCTTGGGAGTTGGACGTGCCTTTTATATATCATATGTTTTAGTAAGCCTATCAGGACAGCTATATATACTCATTCCTTTCATTTGTACGATTCTATGATCATTGTTTTATATTATTTTTATGTACGGTATTCAGAGATTTTATTGTTTTATTCTTTTTAAAATAAACCACTATTTTAAGAATCCAGCAGTACATACGCTTTAAGAAACGATAAATAAATAAATATTCATTTATCTCTGTTTGAGCTGCAATTGACGTCCAGGAACTGAACAAACTTATATACATGAATTTAAGTCAACATAATAAAATCCAACAAACACTGCAAGCCGCTTTAGAAATCTGTGGGGAAAGTGATTTTTCTTTATTTAAAAAGTATTCCGAATATACTTGTAATTGCTGGCTGGATTCCAAACTGAAATGAAGGGAGTTGGCTCATCAACAAAATTTAATATTTTAAATATTTGATTTATAAATAAAATCATGTAATAGACGTCAGACGCGCTTTATCTAATTGCTGGTTCCAGGTGTCTTTACATTACTTTTTTATAATCTATAATGCAAATATGAAAACTGCAGTGGCTGGCCTGTGTTTCTAAAACATTCGTCTTTCTAGTCACAGAGCGATTTTAATTTTTCTCTTCCGCATATGATTGCTGGGTTCATCTGGCTCTATCTTACTCAATTCTGCAAGCAATCGTAGCTTTGCTGCTGCTTTTGGATTTTCCTATTTTATAGTTTGCAATTACACTTGGGCTTGGCGATGTATTCCTATCTGATATTTGAGTTGCACCCCCTACAATTCTCTCGTAGGCCAATGTTATTAACGATGCCCATAGTAATTGTAATGGCGAAATTGAAATTATTATTTTCTTTCCTGAAAACACACTTTCCCACGAGAAAGATAAGGTAAATGCAGAAAGTAAAGTAAACAGCAAAGGTTTTGTAAATGTTGGGGTGTGTTTTTTTTCCTTATTAAAAAAGTCTTGCCTTAAAGCGCCCTTAAAGGCAATGCAATAATGTCAACAAAGGGAAAGGCAGGATTCTTCCATCAATCAAACGGGTTGCGCCACATTCTCTGTACAGCAAATGAAAAATATGTATACTGAAGGGTGGAGATACTGTTACTGGATGCATTCATAAATCAATGGATAATAGTAACCAATTCTGGCTGAAGGTTAGGGGACCAGTGCATTAAAAAGATGTAGATTTAAAATGCAATAAAAATAAAAAAATCGATAATAATACATTTTAATTCTAAGTCATCACGCCACTGCAATAACAATCAGTCATATTTATGAAGGCTCTGTGTGTAATAATCTCCCTGATCCCTATGTAATTGCCAGCTTTGCTGTCTGTACTATCAACAGCTCTCATGGCTTATTGCTTCATACTTTCTTAATAAGTGCTTGCAATCAATAATCTTGCCACTGAGCAAGCAGCAAGCGGCCGGCCAAACACAGGATGTAAATGCTTCAGAAATGATTATTACAGGGGTATGAACAACAAGGTGGCTGCGTTAATGGGATAGGCATGTAGCAAAGAGATGTAATTTGGAAAATCTTCTTGTTGGTATAGGTAGATTCTTCGCCACACTCAGGGCTGTTGCAGCTAAGGCAAAGTGTTTATCCTTGCAAAGCATACCTTAAATCCTTCTGAGAAGGGCTTCCGATGAGATGGCAATCGCCATCTGTTTACAGTCTCAGCCCAAGACTTGCCACTTGCCAAAAGTGGATTTATTTCCGAAGTAAACGCAACTGCTCATTCCTTCACAAGCGCTCTCTAATAATGGATAACCTGCGCCGCTCATGTAAATGGCCGTATTAGTGTCGTTTGGAAATACCGATAGCTAATATTTTTTAAAAGCTCATAGAAGTGGTACTTTCCCCCAGTTTTGTAAAATTTAATGCTACATTCCAGCGGTTTTTTGGGGGCATGGGAATTTGCTATTACTCACACGCTCCTTCTCTGATTAAATTTTATACCTTCAGATTGTCACAAGCGAAACATGTCAAGGCAGGTATTTTAAATTGCTTAGCACTTAGCTTTGAGAGCAGTTTCCCTCCCCTGCTCCAGCATGAAGTTCTAAATGAAATGCATTCATGTTTTACAGATATGAGTAACAGAAATCACATACTTGGGACAACTTTAAAAACCATTTTTAACTCCACAGAGAATGTGGCTACTTAAATCTAAGTGTACATTTGGACTCTGTGGTAGCATGAGCTATTTTCTACAATCGCGACAGGTAGTCTGTGGATCTAGTGGGTTACGAGAAATGTATACACATATACATTGGTGTGGCAATCACACACAGGGCCCTCGGATGTTTGACGGTCTATTGACCGATTGCTTTTTCCGCTGCCACCACCCCGTATCTCATGGGGACACACGGAGTCCAGTCAGTTGTTAACATAAGCAAATAATCAAGTTTATTTTTAAATGCAGGAACAAGCTTATGGTTACAGTTAATTTTTCTCTTGTCAGTTTCTTAATCTTAGTTCCTAACAACTCCAAAGTGATTATTCCAACTATCTATCTGACTCCACCTAACAATTCCTCTCACTCTCTCACAATACAACTCAACCAACCCACTGCCTATTCCTCCCTCTTCCTTCTTCAACTCCCAAACCTCAACTCTCAACTCAACTGACTTTCAAAACCTCCCACTCTAACTTTTATTCCCCCCTTGCATTCTCACTGGCCAATCACATCACACCCATTTTAACCATTTCCTTATGACCCATCCTAGGAGGCAAACACCACAATTGGCTTTAGAGTGAATTTCACAAATGGTGTAATTGTCAGCATGCAGAGGGCCGTCCCGCTGCGAAGACCATCACTTCTGCTCCAACGTAAATCAGCGACCCGGGCTTACTCAGCCAGGGCACACTATCAGCAGATCGAACTGCGCACACAGAATAGGTGTGAGGCTTGTGGAAGCATACTACAACTACAGATTTATTAATCATAAATCAGGGCAAAGAAACATGTGGTCTCTCTCTCACGTCGTCTCAGAGAGAACAGCTAAAAGCAAAAGCAATATACAACGGAAGTTCCCAGCATACTGTGCTGGAATGTAAACAGACATGTGACATGTAACAATCCCATGTCTGTTCCTTAAGGTGGAATGGAAATGCCAACAGTAATATGGTAACTAAGAGGATGTGCTGTCAATCAGAAAGTCCCTGGATCAACCCTCCCCTGTATCATCAACTCCTTAGGTATCCTAAGGAAAACCTTTTCTGGTGGCTACAACACAGTAGGGTTGCCATATTCCACTTGCACAAAGCTGGGTGGCCTAATCTACAAATTATGTGAATTATTTGCTAATTCGTGGAATCACAAAATTGTAGAGTTGGAAGGGACCCTGAGGATCATCTAGTTCAGGTCGATCATGATCTACTGGTCGATCGCGGGGTGTCTGTGGTCAATCATGGTCGATCATGGGATCCTAATCGTTTCCCCCCCCCCACCGCAAAGCTCAACAACTCAACAACTCTGGTCAATCCAATGGGTAGATCACTATGGTGGGAGGAGGCTTGTGGGTCCAAAACATAAACATTTATTATGCTGCTAATTATAATACTTGGCTTACAAAATGGATGATAGAGTCAGACTCTGAGATACTGCATCTTTTTGAGAGAGATTTGATGAATACTCCATCACATCAAATATTATGGGCAGGAAAAAAGAGACGAGAGTTAACAAAGTGAAAAACAATGATTTGATATCTAGCTGGCAGAGAATATGAGACCAGTATAAAATGTTAAGACCAAATTTGTCACCTGTGAGATCAATATGAAAAGACACTGACATTGGGGAAAGATTTAAAACTTGGAAGGGATATAAGGTGCTTAGATACAAAGGTTTGATAAAACATGATGGGGCAGTTAGAAATCAAATAGTTTCAACCAGGGAAGGATTTTGTAGTATGAATATATTCAAATAAGGTGAGCTATAAATAACTGTCTCAGAAGCAACCGTAGGTCAATAATCCAACCCTCTGCTCTTATGCTGAACTGGTGTGTGTGTGTGTGCTGGTGTTGGAATGAGTGGAGAATAGATGTTCTTCTTGCCGGCTGCTGCCAACAAAATGTTGTATGGGGTACAATCCAGGCATGATTGCTGCACCAGCTTCAGGCTGGTAAAGTGATATTGGTTCGTCTCCCCACCTTCTGCCCTGCCTTCTATGACTGGTGTGGGAAATTGCAGTCAAATCTAACTAGCGAGGGACACGGGACACGGCTGGCGCTGAGGGTTAAACCACAAAGCCTAAGACTTGCCGATCAGAAGGTCGGTGGTTTGAATCCCCGCGACGGGGTGAGCTCCCATTGCTCAGTCCCAGCTCCTGCCAACCTAGCAGTTCGAAAGCACGCCAGTGCAAGTAGATAAATAGGTACTGCTCCAGCGGGAAGGTAAACGACGTTTCCGTGCGCTGCTCTGGTTCACCAGAAGCGGCTCAGTCATGCTGGCCACATGACCCGGAAGCTGTACGCTGGCTCCCTCGGCCAGTAAAGTGAGATGAGTGCCGCAACCCCAGAGTCGGTCAGAATGGGACCTAATGGTCAGGGGCCCCTTTACCTTATAGCTAGCGAGGTTAGGGCTAGTTAATGCACAAAGGGCTTAAGAACATAGAACTTTATTCCTAGACTCATCTAGGTCATGCCCCTCACCTGGAAGGAAGTTAAGTTTCCTCCTTTGTTCTCTTTCACCACGTGAACTCACAGAGATAGGACATGCCGGAGCTTGTTCACCACATAGAGCTGTTTCATTATATTTTGTATCCCAAGATTTCTGCGCTTTCTGGATGAGCAGGTAGCTCAGTTGGCTGTTTCTTGTTCTGATCTAATGATGCAGCTTCTGCAAGTGTTACAAGAGTTGGAAACCCTAGAAATAATATAAACAGGAGTTGTGGTTCCTGTTTGTGACTGGGTTTGGAGCTTTAGGGTATTGGTAGACCTGTCCCTGCTTTGTGATGGGGGCGGGGAAGATATGGGGGCAGTGGCCAAGAATGGAAACCAAAAGTGCTGGCAAGGTTTTCAGGCAATGGGTAGCGAAAATCACTTTCTCGGAAAATAAACTTAATGCTAGTTGTAGTAGTTTGGAGTTACTCGTGCGTAAACCGACCCCGTTTGGGTGCTTGGTTGCCTGGTTAAATCCTCCGGACTGCACAGCCCATCTCCGCTTGACTGCTTCAGTCACTGGCAGAATCTGTCTGTGGGCGCTTTTTGAACCTCTGCCAACATAAAAGCTGTTTGACCCCCAATCGTCTCCGCCTCTCATTGCGCGGGAGTCTCCTGCGCAGGGTGGGCGTGGGTAGCGGGGTGCCTGGGCTCTCTTCACTGACTTCCAGGGAAGAATCCCGCAGCCCTTCCACCTCCTCCTCCCCTTGCTCTCCTGGACTCTTGGTGTAACGTGTATTTCCTTCCCCTTCCACCGAGCTGAGTCTCCCCCTTGTGCTGGGACCTTCACCTGCAGAGTCTGAGACCCTCTCCTTCTCCCGTGTCTCTGATGTCAGTTCCCTGACACTAGTGCACTGATTGGCAGAAGTTTGTTCCTCTTTAATCAGACTTATTTGATTCCTGGGAATGTGTGGTTCTGATGTTTGCATCGGGCTTTTGCAAAAGGATATCCGTGTTGGGCGGGGGGTCGCACTCTGAACCAATTCCCTTGGGTCTCAGGGTTAGCTTTGATGAAAGCATGACCTGAACTGCGTTAGCCGGAGTGTTCAAGCTGTAGGAACACAATGGAGGAATTAGATGGAAATAAGGTATTCAGATAAGGTACATAATTAATTTAATGTGGCATCTGAGCAGGCAAGGGTAAAAATAGTCAGAAAAACATTTTATTATGCATCATGTTTTAGTTAAGCATTCTAGTCTTGGAGGAGGAAAGAGAGCAAATTAATTTTTCTGCAGTATTTGTATCCTACCCTTCTTCCTCCCAAAAATGTGCATTGAATTTTAGATTTCAAACCTCTTGGGGCAGAGACCTGAGCCATTGTACACTGTGGAGCTCTGTGGTGGAGCTGATGATGCCGATAACTACAAATTTACAAGTATAATATTGAAAAAAGGTGAGATGTGAATTAGTTATTTATTTAGGTCTTGGCTGTTTTGAAGATTAGCGTAGTTTGTATGTGTTTTTGAACAACGTATGACTGATGAAGTCTTGTGGTTAGGAATTTGGAAAAATGTGAATACCATGCACTTGGAGTAAATAACATTACATAGTCTGTTAATTTTTACTTGGCATGTTGATTCACGCTCCTCCCCCAACTGCACTTATATGATATTATTGTTGAGGCATTAAAGCACAGTGGTGAGAGGCTTGAGTTTGCCACCACTTCCTACCCAGATAATCACCCAGCTGACCCGAAGGAAACCCTTTCAGTTGTCATAATAGCACTAGAGATTGTAGCCAACTAATTTTTCATCTTGTTGTTGTTTAGTCGTTTAGTCGTGTCCAACTCTTCGTGACCCCCTGGACCAGAGCACACCAGGCCCTCCTGTCTTCCACTGCCTCCCGCAGTTTAGTCAACCTCATGCTGGTAGCTTCGAGAACACTGTCCAACCATCTTTTTCATCTTACCTTGTACCAAAGTCCCAACAAAGGGTGAGAGAACCAGGATACTCTATGGCAGGTGCTTTAGCAGTCTTTAGCAGGTGCGACGCCAGGATGCAGATATCCACCCAGCGCCCCCAAATCACCACAAATAGTGTTGGGGTGGCTGTAGCTGTGCACTGCCAGCCACCGGGGGGGGGGGACACAACTCTACCCCATGCCGCTGAGGAAGAGTCATCCCCAGAGAGGCTTGGGAGGGAAGCTGCACGTCCACCAGCCATATGCTTGGTGGGGCACAGCTGGCGGGCGTGCAGGGAAAGGGGAGGCCACTGGCAAAGCCACACAGCTCCCCCACTCTCTGGGGCGCCCCTGAGAGGCCGGCGCCCTGGTGCAACGCACCACTAAGCCCTATGGGAAAGACGGCTCTGCTCCATGGCCTACTAAGATGGTGGTAAATCAGGGCTGGCCCATCCATGAGGCAAGATGAGGAACCACCTCAGGTGGCAGAATCCACAGGGGCAGAAGATCCTGAGGTAGATCTTTATTCCCCCTTGTTCCTGGTGTACATCTTCGCTCAATCCTTCTTCCCTGGTGGTGAGAGAGGTGTCATTTTGTGGTTTGCCTCGTGCTCAAATGTCTTGGGGTAGATGATCTCTCCCAGGGCCACTTTGCCACCAACTTGACCCTTAAACACTGTGAGGCGACTGGCAGTGCCCCAAAGCTCAGTGATGTGGATAGTGCTTATGGAAAGATGTCCCAGTCCGTCATTTTCAGAAGGTTCCCCCTTGTTGCAGATACCAGCAGAGAGAGCTGAAGGATGGAGGTTTGAAAGGGAGATCCCACCTGCAAAACAAAGCCAAATGAGGTGGGGTGGGTCTGGCCACACGAAGGCTGCCCATGGGCAGCTAGACCTCTCTCATTCTCCTCAGGCCTTTCTCCATGGTGGCTCTGAGCAACAACAGCTCCAACACCAAAATTCCCAATACACAATAAAGGAAGACACAATCTGAAAAAAAACTGGTTCAGGTCTTTTTCTTCCTGTTTGCATTCTGGTTTCTTCCTCCTCCTCCTCCTCCTCCTCCTCCTCCTCCTCCTCCTCTTCTTCTTCTTCTTCTTCTTCTTCTTCTTCTTCTTCTTCTAAATAAATGAGGCAGAGAATCCTCTGCACAGTAACCACAGGAACTCCCTTTTGCTTCCTCTGGCTGTGAGATGAGCGAATCAGAGGTCCTAACACATGTGCCAGTTAACAGGGAATATCTTTCATTCTGTGGTGTTTTCTGTTTCCCTCTCAGGTACTCATGAAAAGCTTATGGAACATTTCTTCAACAACTTCTGAACATCTGAACTTCTGAATTCTTGTTCACCTCTCCTTTGAAAAAGCAGAACCAGTAGGTCAGGACATGCTTATGGAGCTGAATAATTGTACATGTTGACAATTGTACTTTTGTAGTTATTCCTCCCCCCATGTTGCAAGTCACCTGAGCATGGTTTGAACTGCAGAAAGGTGACATACAAATAAAATTATGTATGTATGTAGAATAAACCTAGGTACAATTATCCCTAAATAGGGACACACAGAGGAAATTGCACCTATCTTATAAGATTGTTGTAAGGATTGCAACAGGAAAATATATGCAAAGTGTCCGCAGCATGCTTCGTCTTACTATCTCCACACAATCCATAGGCTTTTCCCTTTCGTTAACCATACTCAATTAAAACACACAACCAAATTCTTTTGGAACTCAAGAAAGTTTCCACATCAGTTTGTTAATGTAGCTTGATAAGCTGTTGTTCAAAGGGGGAAAGCTAGAGGTCTCAGTGCGTGTGTGGAATCGCTTGAATGTTTTTCAACACATTGGGACACCTTTTTGTATTCAAGGTCATTCCTTAATTTTTTTTTGTAGAAGAGGGTCTCATCATGCTGCAGCCAAGAAATCTGACACTGGGCAACAAGGAAATTAATCTATTCATAAGTGAAAGCCTGAATAATATGAAGACAAATAAATTAATTGCAAGGGGAGCAAAAATACAATTCAGTTAATAACAGGAAAGACAACCAATTTATCATTTAATATGAGTTAAAATAATTACTGGCTTGATATTGACCACAGCTTTTTTTTTATGTAAAAAATGACAACTTTACATCTAAAATTGTGTGACAAGCTGATTAGTTATGGAAAACAAATTGGAGTCTGCATATCCAAAGCCCTTTAAATTATTGCCTCTATTCTTATGTCTGCTGGACAACCTTCAGACCTGCATTAGCTAATTAATCCATAGAGTAAAGAACATCTTTTTACAGAATCATCAGTATAACTAACATTATTTATATCAAACTGTAAACAACTATAAATAACAGAGGGGTAACTCTTTGAGGACTCAAGAGCAAGAGCGAAATAATCTCATCTACGTAACTCAAGTAGGTGAGACCGGGGCGCTTTCACGTCATGACCGACAGAATGAGAAGCTCGGTGAAATTAAGTGCATCAAAATGAACCAATTAAAAACCGCTCTCCGGCATCTTCTTGCCTATCATTTATTAAAAATACACACAACCCAGAGAGAATGTCAAACATTGTGCCCGTGAACACCCATAATGACTGAATTGCAATATTCTGCTGTGGATCTCAAATGTCACATTGGTTAGCGCACATCTTCAGTTGCAACGCAGAAAATAGAAAGGTCAAAGATTCAGCAACGCCCGAAGTGCTCACAGCAAATCTAGTAAGATACATCATTTGATTTCATTTTTTATATCCGGGTGAACACATTAGAAAGGTACTGCAGAACACATCAGTGAGATGCTGCAGAACAAAGTGAAAACTTTGAATTACCAGCCCGAATCTCTGCAACACTCTCTCCTGTGTGACCCTGTAAGTGCCTTTGGCTCCTGTTTCAGACGGCTGGGCAAGCTGGTTATATCCCTCTCTCTGCTTATCACTTGCACAGAATATTCTCTTGTTTCCATTGTTAGATCAAAACTAATACTTTGGGCTGGGGGGTTGGAAAAGGAATGATTTCCTCTGAGTTGGTTTCTGTTTTTAATCAAAACAAATCCCATTTGCTATATCCGTCTGATAAGGCTTCTGGTTAATGTTTCTTCTTTCGAGATTAATCCTTTGTGTCATGTCACAATGCTGCATAAGACCGCTGCTGCAGCCCGGGCAGGGGATCTTTTTCAACCTGAGAATACACTCTCCTCAGCAAACTTTGAGGGCCACATGCTTGGGGTGTGGGGGGCCAGGCGCAAAAGTGAGCAGAGCATGTTAAGTATAATTGCTTTAATTGACACTGAGATGAAATTCAGGTAAGGGTAGGTTGCTGATGATGGGTCACCAACTGAATCTGGAGATGGAAAATATGCCTGTTATGTAAGGGGGAAAGCAGAGACATCACCTTGCCAACAAAGGTCCGTATAGTTCAAACTCTGGTTTTCCCAGTAGTGATGTATGGAAGTGAAAGCTGGACCATCAAAAAGGCTGATCGCCAAAGAATTGATGCTTTTGAATTATGGTGCTGGAGGAGACTCTTGAGTCCCATGGACTGCAAGAAGATCAAACCTATCCATTCTGAAGGAAATCAGCCCTGAGTGCTCACTGGAAGGACAGATCCTGAAGCTGAGGCTCCAGTACTTTGGCCACTTCATGAGAAGAGAAGACTCCCTGGAAAAGACCCTGATGTTGGGTAAGATGGAGGGCCCAAGGAGAAGGGGACGACAGAGGACGAGATGGTTGGATAGTGTTCTCGAAGCTACCAGCATGAGTTTGACCATAGTGTGGGAGGCAGTGGAAGACAGAAGTGCCTGGCGTGCTCTGGTCCAGGGGGTCACGAAGAGTCGGACACGACTAAACGACTAAACAACAACAACAACACCCCCACCCATTGCCGAAAGGATCAGTTTGGGTTTTGGGAACACTACTGGACATGGCTAGATATATGCTATGTAGCTAGCTAACTAGTTGTCTACGATTAGATTGGTATCTCTCTTTTGCTATTCTGCTTTCCCCACCAGAGTCCCCAAAGCAGTTCTCATAAATTACAAAACTCTTAAAGACTTACAATTAGAAAACTCTCTCCATGAGGAGAGATTGAGGTTTTCAGAGTCAAGAAGAGAACAGATTGCAAAACAGAACTTTGAAATACGGGACTAAAAATAAACACACTCTACTGCAATGCTCTCTTTGCGGAGCTGTTTGGAACCTGCCCTTGATTCAGATTATAGCAGATTGGCTGCAGAGCCTTCACCAGGGATGGGGAACTTGTGGCCTATAAAAGTGCTGGACGGGGGGGGGGGGACCAGGAAAAAACCAAACATGTGTAGCGGGGGCAAAGTATATTTCTAGGTGGCCAAGTTGTGTCCAACATGTTAAGATCTCTGAAAGAATAATACAGTGGTGCCTCGGGTTACAGACGCTTCAGGTTACAGACTCCACTAACCCAGAAATAGTACCTCGGCTTAAGAATTTTGCTTCGGCATGAGATCACAAATTGGGTGGCGGCAGCGGGGGGCCCCATTAGCTAAAGTGGTACCTCAGGTTAAGAACAGTTTCAGGTTAAGAACGGACCTCCGGAATGAATTAAGTTCTTAAAAAGTAGAGACATCACCTTGCCAACAAAGGTCCATATACTTAAAGCTATGTTTTCCCCAGTAGTGATGTATGGAAATGAGAGCTGGACTATAAAGAAGGCTGACAGCCGAAGAATTGATGCTTTTGAATTCTGGTGCTGGAGGAGACTCTTGAGGGTCCCATGGACTGCAAGAATATCAAACGCATCCATTCTGAAGGAAATCAGCCCTGAGTGCTCACTGGAAGGACAGATCCTGAAGCTGAGGCTCCAAGACTTTGGCCACCTCATGAGAAGAGAAGACTCCCTGGAAAAGACCCTGATGTTGGGAAAGATGGAGGACACAAGGAGAAGGGGACGACAGAGGACGAGATGGTGGGTCAGTGTTCTCGAAGCTAACAGCATGAGTTTGACCAAACTGCGGGAGGCAGTGGAAGACAGGAGTGCCTGGCGTGCTCTGGTCCAGGGGGTCATTAAGAGGCGGACATGACTAAACGACTAAACAACAACAACAACCACCACTGTAGTTGGTTTTCCTATACTGTAGTCCCAGCCTTCCTTCAACCAGATTGCTGAAATGCTTCTCTCTCTGAATAGCTCGGTTGGTAGAGCATGAGACTCAATCTCAGGGCTGTGGGTTTGAGCCTCATGACGACCTCAACAGCCTAGGTCCAGCAGATCTTTGAGGAAGCACCTAGTTCAGTTTTACTGCTGTAAAGCACAGGAATTGTCTAAGCAGACCAAACTATGTTTATTTCTACCTATTGGGTTGAATGTGAAACTGTACAACATCATATAGTCTCTAAAAATTGAGATGTATTGTTGGTCCTGAAGGGGATTGTGCTCTCCCTAAAAAGGACAGAATTTGCAGCTTGGAGGGGTCCAAGCTTAAGATGGTATGCCAACTGCAACACTACTTAGATTGGTTGGATCAGGCTAGGGTTACCCACATACTAAAGGTAATGGTAAAGGGACCCCTGACCATTAGGTCCAGTCGTGACCAACTCTGGGGTTGCGGCGCTCATCTCGCTTTATTGGCCGAGGGAGCCGGCGTACAACTTCCTGGTCATGTGGCCAGCAGGACTAAGCCGCTTCTGGCGAACGAGAGCTGTGCATGGAAATGCCGTTTACCTTCCCACCAGAGCGGTACCTATTTATCTACTTGCACTTTGACGTGCTTTCGAACTGCTAGGTTGGCAGGAGCTGGGACCGAGCAATGAGAGCTCACCCCGTCGCAGGGATTCGAACCGCCGACCTTCTGATCGGCAAGTCCTAGGCTCTGTGATTTAACCCACAGCGCCACCTGTGTCCCACATACTAGTTATATCCATACTTGACTACTGTTATGTGCCTTATGAGGGGCTGCCTTTGAAGACGGTTCAGAAACTTCAGTTGCTACAAATGCAGCTATGCAACTCCTGGTACAGACCAGCAAATCCTCAGCCATTTTGCTGATAAAGCCACTCCCGAGCTACGGAGGGGGGGGGGTTGCGGGCATGCGCCCCCACTCACACTATTGCGGGGCTCTCATCAATATTCATGCATAGCAGCGCCAGCCAATCTGCTGGCGCTGGGGGCGGGGCTACTGGGTGGCACTTAAGGTCAGGGCGGCCCGGGCTCGCCCCTTTCCTTCCTCTGCAGCAGCTGCGGTTTCCCACCCACCCACCCTTTAGGCAGGCATTCAGACTTTGCTATGGGCTTCGGCTGGTCACCGCAAGGGGCCTGGTAGGAGTTTTTCTATTTGGCTAATTGGCTGATTTTGAAGCCACTTGGTTTTTTCGCCTACCTCATAGCAAAACGTCACAACTCTTTGGTTTTGGCGGTTAGGCATTGGCCGGGGTATTGTTATGCAAATGAGGTCGGGGGGGGGAGGATCGCCATCACCTCCCCCAATGCTTGGAGGGTAGTTCGTCAAAGGACTCCGGGGGGTGTCGCCTCGTCCGAAACCTATGGAGGCTAGGGCCTAAAGCGCGCCCCCGAGCGGTAACCCCTTGGGGAGTGCCTACGGATGTACATCTGGGGGGCTCCCCCTGTTGGTGCTTAACCCTCCCCGGTTAGACCGGATAGTCTGTTAGGGGCCAATGCCTAAGGCCAATACCGCTCTTACCCGTAATCAATAAAGTTGTGGCCATTTTTGCCCATCAACCTTAATTCTGGTGTCAGGTGTCTTGATTTACTTCATCTGTGTGGGGCGGGGGGGCGGGTATCGCCACACAAACTAATAGTCCATATTTTGTAATGAATCCCACTGAATTTACTGCAGCTTATTTCTGAGTGAGCATGCATAGGATCAGGCTGTTAGTAGATTCTGCCTCCGTTCAAGGGGAAAAAATCCCCGGCGCTAGCCTGATCAGGCTGCAAATGTGGGGAAGGAAGGAGAAACAGGAAGGAGTTAATTAATCCTGCCCCCTTCTGTCACTTTCAGCTCAAAATCAAATTTATAATGCTGTGTTTTCAGCTATTATTTGGGGGATATATACTGAGGATATGGGAATTCACTGACTTTTCTCCCATGGGTGAAAAAGCACACTGTGGAGGGTGATGGAGCTGGAAAATGGCCGAAGGGGAAACAATTAATTACTCTGACTTTGCAACCTGGTCTGGCAGATGCTGGTCAAAAACAGCAACCATAGAAGAAAGAAAATAGAAACTCTGTGTAACAGTAGCTTGAGCCTCAGTCATGGGTCAGAGCTACTTGTGATGTTTGGATGCATAGTTTGGCTGGTTTTGCATCTACCATCTTGCAGGAAAACAGTAAAGAAAAGGAGCCTATGTCTTTATCTGAACGCTGGCAAGAAAGAATGTGGCTCTGGAACCATTAATCTAGCCCTGCCAAAGCATAATCAATATTTTATTGCCCTGTTGTCTTTGTGCAGTCCCAAACTGTGAGTCATGGAAGGCTTTTTCTTTTGGGCCCAAAATAACAAAGAAAGGTCAGAATTGAGATGTTAGCAAAATCTTCATCTGCAGTCTGCTTCACTGCATAATTCTAATAGAGGTTGTGACACAGTTTATATCACCAAGATTACATTTTGCTTTCACGTCCCAGCTGTTTCCTATAGTAAATCCTTGACTGCAGTCAAATCATGCTTATAATACTCTTCCTAGTCAGACTGTAATGCCAGCTATAATTTGAAAAAGGCTTCGCTGACTCACAGTTTGGGTCTGCCTACAGACAACAGTGGCAATAAATGATCAGTTATGCTTTGGCAGGGCCAGATTAACTTGCGACCGTTTGCCCAGGGGACAGTGCCCAGGTGGACAGACACCCAATGAGCCATACACTGGGATGACCTGCATATGCAAGTGCTAATCTCTTGTTGGCATCTGTCTGTCCCAAGAGAAAATGGAGTGCGCCTCTGGGGGTGAAGTCAAGCCGCCGTGTTAGCAGCACCAAAGTGACCTCCCCAGGGCAGTCCTCGACTGCCCAGATGACAAGACCAAAGGGAAGCAGAGCAATATGTTTGGCACAAGCCTGGCTGCAGGAGTTGCTGGAAGGAGTAATAATAATAATAATTTATTATTTATACCCTGCCCATCTGGCTGGGATTCCCCAACCACTCTGGGTGGCTTCCAACAGAATATTAAAATACAATAGTCTATTAAGCATTAAAAGCTTCCCTAAACAGGGCTGCCTTCAGATGTCTTCTAAAAGTCTGGTAGTTGTTTTTCTCTTTGACATCTGGTGGGAAGGCGTTCCACAAGGCGGGTGCCACTACCGAGAAGGCCCTCTGCCTGGTTCCCTGTAACTTGGCTTCTCGCAGCGAGGGAATCACCAAAAGGCCCTCAGCGCTGGACCTCAGTGTCCGGGCAAAATGATGGGGGTGGAGACGCTCCTTCAGGTATACTGGACTGAGGCCATTTAGGGCTTTCAAGGTTAGCACCGACACTTTGAATTGTGCTCAGAAACGTACTGGGAGCCAGTGTCGGTCTTTCAAGACAGGTGTTATGTGGCCACTCCAGTCACCATACAAGATGCCACCCAACTGTCTGCTCCCAAATATGTCTCACCAGGCAGCACAGGTTTAGGATGAGGGTTTTCCTTCTCCTAGATGGGCCACCTTTCCAGGTTGACGAGTCCCATTTGCCCCTCAATTTCCTCTGCAGCATGTGCAGAAATCACCTTCTCGACCATTGGACCTGCTATTGGTCTCTTCTGCTCAATCTGCCGGATCCTGTCTTCGCAGGAGAAGTCCTTAACCCAACGAGGGTTTGAGACCCATCACCTACCCTCACCAGGTTTAGCTGGCCAGTTGAAGCCTTTCCCAGGGTGTGGCTGCTGTCACATGCTGAAAACTTCCAGGAGCCACAGGTGAGATCTGAGCACAGGGTGTGGACCAACCAAAGGTGCACAAACTGCCCCAGAAATAGCATAACATACCCCCCACCAAAGGTACTAGCCTTTCTCTAAGTGCAAATCTACATTTGAGTTATTACAGATTAGGGCACGAGTGGGAAATCTCTGGCTTGGGGGCCAATACAGCCCTCCAAGCTTCACTGATTGGCTTTCTGGTCTCTAGCCACAACACTCAATGGCTCTGCTTCAGGTCTTCCTTGAGATTTTCTTTACCTGTCTGGAATGTGCCCTTGAATTCTGATGCTGTCTTTTGTTTGCCTGGTTGGAAGACTGGTTGTGTAGAAATGAGCCAAATGTAGAATGATAGCATTTTTGTCTCCTGTTCCATCCACTTTGGCTTCTGGCCACCCCCTCCATTGGCATGAGGCTCCCAAAAGCTCGCTTAGAAGGAATGCTTCCTTTAGGCTGAAAAAGGTTCCTCAATTAGAGATTCTAACAACTTGATTTAGAAGGTGGAGAAGCTGCTCTGTTCTTGCCAAGACACTCATTGCCAACCTTTCTCAAATCATCCAGAGATCTTCTGGTAGCTCCCAATCTACCTTTCCCCCAAGCCCTGCCGCAAATGTCCATTTCCTCTATGAATTCATAGGGGAAAGCCACTTCAAATTAGCCCGAAAAAGAACTTTTCAGGCTTCAGTAGTCAACACATCCATCCCATTCCGCTCCTCTTACTTATTAGCATAATTCCACCCTATAGCATGAATTGAGAAGCACTTCAGTGCGGCTGAATTAAAAGGACAGATGGACCAGCGGCCTTTAAAGTATCTTCACAGATTGAATAGCCAGGAGTAATGCATAGAGAGACTTGACATCTGCACACAGACCCAGACCATAAATCACAGGAACTATCTAGGTTCCTAGCATACAGTCTACGGCAGAATTTATTTCTACAGCATGATGAGTGGGAGAGGTGTGGCTAACCGTCAGCACTTTCTGAAATCCATCAGGCCTTGCAGCAGAGCATCACATCCTATCTCAGGTTAGCCATCCTACTGATTGGGATAACAGCTTGCTGTGCTCCACTGGAGGACCAGAGGCGTAGGAAGGTCAGTTGGTACCTGGTGCAGAAAATTTCTTGTCACCCCCCCCCCCAATTGATTTTTATTTTTTTTTTCTGCCTGCAAAAATGGTTTTACGGTATTTCATATTTTCTTACAAAGGAATGTGGATTCTGGGCCTCTGATAACAAGCTGGCGACTATGGACAGATACTTAAATCTACAGGATGGATTGCGTTCTGGCTTGTGTTATTTTATGTATATTTATTGTTTATTTATTTAATACAATTTATTTTTTAAAAACCTGCAAAGCGGTTTACCAAAACAAAAAACACACCACAGCAGTAAAATCAAGAAAAATTCTGTGCAGGGGGCAGGGCGAAGGCAAGGCAAGGCTTAATCTACTTGGCCTCGTCTCATTTTCTTCACATAGGCTGACTTTCCAGGACCTGGGAAGCCCAGTGGAGGGTAGGGCAGTAGGGTGGGTCATAAAAAACTTTTTTTTAAAAAAATTCCTGCTCCAAAGGTCTTATCTTACTAAACTAGGGATTATATAGCTATATCTGAAATTTCATGCACATCAGTTAATATCTTGACCCTGCTCCACTGAATTGAAATTTCAGTCTTCACAACATAGGAAAACGGCCAAATAAACAGCTATTTTCGTGGAGGAGGGTCAAGATATTAACTGATATGCATGAAATTTCATATACAGCTATATATGTACAGTGGTACCTTGGGTTAAGTACTTAATTCGTTCTGGAGGTCCGTTCTTAACCTGAAACTGTTCGTAACCTGAAGCACCACTTTAGCTAATGGGGCCTCCTGCTGCTGCTGCGCCGCTGGAGCACGATTTCTGTTCTCATCCTGAAGCAAAGTTCTTAACCTGAAGCACTATTTCTGGGTTAGCAGAATCTGTAACCTGAAGCGTATGTAACCCGAGGTACCACTGTATAGTAAGATAAGACCTTTGGAGCAGGCATTTTTTTAAAAGAGTTTTTTATGAGCCACCCTAGTAGGGCAGTAATTGTTCCTTGATAATTTGTCACCCCCCTCCATGATGGCACCTGGGGCAGACTGCCCTCCGGCCTCCCTTTCCTCCGCCCCCATGGAGGAGGAGGTTTCCTCATGTCCTGGGTGTTTTCTAAAACATGCAGTCACTAGGCCACAAAGATCACAATGTGAGCAAGCAGTGAAATACTGTTCCTCTTGGCTAAGTGCTTTAGCCTTCCTTCTTTTGGGCTTAGTTAGTGGAGGCTCGTATTTATTATTATAAAGAAGAGGAAAATAGGCAGTTTTGGGAAGCATTAGTGCCAGGCTTAGTCTGATTTTTTTAAAAACTGCTATTTGCATCTCCCACATTTTATTTTCTGAAAGATTATTTGCTTTAAATAGGCTGCTTTCTGGGTTGGTTTGGGGTCGAAAAGAAAGGGGTGTTTTTTTGTCCCCAGAGTTATTACCTGAAAACATTTCAGTGTATTACATTGGGACGAACTCAACATTGCCCTCTTACGATAGTTCCAACACTGTTGTTCTCCTTCGTCACCCTCAAAGTAATGGGAGATGCTAAAACAAATCATTTCACAACTACGGCTTTGAGCACAGAGTCAACCTTGCCCTCATTAGACAGCTGAAAGAGAAACCTAAGTGGCTCCTCATCCAGAAATGAATAGGAAGTTGGGAATAAAAGCTCATATTGCAGATGGGTGTTCAGCGTTGTGTTTGGGAAAGTGCACTTCCCACTTTGAAACTAAGTAGTCGTGGACCTCATTAAAACGAGCTTTCAGCCTGAAGTGTGAGGGAGATTCACTGTGCGCTCCAAGAGTGCTTTGCTTGGAAACCCTCCAAGTACAAAATCTCTTCCCCCCTTTTCTTCTCCCACTCCTAGGATCAGCTTCTCTGCCATTGTCTTGGTGAAACTTGGCATGCCTTCCCCTTTAGTTCCTCAGAAAGGCTGTCAGTTTTGTCTTTCCTTTCTTTCAAAGTACACACACACACACAGAGAGAGAGCTATTTACAATTCTGGTAGCTCTGCCCATATTCCGTTCTTTGCTCCATAGTGCTGAGCTGTCAGCAGCAGAAACAGGGAGCACATCTTTAATCAGGAGAGTCAACCCTACAAAGCTGATGTCGGCATATTGGCTGGGCGATGCTGCTGCCTCCATTTGGAGATCTGGTGACGCAACAGCAGGTTGTCTCGCTGGTTTAGAAAAATAATCTGGAACATCCAGTCTATTGTGGACAAGATTGCCTTTGTGCTGGACACCATAGTTGCAGAAAGGTCTGTTTGAGAACCTACCATTGTTTGGGGAGGTGATGAAGGAGAACAGGGAAGTGTCCTTTGCGGGCTGTTCCTTTAGTGGGACTGCACTGAGGTAGGATGGCACTGTTGGCTTTTATGCCTCCCTGGCTACCTGGGCATGAGTGCAACCAATAACCTTTTAGCCAGCAAGGCACACCTCCCAGGAGAGGCCACTCATTGGCCAATTCATAATGCAGAAGCTGGCGAGAATTTGAGCCCAGCTACCCAGGCAGCCGGGACGCGGGTGGCGCTGTGGGTTAAACCACTGAGCCTAGGGCTTGCCGACCAGAAGGTCGGTGGTTCGAATCTCCGCGACGGGGTGAGCGCCTGTTGCTCGGTCCCTGCTCCTGCCAACCTAGCAGTTCAAAAACACACCGAAGTGCAAGTAGATAAATAGGTACCACTCCAGCGGGAAGGTAAACAGCGTTTCCGTGCACTGCTCTGGTTCGCCAGAAGCGGCTTAGTCCTGCTGGCCACATGACCCGGAAGCTGTACACTGGCTCCCTCGGCCAATAAAGCGAGATGAGTGCCGCAACCCCCGAGTCTGCCTTTACCTTACCCAGACAGCCACGGGGAATTCCCCCAATGGCTGCCTGGCCATGTGTGTTCTGTTTTCACTGCCTGGGGATGGTGACAGAGCATGAGGATCCGCAACTGTCACCCACCCGGAGGAAAGGGGTAAGCATCCATTACTGGGGTGGTGTTACCAAAGTTGCACAAAGAATGAGCTTGTGCATGCTGTTGTGACATTTGGTGTATCGGCAGCTAAGCGCAGCTTGCCTCATTCTTTTGCCTCGCACATCCCTTATAGGTCACAAGCAGCAGTCAAGCAGGGGCTCAAACCAATGGCTTCAAGTTACAAGAAAGAAGATTCCGATTACAGTGGTACCTCTGGTTGCGAACGGGATACTTTCCGGAGGCCCGTTCGCAACATAAAAAGATCGCAACCTGCAGCAGCGCGGGTTGCGATTCGCTGCTTCTGCGCATGCGCGTGATGTCATTTTGTGTGTCTGCACATGTGCGAGAGGCGAAACCCGGAAGTAACCCTTTCCAGTACTTCTGGGTCGCCGCGGGACGTAACACGAAAGAACGTAACATGAAGCGGACGTAACATGAGGTATGACTGTAAACATGCGGGGAAACTTTCTGACAGCAAGAGTTGTTTGACAGTGGAACTGTCTCCCTCAGGAGGTTGTGGACTCTCCTTCGATGGAGGTTTTAAAACAGAGGATGGTTATCTGTTGTGGATGCTTTAGCTGAGATTCCTGCATTGCAGGGGGGTGGACTAAATGACCCTTAGGGTCCCTTCTGACTACAATTCTATGATTCTATGATAAGCAGTGGTCATTGGGGCTCTTTGGTTATGAGAAAACAAGTCTGGTGCTCTTTGGGTACAAGGAAACAGAATTCTTTTTCTTTTCTTCCTTTTTCTTTCTTTTCTTTCTTTTAGTTTTTATGTTTTAAAAAAAATGCTTGGTATTTGATATTAACTTTTGTATATATATTTTTCTTTGTCTCCCCACCCCACCCCGCTTTAATAAAAAATAGCTCTCAAAAGAAAAGAAAAAGCTGGCAAATTCTGGGTCAAGTCACCCTGACTAGTTTTGAGAGAAAACCATTTGTTTTCTGGAACACTGTGGACATTTCTTTCATTGATGCAGACTTGGACACTGTCTTTAACACAAATCTATGGTTATTTTAAATTACTGTTTTAGGAAAAGCTTTCTTGGGGTCTCTAGACTTAAGCAAATATCTACGGTCTTTATATCTTGTCTTTCTACAAAACAGTCTGTATATACTGAACACAAGTGAGTTTTTACTGCTGAACCTATGAAGCCAGTGAATGAATAAGCATTTTGCTGCTTCTATTTCATCCTTGCTATTCCATCCAGTCGAATTTTCCCAGCTAGTAAAGGTCTTTCATAGTCTGGCCTAAAGGAGGGGCAGACTACATTGGCTATAGATTAGTTTCCAGGAACAATTCAAAGTGTTGGTTTTGACCATTAAAGCCTATATATTGTTGTTGTTTAGTCGTTTAGTCATGTCCGACTCTTCCTTCGTGACCCCCTGGACCAGAGCACGCCAGGCACTCCTGTCTTCCACTGCCTCCCACAGTTTGGTCAAACTCATGCGGGTACCTTCGAGAACACTGTCCCACCATCTCGTCCTCCATCGTCCCCTTCTCCTTGGGCCCTCCATCTTTCCCAACATCAGGGTCTTTTCCAGGGAGTCTTCTCTTCTCATGAGGTGGCCAAAGTCTTGGAGCCTCAGCTTCAGGATCTGTCCTTCCAGTGAGCACTCAGGGCTGATTTCCTTCAGAATGGAGAGGTTGGATCTTCTTGCAGTCCATGGGACTCTCAAGAGTCTCCTCCAGCACCAGAATTCAAAAGCATCCATTCTTCGGCGATCAGCCTTCTTTATGGTCCAGCTCTCACTTCCATACATCACTACTGGGAAAACCATAGCTTGAACTATACGGACCTTTGTAGGCAAAAGAAGAAGAAGAAGAAAAGCCTATTTAGTTCAGGACTAAAATACCTCAAAGACTGCTTGGATCCTTGGATAGAACTGTTTAATTAAAGCAGCAACATAAGGGATGCTTGGACCCCCGTTTGGGTATGGGTACCCCCAACAAAATTTAAAAATTTGGCTGTATAATTTGGAACTAATGTGATTTGGAAATAATGTGATGTGATTGGCCTGTTAATAAAAATTATTATATATATAAAAAAAGACTGCTTGGACCCTGCAATCTTCATCAGCATCATTTCTTTATGTGCCCCGCCCAATGGAAGTGCAAAATGTAGTCACATGAGAACAGGCCTTTTAAGGGATGTGTGAAAGTTAACAAACAACTGTGGGGACAACTACCGTATTTTTCCGTGTATAAGACTATGTCCCCCCCTAAAAAACAATGTAAAAAAATAGGGGTGTCTTATACACAGATAGTGCCAAGGGTGGATTGGTGATTGGTGAGTCCCCCAAAATAAGGGGCATCTTATACATGGGGGTGTCTTATAGATGGAAAGATACAGCAATGCCACATCTGCTTCCTAAAGAACCTGCTAGAGGATCTGTCAGACAAAAGCTGTTGCCTCAGAAGCATATTTATCTATTGAAAAATGTCTCATGAAAGTTGCTGGATTCACCCTACAGACTTTATGAAGAGGTGTGTTAGGTGAAAAAGCTGCTGTGGCCGCAGCTGCTCTTGTGGAATGCGATAAGATATGCTTAGGCACAGGCGGTTTCAAAGATTCATAAGCTAGTGAAGCGCATGCCTTTATTCACCATGCTAAAGTAGGACTCAACTTTCCTCTCCATATCTGCCAGTCTGTCTGGGAGGTCCTCCATTTCATTGTCCCATCAACGGGCCTGGCCTTTTTATGCGATGACCAGGGAAAGGGACTTCTCTGCGTTGTCTCCCTGCCTCCAACTACCTTTCCGTGGAGTTTTTTCTGTTTTCTTCATTGACAATCTTTCGCCGTTGGCTTAAGACATATCTCTTCATGCAGACTTTTTCAGGAGAAGGGTAGACCTAGATATGGGTCTTCTATGAGTGCCTACTACTTGTCTTCTTGGTTTTGGATTTTATCCTGTGATTCTGGTTTTAATTACTTCCTGTGTAATTAGCTGCCCAGAGTGCCTGGGGAAACCCAGCCAGATGGACGGGATATGTATGTATGTATGTATGTATGTATAAATAAATATTACGATGTTCTTTAATTTTGTTGTTTGAATACAACTGTGAGATCCTAACAGGATGAAGGGCAATTTAAAAGTTCGTTGTTGTTGTTATAGCCAAGACTAGCCTAAAAGGACCAGCTTGCCTGATTCAATATGAGGCAGCATTGTATCTTCATATGTACTGCAATAAGGAATGTACTGCAATTGCAAAAAGGAGCAACCATTTCCAGTCTCATGTGATTTCAAACTATATGATCTAGTTTATGCAAAATATCGATCGCATGGGTTTTAGCTCAATTATTTTCACATTTCCATGTTCTCCTTGATTTTAAGTACAAGGCCTTAATATTGTCAAGGTACTGTATATTGATTCCTTTTTCTATGGTATATTACAAACCACATATATAGCTACTGGACTATCCTTGGGGGGTATTGTTTAAGTTCTTCCTATCCATTTCTTTCTTTTTCGTGGCACATGAATCTCTGTAAATCTGTAATAGAAGAATGAATGGGCGAATGAATGACAGCAGACAAATGATTGGCAGCAGGGGAGTGTGATGAAATTGTGGGTCGAATCAGAGTGAGTAACCTGTGAAAAACGTCAACTGAGAAAAACAGGGACAACTGGTAAGAGTTGAAACAGTGGGAGTTAGGTACGCTGTTAATTAAGAAAGTATGGTAATGCTACTTGGGTTGTGTAGAACTATTTACAGGAGACCCCCCCCACACACTTATGCGGGGGTTGTGTTCTGGTTACGTTCCGGCGCACGCATATGTGAAAATCGCGTAAGTGGGGAGACCCTCCAAGCACCCTTTAAATGCCCTCTCTGCCCCTCTCTCTCCAATCCAGGCCAAAAATACTGTACCAAAAATAGGTAAAAATGTAAAGGACCCCTGGACACTTAAGTCAATGCAAAGGCAATTATGGGGTTGCAGCACTCATCTCGCTTCAGGCCAAGGGTGCTAGTGTTTGTCCACAGACAGTTTTCCAGGTCATGTGGCCAGCAGGACTAAACTGCTTCTGGCACAACGGGACACCATGACAGAAGCCAGAGCACACAGAAACGACGTTTACCTTCCCGCCACAGTGGCACCTATTTATCTACTTGCACTGGTGTTCTTTTGAACTGCTAGGTTGGTAAGAGCCTGGGACAGAGCAACGAGAGCACACCCTGTAGCACAGATTCGAACTGCCGACCTTCTGATCAGCAAGCCCAAGAGGCTCAGTGGTTTAGACCACTGTGCCACCCGCTCCACCAAAATATCCACAGCTGGCATTGAAGCTCTGGGGCCTGAAGGAAGCTGCAGGCCGTGCAGAAAAGCAGTCTAAACAAAGACCCTGCTGCACAGCCAGTCTCTTCTCTGCCCTCACTGAAGTCCTCTTCGGGCTCTGGGGAGGGTCTCCTCACGAGCCACAAGGACTCTCTAGTTGTCTCCCTCCACTTCCTGCTACAAATTAAATTAGTGAATTATTTCCTGGTGCCACACATATATGCAGTTTCGCACGAGTCAACCACATGTAAGTGGTGTGTCACCTTTACTAAGTGCTTTTTCTGATTATTTATTCCATATGTGTGTGTGTGTGTGTAAGATTATACATACAGTGGTGCCTCGCAAGATGAAATTAATTCATTCCACGAGTTTTGTCGTCTTGCGATTTTTTTCGTCTTGCGAAGCACGCTGTTGGAAAAGTTTTGGAAAAGCTTCAAAAATCACCAAAGTCTTCAAAAACTTCAAAAAAGGCTACCACACCGTGTGCTATGAGTTGCTCTTCGAAGTCAAGTCGCAACTGTATTAACGGTGTTAAGAAAAAGGAAACAAACTTGCAAGACGTTTCTGTCTTGTGAAGCAAGCCCATAGGGAAAAACGTCTTGCGAAGCAACTCAAAAAACCAAAAACCCTTTCGTCTTGCGAGTTTTCCGTCTTGCGAGGCATTCGTCTTGCGAGGTACCACTGTACTGATTTTTATTGTCTGAACTGGTCTAGGGGATTCTAGGTTAGAAGATTTCACACCACATGGTGGCATTGAATATAAAGTCCAGTAAGTAAACAAATAATCCTGCTCTCCAGGGGACTCTCCTTCTAATCTATGCAAATTATTAGGCGCTTCGGGTAGGTTGTTTGGGGGAGTATTAAGAACTGCTTGGACTTAATGAACCATCTGAGTGACTGATCCAGCAACCTCCACAGGGCAGGGCCTTGTAGGGGAGTCACAAATCCAAGCCGGTTTCAAGTGATTATCGACAATCATCAGTAATACCAAAGATTTTTAGGAGGCCTATGGGAAAGTTTAAAGGCATTTGACTGCTTTCAGTGACTGAACACATTTCATCCTTATTTCCATAACTTACTGGTAAATGTCATCATTTACTAGAACAACTTGAAAAACTCTGATCCCTCTAAGTCAGATTTAATTGGGAGTTGCTATATGGGCAATATGCTTAAGTTTAATATAGTACGGAGATTACCGTAGAGGCTTGTAAAATTGTAAATGGTGTAAAGAAAGTGGATAGATTTCTCTCTCTCCTATTGCTGGAAGTTCAAGGTCTCCCAGTGAACATTCAGTACTGACAAAACAGCCCAGTCAGTCAAGTTAACTCATAATTAAACGATGGAATTTGTTTCTACAATATGTGGTTGTTGCAGTTGTCGGCTTAGATGACTTTGAAAAGGGATTAGAGAAATTCACAGAAGATAAGGTTATCTGTGGCTAATAGTCACAATAATTAAATTGAGCCTCCAAGTCCAGAGGCAACCAATAATGGAGAGCTACTGTCCTTGTGGGTGGCACTGTGGGTTAAACCACGGAGCCTAGGACTTGCTGATCAGAAGGTCAGCGGTTCGAATCCCCGCAATGACGGGGTGATCTCCCGTTGCTCGGTCCCTGCTCCTGCCAACCTAGCAGTTCGAAAGCATGTCAAAGTGCAAGTAGATCAATAGGTACTGCTCCGGCGGGAAGGTAAACGGCGTTTCTGTGCGCTGCTCTGGTTCGCCAGAAGCGGCTTAGTCATGTTGGCCACCTGACCCGGAAGCTGTACGCCGGCTCCCTCGGCCAATAAAGCAAGATGAGTGCCGCAACCCCAGAGTCGGTCACGACTGGACCTAATGGTCAGGGGTCCCTTTAGCTTTACTGTCCTCATGACCTGCCTCTGGTTGGCCGCTGCTGGCATCAAAATGTTTTGCAGTAAAGCCCAGTACAGTGGCAGTGGAAACAGGTGAGCATTCCAAAAGCCACATGGTGTCTGGGACTGGGCAGAGGAGGAATGGTGGAGGCTGCCTCTCCATCCTGACCCTTCCAGGGAGGAAGAAGATGGTATAGATTTACAAGAGTGGTTTGCGGGAGGCAGATGAGGGGGAAAGTTGGGCGAGGAGGAGGCAGAACTGGAGCAGCAGCTGACTGACACGGTGTCATTAGAAAGCATCCCAGACCCTCCGTCTCCCAGAACCCGACGAGCCTTAAAAGTAGGAGAGCAAAGAGCTCGAAGACCACGTTGCAGCACCCGTAGAGGTGATGATGAGGAAGTGGGAGAAACGGGGCGTGGAGATTCACTCGGGACAACTCCATTATCCAAGAGGCTGGGTTCTATATCCTCTCTCTGTAAAGTTTGAAATAAAAAAGGACGATAAGAAACTTGGCCTTGTCTTTATACTTTCCTGGGCAACCAGCCGGGAACCGCTGACAGCATCCTGACGCATGGAGAGGCCAGTCTGGGAGTCACATTAGACATATCATCAGAAAGGGGGTCAGTCTGCATGATGGGAAATGGACTTAGCTTTGCTCCTCTAACCCTCCATCAATTGTTGCAGCACCAACCCCCTCCTTTTACCTCCCAGCTTGGGACGACACTTGCTGTCTACAACTGGAAGGAAAGGGAAGGAATTGCAATTTTAACGCATTTTGTGTTACAGTTTTTGTTTTCTTTGTTGAGGGCAAGCTTGCCCATTTGGGAAGAGTAGATTTCATCAATGGATCCCCATCACATCCATTGTATCTGCTGGGAAGAGCTCTACGGTTGAGGGAGTAAGGACAATGTATTTCTCATGTGCCATTTTCCCACCCTGAGGAAAGGAAGTAACACAGGATTTTGAGTTTAGGAAGAAGTATTTCTTATTTTTGTTTCCTAGGGGGAAACATAGGACAGATTTGAAAACTGGCATCATTCCTTGGTATATCAGAAGTAGTGATGTCAGTGATGGTCAGACATGGGCTGGAGAAATAAATGTTTGGTAAATGTTGGTAGAAACTGGCTTTGCGGAAAGCACTGAAACTCTCCATCTCTCCCTCGATCAAATTTGGCAGTCTTTTATCCATACAAAAGTTGTAGTCACTCCTCATATATTTAAGGGAAAATTCATTATATGAGGATTGAATAATATTAATATCTTATTGTATGCAAACTTCCCTGTTTACTGGAGGATACACAGCTGAATGCACGAAGCTGAACTACAAAAATATATCCATTTCCTTTGATCGTGGTGCTGCATTATTTATAGGGATAAGAAATGTCATGGAGATTTCTGTGAACGCAGCACAGAACTGGAACTAAAGCAAAACATACATTTTTGGAAATGAGTTGCTTTGCTTTCCCACAGCAGAGGTTTTTTGCTTCTGAAAAGTAATTTTGCTGTTTTCATGTGCCATGTTGCATATCATAGTAGCTTAAAATAAACCGTGTATCACAGAATTCATCCATTTCAGCCTGACATGTGGCTATGGCAATGGGTCCCCCTATACCAGACTCAACCCATCAAGCAGAATGTGCTCCACAAGAAGCATAATTTGTTTCATATTATACCTTTCAAGTGGCGAAAGCAGAAACATTTCATTAATAATATTTGCCACCGGTACTGCGCTTTCATGTATTCGATGTGCTTCATATGCAACAATCCTGTGAAGTACCGTAGGTTCATCTTATTATCATCATGCCCATATCGCAGATGGAGTGGAGTGAATACTGAGGCTAAGAAGCAAATGCCTTGCCCTTGTTCAAGGGTGGAAACAATATTCAAAGGAAGGACTTCATGCTTCATAGCTTAAGCTCTTGGCTCCACAACAGCTTTCTATCTTATAATGTGATATCTGTTTCAGAGTAAACCTTTCATTCCGAAACCTTCTCTTGTTTCGTCATTACTTTGCTTTTCCTCCTTAGCCAACTGTATTTTCTTTCCTGACATTTTCCTGGATTTTCCTTCCTTTTCAATAAGTACAGTGGATGCTTGGGTTGCGAACATGATCCATGCGGGAGGCACATTTGCAACCCACAGCATCCACAACCCGCAGCACCCCACAGCATCCACAACCCGCAGCACCACGTGTGCACATGCGTGGGTTGTGATTCAGCACTTCTGCGCATGCCCAAAGCGTGATTTAGTGTTTGTGCATATGCGCGAGTGCGAAACCCAGAAGTAACCTGTCCCAGTACTTCCGGGTTTTGGCGCATCCGTAACCCGAAAATGTGCAACCTGAAGCGTCTGTAACCCGAGGTATGACTGTATTTTTATTTGTGAAGCATTACTGAAGGAGACAAGGGATGCAGGTGGCGCTGTGGGTTAAACCACAGAGCCTAGGACTTGACGATTAGAAGGTTGGCGGTTTGAATCCCCGCGACGGGGTGAGCTCCCGTTGCTTGGTCCCTGCTCCTGCCAACCTAGCAGTTCGAAAGCACGTCAAAGTGCAAGTAGATAAATAGGTACCACTCTGGCAGGAAGGTAAACGCCGTTTCCCTGCGCTACTTTGGTTCGCCAGAAGCGGCTTAGTCATGCTGGCCACATGACCTGGAAGCTGTACACCGGCTCCCTCGGCCAATAAAGCGAGATGAGCGCCGCAACCCCAGAGTCGGTCACGACTGGACCTAACGGGCAGGGGTCCCCTTTACCTTTACCTTTACTGAAGGAGCTGTTCCCATCACTGACACATATAAAAGGCAGTGTCGGGATTGTGGGGGCTTTCAGACAGGGGTCAATTGTGAAATTGGTGCTGCTCGTGCACACATTTTGTTTATTTTTGCAGCATCTACATGATGTCACAGCATCAAGATGCGAGCCCACACTTTTTTCAACATTTCCCTTATTACAGAAAATCTAGCAAGTGAAAATTACCTGTTATACAGCTGGTGTCACAGCTGGTGTAGAAGCTTGTTAAGTACATTTTGGGGTGGGCGAATGGTTTGTTGTGCGCGATGACATTTTGGTGAGTGGTCTTTATCGCCACATGTTTTATTCCATTTGTTCTTTACCTAAGCACAAGCTAGTCCGTTTGTTTGCAGCAGCCCCCAATACCAGAGGGAAGAAACTGATTGCCAATGATTGGCATATGCCTGGTTGGGATTAACTATTCTCTGAAGATCTCAGGAGGTAAATGTGGGGGGTTAAATGGCGAATATACATGGGACTTCTTTTTTTTAAAAAAAATTAAAAATACAGAGGTCTCGCCCAAGATCTCTTTATCAGTCTTCCACTCTTGTGTAAGACATTATTATTAGTAATAATAATATGAAAAACCCCAAAATAAATGGATACTGCCCTCCCCACAAATCACAGGTCTCCATTTTGCCCATTGTGAACCATGGTAGCTGGCTGGATGTGGTTGGCGAAATTTGCTCTTGCACTCTTATACACTTGAATACTTCATCAGACTTTTTAAAACAGATGTACTCGCACAGTACAGAAACATCTGCATTCATGTCTAAAATGGATAAAGGTAGTGGATTGATCCTTAATTAATTGATGTACATTGTTGTTAAAGTTCTGTGCCTTTTCCATATATCTGGATCTGCAATCTACACTTTATTTTTTATTTTGACACTTTCTATACAACCGTGTCCATGGAGTTTTCTTGGCAGGGATACTGGAGTGGCTTGCCAGTTCCTGCTCAAGGTGGATCACGTTTGGTCAAAACTCTCCACTATGACCATAAAGAAGGCTGATCACCGAAAATTTGATGCTTTTGAATTCTGGTGCTGGAGGAGACTCTTGAGAGTCCCATGGACTGCAAGAAGATCCAACCTCTCCATTCTGAAGGAAATCAGCCCTGAGTGCTCACTGGAAGGACAGATTCTGAAGCTGAGGCTCCAAGACTTTGGCCACCTCATGAGAAGAGAAGACTCCCTGGAAAAAACCCTGATGTTGGGAAAGATGGAGGGCACAAGGAGAAGGGGACGACAGAGGACGAGATGGTTGGATAGTGTTCTCGAAGCTACCAGCATGAGTTTGACCAATCTGCGGGAGGCAGTGGAAGACAGGAGTGCCTGGCGTGCTCTGGTCCAGGGGGTCACGAAGAGTCGGACACAACTAAACAACTAAACAACAACAAATGCAAGCAACAGTACATTACTACACTTGCAAACCCCAAATATGCAAATTCTCCTTCTGGACTACGCAAGCCAGGACTCTTAAGAACGACAATGTTTAATTCAATAAGCAATACATGTAATGCCTTGTTAGATGTACTTAATGCGTATCCATAGTCCAGTGTTTCCCAACCTTTTTTGGGCAAAGGCACACTTGTTTCATGAAAAAAATCTCGAGGCACACCACCATGCCAGATGGGGAAAGGTCACTTTTTACTTATGTAAAAAAAATAAAAAAATAGTAACAGCATAGAAGGTAATGGTTAGGCTAGCATCCCTCTTCCAAATATGCTAGGTTTTTATTTGCAGGGACTGTTCTACATGGGAAAGCATTCAGCACTGTCATTCTCCCATCTGCCATCTGAATTGGTACTATTCGGGGTCAACTTACTCTGCTGCATGTGTAGATGAAAATGGCACCAAGTGTGGGGGAGGGGGCAGAACAGGTTTCAGATACAGGATATTAAGCATACACGTACTTCAGATTGAACTGGTTGCTTGCTTTGCAAGTTTTCATTTCCCAAATGACTGCCTTGGCAAGCGCAATAGCTACCAGGCTCAACGCCGGTCTCGCGCTGCCCCTTCCCGCGCTCTCAAGGACCCGGGAGGAGGAAGGCGTGAAGGGAATCCCGAAGGCGCGAAAACCTCGCGCATGCGCAGGCCTTCCGCCTGCGACAGCCCAGTAGGCCGGCCGAAGCGAGCGGCGATGGGATGTGGGAGGGAGCTCGCTCGCCGCCCCGCGTGTGCCTATGTGGGGCACGTTACAGCCCCGTGACGTCAGCGCCACGCAGGCAGCCAGGCAGGCAGACGGCGAGAGCCCCGCGCTGGGCGGCCTCTCCTCGCCGCCGCCGCCCCGCCTCTCGCCGCCTGACTCGCCCGCCTCCCTCCAGGCAACATCTCGCGGCACACCAGGCAACGTCTCGCGGCACACTAGTGTGCCGCGGAACACCGGTTGGGAAACACTGCCATAGTCTTCAGATTGTTTCTAATTTCCTAGTTATTGTTATACAATCCTTGATGCTTGTTTTCCACCCTGGACTTCTTTGGGAGGAGAGTAGGATAGAAATCAAGGATCAAGGGTTATAAAGGAAGTTAATAAAGATAGGGATAACCCAGAGGCCCAAACCTGCTCAATTGATTGTGAGTCCTGAGCTTACTTGTACAGTCATACCTTGGATCCCGAATGGCTTGCAAGTTGAACGTTTTGGCTCCCAAACCCAGAAGTGGCTGTTCTGGTTTGCGAATTATTTTTGGAAGCCGAAAGTCCGACGGGGCTTCCGCCGCTTCTGATTGGCTGCAGGAGCTTCCTGCAGCCAATCAAAGGCTGCACTTTGGGTTCTGAACGTTTTGGAAGTCGAATGGACTTCTGGAACAGATTCGGTTTGACTTCCAAGGTAAAGGTAAAGGGACCCCTGACCATTAGGTCCAGTCGTGACCGACTCTGGGGTTACGGCGCTCATCTTGCTTTATTGGCCAAGGGAGCCGGCGTACAGCTTCCTGGTCATGTGGCCAGCAGGACTAAGCCGCTTCTGGCGAACCAGAGCAGCACACGGAAACGCCGTTTACGTTCCCGCTGGAGCGGTACCTATTTATCTACTTGCACTTTGACGTGCTTTCAAACTGCTAGGTTGGCAGGAGCAGAGACCGAGCAACGGGAGCTCACCCCATCACTGGGATTTGAACGCCGACCTTTTGATCGGTACAACTGACAAATTTCTCACATATGTACCTTTTTGTACATGCACCTGCATGTGGAGGAGCTAGTGTGGTATAGTGGTTAAGAGCGATAGACTCGTAATCTGGGGAACCGGGTTCCCGTCCCCGCTCCTCCACATGCAGCTGCTGGGTGACCTTGGGCTAGTCACACTTCTCTGAGTATTTGTTGTGGGGGAGGAAGGGAAAGGAGAATGTTAGCCGCTTTGAGACTCCTTCGGGTAGTGATAAAGCAGGATATCAAATTCAAACAACTCCTCCTCCTCCTCCTCCTCCTCCTCCTCCTCTTCTTCTTCTTCTTCTTCTTCTTCTTCTTCTTCCCCTGCTGATAGTAGATGGCTTTGCAAAGATGGGCTTCCCAAAGTGCATTGAGGCATGCAATGAATGCCATATCCCCATTGTTATACCCAAGGAACAGGCAGCAGGAAAAAAAATTAATGGCAATTGTTTTCGCTCAGTACTACTGCAGGCTGTAACTGATCACTCAGGGAAATTTGTGGATAATGAAATTGGGAGTGGGAAGTGCCATTATGCTTTTGTATTTCAAAATGTGGCAATATCCCAGGCCACGGACCATGGTGTCTTTGTCCCAGGCAACTGAACCATTTACACTAGCTTGGTGTTAAACGTACCACTATTAATTCTTGCTGATGCTGTGAATCTCCTCCACTGCTGATTGATGAAGCCATATGGTGGTCATCTAGATGAAATAAAAACTTTCTGCAATATGACTGTCAACCCACTCTTTTTTCCTGAAGTATAAGAAACGTGTTTTGTTTTCATTTATTTTACAGCAAAAACCTGAGAGTGTTGGCTTCCATTTTAATTCATATTTGACCCTTGCCACCCTGTGTGGGTGTACAAGTGACTAGGGGTCCATTTTAAATAATATTATGTGCTCCGAATTTTATGAACATTGGGAGATCTTTCATTCTACCAATTGCATTCTGTGCCTCAAGTTCCGCAGCAATAGCAATTACAACATTGTCTTTGCATTTAGGTTACCCACAGTTTCCAAAGAATCACTGCCAATCACTGGGGTGGGGGGAATGTAAAAAGCAAAATTAAAAATAATCTAAAGATTTGTTTTGTTGTGTTTGTTAAGAGGCAGCCAACGGCACACCAAAAATACAGTTGGGACTGACTTCTGGGCCGTGAAGCTTCCTTAATGGCAGGAGCTAGGACTGAATAAAGTTAAAATTCGATTAGTAGGCGACCTGAATTAAGCAACTGAGATCTACTGGTGCAGAAGCCTAAACATTCACACTGACATGCACATATCATAGAATCATAGCAGCAGACCCTACAAGTGTCTCTATTTTCCAGGGACGTCCCTGTCTTAGTGAAGCCGTCCCGGTTTCTGATTTGATCCCGGAATGTCCCGCTTTCCCTTAGGATGTCCCTATTTTAATAGGAGAAATGTTGGAGGGTATGGAGTTATCCAACCCTCAAGCCGTTTGAAGGCCACCCTGTATAGGGAAGGTTTTTTTAAAAAAAATGTTGAATGTTTTATTATGCTTTTTATATATGTTGGAAGCTGCCCAGGGAGACTGGGGCAACCCACTAAGATGTGTGGGGTATAAATAGTAAAATTATCATTATGGAATAGAACATCCCTGTTTTCATCAGAGAAATGTTGGAGGGTATGCAGTGTAAGAAGAAGAGTTTGGATTTGATATCCCGCTTTATCACTGCCCCAAGGAGTCTCAAAGCGGCTAACAGTCTCCTTTCCCTTCCTCCCCCACAACAAACACTCTGTGAGATGAGTGGGGCTAAGAGACTTCAGAGAAGTGTGACTAGCCCAAGCACAGCTGCATGTGGAGGAGCAGGGAATCGAACCCGGTTCACCAGAGTACGAGTCCACCACTCTTAACCACTACACCACACTGGCTCTAAGAGGTGAAAGGAATCTCAAAAGTTATCTAATCCAGCCCACTGGGAAAAAGCCCCTTTCAGTTCAATGGGACGTACTTCTGAGCAGACATGGGCCATTCAATGGGGCATTCTGCATCTAACTGTGTATAGAACCGCAGCCTAAGACATGGGGCGTACATTCTGACCAGAATTCAATGGTCGATTACTGATGTCCTTCAAAGTTGCACATACTTAATGCCTTGTTAATGAACTGGGACTTGAAACACGCATCCAATATTGCCAGGAGAATCTTTTCACAGGATGCTATGGGTATCTGAAACAGAAGGAAAGGACAGTCTGCCATGTGTACCTGGGCGCACGGCCATTAACCTATTCTCTTTTCATTCAGAGATGATTCGTTACAAACAGCTGGTGCCCAGCTATACGGCTTAAGTTTTTACTGGGGAGCGGGAGAATTGTTGGCCTCCGGATTTCACTGAGTAATGGTGCCAATGTCATACCAGCTAAAGTTGGAGGCAAGTATGTACATAAGAAATAATTTCCTTAAATCACTAATCCCCTTCAGCAAGTATCAGTTTTTACTCTTAGTTCCAGGGCAACCCATTCCCCCCAATGCCTGTAACTGGAGACATTTTCTGTCTGGATGACAGTAAAGCTGGGGGAGGGGGGAGGGAGAGATTTCACCCCCTGCCAGAAACACATGCCAGTCCAAATAGTGGAGGTGTAAGAAGAAACCACCTGCTGCTCACCCATCTTCTGTGCCAGAGGATAAACTTTTCCCGCAGCAAAAGTTCAGCGTTGATGCCATTTTCATACTAGCACACGCTTTCAGTGTTAGCCAAACCAACGACAGCTACAGGGGGTGGAGTAGGGGGTTATGTATCAGCTTGGCATAAAAAGTTCTGAGGACTATTCTGGGCTTCCAAAAAAAAAGAGAGGAAAAAGTTGGCAGGGAGAAAAATGGGTGCAAAAGTGGTTGACTGCACCAAGTAGTGCAAGATTTGAGGCAACTCAAAATTATACACCTTACATGGTGGTGTTCCTAAAGTTGTGAGTACAGAGAGGCAGAGTTGACAGTGCCTGGCATAATTCCCAAGCACTTCATCACAGACAAGAAGAGCACTTGGAAAAAAGAGGAGAGGCGTCTGTCGCACACTGTGCCCCAAGAAAACAGGAAGCTGCCTTGAGTCAAACTATTTGTTTGCACTCTGGCAATAGGTCCCTAGGTTCTCAGAAGGGAACTCCCCATGGACGCTGCCCTTCTTTTCTTAGAATGGAAATGGCGCCCACCTGAGAGGTGCCGGAACTGAGTTCTGGCAAGTTCTAACTGAAAAAAGCCCTGTATTTAAAGCAGTATCATACCACTTTGAACAGCTATGGTTCCCCCAAAGAATCATGGGAACTGTAGTTTATTAAGGGTGCTGAGAGTTCTCACTTAGAGCTATAATTCATATAATTGCCTGAGAAATTGTAGCTCTATGGGGGGAATTGGGGTCTCTTTACAACTCTCAGCACCCTGAAACAAGATACAGTTACCCAGATTCTTTGGGGAGAAGCCATGCCCATGACTGTTTAATGTGGTAAGATACTGCTTTAAATGCATGGTGTGTTTGTGTGGTCGTAGTGTAAAATGTGGTGAAAAGTCACACTCAAGTTATCTGTGGGTTGCAGTCCTCAGTTATTTAAAACAAAGAGCAGCAATACAGTGGTACCTCGCAAGACGAATGCCTCGCAAGACGGAAAACTCGCAAGACGAAAGGGTTTTTGGTTTTTTGAGTTGCTTCGCAAGACGATTTTCCCTATGGGCTTGCTTCGCAAGACGGAAACGTCTTGCAAGTTTGTTTCCTTTTTCTTAACACCGTTAATACAGTTGCGACTTGACTTCGAGGAGCAACTCACAGCACGCGGTGTGATAGCCTTTTTGAGGTTTTTGAAGACTTTGGTGATTTTTGAAGCTTTTCCAAAACTTTTCCGACACCGTGCTTCGCAAGACGAAAAAAATCGCAAGACGAAAAACTCGCGGAACAAATTAATTTCATCTTGCGAGGCACCACTGTAATTTATTTCAACACTGCAAATGCCAACAAGTATCTGTACACACCAAAAATTTGTACACACAAAGCTTTGGCATCTGAAACAGGGTAAACAGTTGTAGCACTGAACAATTAGACTACGTTCAGAACAAAATGGAGGACAAGACTGTCTAGAGGTCTTAATGCTGTGAACCCCTCCACTGTAAGCTCAGGTTGTATATATGTGTAAATAAACCATATACCATAAAGACGCCACGGCCTGCACTTTGCCTCATTTCCAAAAGAAAATGGCTCCTGGATCCTCTGTATTCTCTCAGGGCTCGGAGTTTGGAGTGGCGCACGACAATACCATGTGCCTACAGTGGTACCTCGGGTTACAGACGCTTCAGGTTACAGACTCTGCTAACCCAGAAATAGTACCTCGGGTTAAGAACTTTGCTTCAGGATGAGAACAGAAATCATGCGGCGGTGGCGCAGCGGCAGCGGGAGGCCCCATTAGCTAAAGTGGTGCTTCAGGTTAAGAACAGTTTCAGGTTAAGAACAGATCTCCAGAACGAATTAAGTTCTTAACCCGAGGTACCACTGTACTTTGAAGCAGAAGTTATGTTGCAGGTAGTCACAGCGTAGTACGCCCTTAGATGTGCTAAAAATATACAGCATGCATCACAGTTCAAATATGGCTGCAGGTATGAGGTTTCCTTATTGCCTTAATCATCCTTTGAGAAGACGGGTCAAAGTCAATGGCTGACACACAGAATGCAGTTCCTGACAGATGGAAGCACCCTCGGAGTGAATTAGTGTTGAGTGTGCTTGCAAAATGTTACGCAGTGAGGGACTCCTCCTCTGAGTCTTCAGCAATCATATATTTGTCTGCTGGATGAAGACTTTGCAAGTTTGGGAGCAGCTACTGACAATGTATTATTGCAGCAGGATTAGGTTTTGCACTCTATGCTGGGCTGCCTGGAGTCACAGCACTGTGCCTTCATTTCCTAGCACCTGGGACTTTAACAGCAAATTTATGCTCTTGTTGTTGTTGTTCAGTCGTTTAGTCGTGTCCAACTCTTCGTGACCCCCTGGACCAGAGCACGCCAGGCACTTCTGTCTTCCACTGCCTCCCGCAGTTTGGCCAAACTCATGCTGGTAGCTTCGAGAACAGTATCCAGCCATCTCGTCCTCTGTCGTCCCCTTCTCCTTGTGCCCTCCATCTTTCCCAACATCAGGGTCTTTTCCAGGGAGTCTTCTCTTCTCATGAGGTGGCCAAAGTCTTGGAGCCTCAGCTTCAGGATCTGTCCTTCCAGTGAGCACTCAGGGCTGATTTCCTTCAGAATGGATGCGTTTGATCTTCTTGCAGTCCATGGGACTCTCAAGAGTCTCCTCCTGCCCCAGAATTCAAAAGCATCAATTCTTCGGCGATCAGCCTTCTTTATGGTCTCACTTCCATACATCACTCCTGGGAAAACCATAGCTTTTACTATACAGACCTTTGTTGGCAAGGTGATGTCTCTGCTTTTTAAGATGCTGCCTAGGTTTATGCTCTAAAGGAGCATAATTTATGCTCTAAAGGAGAACAATTTCTTCCAGGAGCAACCGTGACCTTAGCATTGGGGGCCAACCTTGCACAGTCCCCAGGTGGATTCCTAGAACCAACCTTCCCAACAACAGAAGCCTCCTTTACTGCTAATGTTGCCCAAACAGCACTTTGTTGCTGTTCGGCAGAACATCAGGAGTTGTAATGGTGACAGAAGCATGATTGGGTTTCCCCCTGAAATTGAATGATGACCGAGAGACCCTGCAATATAGTCACTGTTGTGCCCAGCAGGGCTACTGTGTCACCTAAGGAGTTCATTAATTTTTGGTTCCTCTCCCTAGGACCAAGCTGCATCATTTTCTATTACAGCTACCATGTTTTCCAAAACAATGCTCTCCCTGTTCAGTAAAAAAAAAAAGTGATTTTCTCAGTGTTACCCCCTTCACATTCTGTGCTTTGCTGTTGTGTCCTCAGTTTTCCCCTCACCTCCTCAAGGAGCCCGTGCAGTAAAGCCTTGGGCAGCTGATGTTGTGCCCTCTTTGACCTTATCTGTGCTAGTCCGGTGGCAGATGAAAGGGTAGCATTTGGACTGGCGATTGCTGGGTGTATTTTGGTGGTAGGGATAGAATCCATAAGGCTCCCAGACACTTTGCTCAGCAACTCACATGCTACAAAATGAACTAAGAGGCCCCCCAGCTGTGCTGGCAGCACGATCAGATTTGAAAAATCCATAGAGGAGTGCTTTCCACCTCCCTCCACATCCTTTTTGCCTTTTGTACTGTGCCTTTTCAAGCACAGGGTAAGGCTTCAGGCTGAAACCTAATGTAACCGAGCTAGCGACGACGGCTACCAGCTGAGTGCAGCTGGACCAGCAGTTTCCCTTCTGCTTCAAATCAAAACAAAACTGAGAACTGCAAATTTAACAGGTGGAAGTAGTGGAGCACCTAAAACTTCACGGTTCCAAATATTCCTCCTCTCCAAATATATAGGCAATGAACCATGGCCGTAGCCAGGATTTATAAGGGGGGCAGGATAGCTACCTGTCCTGTTCTGGATCCGAGCTTCCTGCGACGTGATCGTTCAGCTCATGGAAGGCACCAAGTACCTTTCCGGCAGATGACATCATCACTCCTGCACAAAAAATAGTGCTGCATGTGCACTTCACCCAGGTCCAGATTAATGGCATGAGGGACATAAGACTTAACAGGGAAGTCCTATACAGGGTCAGATTAATCATGAGGCTAATATAGTAAATTAATAATATCTCAGAGGGCCTTGTTATGTTTCATTTCTGGTCTCAGTTCCCCTGCCGAGCCACAAAGTTCACTGAGTGAACTTGGACTGGCAGCTCTCTGTTCCATATCTTCCGCTCAAGCCCATATTAAAGGCATGAGGGGCTTAAGATCATTTTCACAAATCACACTTTAAAATGCCTTATTGAGCCAGTTTCCGTGTGTGTGTGTGTGTGTGTGTGTGTGTGTGTGTGTGTGTGTGTTTATTTATCGCATTCCCCCAAGGGGTTCATCATTGCAAATTGGAGATCTTAGCTTAATCAGTGTCTGCGCCATTTCATTGTTACTAATTTGTTGAAACTCTGGGATGGATGCAGAAATAGGCTAAGTCTGGCTAAATCCCCCTTTGCAGCCATAATTTGTGCCAGTGACTTCAGTCCTGATAGTCTGCCAGCCATTTGCTGTAAGTGTGATTAATCATGGTTTTGTGTGAAATTTTCTGGTCCTCTTTGGCAGATAAGTTATCTTCATTGTGTAGGCTTCACTCCCCCACAAAAAATCCCCACAAAGCATACAGCTCTATTTTTGATCCCAAGAAACATGGGCACATAAAAGAGTGAATATGGTGCTGAATCCTATCTTTTGAGGTCAAGGAAGCTAATGGGCTGTCAAATAAAATATCAGACTAATCAACACAGTGATGGGATTTTGGACTTCAGTTTCACCTTCCATGCGTAAGGGCTGTGTACTTACTACCAGTTACTCTAGCTCCAGTGTGCTCCCACCACTGGTGTTTGAAGCCTCGCACACATGACCTTAGCCACAATCTATGTATATCCTGTATCTTCTTAAGAAAGATTCCTGTTTGATGTGCTTTCCTTCAAACCAGCTCCCATCCGATTTGAAAATGCAAGCCGCGTTCACTGTGCCATTGTCAAGGGGCTGACAGGAAGACCAGGTCGTTCACAGGTCAGAGAGACACGAGGCTAACCTGCAGTTAGTTTCTTTATTAAGGAAAGGGAAAAATACAAGGAGGCTCATAAAGCAAACTCCCCTAATGAAGAAGTTGCTCAAACTGGAGTGCGGTCCCTCCGTCCCTCTCTAGCCTTCTGAGTCGGGGCTCCTCCTCTGTAATCTTCTGCTATGGGGAGACCCAGGAACCTCGTCCTGTGCCTGCCTAGTCCCTTGTTCAGCAACATGTAACATCCTTCCTGTTCTAGGAGTAAGTGGAGCCAGAGAGCCATCAGCAGAGAAGCTGTCATGATGGGGCTGCAGGGGAGGTGAAGGGTCTGTCTCCCCTCTGTCGTCTCTGTTGGAGCCTGCATCCAAACTGGAAACCTCATCACCCTGCCTTCTGCCTCTTCGTGATCCCTCAAGCTTCCTGCTTCTAGCTTGTCCCCTTCTCTGAGGTGTGGCCAGATGTCCACCACCAGGATCCAGAATCTAAGTCTTTTTCTTCTATGCCTTCCCTGGGGGGCTCTTGGGTGGGCAGCTCCCACCATTCTTGCTCATCCAGCCAGTTCCTGACATCAGTTAAGCAGAAGTGCAGACATTTGAGACAGCCATTGCACAGGTGCAGATGACAGCTTCATGAATTCAGGGCAGTTGCAAACGTAAGCAGACCAAACAGGTTATGTACATGGGTTGAAGATCATGCATTCACAATGGGTGAATACAACCTTCCTGCATTTTTAAGCCACTAATGTTTACATAGTGAAGTTGTTTAAACTGATTTTTATCCTTATTGCATTGAGTTACTTGTCCGTCATGGTTGTATGTTGTTGTTTAGTCGTTTAGTTGTGTCCGACTCTTTGTGACCCCCCGGACCAGAGCACGCCAGGCACTCCTGTCTTCCACTGCCTCCCGCAGTTTGGTCAGACTCATGCTGGTAGCTTCGAGAACACTATCCAACCATCTCGTCCTCTGTCTTCCCCTTCTCCTTGTGCCTCCATCTTTCCCAACATCAGGGTCTTTTCCAGGGAGTCTTCTCTTCTCATGAGGTGGCCAAAGTCTTGGAGTCTCAGCTTCAGGATCTGTCCTTCTAGTGAGCACTCAGGGCTGGTTTCCTTCAGAATTGAGAGGTTTGATCTTCTTGCAGTCCATGGGACAAGTGGCCATGATCTTCGTTTTTTTGATGTTGAGCTTCAGACCATATTTTGCACTCTTCTCTTTCACCCTCATTGAAAGGTTTTTTAATTCCTCCTCACTTTCTGCCATCTAGGTTGTGTCATCTGCATATCTGAGGTTGTTGATATTTCTTCTGGCAATCTTAATTCCGGCTTGGGTTTCATCCAGCCCAGCCTTTCGCATGATGAATTCTGCATATAAGTTAAATAACCAGGGAGACAATATAGAGCCTTGTCGTACTCCTTGCCCAATTTTGCTTGCATAACCATACTCAAAATACTTCTGTTTCACAGGGGGCTGTTATCCAAGGTGGTCCCTATCACAGTTAGTGATAACCAGCCCCCTCTTTTGTGCTCTATTGGTTCCGTTTTATAAAGTACAACTCCCCCCCCCTCTGTCTATTCAAAGTACAAATGTATGAAATGGAACTGAAAACTTGAGCGTGACGTTTGACACAGAAATCAATTTCTGATGTTATTTGTGAACCTGTGAGGAAAGGTAATATTGCAATATCTAAACAATCATACATGCAACTTAACCAATTCTTAGATGATGTAGTTCTAGTGACTTTGCTACACCTTACTTTTATGAATTGCAAAGCACCTATAAATGCTTGTAGGGGGGGGATAATACATATAATGCAACTCAATGGAAGAAAATAGGGTGTTTAAGCATGAAAATGGACTCCCCCCCCTACCCTTCTATTTTCTTCTTTTCAAGATTGTTGGCACCAATTCCTGCAACCTTATTTATCTACATAGTTAGAACTGGTACTTTCCCTTCAAATTGGGTTGCTGCTATTGCCATTATTATCTATAGTAGGAGTCTTAGAAATAACTCCGTTAATTATAGTCCCATTAGTTTGTTCGACATAACTAGTAAAATCTGTGCTAAATGCCTGCTGGGGAAACTGGAAAATTGGTTGGAGGAAAAAGCCATTCTTGTCCCAGAAGAGGTGGATTTCTGTTGCAACCATTCAACTTTAGATAAATATCTTGCAGGACTAGCTAAGCATATTTTTGTGGCTGATTTGAAATCAGCTTTGGACTCTACCCTTCAAGAGCATGTGGAGAAAGCGACAATCAGTGGGTATTAATTCATAACCATTAAGCTCCTTACTACAGATGTTTTCTGGGAAAATGATACGTGCCAGAACTGGATTACATGGCCACATTCCAAAGAGTGTTACTTACCAGGGCTGTCTAGCAGGGCTGTCTTCTTGGCTCTCTTAACTTTTTAATTCATTTTTTAATGACAGAGTGGCCTTCTTATAAAGCAGTCAACATTTCCCAGTGAAAGTAGGCCACAGTAAAGTATCTCGCCTTTCATATGCTGATGATGCTATTTTAATTTGCAAGTTGGAAGGCGTAGGTTGTAAAGATGTTTAGTTTGTGTTGCCACATTGAGTAACTGCAAATTAATTATGATAAAACTAAAAGTTCTTCAGTAAACACGAGGAAGTGTGTAATGGGAATCCAAGTTTCTTCATTTTGGTATTTAGGAATTGTACTCCATCAGTCATGTAACTGCTGTACTCAAATCTGAAGGACGGCTCTATTAGCAGAAAGAACATTTAATGGCCTCCTTGGTTTTTCATGAAACGAAGGATAAGATTCATATACATCTAGCCCAATAACTATATGAATCAAGAATTATTTCTATGGTGCCTCATTATCAGCAGTAGTACACCTAGAGCCTTCAGAAAAAGTACAAAACCAATTGCTACATGGGTATTATTGGTACCAACCTCAATCAAACTAGCAGCCATTTATACTGACTTCAAGGTTATGGCTGTAAAAAACGAGGCAATTAGACAAACCCTCTAGTTTGGAGTAAAGATTATCTTCAATCTGGACTCTTCATATACAATATCCTCCTTTGAAGAGATGGGTTATGGCCCATGGAGACATAAAAATGCAGTCGATCATTTTAAACGTGGGTCTGTCAACATGGTTGTCGTCGTTGTTGTTATTTTCGGGCTACCACGAAGCCAGATTTTCCACCTTGCAAGGACACTGAGAAACAGAAAAGAGTCGCAGAGATAAGTGGATGTAAATCTAAATCATTCTGTCTTCCCCCCACCTCTGCGGCACCCAGTTATGTAAGGCATCTAATTGATGTAAAAGCTTTTTCTAAGCCCCAACTGAAAATTTTATCCCTTGTGGAATGGAACAGCCAAATTAATGGCATCCCTAGACAAATGTGAGTCTGCGCTTGTAATCCACAGACCATTGACGATCTTACTGACTTCATGTGAGGTATATGAAGATATTTGTATTAAATCCATCCATCTATTGCTACCTTCTAAAATGGGATTATCCTCCTGAAATAAATTGCTGTCCCTTCTAAAAGGCACTAAGTATGTTACATTTAGAATGCACAATTCTAGGGCATACAAAAATAAATGAAAATGCCTGTGGATTACGATACTGATCCTGGCTCCCCCCTGCCCCCCCCAGCAACATAATTTGATACTTTTAATATTTTTCCTTTGTAATATTTTATAAACTCTTATTAACGTGTAACATTGTTTCTGTAATAGATGGCCGCATTTGTATAATGACAAGTGGCAACGCTGCAAAAAACAAAATTTGAATCCACGGAATGAATCTCAGGTTAAAAGCTTTTTGCAGTTTCTGTTGTTTTCAATCGACCTACATGAAGCCTGAGTTACATAACTCAAGGAGAGGGTGGTAACTCTTGGCTGTTTCTCAGTCGAAACCACCATTACCATCCTGGCTGAGGAACACAGATGTACCCATCATTTTCTTGCCTGGAGCTAATAGCAGAAGGTGGGGTGGGGTGGGGTGGGTGCCTGATTTAGACTGCAGAAAGGGTTGCCTCTGAAGACAGTTCGGAAACTTCAGCTAGTGCAGAATTCAGCGGCCAGGTTGTTCACCAGGGCTAGATGGTTTGAGCATATTACACCGAACTTGGCCTGACTGCATTGGCTACCAATAAGTTTCCAGGCCCAATTCTAAGTCCTGGTTTTGACTTATAAATCCTTAAGCGGCTCAGGACCACAATTCCTCAAGGACCGCCTCTCTCCATATGAACCTACCTGGACCCCAAGATCACCTTCTGAGGCCCTCCTTCGTGTGCCTCCTCCACGAGATGTCAGGAGGGTGGCAACACGAGAACAGGGCCTTCTCTGCAGTGGCTCCCCATTTGTGGAATGCTCTCCCCAGGGAAGTTTGCCTGGTGCCTTCATTATACACCTTTAGGCGCCAGGCAAAAACTTTCCTCTTTAACCAGGCCTTTGGTTGACTGACATCGAATGCCTTTTTAAAATGTGATTTTGAGGGGCAGGCATTATTAAGTTTTTATTTTTATTATGTATTTTGTGATTTTATCTTGTGAACCGCAGGTATAGGGTGGTTACAAATTTAATAAATGATAATAAAAGAGCGGGTGGCACTGTGGTCCAAACCACTGAGCCTAGGGCTTGCCGATCAGAAGGTCGGCAGTTTGAATCCCCATGATGGGGTGAACTCCCGTTTCTCAGTCCCTGCTCCTGCCAACCTAGCAGTTCGAAAGCATGTCAAAGTGCAAGTAGATAAATAGGTACCTCTCTGGCGGGAAGGTAAACGGTGTTTCCGTGCGCTGCTCTGGTTCGCCAGAAGCGGCTTAGTCATGCTGGCCACATGACCCGGAAGCTGTCTGCGGACAAATGTCGGCTCCCTTGGCCAGTAAAGTGAGATGAGTGCGCAACCCCAGAGTCATTTGCAACTGGACTTAACTGTCAGGGGTCCCTTTACCTTTACGTTTAATAAAACAACAAGAAAGCGTTCCCCCCAGTGTACCACATCCCCTATTTGGAAAACTACTGGAGATCCTGCTTACAGTCCTCCCTTGTCACATCTCGTTTGGCCATAAGATTAAGAACCCACTGAAGCAACTGAATGATTATATATCTGCTAATGAGATCCAGTAATTTTATGAGACAAATGTGACATAGTCGACTGCCTTTACTTCATCAAACTACTCTATCCTCTGGAAGCTCTAAGCTACAGATGGGCTCAGCTAAATTAAACTATTAGGCCTGGCTTATTCTTAGTGACTTATCATCACTGCATCAATACAGATAATGACTCTACCCCCTGCAGCCCATGCGCCGTTTGAGCTATAAAGCATAATTATGATCTTTCACAACAAACTGTCAAATGCTTATTTTAAAACGCTCGTTTTTCATATTGGAAATGTGCTCTTAGTAATATGTTAAAATATTCCTGCTTTCATACGGAGCAAATGTCTCTCTGCCTGGGGGTCCCGTGCAGCTTTGAGGACACTGAATTATAGCGTCAAACATTCAGCAGACATACACCTGCTCAACTTCCATTGTGATATGCTGGGCATGCACACACACACACACACACACACACACACACACGCACACACACACACACACACACACACGCACACACACACACACACACATACACACACACACACACACACAACTCTGGCAACTGTTGCTGCATGCATGGAATGAGGTCTTCTCGTGCAACAGGACTTTCCTCCCAGTCCCCCTCCCATGTGTGGGAGAGAGGGGGAAGGCCCACTGTGTGAGTAGACCTCATCCCCTGTGCACATAGTCCACTCTGTTGAATTCCACCCTCCGTTGTTAACATGCCCTCCGACGTTTCTCCGACGAAAACAGGGACATCCTATTCTACATCAGGAAGCTTCTTCCATGCTTGAACTCGCTGAACACATAGACGTCACGTACACATCTACAGCGGTCACCTTGAACCAATTACAACCTCCCTGTCAAATCTACCTCACAGGATTGTAGTAAAGAAAACATGTACAAGGCTAGGGATAACATACAACACCTTCAACAGATAAAAGGAATGAAATAAAATGTTAGTGGTAAGCTGCTTTGAGTCCTTGTCAGGGGAAAAGGTGGGATATGGAGGTAGTACTACTAGTACTACTGCTACTACTAGTGTTGTTGTTGTTTAGTCGTTTAGTCGTGTCCGACTCTTCGTGACCCCCTGGACCAGAGTACGCCAGGCACTCCTGTCTTCCACTGCCTCCCGCAGTTTGGTCAAACTCAGGCTGGTAGCTTCGAGAACACTGTCCCACCATCTCGTCCTCTCTTGTCCCCTTCTCCTTGTGCCCTCCATCTTTCCCAACATCAGAGTGTTTTCCAGGGAGTCTTCTCTTCTCATGAGGTGGCCAAAGTCTTGGAGCCTCAGCTTCACGATCTGTCCTTCCAGTGAGCACTCAGGGCTGATTTCCTTCAGAATGGAGAGGTTTGATCTTCTTGCAGTCCATGGGACTCTCAAGAATCTCCTCCAGCACCATAATTCAAAAGCATCAATTCTTCGGCGATCAGCCTTCTTTATGGTCCAGCTCTCACTTCCATACATCACTACTGGGAAAACCATGGCTTTAACTATACGGACCTTTGTTGGCAAGGTGATGTCTCTGCTTAGGAACATACCAGAGAGTAAATCCTATTGAACTCAGTGGGGCTTACTTCTGAGTTAAAATGCTTAGGATTGCAGTGTAAGGCCGCACAGTCTTTGCCCAGTTACCTGGGAGTCAGCTCCATTGAATACAATGGGACTTACTTTTAAGTAGACAGTGAAAGGCTCCATTTACAATAAAAGCATCAACACTCCATGTGTTTCCTTAAAAAAATGGCTGGCTGCTGAAGCATTGCAATTAAAGAATTTAAAGTGGACTGGTGACCTTTTCCTTCAAAGTTATAGGAAGGGCTTCGTATGCCAGCTTCACCATTTCCTTCATTTGGTGCAGGTATTTAACTTTCAGTATAAACAGGGCTCTGTTTTTGCACTTACACACACAACTTTTAATTGTTTTCTGAAACATGGAGGGGAGGAAAAAGGAAAACCGGGACATTCCGGGATCAAATCAGAAACTAGAACAGCTTCTGTATTTCCAGGACTGTCCCTGGAAAATAGGGACACTTGGAGGATGTGCTGTTATATCTGTGAGCTGTTTCTGGTTTTATAAATGTGAATAAAGTCAGGTTGGACTGAATTTTAATTTGTAAGCAGTATGCAACATGGATCAGGTGAAAAGTACTGTTGGGGCTGAGCTACCTACCATTATTGAGCTACTTTAAGCCTCAAGGAGAAATCCTGTGCTCTCTGGTCTGTGTGTTTGTGCATGTGTTGCTTTCTCAGTGTAGCAGAGAAAAGCTTCTCTGCTATCACTGTTCCCCTGGCAGTGGGGCCGGAGTTTAGGAGTCTGGGTGGCATTCCATGGAAAGCTGTGGATCTGCAGGATCCTATCTCCTCTGGCACAGCCCCAGAATGGGCACTGAGCTTTGCCAGCCTTGGAACTGGTACATTAAAGTCCTTCCCATTGAAGCAGTGATGTAGCATGGGTTGCCAGTGCCCAGGGCCCCGCAGAGGGTGGGAGGGAAACAGATGGAGCACACATGTGCATTCAACTGCCTAATGGCGTCCACGTCACCCTGGAGATTACAGCTGCAGAGATAAGAAAAGAAGATTTGCTCTGTTATCTGGAGAGGTCACTTCCTGGTTCACATGGAGAAGCCATTTTCAACGGAGACCAGCGACAGAAGCACACAACTGTAGCGAGGCAGCACTGGGTATTGAAACTTTGCACCCCTAACAACTTTGCGCCAGGGGCAACCACCCCTGTGCCCTGCTACACCACTGCATTGAAGCCAAAAGCAGAGAAAAATAAAAAAAGCTGAAAGGAAGGGAAAATAAATCTGCCATCCCACCTTATGCCCAGCTGGCAGGGCTTCTTTTGCACCACCTCCATAGGATTTATCCGTTAATGGCCTTGACTGGGGCATTGTAGAGTACTAAAAGATGTGCCCATGACACAGACTAGCCTCTTGACGAATCAAGATGCCGGGTGGTTGAGTCTCATTGGCACTGCCCTTTGCCAATGTAAGCAAAGCTTTCTTTTTTAAAAAAGTATGGTTAAAAATGGAGGAAGGGAGAAGAAAAGGCCCGTGGCTTTCACTGTCTTGGACACCTCATAAGAAAACCACCCACCCCAGTTCTTCGCTACTACTGAGCAAAGTTTTGCCCACCTGCACCTTCACGAAATGTTGCAATGAATAAAATAGTGTTCAGGTGGCAGGTCCAATTTCACTGAATATTTTCATTCTACTCTTCCTGAAACCACACTGCCTTGTGCAAGAAGCCAGGGCTGGTATATTTCATCATCTCTGTTGCTTTCTTGAATGCAGCATTTTAATCAATGGCACACAGTTGACTGAATAATCAATTTTTCATTACTACTGATGACTCTTTTAGATAGTTCATGAGAGAATAGGGCATTCATAATTAAGCATAATCAACTCTGATGCTGTGTTTGTAAGACGAGATTTATTGTGTTGTCAGCTACATGCTGTGAAATTCCTGGAAGAATCTTGAATTTTAGCAATGCTAGGAAACTAAAATACGTGTCTCTCAGCTGTGCCATTTGGACCGCCTCACTGTCTTTATTATATAGAATGGTGAAACTGTAGAAAAAATGGAAAGAGAGAGAGAGAGAGAGAGAGAGAGATCACCTGGGGTCTTTGAGTAGTTCAGTTTTGGAAAAGGTGAGTTGAGAAACTTGTGCTTGGATTAGGGGAACTATCTGCATGACACTAAGAGCAATATTCCAGACAGGAAAGTCTGGAATATTTTTAAAATGTTAAAAACAACTGCAGAAAAGTCTGAATTGTATCAAGATTAAGGCAAAGTTATCAAGGCTTCCCCCTGTACTGTTTCCCCAATCTAAATAGTCCCCTGAAGTTGCTATGGCCTCATGAGGGAAAAGATGTAGCAAATATATACAGACATTCACCACTGCCGTGGTCAAGGCATGCTTAGACTCCAACAAGAGTCCAAGACTCGCTCTCTGCTTCTCTCACCGCAAGGCGCAAGCAAGAGACTCACAACAAGTTAAAACAAGTCACACAGAACCGTTGTTATCAGTACTTCCTGTCACACTGTGCATGTCCAAAGAACAGTTCCCACAGAAAATGTCCTTGTATAGACAAAACAATCTGTCTTCTGCTGCTTCTTGAACCTTCTTCTCTGTTCTTCTCCATTTCGGAACAAATGATTCTCTCTCTCACAAGAGAGAATATCCAACAGTTTTAATAGTCTCACATTTGTGTGAGGCTTATTATCGTTACCTTTGATCAGTCTCCCCTGAAGATCAGTGCCGTCGCAAGTGGTGACTGTGGGAATATCCTACTGTGCTGTCAGAAGGTCGGCAGTTCGAATCCCCGTGACAGGGTGAGCTCCCGTTGCTCTGTCCCAGCTCCTGCCACCTAGCAACTCAAAATCATGCCAGTGCAAGTAGATAAATAGGTACCACTGCAGTGGGAAGGTAAACAACATTTCTGTGCGCTCTGGCTTCTGTCACGGTGTCCCGTAGCGCCAGAAGCGGTTTAGTCATGCTGGCCACATGACCCGGAAAGCTGTCTTTGGACAAACGCCGGCTCCCTCGGCCTGAAAATGAGATGAGTGTCGCAACCCCATAGTCACCTTTGACAGGACTTAACCTTCTAGGGGCCCTTTGCCTTTTTACCATTTTACATTCCAAGTCAGTGATCAGCAACCTTTTTGAACCATGAGCCGGTCCACCGTTCCTCAGACCATGTGGTGGGCTGGACTATATTTTGAAAAAAATATATAATAATAATAATAATAATAATAATAATAATAATAATTTGTACCCCTGATGGGATACTGATGGGAGGGCGTTCCACAGGGCGGGCGCCACTACCGAGAAGGCCCTCTGCCTGGTTCCCTATGAACGAATTCCTATGCCCCACAAATAACCCAGAGGTGCATCTTAAATAAAAGGACACATTCTACTCATGTAAAAACACGCTGATTCCTGGACCGTCCGCCGGCCGGATTGAGAAGGCGAATGGGCCGCATACAGCCCACAGACCTTAGGTTGCCTACCTCTGTTCCAAGTGGTTGCATGAATCTCGACAACATGGACCAAACCCAGCATGAATTGGCTTTGCAGCTACTTGAGGGGATTTCTGCAGCTGACACTTGCCTCCACCTTGAGCTGAGTTTGCTCACTGTACCTTCATATACACTGCACAATTGTCAATGATAAACGCAACCGTGCTTTTGCCGTAGGTCTATCTGTCTATCTTTCTTAAACGCACCCACTCTTACGAGCGATGCACACTGAAAGATATGTATGCCTATTATACTTTCAAAACAGAGTGAAGATAATAACAATGGGGAGCTGTATCCCAAATGATCCCATTATAAGGAACAGTAAATGTTAATATATGCCATGTGCAGTGCAGATGCTCATAAAAATAAGTAACAAGGAAGCACTTCATATACTCTTGAAATATTATACACGATGGATGTTATTAGAACAAAAGTATGTATATCTGTGGAACAATTTATAGTCTTGTCAGCACGGGACTATACTTCACGGGAATGAAAGGCATAAGGATAAAAGGCATAATCTAGACCTTTTTTCTGCAAATGGCACATTTATTCATACCAGCTGAATAACTGGCAGTGCTGCATTCTTTGAGCTGTAGAAATGGCTCTTGTGTTGACAGCATGCAATCTCAAGCCAAGAACTGGTCAAGGAATTAATAACTGCTGGAGTTCATAATTACCTAGTCCAGAATATGAGACTGTCCAGCTCATGACGTTCAAGGTTGCACTATGAACTGAGTGCCATTTCCCCCGGGGAGTTCTTACGCAGCTTTGCAAGCAAAATGAGATTGTTCAAATGTGTCACGCTGCTTTGCAGGTTGTAAGTGCAAAAGTCGCGTTAGCTTCTTATTTTTGTTGAAACTCTTATGGAGCATCATCGATTGCATGGAACTACGTGTGACAAAGCTTTGTAAGCACGTGAACAAAATGTTTTTTAATGTTAGCCCCTCATTGTTTGCTGTGAACTGTGTGACCGGACAGGCTTTTGTTTGTGGTATATCTTCTCAGTATTTGAGTAATTCCTAACAATTGTTTTTTATTAACATTTTGTGTGTGTGGGAGAGAGAGTGCGTGTGTGTGTGTGTGGTATTGGGGTGCCTTTGAGGAAGCAGTGTCAGTGATGGAACCAAGTGGGGAGGGAGGAGGCAAGTCTGAAGAGCTTCAGCTATCACTTGATTTTCTGGTACATCTGATTGTTTTATTTGAAGTGGAACTCGGAGCAAGGCTGAGAATGAGTTGTTGTTTTTTTAAAAAGAAAATCTTATATTTTTGTGCCACCCTCTGCACACAGTGGGCTACGTAACTACATCAATCCTGGTCTTCTTTTAAATCCTTTAGAAGATTTTTATTTATTTTTAATCTACATAGCTTTTATGTGCACATAGTGAACCTGCCATGTGAGTCATGAGCACAAATCACCAGTGTGTGCAAACCAAATTGTGTAGATTATGTTCACACCTCTTAGTAGCTAAATTCACACAAATGGCTCACTGGGCATATCGTCATTGAGAAACAATAAATAAAATAAAATAAGCCCCATAAGCATTTGTGCAAGTACGCGTTCAGTTCCAACATGGAATTGTTTATGTATTATTTATAGTATTCATAAGCTGTAAAAGGCACCAAATATGATATACAACAATGAAACCAATAATTCATCTGAGGGTGCCTGAGCAATCCTGCAGGGTGATGTACAATGGGGACATTGCAATTCCACAGGTGCAAACAGTTATCCCAGACCTGCTTTCTATCACATTCTATCTGCTTTACTTCCAACCAAGGGAAAAATATTACCAGTGGCTGGATGAAGCAACTCCTGCACAAACTAGTCTGGGGAGCTAAAAATAAATATCCTATTGGGAGCAAAGGACAGCATCTGCAGTTGAATGCACATTAGATGCATGTCTCATTGAAAGCAATGGACAGCATCTGCATTTGTATGCACTTCCAATTTATGCTTGCGGTTTCTAAAAGCAAGGATATCAGAGATGCCCCGTGGAGTTTCCATAGAAATCAGAGACCGTTGGGTGGAAAGCAGAAAGCACCACGGAAATAAGACGGCTAGCTTGTGCACATCACAATTTCAATGAACAACACCACCACTGAAAGCAATGGCAATAAAACAAATAAAACGTTATATTCAACAATATCTTTATCAGCAACTGCCGGCCAAGTCCTTTTGAAATTAAAAGCAATTATAAAAAGATGGCAGTAGCCAAGTTTAACAAAAGAGGCCAAGCTAATTTCGTTTGCCTTTGCTGAGAAGGTTGCCTGATGGAGAAAGCCCCGTTCCTTACATTTAGAACCACAGATTCATAGATTTGTAGAGTCCAACCCTCCCGCAATGCAGGAATCGCAACTAAAGCAACCATGACAGATGGCCCCCTGACCTCTGCTTAAAAACGTCCAAGGAAGGAGAGTCCACCACCTTTCAAGGAAGTCCATTCCACTGTTGAACGGTTCTTTCCATCAGAAAGTTCTTCCTGGTGTTTAGTTGGAATCTTCTTTCTTGTAACTTGAAGCCCTTGGTTTGGGTCCTGCCCTCTGGAGCCAGGAGAAAAGAAACTTGCTCCATCTTCCATGTGACAGCCCTTTATATATTTGAAGGCATGTGAGGTTCGGTGTTTATAGGGTTAACCTCTATGTGTCCTGCATCTGGGGAGGAGCTTCCTACATCCAGGAGCTGAGTTCTTTGTCTGTGGAGTTATTTTCACTTCTCAACTGAGAAGGAGCAGAGACACACGCAGTGGCTGCTGTCTCTGATGGTGTTTGTTATTTTATCTGTCTGATGTAAATAAAAGCTGTTTAGTTTAGAAAGAAACAGTGTATGAAGAAGAAGAAGAGTTTGGATTTCATATCCCGCTTTATCACTACCCGAAGGAGTCTCAAAGCGGCTCACATTCTCCTTTCCCTTCCTCCCCCACAACAAATGCTCTGTGAGGTGAGTGGGGCTGAGAGACTTCAGAGAAGTGTGACTAGCCCAAGGTCACCCAGCATGTGGAGGAGCAAGGAATCAAACCCGGTTCACCAGATTACGAGTCCACTTCTCTTAACTACTACACCACACTGGCTCTCTCTTCACTCACACATCAAGCACGCACTGCTGCTCTGCTACTGGCTGGAAATTCTGGAGCAGTGGAAACGTACTGGACCCAGTCAGCTTATCAAACAAGGCAGCTATCATATCTCCTCTCAGTCTCCTCTTTGCCTTGAAAAGAGGCACAGGACAAGTGGTGACATGAATGAGCCAGCTCCCAGTGAAGGTTTGCAGCCAGCTCTCAGGGAAGGTTTACAGCCAGCTCCCAGTGTAGGTTTGCAGACAATTGAAGAAAGCAGCCAGGAACAAAGAGGGTTAACTGCCATACAGGATGAGCATCGGCTAGTGCCAGCTCCCCTTCCCCTTGGAATGCCTGTTGAGAAGGGAATGGCTGAGAGCGGGCTGGAGCCCAGCCAATGCTCTCAGGAAGTGCAAACTGGCGGGAACAGAGAAGGAAGAAATGGTCCTACTATAAAAAGCAGGTGACGGAGAGCAGCAATTAACCCATTCAAACACCGTTAGTGGCTGCTAGAGCAATTAATATAGTTTCTAAAGATAGTCTAAGCATAATCAGATGCAGCTGGTGGGTATTTCTCTGCTGACAAAGCAATGATTGGAACTCTAAGATGTTCTTGACTCAGGAGCGCTTGTCAGGCATTATGAATGTGAACAAATGAACACACAAGGGGAAAAATCGGAGACAAGTGTGCTACTCCTGCTATTTCAGTCGCCTTCCAAATCATGGAAGGGGATGGTGTGAAGTGGGGAGCTTTGAGAATCTGCGGAGGCTCCCAGTATGCTGTGGAACGCTCGAAAAATCAAAATGCTCAGGGAAGGCTCCCCACTTCACAGACTTCATATCGCACAGGTGATATGAGGCAAGGTGAGGCAATTGTCTTGGATGGCAGGATCCACAGGGGCAGCAGATCCAGCCTGCAAAGAATGCATCTCCCACTGGTGCTGCTTCTGCTTCTACAATAGCAGCAACAGCTGTGGTGCACTCCTTGGAGATCAGCTACCTCCTCAGCAGCTCCCCTCCCAATGCTGCCTTTGGTCCATGTCACCTTGGGGCGAAAAGGAGGCGCTGGTGGTCTCCTCCCACCCTTGTTCCCAATGTAGATCCTTATTCCTCCCTTGTTCCTGATGTAGATCTTCACTCACCCCTTCTTCTCTGGTGGGGAGGGAGAATTTTGTGCATACTCAGATGCATGTCTCACTGAATTTAAGTAAATGATGATGATGATGATGATGATGATGATGATGAAGATGTTTGTTAGATTTCTATCCCATCCTTCTGCTCAAAGGAGCCCAGGGCAATAAGCATAAAAATGTTAGAACAGCACAATAACAATAACAACAACAACAACAAAACATTTGAAAACATTTTAAAGCCATCTAAAGCATTAAAAACACTTAGAGCATCTGTTGTTGTTGTAGTAGTTTAGTCATGTCCGCCTCTTCGTGACCCCCTGGACCAGAGCACGCCAGGCACTCCTGTCTTCCACTGCCTCCCACAATTTGGTCAAACTCATGCTGGTAGCTTCGAGAACACTGTCCAACCATCTCGTCCTCTCATCCCCTTCTCCTTGTGCCCTCCATCTTTCCCAACATCAGGGTCTTTTCCAGGGAGTCTTCTCTTCTCATGAGGTGGCCAAAGTATTGGAGCCTCAGCTTCAGGATCTGTCCTTCCAGTGAGCACTCAGGGCTGATTTCCTTCAGAATGGATCGGTTTGATCTTCTTGCAGTCCATGGGACTCTCAAGAGTGTCCTCCAACACCATAATTCAAAATGAGCATCTAAAAACATTTAAAAGCAATTGCATGTGCACTTATTAATTACACAGGTGCCATGGCTAGTGCCTTTCAGCCATCAAATTTCTGGATAAACAGGACTGTTTTTAAATTAAATCTCCTGGGAGTCAATAGTGAGGGAGACAGACACACTTCAGTAGGGAGGGAGTACCGCAAACAGGAAACTACCACTGAGAAGGCCCTGTCTCAGGTCAATGCCAACCAGACCTCCCCTGCCAGTTGGAGGGCCTGAGATGATTGAAATAGACATAGGTTTCAAACATAACCCTTTGCACATTTTCTTGGACTACGTTCAATTTCAGTCGCCTCAAATTATTAGATTCTAACTCATTTTCCGTTCCTTCCACTGGGCCAGTCAGATGCGGATCATTTCTTACTTTAGAATATTAATGCTTTGGACATTCATGATATATTGACCCATAAAATGGTGGAGGTTGGAAGTGCCCGGAGGGGAGGATGGTAATAGAATGAACTGAAAACAAAAGTCAACAATCCTGGAATTAAATAGCACAGAGGTGTATAAATCAAAAGCAGGTGCAGGAGAGAACAAAGCCAAGAGCTTGCTGGCTGGGGAGAAAAACAGAAGCAATGGAAGAATGTCTGCACCTACTCAGAGCTATTCTCAAAGCAATAAAACCACAGTCCCTAACTAGATGAGCGGCTGTAAGGAAAGAAAGCCAACAAGGGCACTAGCAAGGCAACACTCTCTTGAGTTATGCTCCCATTCTTTTCCTTCCTTATTCCATATGTCATCAACCTGTCACAGTGGCCTTTCACTCAGTCATTACTTCTAGGTCTGTTTCCTCCTCACACACAAACAAACCTTTCAGGACACATCCCCTTGTTATTTAGGTATCAATTAATTCATTAATAGTAGGGTTGCCATATTTCAATAGTGGTGTTTTTTTGTTGAGCTCTTTTTGCAAAATCTTAAATAAATAAAAATAAAATTGAGTTTTTGAACAATTTTTAATGAAATTCAACAGAATCTACACTACTGACATGGACTGGTAGTGTCCGGATTTCCCTGAACATTTCAGTCATTTCTGCCCAGATGCTGTTTGCGAGGGCTGACTACCAACTGTGTCGGGGAAATTGTGGATGTATAGCAACCCTAATTAATAGCGAAGATAATGTCTGCTTCAGCAAGCATTAGCAGACCTTCCAAGTGTCCCTATTTTCCAAGAACTGTCTCAGATTTACTGAAGCCATCCTGGTTTCTGATTTGATCCCAGAATGTCCTGCTGTTCCTTAGGACATCCCTATTTTCATAGGAGAAGGGACGCGGGTGGCGCTGTGGGTAAAACCTCAGCGCCTAGGGCTTGCCGATCGTCAGGTTGGCGGTTCGAATCCCCGCGGCGGGGTGCGCTCCCGCTGCTCGGTCCCAGCGCCTGCCAACCTAGCAGTTCGAAAGCACCCTCGGGTGCAAGTAGATAAATAGGGACTGCTTAACAGCGGGAAGGTAAACGGTGTTCCGTGTGCTGTGCTGGCTCGCCAGATGCAGCTTGTCACGCTGGCCACGTGACCCGGAAGTGTCTGCGGACAGCGCTGGCTCCCGGCCTCTAGAGTGAGATGAGCGCACAACCCTAGAGTCAGACACGACTGGCCCGTGCGGGCAGGGGCACCTTTACCTTTACCTTATTTTCATAGGAGGATATGGAGTTATGTGACCCCCCCTGAACCAAGGAGATAAGTAACTATATAACCTTTAGAAGACATCTGAAGGCAGCCTTATATAGGGAAGGTTTTTTAAATATTTTATGTTTTGTTACGTTTTTACATATGTTGGAAGCAACCCAGAGTGGCTGGGGCAACCCAGACAGATGAGCGGGGTATGATGATTATTAAATAGGACACCCCTATTTTCATCAGAGAACCTTTTAATGAGGGTGAAAGAGGAGAGCGCAAAATATGGTCTGAAGCTCAACATCAAAAAAAAAAAAAAAAAAAAACCAAAGTTCATGGCCACTGGTCCCATCACCTCCTGGCAAATAGAAGGGGAAGAAATGGAGGCAGTGAGAGATTTTACTTTCTTGGGCTCCATGATCACTGCAGATGGTGACAGCAGCCACGAAATTAAAAGACGCCTGCTCCTTGGGAGAAAAGCAATGACAAACCTAGACAGCATCTTAAAAAGCAGAGACATCACCTTGCCGACAAAGGTCCGTATAGTTAAAGCTATGGTTTTCCCAGTAGTGATGTTTGGAAGTGAGAGCTGGACCATCAAGAAGGCTGATCACCAAAGAATGGATGCTTTTGAATTATGGTGCTGGAGGAGACTCTTGAGAGTCCCATGGACTGCAAGAAGATCAAACCTCTCCATTCTTAAGGAAATAAGCCCTGAGTGCTCACTGGAAGGAGAGATCCTGAAGCTGAGGCTCCAATACTTTGGCCACCTCATGAGAAGAGAAGACTCCTTGGAAAAGACCCTGTTGTTGGGAAAGATGGAGGGCGCAAGGAGAAGGGGACGACAGAGGACGAGATGGTGGGACAGTGTTCTCGAAGCTACCAGCCTGAGTTTGACCAAACTGCGGGAGGCAGTGGAAGACAGAAGTGCCTGGCGTGCTCTGGTCCAGGGGGTCATGAAGAGTTGTACACAACTAAATGACTAAACAACAACATTTTCATCAGAGAAATGTTGGAGGGCATGCATTAGGCAGAGTGTGGTCTAGTTCTCTAGGGCAAACTAGATGTGACAGATGAGGGCAGCCACTGTTTTTCTTTCTACTCTCCTGTCCATTCTCCAGCCTTTGTGTTCAACCCATTGCTTCTCTTTCTACTTTTGCAGCTTATTTTTTCCAGCAACAGCATAACTGTCCATGAATGGCAAAGGCAAACTCATATTCTTTTGACACCAAGCCTCTCTCCAGCCATGTGCCTAATGCTACTTAGCTTCAGAATATTTTGTTACAATAGTAATGGTTTATATAGATTTTCTTGGAGTGATGGGGGTTCATAGGGCATTGCTCTTTAAACTGTAATCAATCTCAATAGGAAAATTGATTACGTGTGTTGTTACTGCCAATAGTTGCCTTATAGCATCCTTCCATACCATGGAAGCATTTTGGCTATGACGTGTTAATCCATGCATTCATGTAATGCTCCAGGAATAAAACGGAAGTAATGCAACAGTGGTTTTTAACAGTCAGGAAGATCCCTCTTACTCTGAAATCAAGTTTTATTTCCTGTAATGACTGTTTAGTGGACCTTTGGCTCATTATCTCCATTCACTGCAAAGAATAGGGATGACTGCATATGCCCTTATGTCACAGGTCACCATAACTCTTCAAAGCAAGAAAAGAGCAATTATTAAAAAGGAAGGAAAAAATATTTTTATAAAGCATCTGACCCAAAAATACAGAATTAAATATTGTTACGAGTTTAGTTGGGGGGGTAGGCTACATGCTTGATCTCCCTTCTAATACCTGAATCCTGCATGGATTCAATTCCTGCACTAGCAAGGCTTGTTTCCTGGTGAGGTAATAGCTTCCTAAGTATGGGCTATTAAGGTACCACAGGAAGTAGCTCTGTGCCACACGGCAAATGGGTGGGTCCCCCTCCCTTATTAAGACAAAGACCAGAGTTGATAATCGAGTTATTTGAGCTAGAAGCTGGCAGGCTGGGAGCTGTAGGCTGGGAGCAGAGCTATGCCCGATTTCTCTTGTAATCTAAGGCTGTGGCTATGGGGAAAACAAGGCCCCATTGAGGTGTTAATACTGTGAGCCCAATCCATCATAGGCTCAGGTTGTACATCTGTGTAAATAAACCATATATCTGCTGTCCCTCATTCAAAGGTAAGCAAAACTCGAGGGTAAACGCCTGGAACTCCTGGAATCTCCTGCCACTCTGAGATTGGGGTGGCATGCAACAAAATTTTGTTTAACCTTTTTTCTGTTAATATTCAGGTTCAACTTTATAGTATCCTTGGAAAGTATGAAAGGTGCTGTTACTTCAAATGCTTTTCAACATCATTCATGTGGATGAAAGAGATTGGAGAGCTTTTTAAAAATTATACACAGCTTTAATTGGCTCTTCCACATAGCGACAATGATGCACAAACCACTTTTACTATGACCCCACAGACATTTGCAGAACTTTGTGGACACAACCATTAAGCAAGCAGTAGGTGAGCTGAATCGCTGCTCGCTAGTCGTAACGGAGGGAGAGTAGTACCTTGTTAGTTGAGGCAGACAATTCATGCTTCACACCTCTTGACTTTGACCCAACAAGATGCCATGAATTGCTCAGACAAGCATCACAGCTGCAAAAAAACCCTTGTGCCTAAGAGGCTGAAAAATGGTGTGACAATGCCCAGTATAACCTTTGGCTTGGCAAACACAAGGCAGTTCCTTAAACATATGGACCAAAGCTTTTATTATTGTTAACAGCAGTAAACACTGTTATGAATTTTGCTGTTCTGCTTATTATGAAACTCTGAATCAGGTTTTGCCTACCTAAAAAATAATGGGTAAAAAGCATCTTAAGAAAATACGTTTAGTCCTTAATGTTCTGGAATATCACTCCAGCCTTTGGGATGTCACCCCTATTAGCATTTGGGAAAGAGATACACAGACATAAAGAAGCAGCTTGTGCTGTGAATTTAGGCAGACACAGGAGAAGCTCAAGACAGGGAGATAATAGTTTTTGCCGGAATTGGATGAAACAGAGATGCAACAGTTTCTCTTTGGGGATTTGATGGAATATATTAGGGATTGTGTTGTTCGCTTTTGGAGTCGTCTATTTGCATAATTCAAATGTGCTCCGCTGGTATACTTGTAAATAAACACGTATTTCAAATGCGCAGCAGAAATCCAGAGTTCTCTCTCATCCAAGAGAAGAAAAAATAACCCAGTAGAGCTGTCCCTGAAGTTCTCACCACTCAGGGAAGTGAAGAATGAGTAATAATACATAAGTCAAAAGCATTAGCATTATCAGTGTAACTCTGTCAATTTGCCAAGCGCTTGGCAATTCTTAGCTCATTTATCCTGACAATAACCCTCTAGGGGTGAAATCCAGAGCCGATTCTTCTCACACAACATTTTGCACTTGTCTACAGATATTGAGTACAAAGCAACCCCCTTAATCCCCATGTACCCTGGACAAAATCTACTTTCCTCAGCACACCCAGCCTAAGGAGGACAAATGGCTGGTGGTTTAATTCTTTGTTGACAAAGCACAAATTTGCAGAAGCTTCCGAGGAGCGCTAAACACGCAGACGCATGCTTCTGGTGGCTTGACAGCTGGCGTATCTCCCTCACAGCAACAAAAAACATTGTGATATACACAGAACAAAATAAAAAGTCGATTATATAAAACACAGTTTAGGGTCCTGAATCAGCAGTCAAATAGTGGACCTTATTCTGATTGCCCCAGCTAGAAACCTTGCAACCTGTGCAGTCATCTGCTTCTCTTGATCTCCCAGGAGAAACAAGACTGTGGCAGTGGTTGGGCGACCTGGGATGGTCAATAAAAGAGGCGTGATAATCTCGTTCCTCAGGTCTTTCTAAAGAGTGTGCGTGAGGAGGGCATGCGCCACTGATTCAGTGCTGCCATCTCCGCAGGAATACAAGCGTTTTTCATATGGAATCTGTTGGAGTCGTCTCTCAAGTACAGCCGAGGGCAGTACATTCAGTCTTGCGAGGGTGAAGGCAGGTTTATATTTTGGAATTGCTAGATTATACAGATAGGGTGCCAGAGAGTCAAAGTGGAAGGATGGAAAATGGTCATACTATGGGCAAAATTTCCTTATTGTGGCCAACTTGTTCTGACGCTCGATATCATTTAAAAAGGTAAAGGTACCCCTGCCCGTAGGGGCCAGTCTTGACAGACTCTAGGGTTGTGCGCCCATCTCACTCAAGAGGCCGGGGGCCAGCGCTGTCCGGAGACACTTCCGGGTCACATGGCCAGCGTGACAAAGCTGCATCTGGCGAGCCAGAGCCGCACACGGAAACGCCGTTTACCTTCCCGCTAGTAAGCGGTCCCTATTTATCTACTTACACCCGGGGGTGCTTTCGAACTGCTAGGTTGGCAGGCGTTGGGACCGAACAACGGGAGCGCACCCCGCCACGGGGATTCGAACCTCCGACCTTTCGATTGGCAAGCCCTAGGCGCTGAGGCTTTTACCCACAGCGCCACCCGCGTCCCTCGATATCATTTAGGCATTGGCAAATTAGACTGTTTGTTTGCTATAACCCACAGTGAGTAGCTCTTGTGGGGATAAATCACAAGAGTGAAGTTTTTGATTGACAATTTTAGACCAGGCACTCTTGTGACAGTCTTGTTGCACTAGGGATATTAGACCAGGGGGATCTGAGTTTAGGCAGATCCAGAAGTTGAATATTTCTACTGAGGGGAGATTAGCCTCTAGGTGCAATGATGCGTTTGGGACACAGGGTGGTACAGAAGAAATTTGCCTTAAGAACTTTGATTGGACAGCTTCCGTTGCTCCATGGTGAGTGCCAGTCCAAAACTAAAAATATTAGTTTTACATAAAAGTTGTACACCATAAACACAACATTTTCAAACCTTTAAAAAGTGGTTCTTTCGAACCTTGAGACCTCCTTCCTTCCCTCCATGGGTTCCAATTCTAACCCCCCCTCCCCGCATCTTTTACTGTAATCTTTCTACAGATTCTACAGATTAAGTACTCGGGTTAAGTACTTAATTTGTTCCAGAGGTCCGTTCTTAACCTGAAACTGTTCTTAACCTGAAGCACCACTTTAGCTAATGGGGCCTCCTGCTGCCGCTGCGCTGCCGCTGTGTGATTTCTGTTCTAATCCTGAAGCAAAGTTCTTAACCTGAGGTACTATTTCTGGGTTAGCGGAGTCTGTAACCTGAAGCGTATGTAACCCGAGGTACCACTGTATTACATAATGATAGTATCCAAAACCCATGTTACTTTACAAGTGTCATTGTATTCCTGCCAATGATTTTAACTGTTTACAGTGGTCTCTCAAATATGTTAGAAAATTATCCCAGTCTTTTCTGTTTTCTGATCTTTCCCGTCAGTCTAGCCATTTCTGCATACAGTGGTACCTCGGGATGCAAACGGGATCCGTTCCAGAGCCCCAAACAGAATGCAAGACGCGACAGCGCGTCTGTGCGTGCGCGGGTCGCATCTTGCTGCTTCCGTGCATGCGCGTGACGTCATTTTCAGCGTCTGCGTCTGTGCAAGTGCGAGCAGCGAAACCCGGAAGTAACACGCTCTGTTACTTCCGGGTTGCCGCAGAGCGCAACCCGAATGTGCTCAACCTGAAGCACATTCAACCCGAGATATGACTGTATTCCATCAGCTTGGTCTGCCACTCTTCTCTGGTCGGTACTTCTTCTTCTTCCCATCTCTGGGCAAGAAGCATCTTTGCTGCTGTCGTTGCACACATAAACAGTCTTGCATTTTCTTTTGGAAGTTCTGCACCTCACCAACAGGCAAACTTAAGTACCCTTGACTGACGGCGCGAGTGCAAGTAAGCTGTGACTTCTGCATGGAAGTTGTCACTGTGCTTGCCTCTTCAAGACCCTCCTGGTCCTGGGAGACAGCGAGGGAGGGGAAGAAGGGGATTCCACCAGTCCTCTCCCTTCAGGCTCCATCTCTTCCTTAGCTCCTGGCACATTCTGTCCTTCGGCTCCAGCACCAGCCCCACTTCCTGCATCTCCTACCCTGTCTCCAACTGTTCAGACCCCTCTCCATCCTCCAGCTCTGGCTTCCGCCTCACGGTAGGCACAAAACTCCACAAATCGCTACCCACCCCATCCCCTCTGGACCCAGTACCTTGCCCACCCCATCCTCAGAGTCCTGCAGTCCCTGAAATCTAGCAGGTTTTGCTGCAGATCCCTCATTAAAAGTTAGACTCCTAATCAGGCAGGTACGTGTGATCCGCTCTGTATAGATATGGCACTCAGTGTCAGAGGATTAAATATATCTAATCAATGCTAAGACTTGCTCCATATCCCTGTTCTTTTAGGCTGTGTTGACATATTTGGAATCCTTTGTGTCTCTCTAAATCCTACACTCTGCAGTTTTAGACCAAATATACCCAAATCAGCGATTTGGCCCTAATTAATTCAAGTCTGACTGTGCCTGAAAACTAACTGCATTTATTTTTAATTTTCTCACATGCATAGCCCAGCTTGTACCCATCATCAAACTCAATTTGTTGTACATAAAGTTTGCAGACAGCCATTCACTCATCCAGAGACTGACCACATGCAAACACGCCAAAAGAAGATGGCGGACTTATTTGCCATCAGACCATAACTCAAAAGTCAATTTAATCTAACAGAACCAGAAATCAGCCGGTTTTCTCCCTTATCAAACATGACATGGGCTGAAATAGTTTCCTACTGCAAGTGTTCGCTAAGCTCCCAAACATAATAATAATAGTAATAATAATAATAATAATAAATTTTATTTATACCCCGCCGTCCCCGGCCAGAGCTGGGCTCAGGGTGGCTAACACCAATACAATTTCAGTAAAAACATAATAAGAAAAAAGAAAAAGAAATAAACAATTTAAAATACAGGTTAAAATGCAATTTAAAATGCAGCCTCATTTTAAAAGTCAAAACCATAAGGGGAGGGAAACATAATGGTCAGGCTGAGTGTCCAAATAAAAAGTTCACAAACAACCCAAAATAGAAGGTGTCAAAAGTAAGGGGGGGGGAAATGCTATTATGGTAGCAGCAGGATTCTTTTATGACCTGGGGAACTTCATGCCCACTACAAGATTCCACAGCGCTGCAAAGAAAACATTAAAATACAGGCACTCTGCTAGAGATTCCTAAACTTGCCTTGTAACCCTCAGAGGACTTAGTAAAAAGGAAATTGATAATGGGCACTATAGCATAGTTATTGCCTCCCAAAGCCAAACATGTGGCTGGATATCAACAGTCACAGCTTGACAACGCCTACAATGTGAAATAATTCAAGAAAGGCAATGCCTCTAGTTATCTGCTCCCATTCCCATTCCAGTTGCCATTTCTCATTTGTGGAGGTAACGCTCCACTTTGCGAAGGCAAACCTTGCACCAGACGTGCAACAGTATGTCCAGGAGTGTTACACCTGCTTTCCCTGATCTTCTTGGCTAGACCCTGACCTTTTGTCCTCTCACAATTTGTTTGTTAGACATAACACTTGGCTGGAAAATGACTGGGGACGCAGACATAATCAAGTATCGGGGGGAACATTTTAGGGAAACACCTGTGACACCTGCTGAGAGCCAGTGTGGTGTAGTGGTTAAGAGTGGTGGACTCGTAATCTGGTGAACCGGGTTCGCGTCTCCGCTCCTCCACCTGCAGCTGCTGGGTGATCTTGGGCCAGTCACACTTCTCTGAAGTCTCTCAGCCCCACTCACCTCACAGAGTGTTTGTTGTGGGGGAGGAAGGGAAAGGAGAATGTTAGCCGCTTTGAGACTCCTTCGGGTAGTGATAAAGCGGGATATCAAATCCAAATCCAAACACATGTATTTGCTAATGCTGGAAATGTGCATAGATGGAAATACGTTAAGTTCAGGGTGGTTTCACTACTGTTTCCAATTGTTGACCTGCTAATAAAAGGAGCCTCAGCAGAGCTAGCCGGCAGCTTGCTTGGAGCATGCTTGCCAGCGTGCTTCTGCACAGCTCACCTGCATCCAACCTCCTGTTGTCTCTGTTATTCCTACAATCATTGAGCACATCCATCCCTCAGAAGCTTGAGCACACCCAGATGTTGTGAGGACTAAATGGGGAGCACGAGAACCATGTACACCACCTTGAGATCCTTGGAAGATAAAGGTGGTATACAAATGCAAATCATCACCATCACCATCAAGGTTATGATGGCCCTTGCTAACCGATTCCTTTCCTTAATGTGCAAAATGGGGGGGACGGGGGACGGACAACAACGACAACGACACGCATAATTAGTGGATGACAGTAACAGAAAAAGACATGCAGGCTTCCACTCTCTTTAAAAAAAACCTCACACATCTCAAGCAATCTCCTCCACAATAAAAACTCTCTTGGAGGGGCCTTGAGTGTTTAGATAGGGACACAATAAGATACCTAATGTATTATTTGACACCATGAGGGGACTACAAGCCCTGGAAAACAGGAATCACAGTTTCTGCTAGCCAGCATTTATGTTTGGATTATTATTTTAAAAACAAAAAACAGAATCACCACTGCCAAAAACTAAAACTGACTGGCCATATTAAAATGGATATTTTATAGTGCAGTACAGGTTATAATAAAAATTGTTCCTCTGGTGGATCAGTTCTAATTTTTTAGATAATTTCAAAGGGTTAACCCTTCCCTAGGTACTGAGTCACTACTCCTGAGCCTCAGTGAGATGGGGATGAAGCACGTGGGAGATTATTGCTCCCCTCTGCTCCTTTCCCCCCAAAAAACAACATACAGTGGTACCTCGGGTTAAGTACTTAATTTGTTCCGGAGGTCCGTACTTAACCTGAAACTGTTCTTAACCTGAAGCACCACTTTAACTAATGAGGCCTCCTGTGGCCGCTGCACCGCCGGAGCACGATTTCTGTTCTCATCGTGAAGCCAAGTTCTTAGCTTGAAGCATTATTTCTGGGTTAGCAGAGTCTGTAACCTGAAGCGTATGTAACCTGAGGTACCACTGTACAGCAGCAGCTCACAGTACAGGAGGCGGGAAGTGATTTTTCCTCACAGCGTGTCGGGAAATCCAGACAACTGACAGACACAGTTCCAAACATTCAGGGACTATTATTTACTTCTGGTGGTAGGCCAGGTATAAAAAGCAGAGTGTGGGATATGACAGTGTTCTGAACATGGAGCATGTGAATTGTGACTGTCTAAAGGCCAGCCTGATTTCTTGCGCTGCCCACATTGTCCTTGTCAGTTGTTCCTTTTGTACCTGTGCTTCCTCAAAGTGGCCAAAGACAGCATTATAGGGCTCTTTCTCTCTGCCCTTCAACTGCACATGTCTCACTATGCCACACTGGCAAAATAATTTTAACCGCAGCATGCAGAGACAGCGCCACCCGATTATTACGTTCCACCCGGAGTTGGTATGAAATCTTATAACCTTGTAAACAGCATGGGTGTCATGATGATTGATACGGAGCGAGGCTGCGTGCTGCAAAAGTTGGCAGTTGGTTGCGGTGAGGTGTAATTGTGCTCTGCCCTACCTGAGCATTTTGGTCTTCCTTACTGGCCGTCGCCACATGTTTTGACTACTTCGGTTCACATGCCAAGTATTTCTCAATGTCTCTTACCACTCTGCCTAGAAGTAAACCGAATGAGTGAGTTAATCTCTGGTGCCTATAAAGGAAAGACTTTGGCATTATCCTTTCCAAATGCATTTAGTACAAAAGAGCCAGCTGAAACGAAAGACGGGTCAGAGAGAACGAGCTCCTGCCAAAAAGTTTATTGTGAAGTCATCTCTTTTTGTGGCTCATGCCTATTAACGTTTCATGCAAGGCGGGCTTAACATGCCAGTGAAAATGGGCATGGTTGAAGTCTTGGGGACTGACAACAACATCAGTTAGCGCACGGGTGGCTAGCCTGTGGATCTCCATGTGCTGTCAAATTCGAACTCCTGGCAGATTCAGCCAGCATGGCCAATGTTCAGGGGCGAGTGGAATTCTTGAAAAACATCTGGAAGGCCAGAGGTTAGCCAGCCCTGAATTAGTGTCTTGGTGACTACCAGCAACGTCAACGATAACGCTGGTTGTTGTTTATATTTTATATGGAAATTATAATGAAATTATGGGCATTCATTAGTTTCCCCACCACCAACAATTTTTTTTTTAAATGCAGTAGTAAAATCCCCCCAACAACCTTGCCTTAGCAAGCCTCTCTCCTTAACCATCTGAAACATAAATTAGCTCCACTCTACTGATTAAAAATATTGCTTACAGTGATTTGCTAGAAATAAAGTATTCTGAAATTTAAATTAGGTTAAGTATTTGTAGCAGAATGCCATCATAATTTTCCAAAGCAATAAAATCAGTTATCAGAATTAATGATACATGAAATTCATTTTATGATTTTACTTACATTAACTTCCTCCACTCCTCATCTGTTTTCAAATCAAGTTCCATAACTTTCTAATATACCTTTACACTGCCTAGTGACCCTGTATGTCTTAAAGGACAGCGATATTAAGTGTGGCTTTTGAACATTAACTTGTTAAATGTTTTCTTGATGGAGTTATGGGGAATGCAAAAGAAGGCTGCAGAAAATGATGTGGAATCTCACTAGGCCTTTGGCTCTGCACATGACAAACAAGCAACTGTTTCTGATGCTATAGAACAGGGTTCCCCAATGTGGTGCCCTATAGTATAACCCCCATCAGCCCTATCCAGTATTGCCAATGACCAGGGATGTTGTGGTCCTAAACAACTGGAGGGAGTCGGGTCAGCATTACAATACTGTGAGTCTATGATTCTATGATTCTGACTAGCCTGGATAGCTCAGTCGGTTAGAGCATGGTGCTGCAAATGCCAAGGTTGCAGGTTTGATCCCCGTATGGGGCAGCTGCATATTCCTGCATTGCAGAGTGATGGACTAGCCTACCTTCCAACATTTCTCCGATGAAAATAGGGACGTCCCATTCCATATTGATAATTTTACTATTTATACCCCACACAGCTTACTAGGTTGCCCCAGCCTCTCTGGGCAGCTTCCAACACACATAAAAACATAATAAAACATTAAATATTAAAAACAACAACACCTTCCCTGTACAGGATTGTCTTCAGATGGCCTGGGGGTCAGATAACTCCACACCCTCCAGTGAAAATAAGGACATCCTACCATACCCTCCGGGACGCGGGTGGCATTGTGGGTTAAACCACAGAGCCTAGGACTTGCCGATCAGAAGGTCAGCGGTTCAAATCCTTGCGACAGGGTGAGCTCCCTTTGCTCGGTCCCTGCTCCTGCCAACCTAGCAGTTCAAAAGCACGCAGTGCAAGTAGATAAATAGGTACCACTCCGGCGGGAAGGTAAATGGTGTTTCTGTGCACTGCTCTGGTTCACCAGAAGCGGCTTAGTTATGCTGGCCACATGACCTGGAAAAACTGTCTGCGGAAGCGGACAAACGCCAGCTCCTTCGGCCTGTAAAGCGAGATGAGTGCCGCAACCCCAGCGTCATTTGCGACTGGACTTAACTGTCAGGGGTCCCTTTACCTTTACCTTTACCTTTACCATAACCTCCAACATTTCTGCAATGAAAGTAGGACACCCTAATGAAAAAGCGGGACATTCCGGGATCAAATAAAAAACAGGGGCGGCTTCTATAAATCACAGATATCCCTGGAAAATAGGGACACTTGGAGGGTCTGGACTAGATGACTGGTGTGGTCCCTTCTAACTCTACAATTCTATGATTACAGTTACTGAGGATTGTTCTTCTGGCTAACCAGGAGGAGGAGTGTGGGGAAAAAGAGGTAGGAGCCGGGCTGCTCCAGGTAGATGCTGAGCTCTTGTCCAAAGGTGCTGTATTCTGCCTCAGCTCTTAAACTCTTTCTCCCAACTCTCAGGGAATCAGTTGCTCAAGCATCCCTCTTCACAATCCCTTTGTTGTAATAGAATGCTCACAGTGTTTGATCATGGGCCAATTTTGGGTGACTGTGACAGAGGCTTGGCTGGGCACTCTTTCATGTAGTTCTGGGGAGATTAGGCGGCCATTCTCATTTTTGCAACATTCACAGCCGTTGCTGCATCAGAAACGCCGGCAGTTGTGAGATACCAAGCTGAATGAAGATAACGTTCCCTGTTTTGAGGCACCGGTGTGCTCTGAGCATCCATCCCTCCTCACCCGCATCACTTAGATGTGCAAATAGAAATCTTATAAAAGGCTTAATAGCATGCATCTGGAAGCCTAATATAACACATAATAGGAGAACTAAAAATGTTGTGATAGTCGATATAGGCAGGTCTTCATATATAGTGAAAAGTTTACATATTAAAAGACGTCTAAATCATAACAGCCACATCCTCAACACCAACTCCCAGCAAATTGTAGGGCAGTGTGTGGAAGATGACCGCACCATAAGTAGGCATGGAAGGAGCTAGTCCACTCATGGCAATCAGGAGCCCCCCCCCCACGCTCCCAGTGTCTCTCTATCTCAGGATCTGCCAGGCAGAAAAGCACCACTATGTAGGATTGCTAGATCAGGGGCATCCCAGACCCTGAGATTTCAGAGCCCAAAGCTGAGAACTAGGGGTGGCCCACTATGAGGGCAGTGAAGCCCCCGGTGAAGTCATATGACAGGCCCTGGAGATGGACATTTATTGGGAGAGGGGAGCAAAGTAGGGCAAGTGTCTATGCTATAATTTACAGCCAGCTTCTGCCGGTCTGAAGCTTGCGAGCTAGACACACAGCCTTCTTAATATCCCCCTTTTTAAATTAAAGGCATTCTCACCCAATGAAGATTCAAGCCTTCCACATCCACCCAGAGCAGGGCAAGCAAACCTGGAGGTCTGGCAACCCTACCACTATGCGAGCTGTTGTGAGAAGAACTTAGCAATGGGGAGTCTCGTGGAATCCCTCCACACACGTAAACGAATATCCCTTGTAAATGCATAGAACAAAGGCATCTGACTAGCTTCTTGGCTGGAGATAGGCATGGAAAATACCCGAGTTTCCTTGGGGAAAGGGTTCAAGACCCACTGAAGAGATGGAAGGAGGCTGCACTCTACATCAGCTCGCTGCTCAGGGTACATGGCTGGTTCCTGTTCCTGTGCTGCAATTGGAAGGACAATCACTGTCTTTGCTCCCTATTAGAGACTGGTCTCTAAAGAGAAGAGACAGTGATTTCTCTCTCCATCACAACACTGTGCTGGGAACAGAACACCACAGTGGAATAATAACATTACAAGTCATTCCATTCTGGAATTCCGTTCGACTTCCAAAACATTCAGTAACCAAGGTGCGGCTTCCGATTGGCTGCAGGAAGCTCCTGTAGCCAATTGGAAAATGCGACAGATGCTTGGGTTCCAAAGAATGTTCGCAAACCGGAAGAATCAAATCTGGGTTTGTGGCGTTTGGGAGCCAAAACGTTCCATCTCTCAAGGCGTTCGATTTCCGAGGTACGACTGTACTGGAATTTTTAAAGACTATATCTGAATATGCTACAGCAACCTCAGTAAAGTCCTGCTAAAAAGCAAAATTTCCAGCTTCACTTTCTCCCGCTTAGATTGCAGGTACCCATAACCTTTTTGAATTCTGGTGCTGGAGGAGACTCTTGAGAGTCCCATGGACTGCAAGAAGATCCAACCTCTCCATTCTGAAGGAAATCAGCCCTGAGTGCTCACTGGAAGGACAGATCCTGAAGCTGAGGCTCCACGACTTTGGCCACCTCATGAGCAGAGAAGACTCCCTGGAAAAGACCCTGATGCTGGGAAAGATGGAGGGCACAAGGAGAAGGGGACGACAGAGGACGAGATGGTGCGACAGTGTTCTCGAAGCTACCAGCATGAGTTTGACCAAACTGCGGGAGGCAGTGGAAGACAGGAGTGCCTGGCGTGCTCTGGTCCATGGGGTCACGAAGAGGCGGACACGACTAAACGACTAAACAACAACACCCATAACCTATAATATGGTTACCTATCTATGTAGGTGATCAAATTCATAGAAAATATGGGGGGCGGGGGGCGGATCTGGTCCAACTCCTGACCAAAATAAGACGATGTTCAACATCTCACACATATACAGACACATACATGCACACATTGCCTCCTGCTCCTTCTCACACAGCTGGAGATAGCAGAATCCTAGCACATGGCTCTGGCTATGTGCTTTTGTTCCAAAATGCTAGGAAACTTAGAAATCCATTTTGAAAGAGGCTAGTTCTCCAGTTAGGGAGGGAAATTGCAAGGCTAGGATTCTTATTAAAATTACTTTGATTCATTCCTTTGTCATTCCTTTACCATGCTATTCTTATCCCACCCTCCATCTGTATTATATTGCTGTAGCGCATTCTACTTTATGTTGCCATTTCATTCTTCAAAGTTCGTAATATTTTCTATATGAAAATAGTCCTGCTCTCTGAATGAAGCATTGCGTTGTCCGTAAACCTACTGATTCATTTCAATCACTTCGTTTCAAGCTGTCGTCTGGTTGCTCAGGCCTCTTCCCAAGCTCTCGGAATGGGAGGGGCCCTGCTCCAACCCAAGATGAGGTGACTGTGCTGCACACTGCCGATCATGACAGTGCATGCCAAAAACTCACCCCCCAAAAAAAATCTTTACTAAAATGAATAATGAACTAGAGATGTATTTGTTGTTGTTAGTCGTTTAGTCGTGTCCAACTCTTCGTGACCCCCTGGACCAGAGCACGCCAGGTCCTCCTGTCTTCCACTGCCTCCCGCAGTTTGGTCAAACTCATGCTGGTAGCTTCAAGAACAGTATCCCACCATCTCGTCCTCTGTCGTCCCCTTCTCCTTGTGCCCTCCATCTTTCCCAACATCAGGGTCTTTTCCAGCGAGTCTTCTCTTCTCATGAGGTGGCCAAAGTCTTGGAGCCTCATTCTCTTGGGGGCCCCCAAAAAATTTAAAGGAAAAAACCTGGATGTACATATCCAAAATATAATATAAAAAACAAATAAAATAAAACCTACATACAGCAACAGTGTTTTGTGTTGTGTAGGCTCCTATGATGTAAGTAATGGGCCCGCCCAGTGGCGTAGCGTGGGGGGTGCAGGGGGGGCCGGCTGCACCGGGCGCAACATCTGGGGTTAGGGCAAATCCACAGGTTAGGGGGCGCAAATCCACGGGTTAGGGGGTGCAAATCCATGGGTTAGGGGGCGCAAATTACTTGCCTTGCCCCGGGTGCTGACAACCCACGCTACGCCACTGGGCCCGCCTGCTAGCCTGCTCCCTAAAATATCACTGGTTTGCTCATTTCTATATATAGGGTGCCTACAATCTGCATGGACTGATTGCATGACAACAAGTGCAAATGGCTTTAGATACCTATTAGGTTCATAAATTACCATATAGCATATATTCAACACAAAAAACAGCAACAATTTGTTGTTGACAAAGGACAGGTGGACATATAATGGGCCCCATTACCTTCAGTAGCTTAGGGCCTCATCAAACCTGAATCCGGCCCTGTGTATACACCCCACAGTATGCTTTAAACGTAAAGGGACCCCTGACCATTAGGTCCAGTCGTGACCGACTCTGGGGTTGCGGCGCTCGTCTCGCTTTATTGGCCGAGGGAGCCGGCGTACAGCTTCTGGGTCATGTGGCCAGCATGACTAAGCCGCTTCTGGCAAACCAGAGCAGCGCACGGAAACGCCGTTTACTTTCCCACCGGAGCGGTACCTATTTATCTACTTGCACTTTGTGGTGCTTTCGAACTGCTAGGTTGGCAGGAGCAGGGACCGATCAACGAGAGCTCACCCCATTGCGGGGATTCAAACCACTGACCTTCTGATCAGCAAGTCCTAGGCTCTGTGGTTTAACCTACAGCGCCACCCGCGTCCCACAGTATGCTTTATGTGCCCCCAAAATCATACACCTACACCTTCATGAGCATGTCATCTATGAGATGGCCCAATACTTTGTGTGCTGTCAAGTGTAATGGCCCGTTATAACAACCTTATTATATATTAGTGAAGTGTGAATGTGCACTCCAAACAAAGCCTTGAACCACCTGGGATCATACATCATCCCAGGAGAGTATTGTCCAGAAGATTTGGTACTTTTCAGAAGAAGAATTACTCAGTGTCCCCCTCCCCCTGGAAATCTGCCTTCTTTAAGTGAATAAACAGAAAAATGCAGTGACAAATTTGTGTCTGCTGAATTGGCCGCTAGTTGGTTATAACTTGCATTTTGCGTGTTTATTTGGAAAATAATCACTGTGACTTTAGGTAAAAAAGGTAAAGGACCCCTGGGCGATTAAGTCCAGTCAAAGGCACTATGTGGTTGTGGTGCTCATCTCGCTTTCAGGCTGAGGGAGCTGGCATTTGTCCACAGACAGCTTTCCGGGTCATGTGGCTAGCATGACTCTACTGCTTAACCATGACAAAAACGCCGTTTACCTTCATGCCGCAGCAGTACCTATTTATCTACTCACACTGGCATGCTTTCATACTGCTAGGTTGGCAGGAGCTGGGACAGAGCAACGGGAGCTCACTCTGTTGCAGGGATTCGAACCGCCGACCTTCTGATTGGCAGGCCTAAGAGGCTTAGTAGTTTATACCACAGCCCCACCCACATCACTATGTTACATTGGTACTCTATTTTTCATTGATAAGCAGTGCTTTTTTCTAGGGGGACACATACCCTTAAACATTTTGTAAATCTTCATACTTCTGTCCATTCACTGTATTTATTTTCCCCGATTTGAACTATAAAATGGTGGTTTTCTTGAGTCAAAATGCAAGTACCCCTAAACATTTTTTTTGGGGGGGGAAGCACTGTCAGTAAGCATAATTAAACAACAGAAGAAGAAGAAGAAGAAGAAGAAGAAGAAGAAGAAGAAGAAGAAGAAGAAGAGGAGGAGGAGGAGGAGGAGGAGGAGGAGGAGGAGGAGGAGGAGGAGGAGGAGGAGGAGGAGTTTGGATTTGATATCCCGCTTTATCCACTACCCTAAGGAGTCTCAAAACAGCTAACAATCTCCTTTTCCCTTCCTCCCCCACAACAAACACTCTGTGAGGTGAGTGGGGCTGAGAGACTTCAGAGAAGTGTGACTAGCCCAAGGTCACCCAGCAGCTGCATGTGGAGGAGCGGAGACACGAACCCGGTTCACCAGATTACGAGTCCACTGCTCTTAACCACTACACCACTTCTTTCTTTATGCTTGTAAAGGTAAAGGTAAAGGGACCCCTGACCATTAGGTCCAGTCGTGACCGACTCTGGGGTTGCAGCGCCCATCTCACTTTATTGGCCAAGGGAGCTGGCATACAGCTTCCGGGTCATGTGGCCAACATGACTAAGCTGCTTCTGGCGAACCAGAGCAGCACACGGAAATGCCATTTACCTTCCCGCTGGAGCGGTACCTATTTATCTACTTGCACTTTGACGTGCTTTTGAACTGCTAGGTTGGCAGGAGCAGGGACCGAGCAATGGGAGCTCACCCCGTCGTGGGGATTCGAACCGCCGACCTTGTGATCAGCAAGTCCTAGGCTCTGTGGTTTAACCCACAGCGCCATTTTTATTCAGTGCCCCCCCAATTGCATCCAAGGCTACTGCTGCCTCCCTGGATCATTCCAGTACTACCCAGGAGGCAACATTGCCCACTTTGGAAAACAGTGTCCTAAATGACCCAGCACCCGACTCCCCTTTGTTTCTCAATGGCTCTGCTCTTAGCTAGTCTGGCCAGGTTGGTTTTTATACGCTAACCCAGGAATTTCCTGTCTGGCACAATTCTGCAGCCTGCATTTCCCTTCATTTCCCAAATAATATCTAAATACTCCTGTTTATTAATTTCTACCATTCACTAACAGACTCCAGTACCCTAGATGTATGACAATATATATGATTTACGGTCACATTAATTGGACCAATAATTGTTTAGCTGCAGTGCTAACAGAAATACAGCTTCTATTTCTCTCTTAAGTACTTTATGAACAAGCTACTTGTTTATTTACTCTTAGCAAAGGGCTTGGAGTTAGGAGGTTGAAAACACGGGTGTATTTCATGGCAAAGTGTGCTTCTTCTGTTCAAATGATTTTAATGTATAAGGGCAACTGTTATTTGCAATTCATCACATTAGAAGCTTAATTAATTGTGAGATGATCATGTAATGAATTTCTAATCTATCACTTGTTCGTAGCAGCAGAGAGATAACTAACTCACTCTCTTCTGCTTTTGACAGTATAAAGTGGAATTGATTTGTATGCCAGTTTTAATGATATATGCATTTTTATTCACACATTACCAAGGACTGTGCAATTTTTGTACACATTACTTGGCGTTGCAAAATTCAGAGATGTTTGTTTCAGTTTGTGTCTTGCTTTGCAAAAAGCAAAATGGGTAGATTCACATTTAAATGTAAACTGGGTCAAATTTCTACACCATTCATATGTAGAGGTAGTTGTTTCAGTTGCTATTTGTTTTTGAGACACGGGAGTGATTTGCAACCTTGATGACTAGAGGAGAGGAATTTTAAAGGTTCTGTTTCTTAAGAGGAGGGGGTTACCTTGAACCAAAGAATAGTACAGTGGTACCTCGGGTTAAGAACTTAATTCTTTCCAGAGGTCCGTTCTTAACCTGAAACTGTTCTTAACCTGAGGTAGAACATTAGCTAATGGGGCCTCCCGCCACCGCCGAACAATTTCTGTTCTCATCCTGAAGCAAGTTCTTAACCCGAGGTACTATTTCTGGGTTAGCGGAGTCTGTAATCTGAAGCGCCTGTAACCTGAAGCGCCTGTAACCTGAGGTACCACTGTACAGTCATACCTTGGATCTCGAATGCCTTGGCTCTGGAACAAATCAGCTCCCAAACGATCAAAACCTGGAAGTGAGTGTTCCGGTTTTTGAACATTTGACGGGGATTCTGCAGCCAGGGCCAGATTTAGATGAAGAGAGGCCCTCGGCTACTCCACTTGTAAGGCCCCTCCCCACCCCCCACCCTCATGACTAGAAGGAAATGGAAGAGTGTTACAAACAAAATTGAGTGAAGACAAGGATGATGACAGGTATTTAAAATTCTGCAATTCACAATTTCTCCTCTAAAGGACATAAGATATTATTGTTAAATGCCATGGTGATTTTTAAAAATGCACAAAATTAACACTGATTTTTTTTTGCAATAACTGAACTTTGTAAACCTTTTGTGGACTAAGCATTATTTGTTAAGAAAATGAAGTTGTAATGTTATTCTAAAAAAAACCCCAGCCAGGGCGAAGGCCTGGCCAGGGCAGTCGTCCTCTTATATACTTGCTGGGATTGACAAGGCATCTGACCCTCACCTGAATCTCATAACTCTCCTGACAGGTGATTTGGTCTGCAGCCACAGAGTGGAAATAAAGGATGAGATTGCCCACCAGATACCAGGCACTCTACTATTCAAATTAGGCCCCAGTGTTTTTGTTACAATCCCCTCTCAATGAAGTAATCAATTTTAATCCAGAATTTAAATTCTCAAAACTTTCTTATTTGTTAATTCGAGCAAGTAAACTACTGCTCTCACTTCATTACAAACAGTATTTCTACCTGCAACACACTTGAGCAAACCTGCTCCTCTTCCTTTCACAGATATTTTGTTGCCATTTGCAATTGTAGCTTCCTCCTATTAGTCATCATTTAACTCTTGGGGGAAATAATTAGCATCACACGACATGTGCATGGAAGTTGCTGCCGAACCAATTAACCAACTAGAAGGATTACTGTTAATAGCACCAGTTTTCCTATAACTTGATATTGCTGGATAGTTTTGAAGAACTGCAAAAGCCCTGGGCTCCAGTTTGAAGAATGGTTGCACAGAAACAACAACAACAGATGCTGATGCTGCTGTTGATTCCCTTATGGGGAGAGAGATTGTGCCTTTCGGGTTAGTGCTTTGTTCTTAGCAGGGCTATTGACTGGCCAGAGAATGATGCTTGTCTTGGCTGTGCGCTAACAGAATCAGGTACTTAGCAAGGCATTATAGCATATACACATTTTGAGTTGTCATGTGTCAAGCTGATAAGCCTATGTCTTGTATAGGAGGGTAACTTGTGTAGACTTGCAGAGTACTGTTCTCTTCCTTTGTCATGCTGCACTAGCCATTGCTGGAAACAATCACGCGCAGAGCAAGGCATTAGGAGTCAAGATGCTACAGGATCCCACTTAGAAAGAGAGTGGGGCAGAGCACATCGGTAACAAGGTACAAATGCCACTATTAACCTTTCTGAAACTCTTATTTTTGATGGAAGACACCAGGAGGGGGGCACAGAATAACGGAATGGCAGAACAGAAAGAGAGTGTAGGTTAAATAACGCAGATTACAAAAAGCACAGGCACTAAATGAATAGCTAGGGCCAATGTGACAGAGCAACAGGAGCTCACCCCGTAGCAGGGATTCAAACCGCCAACCTTCCAATTGGCAAGTCCTAGGTTCAGTGGTTTAGACCACAGCACCACCCTTTTATTATGGAATAAAGGTAAAGGTAAAGGTACCCCTGCCCGTACGGGCCAGTCTTGACAGACTCTAGGGTTGTGCGCCCATCTCACTTAAGAGGCTGGGGGCCAGCGCTGTCCAGAGACACTTTCGGGTCACGTGGCCAGCGTGACAAAGCTGCTCTGGCGAGCCAGAGCTGCACACAGAAACGCCGTTTACCTTCCCGCTAGCAAGCGGTCCCTATTTATCTACTTGCACCCGGGGGTGCTTTCGAACTGCTAGGTTGGCAGGAGCTGGGACCGAGCAACGGGAGCGCACCCCGCCGCGGGGATTCGAACCGCCGACCTTTCGATCGGCAAGCCCTAGGCGCTGAGGCTTTTACCCACAGCGCCACCCGTGTCCCATTATTATGGAATAGGCCACCCCTATTTTCACCAGGTCCGTATAGTAAAAGCTATGGTTTTCCCAGTAGTGATGCTTTTGAATTATGGTGCTGGAGGACACTCTTGAGAGTCCCATGGACTGCATGAAGATCAAACCTATTCATTCTTAAGGAAATTAGCTCTGAGTGCTCACTGGAAGGACAGATCCTGAAGCTGAGGCTCCAAGACTTTGGCCACCTCATGAGAAGAGAAGACTCCCTGGAAAAGACCCTGATGTTGGGAAAGATGGAGGGCACAAGGAGAAGGGGACAAAGGAGGACGAGATGGTGGGACAGTGTTCTCGAAGCTACAAACATGAGTTTGACCAAACTGTGGGAGGCAGTGGACGTGCTCTGGTCCATGGGGTCACGAAGAGTCAGACATGACTAAACGACTAAACAACAACAATTTTCACCAGAGAAATGTTGGGAGGGTACACATTGGGCATGGGGGAGGTGGGTGTGATTTGTGGGAAATGGCCTTTCAAGCCAAATTGGGAGCATGGCTAGAGACTCCTTCATGCCTGGTTTATATTATGTCTAAGCAAATGATTTAAAAATCATTTCTGATTTTCTTTACATTACACTTATTTTTCTAATTGTTTTTAATGAGTTGATGTGGGGAATCCACTTCTTCCTAATTTTTATGGTTATGTTACAGTTAGGAATGCTGTATTTTTTAATTTGCTCCATTTTTTTGGATGTTTTACATTGTTTTAAATTGTTTCAGTCATCACTAGTCAGCCCAAACACATTATTTGGAGCCATGTGAAAGGATGTAGAGCACATACATCAGACCTTCTTCAGATTGTTCATATTTCCTATAACTATGGTTTTATTCATTCCCATTTAAAAAATAATTATGAACACAATTTAAACTATGGACGAAAATTAGCGGAACAAAAATTAAAATAACCTATTATAATATTTAATATTAATCTGTAACGTGCTTAATTCTTCCAGCACCATATTTCTATACTACCAATTTAGAATCAGCCGCGATATGACAAGGATTTTTATTGTAGATTAAAAACGAGGGTTTAGTTAATAAGAAGCACTGTGCCAAAACACGTTCATCAGTTCCTGAAAGTTTTCTTCCCCCACAAAAGGGGCCTTCAGCACACCATTATTTTTGAAACAGCACAATTAGTAAGTAAGTTCAGATATAGAATTGGTTCACATTTCAGAAGGGAGATCACATATTCTACTGGGAGTCAATATTTGCTGTGAATATAGAGTTCTCCATTGAGGGGGAAAGTCAGAAAAGGTGGCGTAAAGGGGAAAGTTGTTGATTTTAGAAATGAAATGAAGTTACTGTAATTGCAGGAGAGGCAGGCTGCAATGCTGCCTAGTTAAAAACTCTTTCCCATCTCTGTCCCTTGATCTTGTGAGAGTACAGAGCTTTACTAAAATGCACAAAAAAGCACGCAAAAAATTCAAGCTTAGTTCCTGGGAATTTTGTGGAACCCAACCTCAGTTAACTGCTAGCTGTAGAAATTAGTCTGTTGACTGAGGCTATTCCACTAAATGCTTAATTTGACATAACGACGTGGGCTTGCTGTACTCTCTGAGTTTCAATTGCCAGGGAAGAGATGTGTGCTTGGAACAATATAATGAAACATAAGGCGTTTTATCACTTCCCAATGATACTTAACGGGTTGCTGATAGCCGTTAGCAAATTAAGAATTGGAATGGATGTGCACATAGGATAACATCATTAGAGACCTCCATTGATTTTTTTCTGAATAGTTTCAGTATTGTGTATTTCCTGTTTCCAAGCGCTAATAGGTTTTGGTGGGTGAATGTCAGAATCTGCACTCATATACTGACATGAAGCATCAGTGAATCACAGAACCAACCCCCACCCCACCCCACTCCACCCCAAAAAAGCATCCCCAGAAGCAAGGTTTTACAATCCTTTCAAAAGGGGACATGAGCAATTCATTAGTAGAATATCCTGCAGTTTTGATCTAATTCATTACTCCTAGCAGGTTTGAGGCAACTTTGAAGATCAGGGGAAATTGTGCTTTTGGAGAGCATGCTTTGACCTTTCTCCCTGTATTTTTTCCAGCTCTAAAGCCACTCTCTCAAATATGGCATTAGTTCTGCAGGGGGAAGAAGGCAAAGATGCTGTACCCATCTTTCCCCCTTCATGGTGTCATGGACTGGTTGGACGCAGAGGAATGGTGGGAGGAGTCAGCTGGGGAACCCCCAAAAGAAGAAGGCTCAGAGCCTGAGGAGTGCTGATGAGATGATGATGAGTGGTCAGAGGGAGAAGACTGGTTCGGTTTAATTTCACAGTTATGCAAAACTACAGATGTAGTAGCACACAGCAATGGATATGTTAGGGGCATAGCTGTCAACGTTTCCCTTTTTTAAAGCTATGGTTAGGGGACCTGTAAGTTAAGAGGTTTATCTGCACAACAACCAGCCATTGTGCACCTTTACCAGGCCTCATGGAGAACATGCACGTAATTTGACCATGAGAAGGGAATTGCGCACAATCTCCAGCAGGTCTTGGAGAAAGTGCCTATCTCAGCTGAATTTTGCACATTCTCTAAGGAATATGCACATTTGTTGGGCTGATTTGACCCATCACCCTAACCTGTTGTCATAATGTCTTGTCCCAATTCCAAGAGGTCTGATTTCCTTTCTTCTCATTTTGGAATTTGCCTGATTATGGGGTGGGGTATACTTTGGGCAAATCCAGAAACAGGAAGTTCACAGTGAGCCCTCTGATTCCCAGCATCCTTTTATCTCTGTGACAGCCCTGTGAGATAGACTAGGCCATATATATAAAGGTAAAGGTACCCCTGCCCGTACGGGCCAGTCGTGTCCGACTCTAGGGTTGTGCACCCATCTCACTTAAGAGGCCGGGGGCCAGCGCTGTCTGGAGACACTTCCAGGTCACGTGGCCAGCGTGACGAAGCTGCTCTGGCAAGCCAGCACCAGCGCAGCACACGGAAACGCCGTTTACCTTCCCGCTATAAAGCGGTACCTATTTATCTACTTGCACTTAGGGGTGCTTTCGAACTGCTAGGTGGGCAGGAGCTGGGACCAGTGGCGTAGCGTGGGGGGTGCAGGGGGGCCGGCCGCACCGGGTGCAACATCTGGGGCTAGGGCAAATCCACGGATTAGGGGGCACAAATCCACAGGTTAGGGGGCGCAAATTACTTGCCTTGCCCCGGGTGCTGACAACCCACGCTACGCCACTGGCTGGGACCGAAAGACGGGAGCTCACCCCGCCACAGGGATTCGAACTGCCGACCATATGATCGGCAGGTCCTAGGCACTGAGGTTTTACCCACAGTGCCACCCGTGTCCCCCCCCACACACATGTTAGGATATTTCCGTTCCACCTTAAAAAGCGGACAGGCTGTTGTGAGTCCTGCTCACAGGAAGTTTCTGTTTTGTATATAGCTTTTGTTCTCTCTCTGTCGCCTTGACACTCAGGCAGGCAGTCATGTTTTTTCTTTGTTCTGACCAACGCTGAATAAAGCTGTAAATATGCTGCTCTCCTGGGTGAATTTTCCGTTGTGGGAACTCTGCGAAAAGGGCGTGCATGAGTCCTGGAATGTGGACTGCTATTTCTGAGGCTCGTGTCGCTAATTGACTGATACTGTTTCCATGGGAGACGACGTGGAGGCACCATGGCCTTTGTCTCCCTGGCAGTATCCCAACAATATATACATGAGCAGCAGAGTAGTTTAACAATCAATCCTTCAGAACTCCGGGACCCTTCAGAACTCTCAGGACCCTCACAAACTGCACAGCCCAGTATTCTTTGGGGGAAACCACTGAAGTTTAAAGTTGTATGATACTACTTTAAGTTTATACTGCAGTTGGAGCCTACTAAGGCAGCAGCCTACTAAAGCAGAAGACAGGAGTACCTGGCGTGCTCTGGTTCATGGGGTCACGAAGAGTCGGACACAACTAAACAACTAAACAAACACAAGGCAACAGCTCCAGGCTACATTCTGCTTTATGGTACCACACATAGAATCATAGAATCATAGAGTTGGAATAGACCACAAGGGCCATCGAGTCCAACCCCCTGCCAAGCAGGAAACACCATCAGAGCACTCCTGACATCTGGTTGTCAAGCCTCTGCTTAAAGACCTCCAAAGAAGGAGACTCCACCACACTCCTTGGCAGCAAATTCCACTGTCGAACAGCTCTTACTGTCAGGACGTTCTTCCTAATGTTTAGGTGGAATCTTCTTTCTTGTAGTTTGGATCCATTGCTCCGTGTCCGCTTCTCTGGAGCAGCAGAAAACAACCTTTCTCCCTCTTCTATATGACATCGTTTTATATATTTGAACATGGCTATCATATCACCCCCTTAACCTCCTCTTCTCCAGGCTAAACATGCCCAGCTCCCTTAGCCGTTCCTCATAAGGCATTGTTTCCAGGCCTTTGACCATTTTGGTTGCCCTCCTCTGGACACGTTCCAGTTTGTCAGTGTCCTTCTTGAACTGTGGTGCCCAGAACTGGACACAGTACTCCAGGTGAGGTCTGACCAGAGCAGAATACAGTGGCAGAATACAGTGACATCTTCAGCTTCGTTGTTGCACAGCCCTGATGGGGAGACACCAGCAGCTCAGTCTTCGTTGCTCATTACGTCGCAGGCCTTTCTGGCATAATAGCCTCGGGACATTCATTTCCTTTGATTGATAACTGCCATTGATGGAGGTGCTAGCGAGGACTCCCAGATTTCTCTCTGAGGACATTTGCCTGAATTGGTTTATATCTAGTTCTGGTTGTGTCTTGTCTCAAGACTTGTGAAACAAATGTATGGGCCTAGCTTACAAGAAGGAACCTCAAGTAGTTTGTGGTCTTCCTTCTCATTTTATGTATGGGGCGAATGGGAGAGGAGGCAGAGAGAACATCACAAAATGCAACGTGGGGCATACTGCCACTTGCCAACTAACAGAACGGAAGTAGAATGAACCAGAAAGACGCCCCAGTTCCTGTTGGATGTTTCCCCCTCTGGGAACATCCCAAGCAAGGGAACTTAGTGGCCAGTTTCATGCTTTGGTGCTGAACTGGCAAGCATATCCATGTAGAAGTTTATGCACAAATAAGGGTCCCTTCTTCCACAAACCTTCATCAAAAACCATCCCATCTCTTTCAGAATGGGTTCATTTTCAGGCACACATAAAAATGAATGTAAGAACCAGTGCTATTTTTCTAGACAAAGAGGTGCTGGAACTCACCACAAACACCTCCCTTGTTCTCTTATACAGTGGAACCTCGGTTTTCAATCCTCTCGGAAGTCAAACGTTTCGACTTTCAAATGCCGAAAACCTGGAAGTAACTGCTCTGGTTTTCAAATGATTTTTGGAAGCTGAATGTGCCACTCGGCTTCCGTTTTGAGTTTCCCTATTGTCCTGAGGCTTCCGTATTGAGTTTTTGGTTGTCGAACCGTCTTCTGGAACTGATTATGTTCAAAAACCGAGGTTCCACTGTAATGGCAATGGGGCACACCTGAGAGGTGCCGGCACTGAGTTCCAGCTGAAAAAAGCCCTGGTAAGAACCCAATACATATAAAAAGGTGTGATAATGTGCTCCCTAACATAACAATCCAGCATATACAATTATTGCAGTCAGGCATACAGAATTATCCTGAAAATTGTAACTCATGCAGCTATTACAACAGTGCATGAAATGGACCTGAACAATGAAGTCTCAGTAATCAACAGTTTAAATAGAACACATTTTTCAAGTTCATGTGTTGTTACTTTCTAATTCCTTGTGAAAAGCTCGTTTTTGTTGGATTCTAATTCCAGCTGTTGCTGCCAAGCTGAAGTCCTCCCACAGTTCTGGTTATTAAATGTAGTTTCTCCTGCTGAAACCTCAGCCTCCAAAAGGTACTTCCTGTAAAAGCGTGCTATTTCAAGTTCCAAAAAGATTCTTCCTATAAAAGGTATTATTTTTGCTTAATATCAACAATCTAATAACAATAATCAGACAGAAAAAGATTAGCATTTACCATCCAAAGCCAAGCAGACGTCTATAATGACCAACCTATCTGACCAATTTTTCCTTCACAACACCAGCTTTTCACAACATTACCTGTGGACAGTATGATCACAACTTCAAGTTAAACTGAAATTATGTCAGCTGCCAAGTCTTCTGTCTCTCTGTCTCTTTTAGAGAAAATGTAAGTTGAGTGGGTAATGTGATAACAACCATCCATTGAGGCCTCATGGAGAATGTGCACATAATCTGTCTATGAAGAGGGAATTGTGCACATTTCCCAGACAATATATGCAATCGCTAACAGGGGAATGTGCAAAATATCGACGGAATTGTGTACGTTCTCCAGCCGTTAGGCATAGCCTTCATCAGCAAATAACTGATTTCCCCCGTACTATTCAATAAGAAAACTCTCTGAAGAATTCCTCTGAGAAATCAGTCCATAGGAGGATTATACAGGGAGCAATATTGTACATAATGAACAATATTTTCCACCTGTCTCTGGCCGCAAATGGCCATTTACAGGCATTCTGGCATATTTCCCATCTAAATATGCTGCAGGCACGGTTTCGAATCTCAAAGCTGTAAATGCCTTCATTATCACATCAAATGATAATTCAGGACTATTTCATCTTTTGTTATAACTACATGAATTATATTTTTCAGGCTAATTCTACATGCCTCTGTAACAATGACATATGCTGGATTATTATGTTTGAAAGTCCAATATAACATCATTTTATATGTATTGGGGTTTGTGTTAAGAGTATAAAGGTAAAGGTAAAGGTACCCCTGACCATTAGGTCCAGTCGTGGCCGACTCTGGGGTTGCGGCGCTCATCTCACTTTATTGGCCGAGGGAGCCGGCGTACAGCTTCCGGGTCATGTGGCCAGCAAGACTAAGCCGCTTCTGGCGAACCAGAGCAGCACACAGAAACACCGTTTGCCTTCCCGCTGGAGCAGTACCTATTTATCTACTTGCATTTTGACATGCTTTCAAACTGCTAGGTTGGCAGGAGTAGGGACCAGGCAACAGGAGCTCACCCCGTCGCGGGGATTCGAACCACTGACCTTCTGATCGGCAAGTCCTAGGCTCTGTGGTTTAACCCACAGCGCCACCCACGTCCTGTTAAGAGTATATGTGTGCCTAAAAATGCTCAACCTTTATAAAGGATGGGATTGATTTTGATGGAGGTTTATAGATTAACTATTTGAGATAGCACATGACCTCTCACGAATGGCCTACTGATTCCATTATTTCCAGTTGAGATCCCCCTTCTTGACTTGGTGGCTCATAGCTTGCTTTGTATGTGAGATATGTATGTAACAAATTCTGCCACATGCTGTCCCTGGGCAGGAAATTCACCAGATTTCTAGTGGGAAAGAAAACAAGATTTTAGCATTTCTCTCTCATCTTCTTCCATTTGCTCCAAGGAAATGCCTCCATTTGTAGGAAATGCCTTTTGGAAGAGCTCTAAAGCACCTCCTCAATTTTTAGGATAAATGGGCCAGGTCTAAAGGAGATTGCGGCAGACCATTTCCCCCCCCCTCAATTCCAACATTATTTACCCATTTTGGAGAGGAGAGGATGGTTTTCTTAGAAGTTTTGTTTTCTCCACTTAAGCTAAAATGAAAGCATGAGGACTAAGGCCTAGAATTCTGTTCCAGGTGCCTTAGTTCCCGTTTTGATTGCCACTTCCTCCTTCCATGGATGAATATTATAAAACAAAAATGCCTCAAGAGTTCATGAAGAAGAGAAGGAAGCACTGTTGCCAAGGGAGCAGTGATTATTGGGTCTATCTGGTTTTTTAAAAACTCAGAGGAGGAATTTCAGAACTATATGTAACATGAAGTATGATCGCCGAAGAAGAAGAAGAAGAAGAAGAAGAAGAAGAAGAAGAAGAAGAAGAAGAAGAGGAGGAGGAGGAGGAGACGGTGCCATTTCTGGATTTGTACCTACAGGGATGGCAAAGAGTAGGGATGACTACCAAGAAAATTTGGAGGGGAAATTTTGCTTAATTTCTAGTGGTTACCTCAGAGCAAGCCGCATGACACACATACAAACACTGAGCTAGCAGAGTTTGGGGAAATGATGTCTCAACAGAGGCTTAGTTATGTGAAGCCTCAAAATGACTGTGCCAGGGCTTGACCTCTCCGTAACTATGCTCCCCTGGGAGAGTTATTTGCAATAGGTAATTGTAGCCTATTCTGCTGTCTCATGTGTTTGTGGAATCGAGGTTGGCCTCTGAGGATGAGGGAAGAACTGCGCCTTCAGGCTGGACCACAGTAGAAGGGGGTGCTGAAAGCTCCCCCTCAAGTGAGGCAATTAGTGTATTATCTGAATCAGAGTTCCCAAGCCCACACTGGAAATTTGAATATCAACATTAAGCCAAAACAGAATATTCAGTCATTATGGTCAGCTTGATGGAGTTGGGTAGTTAGAGGGCACAGCTAGGAAACTGGAGAAGGGAAGGAAAAGGGCTACAGCCAGTAAAGCTTCCATGTTCCTTCTTATGAGCTACTTGTTCCTCTAACCACCAGAAGAATATGGAGTCTAGCATTCAGAGTCCAGAGGGAAATGGGCTCTGGCTATATTACAGTAGCAGGGGCCAAGCACAGGGCAGCCACCATCCTTGGATGTTCAGGATTCTCTTAAATTGTGCCAGGAAACATCCAGAATAAATACAATTTATTTATATGACTCAGAGCTTCACCTAACCTTGCTGCCACCTCACCTTGTCCCATCCCTGTCCTGGCAAATGTAGCACCACCATTGCTTAGAGGAGGTAGCTGCCCCTCTGCTGGGGCAGAGTTGGCACCTGGGTTTGGTATAGAGTCTACTTCCTGTGTCCATGACTATGATCACTTATGGGTTTACCTTCCTTTGATCAATCTTTCTCCTGTGCAATTATTTCATTGGAGCAAAAGGACACGTACTATTCCAGCCTTTCTCTTTATGCTGCTTTTGTTTGTTTGTTTGTTAAAGAACTTATTCACCAGTTTTCTGTCCAATCAATGAAATTTGCAATAAATTATCACTTTGCCATATTATGCACAAGTTACAGAAAGTCCATGGCATCTTCTTCCTACGTTAAAAAAAATGTAGTCAAGCAGATGGGGCACGTTATAGTCTTAAAAGAAAAATATGAAAATTGTTATCAACCTTCAAGACCTTGTTCTTCTGCTTAGCCATGTGTATTACTTACATTTTAATTTAATTTGCATAAGTTCCCTGTATGCAGAGTCCCTGTTTAGTACATTTATGAGATTTCCTTTGAACTTGGTGCTTTCCTTACTAAAAGGGGATATATTATTCAGTCATTTTGACTACGCCATTCATCAAGCTACTAGGTTGCATGTAATCTTGACTGCATAAATAATTTATTGCTTACTGTAGCTCGCTATATAGAATACATTGTGCAAATTCCACTTAAAATAATCAAGAGATTAATTACTTGATTGAACTTTACTTATTAAACTAAAACAATTCTTTAAAAGATTTGAGAAGACTTGGCGTACTACCATAAGTTTAGCTACCATTGGATGGGAAATAATTTTATCATGAGATGGAACCAGATCTAACCAAAAAATATATCTATTACTGGGGTATTTCAAATTGTCATTTTCCTCTTAGAAACAATTGTCAAAGTATCCATTATTGAAAAAATATGACTCCTAACACAATGATTTCAGGTGGTATTAAAGGGTGCCAAGCAGGAAGGAGGGATAACTCATATTATTCTCTGGCTCAGAATAAAATACTAGCCAGAGAAGAACTTCTGGGGCTATAACACTCACTTTGCACTTTGCATTATGAGCTGCTAAAAATTGGGTTCCTAAGCCATTATTAGCCATCACCTAATTTCTATCTGGGACGCGGGTGGCGCTGTGGGTTAAAGCCTCAGCGCCTAGGACTTGCCGATCGAAAGGTCAGCGGTTCGAATCCCCGCGGCGGGGTGCGCTCCTGTTGCTCGGTCCCAGCGCCTGCCAACCTAGCAGTTCGAAAGCACCTCCGGGTGCAAGTAGATAAATAGGGACCACTTACCAGCGGGAAGGTAAACGGCGTTTCCGTGTGCGGCTCTGGCTCGCCAGAGCAGGGATGTCACGCTGGCCATGTGACCCGGAAGTGTCTGCGGACAGCGCTGGCCCCCGGCCTCTTGAGTGATATGGGCGCACAACCCTAGAGTCTGGCAAGACTGGCCCGTATGGGCAGGGGTACCTTTACCTTTACCTTTAATTTCTATCTGCTGAACCTGTATCAGAGACATGTGACGACTATGTGTTGTTTTGCTTGGCCATAAATTGAAGACCTGGACCCCAAAGTTTCGAATGAAACTATTTTCTCTGAACATCAAAATACAAAATGTATAATTAGGATAGCATTAAGATCTGGCAGGGAACTTTGATTACATATGCAAAAAAGGCTGTTACAAATAATATCTACAATACAGCCGATGTTATACAAACATAATATAAAAATAATTCTATGCACAGGCACTCATTCTTTTGGGATCATGTGTGCCGAGATATTAAATTGTGTGGTGTCAAAGGAGTGAAGAAAGTCGTGCTGAGCTGAAACTTCATTTAATTTTCCTGAAGATATCATATCCACATGAAAAAGAGATGTGATTTTCTCTTGATTTTTTAATGGGTAATTTTTTAAAAAAAACTTCACCTGGGAAGGGGCAGCAATACCACTGTTTAAGGTGGTCAAGGGGCGGAAGTGGTTAGCTTAAAACAAAAAACGGTTAGACAAGATCCCAAACTGCTCACACCATCAAGAAACCCTCTCTGCCTCTTCCCACCCGTCGTACTTGTTAGACTTTTGAATAATGCATTATGTCTTATGTCTTTATTGTGATCCAAAGACCCACAAAACAATTTCAAAACAAGAGACAGTTAAAATGACCAGACCCGACAGACAGATGGAAGAAACCAAGGCAGTCATTTTGTTTTATCTAGGGCAAAATGATCTTTGTTTCCTATAACCTCCGAAAGAAACTTTGCCACGGCCAGTGTAATATCATGTGACCTGTCTTCCAAAAGATATTTAATATGGGAGGCTTCGGATTTTCCCAGCAATTTTGACAGTAAGGGTTTGACCAGTTGATCCTTTGCTTGCTCATATTGCCCACAATGCAGTAGGATATGTTTCATACAATCAATGTCCTGGGAACATAAACAAAGCCTATTCTGATAGAGGATGCCTCTCAGTCTGCCATTTAGAACTTCTGAAGGAAATACATTTAGTCTGGCTTTGGTAAATAAATGCCAATAGGTAGGTACAGACAAATTCCTAAGGTATGAGGGTATCTGAAAGTCGTACGCATATTGGATTCCAGCTGCGACCGGGCTACAAATTACCGTATTTTTTGCTCTATAAGGCTCACTTTTTCCCTCCCAAAAAGTAAGGGGAAATGTGTGTGCGTCTTATGGAGCGAATGCAGGCTGCGCAGCTATCCCAGAAGCCAGATCCCTCTTGCTGTTCTGGCTTCTGAGATTCAGAATATTATTTTTTCTTGTTTTCCTCCTCCAAAAACTAGGTGCGTCTTGTGGTCTGGTGCGTCTTATAGAGCGAAAAATACGGTACATAAGACTGGGCTCGCAGGTCGCTATGTGAGATGCCCCAAAGCCTTTGCCTCAGGGATTCAAGGCCAGTGTCGTAACCCAGATGATATAAGAGGGATGATGGCAGTCCAATTGAGGTGGCTTTTCTGGCCATAGTTTTCAGCCATGACACCACATGACTCCCAAATCCCTCCAGGAAGTGTGGCTTGAAAGCACCTTTCCACACTTCCTAGAGTGGCTTGAGAGTGACATGACACATGTTCCTCCCTTCTGGAAGCATGGCTGTCCATTTCCCAGACAAACTTCCTGGAGTGGCTTGGGAACATTGTGGCATCATTTTGCAGCCTAACACTTGGAAACTATTGGTGTAAGTGCAGGTAGCAGGAAGAAGCAGAGAAAACCTTGTGTGGCTTGGGAGCAGCAATGGGACTCTTGCTTTCGAGTTTTAAAAAGAGCTCCAAGTCCCTGGCAACTCAATTCTCCACATATGCGAATGTAGCTGTGTGTGTGTTTTGAAAATTCCTCACCTTTTTAGCAAGAATTTCTCCTAATGAATATACTTTATATGCCATTTATGTCAAAGTTTTGCCAGCAGTTTCCCCTAATGTGAGACATTTTGTATGTTGGTTTCACTAACGCCTTCATGTTTATGCATCCTTTACCCTAAAACATGCATTTTTGTAAAGTTTTTTGTCGGTTGGAGCACCGCATTGCAAAATTCAGATAACTGTGAATTTAGAAGAATAGCTGTGTTTCAGTTCTTATAATGTTTTGGAAAGTGATTCAGCTTTAAATGCATACCAAATCAAAATTCTCTCCTCTTCTTTTTTAAGAAAATCCGGTTCTTGTTTCCATCATTGATAAGATGCTTTACTGTTATCAGAGTTTCTAGGCCTCAGTTATGTTCTGTATTAAAATAAGAAATGAAGTTCCATTAATAAGTAAGCAGTTCTTAATGGGCACCTCTGACTCTCAACAGCACCGTCCAATTGCACAGAGTTATTAGGAATTGTGGATATTTATTCCTGCCATTATACATTTTCTGCTGTTTGAATGGTTAGAGTTCTTTTAACAAAACAAAAAACAAAAACACTTTAGTTTCTTTGAATTATGCCCTTAGGTTAATTTTCAGCTCACATTCCACTTACTCTGCAACTTTGCATTTTTGACATTGACCTTTGATAAGCAGTAACCTATCAAGCGATATTTTAATACACAGTGATTTCCCTTGTCTTCTTTGGCAACAGTCTTCCTAAAATGTGTGGAAGAACAAGTGATGCATGACCTTCTAGGGCTGTCTATCCTTCCTCTAGCTGTGTTTCTCTTAGCATGCATGGAACATTCCTACAAAGGGGAAGAATAAACCTGCTGTCTTCAGCTAATATATGACCCAGCCATACTTGAAACACTTTTAAGTACCATTTTAAACTTTTGTTTGGAAGTATTGCTGTCATTGTGTTGGGTTGCCCCATATGTCTGGAATTTCCTGGACGTAGCCGGAATACTGCAGTCGGAAGCAGTGTTTGGGCAGAAATCGCTGGAGTGTCTGGGAAAATCTGGATTTTGGCAAATATCATTTCAATTTTTGTGTCCAGATTTTCACTTTTTGAAATACGGCAACCCTATTATAGTGGAGTAGGAGAGCTGAAAAAAGAATCATATCTGGAAACGAATGCACCCCTTTGGTTTCAGATAGTATTTAGTAATGCATTAACCCTAGAAGTGTATACTTAATTCTGACCAAACTAAGCCTTGTGATGCATATTTTGCTCTAGGAGACTTAGTTTGGTCAGAATTGAATATACACTTCCAGAGTTAACGTTAAATGCATTACTTCTGGTAAATGAAGCACCATAGCTGCTAGAGGGCCGTGAAAATTGTGTCCTGAGATTTTTAGTCTTGTCTACCCATGTACTAGGGATGTGGGTGGCGCTGTGGGTTAAACCACAGAGCCTAGGACTTGCCGATCAGAAGGTCGGTGGTTCAAATCCCTGCGACGGGGTGAGCTCCCATTGCCCGGTCCCTGCTCCTGCCAACCTAGCAGTTTGAAAGCACCTCAAAGTGCAAGTAGATAAATAGGTACCACTCTGGCGGGAAGGGAAACGGCGTTTCCGTGCGCTGCTCTGTTTCACCAGAAGCGGCTTAGTCATGCTGGCCACATGACCCGGAAGCTGTACGCCGGCTCCCTCAGCCAGTAAAGCGAGATGAGTGCCGCAACACCAGAGTCGTCCGTGACTGGACCTAACAGTCAGGGGTCCCTTTACCTTTACCTTTACCCATGTACTCTCTGAAACCAAAGGAACACAATTGGTTGCCAGATGTAAAATATATGGACATTATTTTCAGCTCTCCTACCCCATTATTATATTTGCTATATCTTATTAATGTTTTTGTAAATTGCTCTGGAAGCACCACTGAAGGACAGAATGATAGGAGCCAATTCCTAGGGGCCCAACAAAATTATTTGAGGAGGCTGGGTCCCCCCCCCCCAAAAAAAGATGATGTGTACTGCCACTCAAATGGTGTGTATGCACTGCATCATGAGACTGATTATGTGGATCAGAGTTTACCACCCCCCCTGCAATATTTTATTCAAGTTGGCACCCCTGGACAGAAGACAAACCCTTTAATTACATGCATACATTTAAACTATAACCTTGTGCGCTGTCTACTCGGAAGCAAACATCATTGACCTTATTACAGATAGGTAGCCGTGTTGGTCTGCCATAGTCAAAACAAAAAAAATTCCTTCCAGTAGCACCTTAAAGACCAACTAAGTTAGTTCTTGGTATGAGCTTTCGTGTGCATGCATTTTTTTTGTTTTGACTATGGCAGACCAACACGGCTACCTATCTGTAACTGGAACTATGGAAGGCACCACATTGAGCCGCATGAAATGGAAGTCCATTGAAGAAGTGTGCATGCACACGAAAGCTCATACCAAGAACTAACTTAGTTGGTCTTTAAGGTGCTACTGGAAGGAATTTTTTTTGTTTTATCATTGACCTTAGTTGGACTTACTTTCATGCAAATCTGTACAGGATTTCAGTCTAAGTTAGTATTTGCTGTAGCAAAGAAAGAATATCTTCTTTCTCTCCTGAACTGTTATTTTATGCACATGAAGTCTTAATCAAATCAATTAGACCTTCAATCTGGTTACAGCCCTAATCTAATATCTTATTATCACGGCAAGGGTATTTTTTTTTCTGAAACTGAAACACCATGGAAGGTATTGTACAAATGGATAATAAAGAGGCTGTTCTTGTGCTCAATAATTTGCTTCTGTTAACACAAAAATATCGCACCATTATTTTGACAAGATTTAATCTTTCACATCAAATACTGGTGTCCGATGGGAGTTCTGTCTTGCGATTTCAAAGGATCTGAATATTTTAAAAGTTCTGTTTTTTAAAACAACAGCAGCAACTGTCCTCCTTAATGCTGAATAGGTGCACAGCGTTTATTTCCCAAGGACTCTAATGAATGTGAATTCTTGTATTTGTTAGGTATAGCTCTATTTGTATTTCTGTAGCTTCTGTCCATTGATTGGATTTTGTATTATCCTGTATTGATTCCTTCCTTTAAAAAAAAATAAAAATCTATTTTCGAGAGTTGCCAGGGATACAGTTCCGGTTCTGTTACAAGAAGGGCTGTTCTTGCAGTGAATAGGAATGCAAAAGGGCTTCAGTGCTCACACTTTCTGCTGCTGATTAGAGATGGGCTCAAATCCAAGCGCACCATTCCTGCCTTTGAATCCGTGCCATTTGCAGCCGCTCACATCCAAAAGCAGTGCTTCAGAGAGGCTATTAAAATGTTCAGGGTGTGTTGATTATGATTGCAGTCAGTAACAGCCGTGCAAAGTGTTGAGGAATTAATTGCCTTCTCTCTTGGACAAGGTGGAACATACTAGTTGATGAAGACTATTAAAACTAATTAAGTAGATGCTCAACTACACCAACTGCTATTAAATCTGTTTGTTACAAGGAATGTGTAATGACAGGGACGCCCAGCCCACCACCAGATGCATCATCATTGTGAGTCACTGTACACAATGCAACACAGCCAACACAAACTCCTTTCCCCCCAATACCATTTACCTCAGGGAATGCAAACAGAAACCATTGGCGCCCTGCTCCCTTCTAGTTAAAGCCATGGTTTTCCCAGTAGTGATGTATGGAAGTGAGAGCTGGACCATAAAGAAGGCTGATCACCGAAGAATGGATGCTTTTGAATTCCGGTGCTGGAGGAGACTCTGGAGAGTCCCATGGACTGCAAGAAGATCCAACCTCTCCATTCTGAAGGAAATCAGCCCTGAGTGCTCACTGGAAGGACAGATCCTGAAGCTGAGGCTCCAATACTTTGGCCACCTCAGGAGAAGAGAAGACTCCCTGGAAAAGACCCTGCTGTTGGGAAAGATGGAGGGCACAAGGAGAAGGGGGCGACAGAGGACGAGATGGTGGGACAGTGTTCTCGAAGCTACCAGCATGAGGGAGGTAGTGGAAGACAGGAGTGCCTGGCATGCTGTGGTCCAGGGGGTCACGAAGAGTCAGACACGACTAAACGACTAAACAACAACAACAACCCTTCTGGCGTAGTGGTTGGAGTATTGGATTGGGACTCTGGGCATAGCTGACAACGTTTCCCTTTTTTAAAAGGGAAATTCCCTTATTCTGAATAGGATTCCTCACAAGAAAAGGAAAACGTTGACAGCTATGACTCTGGGAGACCAGAATTCAAATCCCCGGCCAGCCATGAAGCCACTTCCTCTCAGCCTAACCTACCTCACAGGGTTGTTGTGAGGATAAAAAAATGGAGACATGGAGAGCTATGTGTGCTCTGTGAAGGAAAAGCAGGATATAAATGTAATAAATAACAGGTAAAACACTAATGGGGGAAGCTAAACCAGAGCTTTCCAAGGATTTGGGGTGGGGTGGGGGACACCAATGCTATTTACGATCTAAGCCAGGCATAGGCAAACTTGGCCCTCCAGATGTTTTGGGACTACAACTCCCATCATCCCTAGCTAACCGGACCAGTGGTCAGGGATGCTGGGAATTGTAGTCTCGAAACATCTGGAGGGCCGAGTTTGCCTATGCCTGATCTAAGCATATGCTCTCCTTGTAGGTCATTTTGGAGTACAACCATATACAGTGGTACCTCGGGTTACATATGCTTCAGTTTACATACGCTTCAGGTTACAAACTCCGCTAACCCAGAAATAGTGCTTCAGGTTAAGAACTTTGCTTCAGGATGAGAACAGAAATCCTGCTCCGGTGGCGCGGCAGCAGCAGGAGACCCCATTAGCCAAAGTGGTGCTTCAGGTTAAGAACAGTTTCAGATTAAGAACGGACCTCCGGAATGAATTAAGTACTTAACCCGAGGTACCACTGTACAATCATAGAATTCTAGAGTTGGAAGGGACCACGGGGGTCATCTAGTCCAACCCCTTGCAATGCAGGAATCTTTTGCCCAACGTGGGGCTCAAACCCACAGCCCTCAGATTAAGAACCCACAGCCCTGCACAATGAAGAAAAAGTTATGTCAGAGGGAAATGTGCTGGCTTGTCACTGTGCTTGAGACATGTTCAGTGGTACCTCAGGTTAAGAACTTAATTTGTTTTGGAGGTCCGTTCTTAACCTGAAATAGCTCTTAACCTGAGGTACCACTTTAGCTAATGGGGCCTCCTGTTGCCACCATGCTGCCGCTACGCAATTTCTGTTCTCATCCTGAAGGAAAGTTCTTAACCTGAGGTACTATTTCTGGGTTAGCCGAGTCTGTAACCTGAAGCGTCTGTAACCTGAGGTACCACTGTAGTTCCTAATGAGGTTTTTCTTTCTGTGCTTCAAGAACACCTTCTTCCCTCTCCTGCCCTCACCCGCAAGAGCAAGGTCTTTTTTCATAGGTATCACACACATTCAGAATGCCTTGCTGTGCCATGCAATGTTTCCCTCCAGATTTCCCCCTTTTTACCCCCACCTGTTTCTCCCCTTCTTTCTGCCCCCCCGTACCCGTGTTTTGAATATGCCACTGTAGTTTCTTGCAGCTTACTCCCCCCTCTCTTTTCCTCTAGTGCTCCCTTCCCTCCTTTTCCACATGGGGTCATTTCTCAAGCTTTTTCTTCTTCTCATTACAGATTTATGAGCATCTTGGATGCATTCCATCCACAGGGTACATCTCTCCATTGTTGTGGCAATCACTTTGTCTTAGTACATTTTATATCATAATCTCATGAGCCTTGAGTTATCGGCTGCTGCAATGAAAGGGTATTTGTTTCCCTCTGTCAATTAGTTGTGCCTTGAGGCCCATAGCCTCCTTACGCGAACAAAACCTCTGGTCCTTTCCTTGTTTTTCAGAGCTGCTCCGAACATTTCTTCTACATTTGCCCCCAATTCCCTATTGTTTAATGAGGAAAACACAACAATTATCAAAGGAGAGAGAAAACTGTTTGGTGAAATTCTCATGAATAGTCTTCAAGGCTTTTAATGCTTTTATCTTGCTTTTATTTTAGGTGGATGGGGGTTTTGGTGGGGGTGATGTTGTCATTTTCATTCTAAATATCCTTCCTTTTGTGGCCCTGCAATCTGCTGTCTTCTCTGGTGGTGACGCTTCCTGAAAATCCAGCTTGGGGCATTTCTGTAGGCACAGGAAAACAGGGAAGCTGTCAACTGGGTTCCCAACAGCTGTTCAGTGTTGGTGGCTTTTAAAGTGAAACCCTTCGTCTTAGAAAAAAAAATCCACACCAATTTTTTTAAAAGGAAGAAGGATGAACTTCCCTTAAAACCAAATTTGGGTGGAAGGATGGAAGACTGAAGAAATCCCAACTAAAGAATCATGGCAAGAAAAATTGACGGACTATGCAGAACTGGCAAAATTGACATATAAGGTACGGGACAAGGATAACTGTGACTTTAAGGATGAATGGGAACCTTTCACAAAGTATCTGAAGACGCAACAATGCGAACTGGACTCCTTGGCAGGTTTTGAATAAACATTCACAACTTTTTTTTTTAATTGATAATAATTAGCTAAATAGTTTGAGGATCTATACAACTTTGTAACATGCAGAAAATAGCATTATTGGAGAAACCAAAGACTGGAACTGAGGGAAGTCGGGGGGGGGGGTTGTGGGGGGGGGGAGGGAGAAAAATGGCGGGGGAAATAAGGAAATGTTTTTGGATAATATGTTTTGTTATAACTTTGAATAAACAAAAACAAAAACCAAATTTGGCAAGTGCATTGATTTAAGCCCAGAAGGCAGATTTGGTGGTGGGGAAAAGCTGGGCAGTTGCAGAGGAAATTATATTACCTCCCTCTTGAAGGTTTTCCTGCAACTCTTAGGACTTGTGTTGTCTGGAGAAACCTGAATTCCCAACTGGAAGACAAGGCCATTCTACTCCTAAAGAAAAAGCTCCTTCCAAAGCAGGCTACCATAGAAAAAGTTGCCTCATCAGATTTCCATGCGAAAAGAGTTATGGACATTTCTATAGGAAGTGTAGGAAAATTCAGAGCTGGAAGAGAACGCTTCTAACAAACTCGTTGGAGGAAAGGCAGCCTTCCGCTATTGTATATGGAACAAATAATGATCACCCAGATCAACTGCTGGGCCTGAACGTGGAAGTCTTAATAGAAACTGACCAACCCCCTCTTCTCATTCCTGAAAAGGTACAAGTGGTGTCTAACATGCCAAAGTTCATGTTTCGGAACTCTTCCTGAGTCATCTTGAAGGATGGACACCAATTCAGATCATTACTCATCTCACCCAGTTATTTGGAACCCGTTTTTTCGATTTCTAATTAAGAAAATTATATAATACAGTCTTCACAGAGAAAAGAACATAGCATTAAGTTTATGGCGCCATTTTACACGTTCTTAAAACATTGGCAGTCCATATATGTTCTCCACAGACAGGTTTGTGACATGGGCATAGCCAAGGGGACAGGGGGCAGCTGCCGCCCTCTAAATCAAATAAATAAATAAAGATACTTAACTAAATGACCAACTGAGTCACAGATAGCTTGGTTCTGCCCCTCCCCCCCAAATCTTGGCTATGCTCATGACTTGTGAGGCTGGTGGGAGAGCTTCACTTTCTTTCCCCCTTACATATGTAAAGAAGGGAGACCAGGTTTAATCAAAGGTATATTCCTTTATAACCCTTTTTGCAACTCTTCTAAGCCCAGTTAGTCGTTCTGAACTAGTTATATCTCAAATATTATTGAGCCATATCTCAAGAGGCAGCTTCACCTGGGATTTCTAGTGATCAATAGACATTATTTGGAACCCTTTGAGACAAACAAATGTCTCCACAGTGCTGATTTAACTGTTATTTCTTTAAGCAAATGGGAAGAATGTGCAGATAGGTTCATTATCTAGCTCAGGCATAGACAAACTCCGGCCCTCCAGATGTTTGGGACTACAACTCCCATCATCCCTAGCTAACAGGACCAGTGGTCAGGGATGATGGGAATTGTAGTCCCAAACATCTGGAAGGCTGGAGTTTGCCTATGCCTGATCTAGCTATAAGGCAGTCCTCCACTAATACCAATGAAATGATTTCCATGCGCACAATGTGACCTTTTATCAATGTCCTCGTCCTGGGCATGCCCTGCACCCTCCCCAAATGTGCTGCCCTAGAAGAGATTTAGGGGGCATGCAGAAGGAGGAGAGGGGAATAATATTCTGCTGTTCCTTGTGTGGACAACAAAAAATGTAGTGCTACATTGGATTCCACCTGCAGTAACTAAATGGAGCCAGACTTGGTTGTATCAGGTTGTAACCAGGTGGTTTTTGTTTCTGTTCTGTTCTTGTTTAAGAGAGACAATAACATATTTGTCTAGCATCCTGACTAGTGTGTTCTCTAAGCTTCCATGACAACCTCGTTTCCTTATTGCTTCAAATTTATGTATCCACTCTCTCCCCCCAAACCGAATTCACTACGTTGTTTATGATGAAGTATTTGGCCCCTCTACTCATAGCAAGAATGCACAACGGTGCCTCAATCCATCCTGATATTTGTTCACACTTTCATCTAGTATTTTCCATTCCTCTGGTTAATTTTTCACAAGTCTCTTTTTCCTTTCAGCAAATATATGGGTGCTTTAAAAAAGAAAGAAAGTATATCACAGTGCCACAACAGACATACATATCTCAGCCATGAACAGTTATTTACAAATCAATTACCTTACCTGTGTGTTCACTTCCAAGGTTAATGAATTTCTAGAAGGATAGCCCTGTTAGTCTGTTGCAGCAAATACAGTTAAGAGTTCTGTGGCACCTTAAAGACAAAGTTAATGAGGTGTCTAATGACCCATCACAAGGGCATCTATGGCTGCCATTCTAACCATGTCTACTCAGAATTCAATGAGGATTATGCCAAGGTAAATGGGGTTAGGATTGCAGTCCACCCTACTATCTATCATGGTGCAGGATAAATTTGTCATGTTGTCTCATTTTCCTCACTCAGGTATCTGGAAGGGACAGGCTAGCACCCTGCTGATGTTCTGCCCTTTGTGTCCGGGATCATATGAGTCAGTGTAATGCAACTTAATCACATATGCCTTTCTCATTACAACATTTCATTTAATAAATGCATATATAATACTGAAAATGGGATGCGGGTGGCGCTGTGGGGTAAATCACAGAGCCTAGGACTTGCCGATCAAAAGGTCGGCGGTTCGAATCCCCATGACGGGGTGAGCTCCCATTGCTCGGTCCCAGCTCCTGCCAACCTAGCAGTTTGAAAGCACGTCAAAGTATAAGTAGATAAATAGGTACCACTGCGGTGGGAAGGTAAACGGCGTTTCCATGTGCTACTCTGGTTCGCCAGAAGCAGCTTAGTCATGCTGTCCACATGACCCGGAAGCTGTACGCCGGCTCCCTTGGCCAGTAAAGCGAGATGAGCGCCACAACCCCAGAGTCGGCCACAACTGGACCTAATGGTCAGGGGTCCCTTTACCTTTACCTTTAATACTGAAAATAGTTAAATGTGTGGGGGAATGTAACACTCAATATGACTTATGTTTTAAATGGCTTTTGGAACAAAGATTTATGGGTTGGGTGGTCAAAAATGAGCAGTCAAATCCAAATGGCTGTCCCCACATTGACAGAAGGGGTTCAGATAAAGGGCAGAGGAGCACAGATAAAGTTTCCGGGTCCTGGAAGAAATCATTTTTTCCATGTGAACAAACATAATGAACAATGGATTCTGTTCACAGTAGGAAATTGATTATGGCTGCAACACTATCCCCACTTACCTGGGAGTAAGCCAGACTGAATTTAGTGAGACTTACTTTTGAGTAGACACATATAAGCTTCATCCCTCAACAAACAACTCACACAAAATCAACAAAACACTTCAGAAAAAAAGAAGAGCAATGAGGCAAAGTGGCCACCACACTTCAATGAATATGTAAACAGCATCTATTGCAAAGCAATTTACACATCAATTGAAGTATAATGTGTTCATGTTAAAAACCAAAACTATTTTTTTAAAAAAATCCTTTTACAGTACATACCACATTTTTCACTCTGTAAGACGCACCAGACCACAAGACGCACCTAGTTTTTGGAAAACAAAATATATATATTCTGAATCTCAGAAGCCAGAACAACAAGAGGGATCACTGTGCAGTGAAAGCAGCAATCCCTCTTGCTGTTCTGGCTTCTGGGATAGCTGTGAAGCCTGCATTCGCTCCATAAGACGCAGACACATTTCCCCTTACTTTTTAGGAGGGAAAATGTGAGTCTTATAGAGCAAAAAATACAGTATATATCAATATGACATACCTTTATGGTTGGGGAGTAGTTGACTTTCCTCCCAGACAAAGAAATTGAGGGATTATAAATAAGAATCCTTCATAGGGGAAGGCATAGATCCATGTGAAACAGGTTTCAATGCACTTCCCAAATCATTGTGATTGGAGCGCCATGGGAAAAGAATTCCTTCCCCTCTCAAGCTCTGGGCATTTCCCAGTCAGCTGAGACTACAGGATGGATATGAAGCTTAATGGTACAACTTGAGAAGATCCCCAGTTAACTGTGTGGTCTGACATGGAAATATGATAACTTTCCCTAAATCACCCCAGCTCATCTCATAATTTGGGGTACACAGAGAGCTGATGAACACCCCTGTTATTTGTTATTCAACTCTGGTTATCAGTAACCAAGCAATACAATTCTACACACATTCTCTTTTAACCTAAAAGCAGTTCCTATTAATACTTGATCTGTTTATGTAAATCCTACTCAGGGGGTTTTTTCCTATAATTTTGTGCTGCTTTAAAATTCACAGCTTGATCTCAGAAGCATGAACACTATAATCATTTTGATTTATATTTGCAGTTATTTAAATTATACAGCTTTCACCCACCATAAATCCTTGAGAAAGATCTCCCTGAAAGAGCAGTTGTGATATATTGTTGCAATCCTTTGCGCACTTGCTTTGGCCTCATTGAATTCAGTTGGATTTACTTCTGAGTAGATATACTATAATTGGGCTGCACGATGGATTGATCAGCTAATTAGCAAGATCCAGAGCTGTGTTTTGCCAATACTATCAGTTGGGGAATTGATTGATCCATGGCCTGGTACTATGATCTGTGTGTGGTTGAACCAACTGAGAACAGTGACCACACTGCTATTGAATGCAACATACATGGAAGTGGAAGGTCCAACACAGTCACCCCTGACTTTAAGAGAGGAAACTGTTCAAAAACGAGTGGACTGGTTAAAGGGAAACTGAAAGGGAAACGTGAAGTCAAGTACAGTGGTACCTCGCAAGACGAAGGCCTCGCAAGACGGAAAACTCGCTAGACGAAAGGGTTTTTTGTTTTTTGAGCTGCTTCGCAAGACAATTTTCCCTATGGGCTTGCTTTGCAAGACGGAAACGTCTTGCAAGTTTGTTTCCTTTTTCTTAACACCGTTAATACAGTTGCGACTTGACTTCGAGGAGCAACTCATAGAACGCGGTGTGGTAGCCTTTTTTGAGGTTTTTGAAGACTTTGGTGATTTTTGAAGCTTTTCCAAAACTTTTCCGACACCGTGCTTCGCAAGACGAAAAATTCGCAAGACGAAAAAACTCGCGGAACGAATTAATTTCGTCTTGCGAGGCACCACTGTAGCTTCCAAATGCTTGGACATGATTCAGAACCACAGTCATAGAAGCTTAGAAGGAATGTAGGAATATGTACCACCAAGTCAAAGAGGGTGCCAACATGGGAACAAACTGTACATTGGGCAGTAGCTGACTAGGTTTCATTGAGTGTAGAGCTACCGGAACTAATGCATGTGACTCATGTTCATTAATTTAAGTGGGTCTACTCTGAGTAAAGGGACGCAGGTGGCGCTGTGGGTAAAACCTCAGCGCCTAGGACTTGCCAATCGCATGGTCGGCGGTTCGAATCCCCGCAGCGGTGTGCGCTCCCGCCGTTCGGTCCCAGCGCCTGCCAACCTAGCAGTTCGAAAGCACCTCCAGGTGCAAGTAGATAAATAGGGACCGCTTACTAGCGGGAAGGTAAACGGCGTTCCGTGTGCTGCGCTGGCTCGCCAGATGCAACTTGTCACACTGGCCACGTGACCCGGAAGTGTCTTCGGACAGCGCTGGTTCCTGGCCTATAAAGTGAGATGAGCGCACAACCCTAGAGTCTGGCAAGACTGGCCCGTACGGGCAGGGGTACCTTTACCTTTACCTTTTTACTCTGAGTAAAACCTAGTTGAATACAAGCCACGAGAAGAAATTCAATGTAGTGCTAAGGAGATCATTCCATCAACACAAGCATTTATGCTTGCCTGATGGAATGATCTCCCTTCTCCTTCCCCGGTGTGCTGCTCTGGCCGTTCTGTTGCCTCCCAGAATAATTTGGGGTGGGCATGGGAGCACGTGGTGGTGGGGAGCCCCATTCAATGGCGGAGCATATGCCCGCGCTCCCAAGGGGGGTGGGGCTTGGAGGGTGCCCTCCCAGGTGCGGGATAGCCACTTGGGTGCACAGAGCGGCACATGCGCCCTGCAGCCGGGGGCGGAGCAAGCCGCCGATGGTGGACATTCGGCGAGCCGCCGGCCCGCAACTCCCAAGCCTCCCCCAGCTGTCAAAACGAAGGGGGAAGGAGGAAATACCACCGGCAAAGCGGGGCAGCTTCCCCTTCCCCTGACGCCTCTGGGTAGGCTTGGGAGTCGTGGGTGGGTGGCACGCCAAATGTCACCATCCTCAGTGAAGACACCTGGGGCGGTCCGCCCCCACCACACACCCCTTCGTCTGCCCCTGGCCCCATTATGCTAGAAGGCCTTGTACCGGATCAGTTAGTCAAATCCAGTCCTTTAGGTTTCGTCATTGCTTCCTCTCTTTTTCTATTATTCAGGTGTGCAGGGGGCACAATTTCTTTCAGGAATGAAGCACATGGGAACGATCCCACCCAATAATAATAATAATAATAATAATAATAATAATAATAATAATATATTTATTTAAACCCCTGCCCATCTGGCTGGGTTTCCCCAGCCACTCTAGGCACTTCCAACAAAATATTAAAATACTGTAATACATCAAACATTAAAAGCTTCCCTAAACAGGGCTGCCTTCAGATGTCTTCTAAAAGTCTGGTAGTTGTTGTTCTCTTTGACATCTGGTGGGAGGGCGTCCCACAGGGAGGGCGCCACTACCGAGAAGGCCCTCTCCTGGCTCCCTGTCACTTGGCTTCTCGCAGTGAGGGAACCGCCAGAAGGCCCTCGGAGCTGGACCTCAGTGTCCTGGTAGAACAATGGGGGTGGAGACGCTCCTTCAGATATACTGGACCGAGGCAGCTTAGGAGCGACCCTAGCATCATCAGAACCAAATTACCTACCTCACACAGCTAAAACGCTTAGGGGGTGAACTCCTTGTTGTCATCAATGGTAAGGTGTGTGAAGCATTTCAATCACATGCAAAGAGGCAGCTAGACAACTGAGTGAAAGGTGTGCTAAAGAAGGATAAAGATGTTACAGAGAAGCTGGAAGATGTTTTGCATCTCTCTTCATAGTGGGTAAAGGGACCCCTGACCGTTAGGTCCAGTCACGGACGACTCTGGGGTTGCGGCACTCATCTCACTTTACTGGCCAAGGGACCTGGCGTACAGCTTCTGGGTCATGTGGCCAGCATGACTAAGCCGCTTCTGGCAAACCAGAGCAGCGCACGGAAACACTGTTTACCTTCCCACCGGAGTGGTACCTATTTATCTACTTGCACTTTGATGTGCTTTCGAACTGCTAGGTTGGCAGGAGCAGGGACTGAGCCACGGGAGCTCACCCTGTCACGGGGATTCGAACCACCGACCTTCTGATCGGCAAGTCCTAGGCTCTGTGGTTTAACCCACAGCGCCACCCGCATCCTTTTTCATAGTGGGTAGTGTAGGCCAAATACCCATCCCGGACTTGAACTTTTCATATTGGGAGGCTGAAAACCTGAGTCAAACTGAAGAGACAGGAGATGAAGTTGCAGGGCAGAGCAACTGCAACCCCTCACCTAATTTCATGTGCGTAGAGAGGGGGAGCCCAGAGGAAAAGAAGGAAGTAGTGGTGCAGACTCAGGGTAAAAAGCCCTAAGCAATGGGTAAAAGGTAAAGGACCCCTGGACATTTAAGTCCAGTTGAATTTGACTATGGGGTATGGCACTCATTTCCGCTTTCAGGCCAAGGGAGCCGGTGTTTGTCCACAGACAGCTTTCCGGGTCATGTGGCCAGCATGACGAAACCGTTTCTGGCGAATGGAACACCGTGACAAGTGCCAGAGCACAAGGAAATACCGTTTACCTTCCCACCGCAGTGGTACCTATTTATCTACTCACGCTGGTATGCTTTCGAACTGCTATGTTGGCAAGAGCTGGGACCGAGCAACGGGAGCTCACCCCATCGCGGGGATTCAAACTGCCGACCTTACGATCGGCAAGCCCAAGCTGAATGGGTGTGATGGCCTGGGATTCCGAGTCTGAGAGTGAACCGGAGGAATCCCAGCCGGCACAGGAGTCCCCGCCTCCAGGGCCGGCTGAACTGGGGCAAGGCCTAGATGCTGAGGAGCCTGCACCTGTGCCAGATCCTCAGGAGCAGGCACCAGGTGAATCCATTCTGGCCCCAGAGGTGCTTGAGGACTCAGTGTCTACAGGTGAGCCTCCCCTGGGGCCCAGTAACCCTTCGGCCTCTCCTGAACTGCAGAGGCTTAGGGCAGAGAGGCGAAGGGAACTGGTGTCTCCCAGGAGGAGTGCTCGCCTTAAGGCCAGGAGAGGCGGGGCTCGTGGGGGCCGGGACCGCCCCTGGCCTTAGAAGAAGATAAAGGTCAGTCAGCCCGGTCCCAGGTTGCGGGAGCAACGTCGTTGTGGAGTACCTGCTCTTACCCAGACCTAGATCTGCACTTCCAGTGTGCCTGTTCCTCGCCCGGCTTCCTGCTTCTGACTCTCCGGTGTTCCTGTTCCTCGCCCGGCTTCCTGCTCTCCGGTGTTCCTGTCCCTCGCCCGGCTTCCTGCTTCTGCCCTACCAGTGTTCCTGTTCCCCGCCTGGCTTCCTGCTTCTGCCCTACCAGCGTCCCTGTTCCTCGCCCGGCTCCCTGTTTCGGACCTCGCGTCTCATCTTGTGAACGTCTACCCGGCTAGTGACTCAGGACTGAACTTTGGCTACGGTAATAGTACCTCCCCCCCCGGGACCAGCACAATGGGCTTCGAGAACAGATTTCTTTTGAGAACCGAGGTACCACTGTACATGATTGTGTGTGGAGTGGGGAGACAATGCAATGAAAGAGTTTCCTCTGTTCAGTGCCCACCTGAAGCAGAATCAACCATAGGATTGGAACCCTTACTCAACCAAGCTGGGAGAATGGCCCTGGGAGGACTACCTCCAGGTCACCTCCTCCCTGTAAGAGTGAGCCACTGTTGAACTGAAGGGCATGGAGGCCATGTGGTTGTGGTGGGTTGGATCCTCACACAGAAGAATCATAGAATCATAGAGTTGGAAGAGACCACAAGGGCCATCGAGTCCAACCCCCTGCCAAGCAGGAAACGCCATCAGAGCACTCCTGACATATGGTTGTCAAGCCTCTGCTTAAAGACCTCCAAAGAAGGAGACTCCACCACACTCCTTGGCAGCAAATTCCACTGTCGAACAGCTCTTACTGTCAGGAAGTTCTTCCTAATGTTTAGGTGGAATCTTCTTTCTTGTAGTTTGGATCCAGCAGAAAACAACCTTTCTCCCTCCTCTATATGACATCCTTTTATATATTTGAACATGGCTATCATATCACCCCTTAACCTCCTCTTCTCCAGGCTAAACATGCCCAGCTCCCTTAGCCGTTCCTCATAAGGCATCGTTTCCAGGCCTTTGACCATTTTGGTTGCCCTCCTCTGGACACGTTCCAGTTTGTCAGTGTCCTTCTTGAACTGTGGTGCCCAGAACTGGACACAGTACTCCAGGTGAGGTCTGACCAGAGCAGAATACAGTGGCACTATTACTTCCCTTGATCTAGATGCTATACTCCTATTGATGCAGCCCAGAATTGCATTGGCTTTTTTAGCTGCCGTGTCACACTGTTGGCTCATGTCAAGTTTGTGGTCAACCAAGACTCCTAGATCCTTTTCACATGTACTGCTCTCAAGCCAGGTGTCCCCCATCTTGTATTTGTGCCTCTCATTTTTTTTGCCCAAGTGCAATACTTTACATTTCTCCCTGTTAAAGTTCATCTTTAGAAGAACGACCCAAAGGACTGGAGTTCTTAGTCCATCAAGCTAAGAAGACAAGAGAGACACTGTGCTGAGAGGGTGACTTCTGGGTTGCCTCTCTGAAAATGTGTGTCACTGCTGGTGTTGCACCTTGAGGAGATGTGAGGCTAATTGCACACTTCGTATCACACTTTTGGAGAACAAGTGATTTCCCCAGAAAGAGGAACACAGAAGTATTTTTATGGATGGCTGTATCAAGCAAGATCTTATTGACGCAATGTGATTTTTCCTCACTCCTTTGGGGGGGCCTGTTTTGGAAGGTTGGTCACATTAATCATACTGATTGGGAATGGGAGTGATGCTGACACTATTTTCTTCTCTCAACAGGTCTGCTGAAGATTTTTTTTTTGTTTAAATGTGTTTTTTTGAACCTTCTTGATTTCTTCTTGACTCCAAGAAGTGAATAATGAAGTTAATGAACTAATGAACTAACGAGAACTAATGTCTGAGTAAATGATGAGCTGAATGAACTAATTACTTTTGGATCTAAAGCTATGACTATGAGACTGTTGTTACCGGACAGAACAGAACTTTTTTCTTTGATCTTGATTGTGATTAATTGATTATATATAAGTGATGAATTAGATGACTGATGAACTAATGAACTGACACTATCACTGGCATTGAGGAAAAAACGTCGTTTTGTGCTGTACATTTATGGAGTATAGTTCGGGAAATCCTTACACCACAAACATAACATGTTGTGACTTTTTGAAAATTGGCACTTTTTTGGCTAATTTGATTAACCACGGCATTTTTCATTACTTCTACTAAAATGCAGTAGTTGATCAAATTAGCAAGAAAATGGAGCGGAAAAACAGTGCCAATTTTTAGTAACAGTAGAAGTTTATTTTTTATTTTTTAAAAATCTGCTTTTTCTTATCTTTATTCATGTTGGCTTAAGTTCTTTGGTGATATGATTAAATATTGGAATTTTATAAAATCCTTAGATATTACAGACCCTTCAGCAAGAGCTATGAATGGCATTTTAGAAAAAAAAAGAGAATGCCAGATATCTGCAAAGTTGCTATTTGTTAGTGATTGGAAAAGAAAGGGAAATCTCTATCAGTGCAAATACCATGCAAACACATTTCATTGTTGAATTACATTTACTTTAAAAATCCAACTGTTTTAATTAGATCAGTTAATGGATATTGTTGTTTTTTGGCATTGTTACTTTGTTGACGTTTTGTTTATTTTTTAAATAGATGTTTTAGTAGCTGTTTTATTGTTTCATTGCATTACTGTAACTCCTTCCACCCTCCGGGACACCAGAATGGAAGGTGGGTAGGAAATGCAGCTCATAAAAAAATAAAAATAACAAATAATCTGTTTAGGTGAACCTGATTGCATTAAGAGAAGGAAAATAGGATATAATATTTAGAAGAGATTAATACAATCGATTATATAAAGTAGGAAAGAAAATTAAAGCATCAGTTATGTTCATTCATGTGGAAAAGGCTTTCCAATGGTGTAGAATGACCTTTTAATTCATTTATTTCAAATATTAGAATTTTTATGGGCTTCTTGTAAATTTTGGAAAAGGGATTAAATAATTTTCCTTTATATAATAATGCTAATTAATAGACTGCTAACTTCACTGTTTACTCAGTCCACAGAGAAGGATGTCCTCTGTTGCCATACTTTCCCCCCAATAAATATTTAAAACAATCTCTTATGGCACTAAGGGACAACCCTAAGGTAAATACTATTTTGGGGATATGCTAATGACAAAGCGAATGAAAGGATCACTAATTTTTGAGGTTGGCTGTAGGGTCTGGAGGACCTGAAGGATCGAAAATCAATGTGGATACATTCTTTTCTCCTCATCAATATAGTTTTACATACCGTTGAGAATGAAAGACCTGAATATAAAGGTAAAGGGTCCCCTGACCATTAGGTCCAGTCGTGGCCGACTCTGGGGTTGCGGTGCTCATCTTGCTTTATTGGCTGAGGGAGCCAGCGTACAGCTTCCGGGTCATGCGGCCAGCATGACTAAGCCGCTTCTGGCGAACCAGAGCAGTGCACGGAAACGCCGTTTACCTTCCCGCCGGAGCGGTACCTATTTATCTACTTGTACTTTGACGTGCTTTCAAACTGCTAGGTTGGCAGGAGCAGGGACCGAGCAACGGGAGCTCACCCCATCACGGGGATTCGAACTGCCGACCTTCCGATCGGCAAGCCCTAGGCTCTGTGCTTTATCCCACCGCGCCACCCGTGACCTGAATATAGATATCCACAAATGGGAAAAGATACTGAGGAAGGGGTTGCAGAAGAATTGCAGAAATATAAATATGCAACTACTGTCTTCTTAATGGAAAACTCAATCAAATTACCAACACAATAAATAGTATATGACCCCTCTTAGGTTATAAAAAATGTAGCAAGTATGCATTGGCTCTGTGTGTGAGCTGGATAATGAGAGGAATTAGTGTGATTCCCTCCTGAGCAAGATATGTTGGCAAATTCTCGGGGAAATAGGAGCAGAAATTACAGATGTTCACTTACTCTTCGCATGTCTGGATCGGAATTTATCCCAGAGAATACTATCAGTACTTGCTGCTACTGTTTTCAGCCTGCAAATGAAATTTAATTAATGATGTGCCCCATCATTTGCACTGTGTTTCCTCTGCATCAAAATGAACAGCCTTTGTGTTGAAATGAGTAGCGCGGAATAACGTCACAATATTGTAATTAATCACGTAAAACTCTACTACAGCGGACAGTGAGAATGATGTGGTTTTTGTTGGAAGCTGACTTCAGCAGAAAAGAAACAGGGCTGAGTGAGAGAAACACAGGTCAGAACAAAAAATTATGCCTTCCAACATTGCTCCTGCCAAATCAAAGTGTGATGTCAATATCTGCCCCCTCCATTACTATTAGGTGCTCCACAAAGCCTTATTATTTTGTTTCTGTGTTTCTCTGCGCCATACACTGCCCTATATTTTTCCTGTATTTTGCTATGTTTCTCTAGGTCTATGGGAACTGCAGGAAGTGAGGCTTCCAAACTGTTGCCTGAGGAGCACTGAAGAGTATGGATGGAAAGATCTGTCCATTTTGGTTCACTTGCTTTCTCGTTTTTACAATCTTCAATTGTAAAATAGAGGCCATTATTTGTGGCGTGACACCCCTTTTGCTTGTATTTATTTTTGATTCGGATTTGTCATGGCCAATGGCTAGTACAATAAAGGGGTTGTGTTTTTTTGGATTAGACTGGAATCTTCAATTCAGTTGTTCACATTTTAAATAAATCCTCAAGAAAAGTAATCTGCATTTTAGTGTGCATTTTTTACTCATAAGCACATTTTTGTATGCAGTTTTGACTAGTGGGACACATTTCTGTAAGAATTTTTCCCTAAAATAATGCATTTGGGTGTGTTATCTTCACTAAATATATTTATTTTTATGGACACTTTACCCTAAAACAAGCATTTTTGTAAACAACTGGTTGGTTGGAGAGGAATGCCATAAATTCCAGATAGGTGTCCATTTTGAATGATAGCTGTGTTGTTGTTGTTGTTGTTGTTTAGTCGTTTAGTCGTGTCCGACTCTTCGTGACCCCATGGACCAGAGCATGCCAGGCACTCCTGTCTTCCACTGCCTTCCACAGTTTGGTCAGGCTCATGTTTGTAGCTTCGAGAACACTATCCAAAGTGTAAATTGGTAGATTCGCCTTTAAATGAGAATTTAATCAGATTATCCAACCACACACACCCATCCCTACTGAAGAGCTCTTTACAAAAAAAAAGACATTCTTTTTTAAAAAGTTAGAAACTTCAGTTGTTGTTGTTGTTTTAAAAAAATCACACTATATTGCTCTGCTTTAACAAACAAAAAGAAAGCCCAGAGCTCTTCAAAATTCCTCAGGCAGTGTTTTAGACAGCCTTACATTATAATGTCTATTACATTACCGGCAAGGAATGGCTTCAACGATAATAAGATTTTGTGATCCAATATTTCTTTAGTCTCTAAAATCTATTTATTAATTTGTTTGAAAGGGGTAGTGCAGAAGAACAAAGAATATGTTTTTACACGATTGCAGCAAAACACTTAGTGTGTACTAAACACGGGAGCTGAAGTAAAATCCTTGTAATAAATGAATGGCATGGCAAATTGTGGAACTTGGCAGTATTAGGCGAAATTGCATGGGGCTTATGGGTTAAACAAGAAATCCATAAAATGAAAATGCACGTATTTTTTCTAAGGCAAACAACAGGTGATATGTTTCCATGGGAACTGATTATTCTTTAAGCCTTCCTTAAGTCTTCTGAACAGGGTAGAAACAGGCCTCCCTTTCTCCCTGCCCCAGCTTGATGTTGTCAGCTAGCAGTCTCCCTGTGAAAGGAGACAGTAAAAACAGTGGAACTGGGATAGTCTACGCGAGAGAAACAAAGCTGAACGTTGGGCTCCCTTGGCTAATGGCCTTTTGGGGAGTTGTCTCCCTTTCTCTGGAGATCTGATGTGGATGGATGGGTGAGGTGGACTTTGGCTACTTGTTGGCATGTTTAACGTCTCCCTCCAAATCTGCTCAAGTTGTCTATTCTAAGTAGGAATGTATGAAGTGCTAGGGGAGAGGTAGTATCTTTGGTGGGGCACACATTGTGCTCCTTCTAAGGTAGTTTGTCCACCTTGGAGTTTGGGACTTTCTCTGCGTGCAAAGAGGGCTCCAGTGGATTGAGTAGATGAGACCAATAGTAAGTCTGATGTAGCGGCGGAGGAAGCCGCTCAGGTGCCAGGGGCAGGGCAAGCCACCCATAGGGGCGGGGCGCACTGTGGGGCCTCCGGAGTCTGCCTGCCACCTCCTACTCAGCCGCCCTACAGCTGGGGGGAGGCAGCGGGCAGACCGTTTGGGCAGCACGGAGCCTGCACACACCAAAGCCACAGCATCTCTCCCAGGAGTCTCTCCCAGTGAGTGCTGCCTGGCATTTTGTGGTGACACCCAGGGCGGTCCGCACCCCCTTCCTCTGCCCTTGGTTTGATGGTCAAGAAGGTGGGTTTTGCATGTGCTGTAGAGGGAAGTGAGGGGCAGGTGGGACTCAGCAACCTGGGAAGATAGTCTGCCTAGGAGAAGCAAAACCCTCATTCTAAACCTGTGCTGCCTTGCAGGATATCTTTGACACAAATCTAGAGTAGAGTCTCTAAGATTAGTGCCATTGCCTTCCGTTAAGAGTTTGGGTGTAATCCTTGACGTCTCCCTTTCCATGAAGACGCAAGTTAGAGCAACAGCCAAGGCAACATTTTTCCACCTTCGCCGCATCAAGCAGTTGGTCCCTTACCTTTCCCGCCCTGACCTGGCCACAGTGATCCATGCGACGGTCATCTCCAGGCTTGACTACTGTAATTCGCTCTACGCGGGGCTGCCCTTGAAGCTGTCCCAGAAACTCCAGCGGGTGCAGAATGCTGCAGTGAGGCTCCTCACGGGGTCCCTGCCATGGGAGCATATTCACCCAGTGCTTTTCAAGCTGCACTGGCTCCCGGTGGAGTACAGGGTCAGGTTCAAGGTGCTGCTTTTGACCTTTCAAGCCCTTCACGGCCTAGGACCCTCGTACCTACGGGACCACCTTTTCCGGTATGCCCCACGGAGAGCCTCAAGGTCCATACATAGCAACACCCTAGTGGTCCTGGGCCCTAAGGAAGTTAGATTAGCTTCAACCAGAGCCCAGGGCCTTTTCAACTCTGGCCCCGGCCTGGTGGAACGCTCTGCCTCATGAGACCAGGGCCCTGCAGGATCTGATTTCTTTCCGCAGGGCCTGTAAGACAGAGTTGTTCCGCCTGGCCTTTGGCTTGGAGCCAATTTGATTCCTTCCCTCCCTCTCTTTCTTTTTTCTTTTCCTTCTCCTCCTGCAATGAGGCTACATTTTAATATTTTAATGTTCCATTATTTTAATGTTGTATTTTATTTTTGTTTTTAAGTTGTAATCATTCATCTTGTTTTTATTATTGCTTGTAAGCCGCTCTGAGCCCGGCCTTTGCTGGGGACAGCGGGGTATAAATAAAAAAATATTATTATTATTATTATTAAGATGGTTAGATGGCGCCATGTATGCCTCCTTCCAGCAACTCCTGCAGCCAAGCACATTGCTCTGCTTTCCTTTGGACCACAAATCAGGTCCTCCCTTAAAGAGGGCACGTGTTGTGGTGAGACCTGGCAACCAAACCCTGCTTTGTCGGTGGGTAAGATTGGTTAGCCTCAACACCTAATTGGTAGGTCCCTTGATGCAGGGTTTAATCAGCCCAATGGGACGCAGGCTAAATGGATCAAGGGACCTATATATACATATGCACGTGACCCAGAGCTTCCTCTTTCAGTGTGTGCATCGGAACACCCGCCCGCCTCTCCCTACTTTTAGGGCTTGTGCGCTTTACCTTGCTATGCCATCATGTGTCGTGGGTACAGGGGCACGGCAGGAATTTCCCCCACCTGGCTGATTGGCTGGTGCCATTTGGGTTTTGTCTGCCACATAGCAAATCATCACAACTTCTAAGGTTGAGGATAGGCTCTGGTTCAGGTGATAGGGATGGGAGAGCGCTCTCGCCATCCCTATGTGAAGGGTATTCCGTTAAAGGAATCCAGGGACTCAATGGTTTGGTCATCCCCTATGAGGGGGTTGTGCCCATGCCTGACTCTAGGGGGGCATTTGGGTGGTGGAGTGAGCCTGTTCCTGGCTTTCCGCTTATCCAGATGTTCACCCTTGGCTGACCTATGCTGGTGCCCTGGGTCAGCGCTACCTGCCATGGTCCAGGGAGCTAGTCGAACCAGAGCCTATGCAACCAGTCACTTGCTGTAATCAATAAAGTTGTGGCCTAAATTCTGCCAAAAACTGAACCAAAATTTGAGTCTTGTCTGAATTTATTTAAGGGGGAGGTTTAAAGAACAGGCAACAGGGAGGTTGAGAGGGGGTTCTTGTTATCTGGGCAGCCCAGAACCTCCATATTCACTTCTCAGGCTTACACCTTGGGGAGAGGTTCAGGTGATAGGGATGGGAGAACAGCACTTTGGTGCTGCTATTGACTTCAACCCCAGAGGCGGCCTCCATTCTCTCTTGAGACAGACAGATGCCAGCAATATTCTTAATAAATCCAAATATTTAAAAAATGCCACAAGTCTCCAGTGAAGCCATTTGAAAGGGAATTAAACTCAGTTGAGCACTGAGCCTGAAATATACTTGGAGTCGAGAGTGGATTTCATGCTCTTTATTCAGCTCATAGTGGTGAGGAGGAATGGAAGTTCCCCCACAGTATCTGCTCTATATACAAAACAAAAAAAATTCCTTCCAGTAGCACCTTAAAGACCAACTAAGTTAGTTCTTGGTATGAGCTTTTGTGTGCATGCACACTTCTTCAGATACCTGGTATCTGAAGAAGTGTGCATGCACACGAAAGCTCATACCAAGAACTAACTTAGTTGGTCTTTAAGGTGCTACTGGAAGGAATTTTTTTTGTTTTGACTATGGCAGACCAACACGGCTACCTATCTGTAACTGCTCTATATACATTATTTACACAATGGGCCGCACGTGATTGGCTAATTCTGGGATTCTCTTGTAGGCCAATCAGGTTGTGGATTCAATTCCATCTGGAGCTGGATTGGGTGGCTCCTGCAGACCAATCATACTGCTGCATTGTTCTAGGACCAATCAGACTGCTGCATTCTGAATCCTATTGTTCTAGGACCAATCAGACTGCTGCATTTTGGATCCTATTCAACTCAGTACATAACAGAGCCCCTGGAACTGCTCAGTGCTCAGAGTTGTGGGGTGAGCATACAACTATGCATATTCTAAGACAGGTGTGCAGGAACCTTTGACTCTCCAGCTGTTGCTTAACTACAACTCCCATCATCCTTGACGATTGGTTGTGCTGGCTGGGCCTGATGGGATTGTAGTTCAGCAACACCAAGAGGGCCAAAGCTTCTCCACACCTGCTCTAAGAGTACAGAGATTACATTTTCATTTTTATACGATTGGGGTTTGGGGTTTTGCGGCTCCCCATGAGAACTCCTCCCCTTTGGTTCTGAGCACACAGTACTTGAAACAAGCTGAATGGTGTACAAATGTTCTTTTAGCATAACTACTCTGTCCCTTCTGCTTTCTGACAGAAAACAAACTATATTTTAACCATTGTATTATCTTCTTGCATAATTAAACAGGAAAGGGTTATTTCCCCCTGGAAACATAATTAGTTCAGAAATTCTGTCTTGATCTAGCTAATAGGTTTTAATTAACATTCAAGCTGGCGGTACAATGTGTGTATTAATTGGTATCAAGCACTACTGAATAGCCGAGGCCAGATCAGTTTTTCATACTGACTACTAAAGATCCACTGCAGCTGCAGCTACGGCCCAAAATGGGAGCCAGTGCAGAGCTCAAAATATGATGTCACTATGTTTGCATTACATGAAGACTGAAATTAATCATTATGCAATTAATAGTATACAGTATACCAACAGTCTGGGAGACTTCCTTGGTCAACCAACAAGCGGATTAAATGAAATATATACAAGCAGCTTCAAAGTCCAACAATGTAGAAGTGGCCACTTACGCTGGCATGACCAAATCTGTCAGGGGCTACAGAGTGGTTTTCCAACTAGCCTAGATGATAAATGGATGGATTTCTGGCCCATGTCAGTTCATTCGTAAGTCTATTCCATCCCATTCTGTGATTTTTATTTTTATCTTGTAAATGCATGAACATTTGCATTCTGGGGTATGCATTTTGCCCTAGAATATGCATTTTGTATTCATTTCATTTTAAAATACATTTTGTGTGTGCATTTTTACTTATAACACTTTTTTAAAATGCCACAATATTCAGGAAAGTGTGAAAACCAAAAGATAACTGTTCTGATCAACACATAGTTCATAGGATTGTCGAGTTGGAAGGGAATATAACCCTCTGCAATGCAGGAATCTTTTGCCTAACATGGGGCTCAAACCCACGACCCTGGCCTCATCCGTCTCATGCTCTACCAACTGAGCTATCAAGCTGGCTCACTTACAGTTATGGAACAAATGAAATCCTCAAGCATTCCCAACACAGAGTGTGTCCCCCCACAACACACACACCCATCCCTCAACTGCTGGTACTACCATCTCTGCCACTAAAATAATAATAATCATCATCATCATCATCTGTCAGGGAACTGCCATCGGCTCAGGGGCGAGAGGGGAAAAGCCAGATGGATTACAGAGAGCCCCCAAAAATCGTGGGAAGCAGCATTTCCTCAGCGGAGGAAGGAAGCCCCGCCTCCAGTGGAGAGGAGCGCCAGGGCTCGGAGGATGCAAGGCGGTGGCAGGACACCTTGCCTGATCAAAGCGGGGAGGAGAGAGGTCCCCCATTACCCACGCCTTCCTTGCGCAGTAGGCTTCCCCGCCGAGAGGGGAGGCGTGGGCTGGGCGCCAAGAAACTACTCTGCTGGGGAAGGTTTAAGGACCACCCACTCTCAGATTCTGCCAGTGAATGAACAAGACACGGAATAGAGGTGCTCCGCATTCTAACAGTTTTTATCACCAATAAGAAACCTTTTAAAACAGACTATTGAAGCTTATTGCCTGGTTGCTCTCGAGCAACCAACCAATACTTCTAACATCATCCAACAATTTTGGAAGGAAAACATTGCTATTCCAGGTTTACACTGATTTTCGCTGTGGCAAGTGCAGAAAAAAATACAGACCAAATATTTATAGAATTCGCGTGCACACCACAGGGGTCTATGGTACATTAAAAATGTGTGGTGGCCTGGCTTGACAGAATCCAGCAAATATTTGCCTTCTGCTAAGAACAGACTCAGCCATTTAGATGCCTGGTAATGGCTGTGGTATGAATTAACTCAGCAGGCAAGCAGAGCTCTTTGTAGGTCTGCTCTCGTGAGGTGGCGAGCCTGGTTCTGATCTATATCTCTTCAGACAACTCCTCTGTAGAAAAAACAACAACTCAGGCATATGGGAAGGTGGATGTCAGAGGAGAATGTCTTGAGCAGCCTTTCTCAAACTTAGGTCCCCAGATCTATGAATTGGGCCATCCAGTCCAACCGCCTGCAATGCAGGCGTGGTAAAATACAGGGCAGGCAGGGGGCCATGTCGGACTAGATGACCCCCTGGGTCCCCGTCCAACTCTGCAATTCCTTGAATGGGTTAGTCAGTGGCCTGGTGACCCTCTCATCCCTGGCCCACCCTTCCCTAGTTGATGTTAGGCATTAAAATGTTCAGTGGAATAACAGAGTCATAGAATTGTCATGTTGGAAGGGTTATCTACCTAGACAGCATCTTTAAAAGCAGAGGCATCACCTTGCCAACAAAGGTCCGTATAGTTAAAGCTATGGTTTTCCCAGCAGTGATGTATGGAAGTGAGAGCTGGACCATAAAGAAGGCTGATCGCCAAAGAATTGATGCTTTTGAATTCTGGTGCTGGAGGAGACTCTTGAGAGTCCCATGGACTGCAAGAAGATCCAACCTATCCATTCTGAAGGAAAGCCCTGAGTGCTCACTGGAAGGACAGATCCTGAAGCTGAGGCTCCAAGATTTTGGCCACCTCATGAGACGAGAAGACTCCCTGGAAAAGACCCTGATGTTGGGAACAAGGAGAAGGGGACGACGGAGGATGAGATGGGGGGACAGTGTTCTTGAAGCTAACAGCATGAGTTTGACCAATCTGCGGGAGGCAGTGGAAGACAGGAGTGCCTGGCGTGTTCTGGTCCAGGGGGTCACAAAGAGTCGGACACGACTAAACAACTAAACAACAACAACAGCAACAAGGGTTATCTAGTCCAACCACTTGCAATGCAGAAGCTAAACTTGACCCTATTTCCTTGCTGGAGGAGCACACTTGTCCCTGGATATGATCACACAGAGACTCTGAGTTTAGGAAAACAATAAAGCTACGCTTATTGCAAAAAGTGCACACAGTGGTACCTCGGATTACAGACGCTTCAGGTTACAGACTCCGCTAACTCAGAAATAGTACCTCAGGTTAAGAACTTTGCTTCAGGATGAGAACAGAAATCGTGTGGCGGCGGCGGGAAGCCCCATTAGCTAAAGTGGTACCTCAGGTTGAGAACAGTTTCAGGTTAAGAACGGATCTCCAGAACGAATTAAGTTCTTAACCCGAGGTACCACTATACTTGATAGGAAAGATCCCTGGTTGTATCCAACCAGGTGGCAATACCTTGAGTCAGGCTTGTTCCTGCATCTCAGCAGGAGGGAGGGAAAAGATGGCTCTCTCCCTTTCCATGGTGAGGATGGGGAAGGAGGAAGGAGTCCTAGGAGTATCAGTTTAGCAACCGAGGGAAGGTCAGCTCAGGGTAGATCAAGAAGGGCAGTCCAGGGAGCTTGGACAGTCCACCAGGAAGCTGAGTTGCATCCCAACACTTGAACATTTGCATCCACCCTGGTGTTGGAATTGTGCTTTTATCTGGATAAACATTTTACTTTTGACAAAAAAACCACAATAATTTCTGTATACCTTTTTCTGAATTCCAATAAATCTGTTTTTTTAAAAAAAGAAAGAAAATGAATAGTTCTCTTTCCCCTCTCTAAATCAACTTTAAAAGTGCCTGGCACAAAAGCCCATTAACATATTTGTCTGCAATGTGGCACATTTCCCACCATGGTAATCACTCTCATCTCTGCAATTTTCAGACCAATTCTCACAGATTACTAGTGGAGGTTAAGCCATTCCTATTCTTGCCCACCCCAAAAAGTGCAAGGGATGCTCTTGCAGGAAAACCATTGAAGCTATCTTTCAAAAATGCTCTAGGAATCATGCCCTCCGGAGAGACTTTGCCTGCAAATGCCATTACAGTCATACTTCCACTTACATATCCCTCCGCTTACGTAAACTTCGGGATACATAAGCGGCAAACCCAGAAGTATATTTCCGGTTTTTTGCCGCATGCGCATGCACAAAAAAAGTGCTCTACCACCCCGCACGCTTGCACAGAAGCGGTCCCTCCGGTTGCAGAAATCTCAGGATCCAACCAGAGCTCCGGAATGGATCCCATCCGCAACCGGAGGTACCACTGTATACCCCGAAGTTTGTTTTTTAGACTGTTCTTTTGGGCGGGGTGGGGATGGGGGATAAAAGTTTAAAGAGGCCTGGCACAAAAGCCTGTTGACCTACAATTTTGCAGCTTTCTTATCTGAGGGCTCATCTCTCATGCCTGCAATTTTCAACCAATTGCAGAATTCATGCCCTCTGAAAGAGTGACCTTGCCTGCACATTTCATGCACTTCTGCTACAGAATTAACTATAATAAAAAGTTACAGTCATTTCATTTTTTAAACACAATGTTAAAGATTCCCAACCTTCAAATCTCTGGAACTATGTGCTTGTAGTTTGGTAGTTGTCATTAGCTCTGGAGGAATTACAATGCCAGCAAATTCCACCCACTTGTGTAAAAGGGTGGACGGGTTATAGTTGCTTTTTAATTTATTCAACAGTGAATTGCTGGGGGTGGGGTGGGCAAAGTGGACTTGGATAGATGCCGAACTGACTCAACCTATGAAGCACTTTTTACTGGGACAGACTATTTCCAGAAGTGCTGAATGTGCTCTGTGCACATTCCTAGTTCCTTGAGTTTTGTATATCTGCATCGTATCTGCCTTTCCAAGATGACAACACTTACGTATTACTGCATTTTTAATATATTGCTTTCCCTTTATATAGTACTTAATTCCGTACCTATGGGACTGAATAATATACTACATCGATTATTTATGAATGCCATAGTTAATTTTAATAAATAGATGAAAAGACCAACTAGTTTCATATTTAATGGTTCACCTCCTGAAAACATTTTTAAAGTGTTTTTGTTTACAGAAAGTGTTAACATTTTATATGATTGTCTGAAATTTATGGCTCATAGGCTCTGAAATCGTTAGCATTTTATTAGCAATGTGTAAAATGCATAACGTGCTGATTATGAAGGGTTAGCAAATCATTGTGGTTAATGAGACTGAACAAGTCAGATGAGGATATTCAGCAAAATTCTGCCTCCTTTGGGCTTTTTAAAAACAACTTGGAGACCGGTCTTGCCTCCTCCCCGAAAGGCGTACACCAATCTCATAGATTCTATGACACAAAACGTCAGGAGAGGACTTTGACTCCAGAGAGTTTCCTTTTAGGATACACGGGAGTAAATTGCTCTTCCTTTCCCACTCTTTCCAGATAAAATGTAAAAGGAAGAATTAAGCATCATCCCTGTGAGGAAAATCCATGAGCTGTTCGGTACTCTCCGTTCCTGTTGTGCACGCACCCTTTGTACATAACAAAGATAAATCTGCTGTCTGGTGAATTTGCCATTTCTAATTTGTATGTAATCAAGGTTATTATGTGGCTACAGGATGACCTACTTTAGTGTTGATTTATGTTTCCAGTGATGCATCTCAGCAAATTTCCAAATTGGACTGATTGGGAATTCTATGCAAAGGATAATCCCGAGTCTCAGTGAGATGGTTCTATGTACAAGAGCAACGAGTCTGGTTGATTACAGTACTCAGGGGCTGACCCTTCTACTTCCCGGTTTCTTACTAAACTTGATGTGCAGACTGGACTTAATGAAGCACTTCGTACTTTATCAGTCATGGCGATCAATATTTCTGAGAAATCCAGGTACTACTCTGTGTGATTAATGGTTTCACATAAAAGTTTAATAAAGGCCTGCATTGGTTACATGAGATGCTCAGCAAAGAAATTTCCTCTGGAAGTTTAAATACAAAGTTAAACCTGAAAAATAATGTCTAATGTGAGGAGAGGTGGTATCTGGGGATGGCTATAATGGGAGAGTATTTGCAACAATCCTTGTAAAGTTACAAAAATAAATAAATAAATAACAAGGCAGCTCTGTTGATCCATTAGCATAGCTGTCAACCTTTCCCTTTTTTAAAGGGAAATTCTCTTATTCCGAATAGGATTCCTCAGAAGAGAAGGGAAAAGTTGACAGCTATGTCCATAAGGGGAACTTCTGGGGCAGGTCAGAAGGCTATGGGAGTCCTCTTGGCTGCCTCATATAGTTACTGTCAGGCAGCAGAGGAACCAAGCCCTGTGGCAAGTTGCCAGGAATGGACAAGACAAGGGAAAGTCCTTTCCATCTGCTTTTATTCAATATTCACAGAGAGAGGCTTGGGAATGTGGCCTCTGGGAATAATGGCATTGCTCCGAGTGAATCTCCATCCCCTCACATTTGCTCATCAGCCATAACTTCGGGTGCTGGTGCGTGCCCTCTGCCTTTGAGCTCTTTGCTCTCCTACCTTCAAGGCCTGCCGTGTTCTGGGAGAGGGAGGGTCTTGAATGATCTCTAAAGACACTGAGTCCATCAGCTATTGCTCCCCTGGTCGTCGTCGTCTTCTTCTTCTTCTTCTTCTTCTTCTTCTTCTTCTTCTTCTTCCTCCTCCTCCTCCTCCTCCTCCTCCTCCTCCTCCTCCATTATTTCCCAGCTTTCCCCCTCATCTGCCTCTGAGCTGTGACCTCCCTCAACCCCCTGTTGTAATTCTGAACTGTCTCTTTCTTCTCTGGAAGGGTCAGACTGGGAAGGTGGTCTCCACCATTCCTCCTCTGCCCAGTCCCTGACAGTTACATGCCCACTCCCATCTCCCAAAATTCTCCTTCCTCTCACCCATTTTTGTGGGCAGGTTTTTCCCACTGCCCCTGCAGTAATGGGTAATGATAGAATAAAACATTGTCCCCAATTGTTATGGTTTGGAGATAATACTCCTCCCTTTAGCTCTGTCCTGGTGGTTATTTTCATTTTCCTATCCACTTGTATGTTTAACATGTTCATCGATAAATGGCCTATTCTCCTGGATCTACAAAGTGAGTTGCCCTGTCTTATATTAAATAAGAACTTGGCAGCCCCCTTGGCAAATAGCTGAAAACCAATTGTCTGAAAATATTGGCTCAGTATTACTTTGAAGACTGTTCAGAAACTGCAGTTTGTTCAGAGTACAGCTGCTAGATTGCTAGCTGGGCCTGTGTGTTATGATCTTATTACACTGGTGCTTTGCCAAATGCACTAGCTTCTGGTTCATTTCTGGGCTAAGTTCAAAGTGTTTGTTTGACCCGTAAATCCCTTCATGACATGTGAGAGCATGGATTCAGAAGGCCTGGCTGTCTCCACATGGGCCTGTCCATCAGAAATAGGCCAGAGGGGTGCCTCAACGGTGGAGATACATTTGGGGAATGGTTTCCTCCAAGGAGCCTCACTCAGCATCCACACTGATATCATTCTGGTGACCATTTTATTTTCTCAGGCCTTTTCAATTACCGTATTTTTCGCTCTATAGGACGCACTTTTCCCCCTCCAAAAATTAAGGAGAAATGTGTATGCGTCCTATGGAGTGAATGCAGGCTCCTTGGCTTCAGCGATAGCAACGCAAAGCTTCCGAAGCACAGAGGGAGTGCTCCCTCTGCGCTCCGGAGGCTTCGCGTTGCTTTTGCTGAAACCTGGAGAGCGAGAGAGGTTGGTGCGCACCAGCCCCTCTCGCTCTCCAGGCTTCAGGGATAGTCGCCTAAAGCCTTGGGAGTGCAGCGCGAGTTCCTGCTGCGCTCCGCAGGCTTCAGGTTCCTTTCGCTGAAGCCAGGAGAGCAAGACTCTCCTGGCTTCAGCAGAGAGGAAGAGCTGCGCAGCGCCCCTTCAGCCAAGCGGGAGGAAAAATGGAAGGGGCTCCGTTTCTCCTGCCTCTTCGCTGAAGGGGCGCTGAGCAGAGAGGGGGAGAATTTTTTTTTTCTTGTTCTCCCCCTCCTATGGTTCGGGGCGTCCTATAGAGCGAAAAATGCGGTAACTTGGTTGGTTTTATCTTGTTTTTATGCCCCGCCCAGAGTGGCTGGGCCAACCCAGCCAGATGGGTGGTGTATAAATAATAACATTATTATTATAAATCCTTATTACGCTGCTTTTGCTTTTATAAAGCAGCAACCTGAAGTTGGGGGCGAGGGGTCCCAAAGGGTCATTCCTAAAGGTCAGAAGAGATCTTTTGCACTCTTCTGCCCATTCCATGGACCCACCCCAAGGGTTTCTGTCCTTCTGGAAGCAATGAGAAGGAAATGATCTGGAGAGATTTGGACAAGTTCCTGAGCTGGTCTAAATCTCTCCTTTGTTTGGATCACCCAGATCCCATCTATTTCCTAACTTGCCCCCAGCCTATCCAGACACACAACCTTTTTGGTCCTCCCATCATTACAACTCAAACGTTGGTTGGTCAGGTCCTGTCAGGAATGGAACATCCTCTCCTCCCCTGGGAGCCCCAGAGCCCCACAGTTCGTATTTTATGGCTTCTGATTCAGTCATCTGGTTGCAAGACAAAAGATCCATGTTTCCATGCATAGGAGAAGTTGGCTATTCTGAGTCCCTCCTCTTCCATCTTCCACAGCATCCTGGAAACCTACAGGCAGTTACAGGAGATACATCCCTCCACATTCTCTGTTCTTGAATGCAGAGGGACCAGCGAGCCCTTGGACTAGGAAGGTCTCCCATACTTTCCAGGGAGGTCTCTGCTGTCTGCTTCCCCCTCCTCCACTATCTCGTAACTAGCCATTTCCTCATTCAGCTGGACATCATCCCTGTCTCCCTTTTCTCCTGAAACTGCTGGATGTATTTCCAGGGGCAATACAACTGAATTCTTGGTTTAGCTTGGTGTACGTTTTGATTTGTTTTATTACATTTTGAAATTCTGCAACTTGTCTTGGGAATTTGATTGAAGGGCAGTGTTTAAATGTTTATCATAAACAAACAAACAAACAAACAAACAAACAAACATTTTGCCCCACCTATGCTCCACTGGTTACATGCTTGTAAGTCCAGTTGTGCTGAAGAACAAGCTACTGTTAACACACACACCCTCTGCAAAAAAAGGGTTAGGATGATTGACTATAAATAGGTCTCTGATCCTTATTAAATTAATTATTTAGAGTAATCTTTTTGGAGCTTTTGATATATGAAGAAGGTTCCGAAAGTTACTTGAGCAAAAAACAAATTGCTAATTTTTAATAAATGTACTTGCAGAAATGGCAGGCGGCAGATGCTGTCGTAGAAGAGACATTCATTTCTCATTCTTTTGCTCAGGAAGGAATGCCTCTACTAAGATCGTTCTGTTGTTGTGACACACTGTGCAGCCAACTAAAAAACAAACCATTTTTCTTCAGAATGATCTTGTTATTCATATGCAGATTTATGCAGATATGATCAAATAGTGAAACGGTTAATTCTGTTAACACTGTAACTGACTTAGATTTCTTTTAGCCAGGTGACATAAAGTACATAAAGATAGCTGAAGGGGAAAAACCACATTTAAATGAAAAGGCTTCAGAGCTCATTCATACTTTGAGTTGGTTTAATAAACAGAACTGTCTCAATTAAGGGGAGCTTTGGAATGGATCAATGAAGGTCCAGTGTTTCATCAGCCAACAGCCAAAACCACATCTGAGTTGCATGCTGCTATGTCATGCGATGGACTTCAAACTCAGAACTCGTTTTCTGAGATCCAGTTTTTGAGATAATGGGGAGGGGAAAGATTCTAAATAATTCCATGATTTTGTAGCCATAATTTTTCCAGATGGAGCAATGGGTGCTAGAACCATCCATCCTCCTTATAGAAGCTGTAACTTTGAAATACTCAGCAATACACTATCTGGGCAGCTATAACAGAATGGAAATACCACAATTTCACATTTGGACAACCTTTTTAATCAAAAGACACCACTCCAAAGTCAACCTGGAAAACAAATTTAGGACAGAAGAGTGAATTACTAGGTCTGGGAATAAACAAAATAGAGATACATAAGTGGGGCTTATGGATACAGTACAAAAATGAATGAAAATATGCTGAGCAACTACAGAGAGCATGGAGGCAAAGGGGGTGGCTGGCCCATCCATGGTGCAGAACAAGCTTTTGCCTTCTTGCATGGGACAGATCTCCTCTCCTCTCCTTCAGAATAAACATACCAGCTACAATCCTGGAATCATTTTCACAGGTACTACTGCCAGCGTAGGTCTCTGTTGCATTCAAATATTTTCATTTTGCTTTTAATTCTGTTGCATTTCTCCCTTATTTTTGGTCAGTTTTGCATTTGTAAAGACTGTTTAGACTGTTATTTCTGTCATTCACACTGAAAAGAATCCCTTCCACCCCTTCACCTAAATCCTTTGTACCACCACCACCACCTTTGCATTGATTCTGCCAGCCGGCATGAACAACAGGAATAGTGATGGGAAGTCTAGGAGGACCATGTGCTTTCCATCCCCAATATAAGGGCCGGCTGGCCACAATAGGTAGAGCAATGTATGAAGAGGGAAGGGAAGGAACTCTGAGAGCAGGAGAGCAATCTGAGGCACCAAGCAGTTGAAGAGGGAACCTTCCGAGAGCAGGCACTCCAAGACGGTTCGGGGACCTGAGATCTGGAAAGGCCTTCGTCAACCCTGAAGATACCATAGCAGCTAAGGGTTTTCCACAATTACTTTTTGCCCTGCTCTTTCTAGACACAGAACCACGCTTTAAAGCTCTGTGTGAAAGCCTTCTTCTTCTTCTTCTTCTTCTTCTTCTTCTTCTTCTTCTTCTTCTTCTTCTTCTTCTTCTTCTTCTTCTTCTTCTCCTCCTCCTCCTCCTCCTCCTCCTCCTTATCCTTCTTATCCTCCCCCGGAGCTTTCCCTGCAAAAACCCATTCTTTAAAGCTGAAGCGGAACAACAATTCAGGTCATCCACAGATTGGCATTTGCTCTGATGCAGCTTTAAATACGGTGGTACCTCAGGTTACAAACACTTCGAGTTATAGACTCCACTAACCCAGAAGTAGTACCTCGGGTTAAGAACTTTACCTCAGGATGAGAACAGAAATGGCACAACGATGGCAGCGGGAGGCCCCATTAGCTAAAGTGGTACCTCAGGTTAAGAATGGTTTCAGGTTAAGAATGGACCTCCAGAACAAATAAAGTTCATAACCAGAGGTACCACTGTAGTGGGTTTTCATAGGGAAAGCTCTGCAGCAAAAGGGTGTGTGTGTGTGTGTGTGTGTGTGTGTGTGTGTGCTTGGGCACGGAGCTTTAAAGTGTGGACCGTGCCCAGTATGCACAGAGGAAAAGTAATTGCGAATAAGCCCCTAGACACCGCACACAAACTTTGAGCTAATGTCAACCTGGCCAGCAGTTAGGGCAAAGAGGTGGGTGGTTGATTTCAACAACTGCATCTCCAGCCCACAGAGTGTTACTCCTGCTGTGTTTATTGTATTGCATATCTCCACTGTAAATAGTCGATAAAGCCAGTTTAATTCAATTACATGTGTTTTGCCTCTTTATTTGTGCTCATCACAAGTGCTCAGTAAGTGACTGGAGGTCAGGTAACAAATGCCAAGCTACAGAAACACTGAAAAGGCGAATTAACATTTACTTTTGTGTATCAATGCGGAATGCCAGATTTTCCTTTGGGGGCTTGCTGTCCTATGACTGCCTAATTTTTACAGCTGGTAAAGACAGCGATATTATTTATGTAGTCGTAATATGAAGAGTTAATCTTTCCATACTTGTGGCAAGAGGCAGCTTCCCTCATTTGGTATTGATTATAAGATCATTAATCATGACAGACCCTCTAGGTGATATTTGTGAGCCTGTCAGATATTCCCAGTACTTGAATAATTTCTAGAAGGCATCCAAATGATATAGACCTCTCAAACGGCATGGCATTTTCAGGGAGAAACTGTCTTTTATTTCTCAAAGAAGGAAAAGAGAATTCTTAACCAATTTTGAATACATTCATTCCCTGCCACACAAAAAATAATAATTGTTTCTGCATTCGCTAATTACCAGCTAGATGACCAGTAAGGCCATCCATCTGGATACTGAGGTGGTTATGTATCTGAGTTCTCATTTAGGGGCTGAGTCACACATGCACGTTCATCAGTAAATGACTGCAATGTCAAGCGACACCTTACATGTCTGAGTGACCCACGGCCAGCCCACCCATGAGACAAAGGGAGGAAATCGCCTCAGGCAGCAGGATTCGCACGGGCAGCAGATACAGCCTCCAAGATATGCATCACCTGCTGCTACATGTCAAATCAGAGCAAATGGAGAGTACCCAGGGATTTTTGCAGTTCAGAGTGGGTGTGAAAGATTGCAATAATAATAATAATAATAATAATAATAATAATAATAATAATAATTCTTTATTTATACCCCAACCATCTGGCTGGGTTTCCCCAGCCACTCTGGGCATCTCCCGATGGAATCTTAAAAACACGGTAAAACATCAAACATTAAAAACTTCCCTAAACAGGGCTGCCTTCAGATGTCTTCTAAAAGTCAGATACAGTGGTACCTCGGGTTAAGAACTTAATTCGTTCCGGAGGTCCGTTCTTAACCTGAATCTGTTCTTAACCTGAAGCACCATTTTAGCTAATGGGGCCTCCCGCTGCCGTGCGATTTCTGTTCTCATCCTGAAGCAAAGTTCTCAACCCGAGGTACTATTTTTGGGTTAGCGGAGTCTGTAACCTAAAGCGTCTGTAACCCGAGGTAAAACTGTAGTTGTTTGTTTCCTTGGCATCTGATGGGAGGGCGTTCCACAGGATGGGCGCCACTACCAAGAAGGCCCTTTGCCTGGTTCCATGCAGATTCACTTCTTGCAGGGAGGGAACCACCAGAAGGATCTGAACGATGGGGGTGGAGATGTTCCTTCAGGTATACTGGACCGAGGCCGTTTAGGGCTTTAAAGGTCAGCACCAACACTGAATTGTGCTCGGAAACGTACTGGGAGCAATTGTAGCTCTTTCAGGACCAGTGTTATATGGTCTCGGCGGCCCGTGGACAGTTGAAAAAATACACATGCGCACACACACACACACACACACACACACTCTAGTAGGTGTCTGGTCAGGACAGTTGCCCGTGCAAACCATTGGGGGGGGGCTATGAGGGTGGCGCTGTGGGTTAAACAACAGAGCCTAAGGCTTGCCGATCAGAAGGTCAGTGGTTCGAATCCCCGCAACGACAGGGTGAGCTCCCGTTGCTCGGTCCCTGCTCCTGCCAACCTAGCAGTTCGAAAGCACGTCAAAGTGCAAGTAGATAAATAGGTCCCGCTCCAGCGGGAAGGTAAACGCCGTTTCCGTGCGCTGCTCCAGTTCACCAGAAACGGCTTAGTCATGCTGGCCACATGACCCGGAAGCTGTACACCGGCTCCCTCGGCCAATAAAGCGAGAGTCGGTCACGACTGGACCTAATGGTCAGGGGTCCCTTTACCTTTACCTTACTTTTAAAATCAAGCCTCCTCAGTGGCTAGCTAGCCAGCATCCCTGGCTCTCTGACTCACCTTTTTCCCTGACAAGAGTGGGGCAGGTTCTCCCCAACCTTCAAGCAGCAAGGTGGGGGAGCTACACTTCTATATATGACGAAGACGTATAATTTCAGAAAGTAAGCCAGTGTACAGGGTGTTCCATCCAATATCTTTAACAGTAATAAAATATTTCTAAAGCTGCATTGCCAATGATATATAATATTTGCAAATTAAATGTGTATCATGAGGAGAACTCATTTATTAGCAGCTCGAGTTCAGCAACTAATTTGTCTAGTAGTGCATTACTTTGACACCAGCAATTTAAGCCATTTTGTTTATAGGGAAGGGTGGCACCTTGCAGGAACTGTTACAAGACAATTAATTAAGCCATGCCAATGGCTACAAATGCCTTGACATGACTAATTTAAATAATTCTGCTGAGTGCAGAGCTACGCCACTGCTGTATAATCAGTATGACAATTTTTCTTCTCCTGAAGATGCCCAGACCTTCCTCTGGAAAGCAATTTATAGAATGTGTGGATGGGTGTAAAGATTCTTTTGAACCCTTAGATAGTTTTTGTCATATATCAACACGGGACAAACATGACTGAACAAAGTTTATGTCACACGTGGTAAAAACACGACACTAAGAAACATGGCTGTGGTCAAAGATAGGAAAAAAGCTTTTGTGAATTATGGTATTAGAAACTGGAGCAATGCCTCACATCAGTGATTGCATCACATATCATTAATTTCGGGGGAAGGTGCTGCATTTACTTTAATTGTCAACTTTGAAATGTACCTGGAAACTTAGCTGAAACCAGTGAAGCTTTTCCAATGAAGGTCTGTTGAATGTTGACATCCGTCTGTCTCGATCCACAATAGACTTCACCTCTGGGGGTGAATTCGAACCACTGTGTTACCAGCACGGAAGTGATCTCCTCAGGTTAGATAAACTAACAGGAAGGATTTGAAACTGGCGAGACCAGAAATTCACGGAAGACTGGAGTAAATTTACAGACTATTTGAAAAGTAATTGTGAAGAACAGACGACGTTTGTAGGGTTGCAAGAAGTTTTGTGAGGAGTATTATTAGAAGTATTGTAAAAATGGACAAGGGGGAGGATGATTTGTTAAGAGATGTAAAGGCAATATAAAGTTAAGAAATGCATAAGAAGTGGTTAAAATGGTGGATCGTCAGAGGTGCTGATGGAAGTCTAAAAAGATTGTATAAGTGATAAGTTTTGTGGTACATCTTATACTTTATATGTTAAAATTAATAAAAAATATTATAAAAAAGAAGTGATCTCCTCAGGATGGAAGCCTAAGCAGTGTGTATGGAGCTCCTGGGTTGCCCAGGCAACAAGACCCCCTTCTCAGCTTTGCTGATGTGGTCCAAAGGAAATCAGAGCAATATGTTTGGCATCAACTTGGCTTCAGGAATTATTACTATTATTTATTATCCATTTCATTTCTATACTGCTTTTATATTTTTAAGAAAAATCTCAAAGCGGCTTACAGAATATTAGACCATCAATAAAACAATCTGAAGAAAGTCAAATATAGAGTATGCAGTCAAAGCAACATAATTAAGAGAAAACTAAAATATTATCTTAGAGATTTTGAAAGAAAACATTACAAAGGAGGTCAGCTACGGAATACATATTTAACACAAACAAAGTGAACAAAAAAATCTTAAACATTTCAAAAAATAAAAAAAATTGCTAAGCCAAGTCGAATATAAAACGCACATTTAAAACAGCATAATTAACAAGAGAATAAAATATACATTTAAAAAAAAATGTTCAGTAGCACCTTAGAGACCAACTAAGTTTGTTCTTGGTTTGAGCTTGCACACGAAAGCTCATATCAAGAACAAACTTAGTTGGTCTCTAAGGTGCTACTGGATAATTTTTTTTAGAACATTGGAGGCTATACACCACACCTCCTCAACAGTATTTATAGGAACTCAAACACAGAGATCCTGCTCTGTTCCAGTAACAAGAAGCCGAAAGCACCAGCCTGAAGATGACGAGTGAGACCTCGTCGAAACGTCGCCCAGACACCCCAACTTTTACACGGGAAGACACCCGAGGACACCAAAACCTGCATATATATATATATATATATTTCTACTGCGTCAGACCAACATGGCTACCTCCCTGAATCAAGACAATAAAATATAATCTTAAGCATGACACTGCTGTTTGGCAGCGACAAAAAGATGGGGCAAAAGAATCCAATAATTTGGGTTTGTTGTCAGGCATAGCGATGTCCCTCTGGTCTCACCAGGAGCCTCTTCCGTAGAGCTGGTGAGTGTGGACCCTGCCCTTTAGGCCACAACTCAGTTTCTGGAAGGAGGCGTGCAAAATGCCATCGAACTGCCTTCGGGTCTAGTGAAGCTAAGGACATAACTGAATATAACAGTGAAAACCTATGTACAGTGCCAGGTCTTCCACTGAATGACGATAAAACGGCAGGACAGGACAGGACAGGACAATTTCGAGAGCAGCATGGAAAAGTGAACAGTTGGATCATCCCCTTTGCTTAGCCTTCATTTCCAAAATTACTTTTTAGCTGTTTTTCTCCAGATAAGGCATTATGACCCCTAGTGAGGGAAAGGGCTTAAAATAAGTGGGCCAGTACAGGTAAATAAGGGACGCGGGTGGCGCTGTGGGTTAAACCACAGAGCCTAGGACTTGCCGATCAGAAGGTTGGCGGTTCGAATCCCCGCGACGGGGTGAGCTCCCGTTGCTCAGTCCCTGCTCCTGCCAACCTAGCAGTTCAAAAGCATGTTAAAGTGCAAGTAGATAAATAGGTACCGCTCCGGCGGGAAGGTAAGCAGCATTTCCGTGCGCTGCTCTGGTTCGCCAGAAGCAGCTTAGTCATGCTGGCCACATGACCCGGAAGCTGTACGCCGGTTCCCTCGGCCAGTAAAGCGAGATGAGCGCCGCAACCCCAGAGTCAGTCACGACTGGACCTAATGGTCAGGGGTCGCTTTATCTTTACAGGTAAATAAGAATTCAGCTCCCTCTTCCAAACCACACATGCTGCAGTTTAAATTTAGCACACAAACACCAAATTGTGTTTTATAGAGAATAGGAAAGAACCAGGTTGGGTCCTGCTGCTGAGGCAGAAAATATAACCTGGGGGACCGGACTGGTTCTGTTCAGCTATTGATCCTCATTTGGATCGTCTGTTGAGCAGTGCATTCAACCAGTTAGCCCCACAAGCTGTGAGGTGGGGGGAAGTGGTTAGAAAATGGATTTTATGGCAACACATAGAGAACTACATAACCACTGCAATTCTTCTATCGGTAATAACAGACACAGAAAGATCTTGGGTTAAAAGTTCTCCACAATATTTTCTGCTCTTTTGGGGGGACAGTTAAAGGATCCACCCTCAAACTGAATATTTTATCCAAGTTGTGCAGGAGTTCAGGGCCACAGCTCACTGCAGAAAGGGCCTCACAAGCACAAGGGGGAGAAGAACCTTCACAGACATTTATACTTCCTGCGGAGAACTGTTGCTGGTGAAGGAAGAGCTGATAGACGGAGGCAGAAATCCATGATGAAAGAAAGGCAGATGGTTATTGCATTCCTGGAATCCTTTCTTCTGGCATTCAGAGGTCAGCCTCAGGAAATAAGAAATCCACAACGTTCTGGAAGCTTTTGGAGAACATGACCTATTGTTATGTTACCAATAGAATCAGGAAAAAGAAAAGAAAAAGAGGAAACCTCTGCAAGAGGATCACTTATCCTGGGAAATTCAGAACGAGTTTCTCAAATTGAGTGGAAAGCATGTGTTGAAGCCTCTACTTTCTGAAAGAACAGAAGCAATATACTTTCCCCCTAATACGTGATGATACTTCTGATATTTCACACATGGAGCAAAATGTTCTTGTTTTCCATTATGACCACAGAAATGTGGGTAGAGTGTGTGAGAATCTTTTTTAACTTTAGCAAAAGGTAGGCAACAAAAGTACATTAACAGCCTTGTTGTGACTACAACATCGTGATGGGATCCAACTGGCTGCAGAGACAAGTGATTTGACAATGCCACAAATAGGGTGCCGAAGAGATAATCAGGTCTGTGCTCAAGAGTACAACCCAGCTTCTATCTTTTCACCTTGTGGGGTGCATTCATTCAACCTTATTGATGTACATGCTGTGGCACGCTCTCCTGAAGATATGACCTATTGTTGTATATGTTCTCTTTTCCAGAAGCCCAAAAAGATGGAATGTGTTAACCAAAAAACGTGATGTTTACTGCATCATTTGAGAGATATGCGAATAGGAATGTATGAACCTGCCTCAATCCATTCTGATATTAATTTGCACTTTCACCTGTTATTTTCTGTTCCCCTGCCATTTGCTTATTTTCCACAAGTCTATGTTCTGTTTTTGTCATTCACTGATGTGGAAATATATGTGTTTTTAAAGTAGCACACAATAAGCAAGCGTACTGTATCTCGGCCATCAATTGATATTTGCAAATCAATTTCTTTCCCTGCATGTTTTCTTTTGGAGTTAATGAAGTGGCTAATGGCTCATCACAAAGCCATCTGTGGCTGAAAACCTAATCATGTCTACTCAGAAGTAAGTCCCATTGAATTCAGTGGGGTTTACTCCCAGGTACGTGAGGTTAGGGTTGTAGTTACTTTTGCCACCTTGATTTCACAGTTCAGTATAAACTTGTCATTCCCACTTGTCATATTATTTTCCTACAAGCATCTGAAAGGGACAGTTTCATTATAAGTCAATAAATTTTGAGGGGGCTGGAGTGGAGGAACAGAAATTTTAATTTAATGTTGCTTTTGAAACTAGGAGTATGAGTGGTCAACAATGGGAAGTCAAATGCATGTGTTATTTCCCACTTTGACAAGTGGGACTTTAACTGAGGAACAGAGATACAATCCACAGGTAACAAAAGAAATAACTTCTATGTGAAAATAACAATAATGAGTTATACATATCATTGGTTTCTAAAATTCACAATAGGAAGCTGTTAAGGCTGAAATCTTAACCCAGCACCTAAATTCAGGGGGGTTTACCTCTAAACAGACAAGTTTAGGATTAGTCATAGTGCATATTAGCTGCCTTTGGAATTATCTACCTATATAGATAAATAAAATTGTAAATAGCATATAGTGTGAAACAAGTTAGCTGAGGCTCCAAGACTTTGGCCACCTCATGAGAAGAGAAGACTCCCTGGAAAAGACCCTGATGTTGGGAAAGATGGAGGGCACAAGGAGAAGGGGATGACAGAGGATGAGATGGTTGGACAGTGTTCTCGAAGCTACCAGCATGAGTTTGACCAAACTGCGGGAGGCAGTGGAAGACAGGAGTGCCTGGCATGCTCTGGTCCAGGGGGTCACGAAGAGTCGGACACGACTAAACGACAACAACAATGGTCAAATGGGTGGAAATCTGTTTGATTGCCTGTTCTCAACAAATTTCTCCAGCATCCTTATATGTGATTGACTGTAAGATTACACACCATTTGCTAGTGGCCAGTGAAATTGATGCTCCGAGAGAAATACATTCAGTATCAGTAAAGAAACTAGAGCATGAACAATACTCAGAGTAATGATAGGTGAATCTGTCAACTTCTGTTTCTCTTAGTTTTTCATTTTTCCAGTTTGGTTTGCCTCCTTTCTGCATCGTTTTGTGATTAAAAAAAAAGAATCACAAAAATTCACCAGTAATTCTGTGTGCATTTATTTATTTTTGCTTTTGTATCCCGCCTTTCCTCCGAAGAGTTGTACGCATGTTTTTCTCCTTCTCCATTTTATCTTCACAACAACCCTGTGAGGTACTTTAGACTGAGAGATGGTGAACTTCACCGGGAGAATCCGCAACCAGAAAGAAGAGGAACACCAAGAAGACCGGAAGAAATTTAAGGATTATTTGAATAAATATTGTAATATTAAAGATATGTAACCACTTGAAAGAAACAATTAGGCCTAGGATTAAAATGGAATTAAATTTATAAATAAGAAAGTATACAATAAGGAAAGCTATGTAATATGATTTGGACAGTGATATGGTCTTTTGAAACACTGATATTGGAAACTTTTACATATAATTACTAAGAAATTCGGATGGAAGAGATTCGAGGAAGTCAAATACTATGTCTATGAAGATGGATGGCACTTAATTTTAATTAATTAAGTGGTAATATGTTGTATGTATCTTTTTTCTTTTTTCTCTTTTTCTCCTATTTTTTGTTTGTCTTTATTGTTAATCTTTTCTAATCTTTTCTTTTTTATTATGTTTATTTACTGAAAATAATAAATATTATTTGGGGGTGGGGGAGAGAGATGGTGAACTTCATGGCTGAGTGAGGATTTGAATCCTGGCCTTCCGATTTCTAGTACAACACCGTAACCACCACACACCACTGTGTGTGCACATGTTCCTTCACTTGAGTACCACTTTTGGGACATGGGGGAGGGGAAATCTGGAAGCTTTTCAAACCACTCAGAATTTAAAAGGCTGCAATTCTGGGGTTGTGAAGTAAACCAAACCTCTAAAAGTTATACATGCAAGCAGTGTAGGATGCTACATTTGGAATATGGGAAGGAGCGCTTGAATTATTGAATGCCATGAGCAGGCTGCAGCTTGAAAGTGCATTCCCTGAAGTGCACCCCACGGATCTTCTCTTCCCTTTTCCTAAGTGTTGCAGAACGGGAAAGGGCATTCAGCAAACTGTCCCATAGAGAGAGAATTACATTCAGTCAGCCTTGAGCGAAGAGGGGTTGAACAGCTTGACACTGATATTAACTGAACAAGAATTTGCTCAGGTTATTGATTACTCAGAGGTCATCCGAGACGTCGGGAATGAAAAGGCAAGAGGATGGCACTCAACCTTTTGAGACGGGTTCAACTTAATTCCACAAAATTCATAGGTAGCAATTCTACCTACTGCTACCACTTGGAAGTTGTGTTTCATAAAAATGTGAATATTGTTGAATACTGGGATTCTTATTCAAATTTTGTATCCACAAAAACAGCAAGTTTTTTAATTATCTGAGCAAGAAAAAACGGGCATGGCAAGTGTCTTTCTGGTGCCGTGCTTCAGTAAATGTTTTGCTGCTCCCCTTTAATGTTGCTTGAACATTGCTGAAATGCTATTTAATAATTTGGAGTGTTGGAATATTGTTAGATGTTTATGGTGTGTGAACTATTTATCATTGTTGTAAGCCCCCCTGTGAAGACAGGAACCTTGAGGGGCAGGTTACAAAGCTAATCAATCAATCAATCAATCAATCTCCTCATTATGGCCTATGGACTTTGTAGCTATATATGTACGATGTACATATAGTACTATGTACTATGATATTGGTAAGTTGGAATTCCTGAACGATACCTGTACAGAAGCAGCACATTTTCCCAATAAATTCAGGGGTGGGGGCTTGTGGGTACCCTTTCGCCTGCAAGGAGCTGTCCCCAGTTTCAGGAAAACCCAAAGCCCTCAATCCACAATAGCTTTCATTGCTTTTTGCTTGTTCTGGTCCTGGTAATGCTGCCTTCTGCTTGGGTAGCCTTCCTAGGTTGAATAACCCTCCTCCCCTTAAACACAATTAGATGGCAGGACTGGAGACACCCACTGTCTCATCTTCAGAACAGAGCTTCTCTCGAGTGTGGTAGGTGCTTTGTTCTTGAGGGAAGAGGTTGATGGCACTGGTGGAGGAAGGGGGTGCGATGGGTGCGGTCCGCCCCAGGTGCCATCCCTGAGGGGGGTGACATCGCCGTGGCGCTCCCCTGGGCCACTCGCCGCAGGTGGCACCACCCACTCCGGGTGTCAGAGCAACAAGCTCCGCCTCTGGTGGATGGAGCCCACTGGTACTGTTTGACTAATTGGTGAGTAGCTGGCGACACTGAGTTTTCCCCATTCTTCCACCCACCAGTCACGTGCTTGGTGGTGATGGCTCATGGTGGCTTGTCTGCACCCAACTCTATTGCACTGAGAGGGCTTTTTGGTGGTGGAAAGCTACAGAGAATAATTCTCCACTCTCCTGATGTTCCATCCATTCTTTTCTAGGAGGTGTTTGCCATAAGGGCTTTTGGAAAGATGGGAGGAAGTCTCTGCTCTTCCTTTGCCCCACCTGCTCCCCCCTTCTTGAGAGCCAGTGTGGTGTAGTGGTTAAGAGCGGTAGTCTCGTAATCTGGGGAACCGGGTTTGCGTCTCCGCTCCTCCACATGCAGCTGCTGGGTGACCTTGGGCCAGTCACACTTCTCTAAAGTCTCTCAGCCCCACTCACCTCACAGAGTGTTTGTTATTGGGGAGGAAGGGAAAGGAGAATGTGAGCCGCTTTGAGACTCCTTAAAGGAGCGTCTCCACCCCCATCGTTCTGCCCGGACGCTGAGGTCCAGCGCCGAGGGCCTTCTGGCGGTTCCCTCATTGCGAGAAACAAAGCTACAGGGAACCAGGCAGAGGGCCTTTTCGGTAGTGGCGCCCGCCCTGTGGAACGCCCTCCCATCAGATGTCAAAACGATAAACAACTACCTGACATTCAGAAGACATCTTAAGGCAGCCCTGTTCAGGGAAGTTTTTAATGTATGATATTTTAGTGTTTTTTGGTTTCTATGGAAGCCGCCCAGAGTGGCTGGGGAAACCCAGCCAGATGGGTGGGGTACAAATAATAAATTATTATTATTATTATTATTATTATTAAAGGGAGTGAAAGGCGGGATATCAAATCCAAACTCCTCCTCCTCCTCCTCTTCTTCTTCTTCTTCTTCCATCAGACAAGCAGAAATGCTTGTGTTGATGGAATGATCTCCTTAGCACTACATTGAGACTCCTGAAGGGGAGTGAAAGGCGGGATATCAAATCCAAACTCCTTCTGAAATTTCCTTTGCCCATGAGGGCCATTGAAAAGTTGGAAGAAGTAGGTGGGTCACGATTGGACCCCAGCTTTTGCCCCCTTGCCTGCAAACCAAGCTCCATCTAGCCAAGAGTAGGGGTGGAAGATAAATTTGATTCTGTTTGCATTTAAATGTGAGCCTACCTAATTTGCGCTTTCGGAAACAATGCATGAATGGAAACACAGCCATCCTTTGCAACCTGCATTTACTGGATTTTGCCATGCAATTCACACAAGCCAAAGGAGTACAGAAATGCATAGATTAGTGAAAATAGCATACAAAACGCATTATATGAGGTGACATGGCTTTGCAGAGATTTGTATGTTAGGGGAAAATTGCATACAAAAATGTCTGTATTAGGAGAACTTTGCAAAAAATGCTGATGAATTTTCATGAGGACTTTTTTTTTTTTAAGGAAACTGATGTGGAAATGTGGAGAACTGAATTTAAAACTGGTGTAACAGGTACAAAAAAAAATGTTATTGATGCCTCTAGGGTTTTAACTTTCATACTTTTTACCCAGTTTCAGCTCCAGGAAGTTAAAAATGAGATCTGCATTGAAATAATGTGTGGGAGCATCATGGAAAATGATACAGATTAGAGGGTGCAAAATTTGTATAGCACGCATAGAAGAAATCTTATTTTTCAGATTTCGCTGGAGGGAAAAAATAGGTCCCAAAGTCCTGAAGTCTGGTCCTTCAACAGCATTTTGTACCCTGCTCCCCATTTAGGGGGCTTCAATCCTGTGCATACTTGCCTGGGAGTAAGTCCCATTACACCCAATAAAGTTTACTGTTGAGTAAAGGGAAAGGTAAAGGGATCCCTGACCATTAGGTCCAGTTGTGGCCGACTCTGGGGTTGCGGTGCTCATCTCGCTTTACTGGCCGAGGGAACCGGCGTACAGCTTTCGGGTCATGTGGCCAGCATGACTAAGCCACTTCTGGTGAACCAGAGCAGCGCACAGAAACGCCCTTTACCCTCCCACTGGAGCGGTACCTATTTATATACTTGCACTTGGTGCTTTCGAACTGCTAGGTTGGCAGGAACTGGGACCGAGCAACAGGAGCTCACCCCATCGCGGGGATTTGAACCACCGACCTTCTGATCGGCAAGCCCTAGGCTCTGTGGTTTAACCCACAGCACCACCCGTGTCCCTTACTGTTGAGTAGGCATGCATAATATTGCACTCTTGGCCTGCTATCAAAAACTATGCAACAATCCGACAATGCATTATTGGGGTATAATTACTGGGGTGAAATATCACCCCCCCCCTTTTCTACCAGTGGTCAACATTCATTCTAACCTAATGCTGCTTTTCTGCTCCATTTTCACTGCATGTAAACTAATTGTAGAGTCAATGCCTGGGCATTTCAGAATAATTTTGTTAAGAATCACGACAACTGCATAATTCTTTTCATGGGAAAATTGTATTTTCTACCAGTGCATGTTCTGGAAGTTGGGCAATAGGGGCAGTACAGGATTCCTACTGGTGTACCGACCTCCCCGCTGCACCAAGGATTCCCTGCCCGAGCTGCTTCAGGTCGTGGCGGATATGCTCCTGGAGACACCTAGCTTGGTTGTCCTGGGGGATTTTAACATCCATGCCGACACGACCTTACAAGGGGCCGCTCGGGACTTCGTGGAAAGCATGGCCTCCATGGGGCTGTCCCTGAATAAGTTTGGCCCAACTCATAGCCATGGACATGCCTTAGACTTGGTGTTCACCTCTATGGATGCTGGTGATCTGACACTAACTAAAAGCGAAACAAAAGAAGTGCCATGGTCAGATCACTTCCTGGTGCAACTGGACTTCTCCGCAACCCTTCCCCTCTGCAGGGAGGTGGGACCAATTCAGATGGTCCGCCCCCGCCACTTAATGGATCCAATTGGCTTCCAGAGAGTGGTAGGGGATGCTTTATCCCAAGTTGATGGCCTTTCAGCTGATTCCCTGGTGGCACGCTGGAATGCGGAGTTAACCAGGGCTATTGACTGTCTGGCTCCGAAGCGCCCTCTCCGATTGCATGGAGCCCGGACAGCCCCGTGGTTTTCCCCGGAGCTGAGGGTGATGAAACAATCGTTGAGACGGCTAGAGCGCCGGTGGCGGAAAACTCATTCTGAATCAGACCAGACACGGGCTAGAGCTCAACGTCGAGCCTACCAAGTGGCAATGGCGACGGCGAAGAGGGCCTTCTTCGCTGCCTCCATAGCATCTGCAGAAAACAGCAGCAGGAGACTTTTTCAGGTGGTTCGCAATCTATCGGAACCACCTGTACCACCGGGGCCTGGTAGGGACCCCAAGATCTCCTGCAATGCTTTTGCAAAGTTTTTTGCAGATAAAATCGCTCAGATTCAGAAGGAGGTAGACTCCACCGTGGGAGCAGGGCCAGGGCGGGAGAGTGCTAGAGTTCTGTCTGGTCCTGTTACATGGGATCAATTCCAGTCTGTTGCCTCCGAGGATGTGGACAGGCTGCTTGGAAAAGTGAAACCGACCACCTGTCTCCTTGATCCTTGCCCATCCTGGCTGATAAAAGCGAGCCGGGAAGGGCTGGGCGATGGGCTCTGCGGGGTGGTGAATGCTTCCCTCTGTGAGGGAGCCTTCCCAGACCCGCTGAAAGAGGCGGTCATTAAACCGCTTCTTAAAAAAACATCTTTAGACCCGGCCAATTTGGCCAACTATCGCCCAGTCTCAAATCTACCATTCTTGGGCAAGGTGATTGAGCGGGTGGTTGCTGAACAACTCCAAGCACGCCTGGAGGAAACGGACCATTTGGATCCCTTCCAATCGGGATTCAGGTCTCACCATGGGACTGAAACTGCCTTGGTCGCGCTGGTTGATGATCTCCGGCGGGCTAGGGACAAAGGTGAGAGCTGTTTCCTAGTTCTGCTGGATCTCTCAGCGGCCTTTGACACCATCGACCATAACATCCTTCTGGACCGTCTAGAGGGGCTGGGAGCTGGGGGCACTGTCATACAGTGGTTCCGCTCCTTCCTCCTGGGTCGTGTCCAGAAAGTGGTGGTGGGGGATGAGTGCTCAGACCCCTGGGCTCTCACTTGTGGGGTGCCTCAGGGTTCCGTCCTCTCCCCCATGCTTTTTAATATCTATATGAAGCCGCTGGGAGAGATCATCAGGGGGTTTGGACTGGGTGTTCATCAGTACGCAGATGACACCCAGCTCTACCTCTCCTTTAAATCAGAACCAGTGAGGGCGGTGAAGGTCCTGTGTGAGTGCCTGGAGGCGGTTGGAGGATGGATGGCGGCTAACAGACTGAGGTTGAATCCTGACAAGACAGAAGTACTGTTTTTGGGGGAGAGGGAGCGGGTTGGTGTGGGGGATTCCCTGGTCTTGAATGGGGTAACTGTGCCCCTAAAGGACCAGGTGCGTAGCCTGGGAGTCATTTTGGACTCACAGCTGTCCATGGAGGCGCAGGTTAACTCTGTGTCCAGGGCAGCTGTCTACCAGCTCCACCTGGTACGCAGGCTAAGACCCTACCTGCCCACGAACTGTCTCGCCAGAGTGGTGCATGCTCTAGTTATCTCCCGCTTGGACTACTGCAACGCGCTCTACGTGGGGCTACCTTTGAAGGTGACCCGGAAACTGCAATTAATCCAGAATGCGGCAGCTAGACTGGTGACTGGGAGTGGCCGCCGGGACCATATAACACCGGTTCTGAGAGACCTGCATTGGCTCCCAGTACGTTTCCGAGCACGATTCAAAGTGTTGGTGCTGAACTTTAAAGCCCTAAACGGCCTCGGTCCTGTATACCTGAAGGAGCGTCTCCACCCCCATCATTCAGCCCGGACACTGAGATCCAGCGCCGAGGGGCTTCTGGCGGTTCCCTCATTGCGAGAAGTGAGGCTACAGGGAACCAGGCAGAGGGCCTTCTCGGTAGTGGCGCCCGCCCTGTGGAACGCCCTCCCATTAGATGTCAAAGAGATAAATAATTACCTGATATTCAGAAGACATCTTAAGGCAGCCCTGTTCAGGGAAGTTTTTAATATGTAATGCTGTACTGTTTTTAACACTGATTGGGAGCCGCCCAGAGTGGCTGGGGAAACTCAGCCAGATGGGCGGGGTATAAATAATAAATTATTATTATTATTATTATTATTTGGGAGCAGAAATGAAAATGTATGTGTATGCACACATACACATACAAAGATAATGAAAATTAGCATGCCCAGCTGTCTAACAGGGTAAAAATCAAAGGGTTTTTTCCCCAGCAAGGATAAACTAGCCAGGGGAAATCTGAACTTGCAACGTATATAATTTTTTGTATAGATTACATGAATAAGTCCCGTCCCCACTGCAAGAATTTTTTCCATTGGTCTGGAGAACCTTGGCCATTGGTCTGTCTGAGATAATATGTGCCAGAACAGTGGGGGAAGGGATTGTGGGAGATTTAAATCTCTGTGTCAAGGCTGCCTTTTCAGGTCCAGCTCATGACTTTATGGCCACCATGGCAGCCATGGGCCATACCATTTATTTCCGGGAGGCCACATTTAATGGCATGAATAACCAAGTTGCAGATGATTACGTAACACATTTATTTACATTGAAGTCAAATTTGAAGTCGAGCCACGGCGTGTACTGGATATTCCTAATCTTAGCTAGATTTCTGTATTACTATCCCTTTCTGATGACTGTAGAACAGGAGCTATAATTAGTTCATCAGAACGTCATTGCTTAGTAACAATTTTGCTCCATTTGGCACAATTCAAGGATGGGATCAAGCCACATGGAAGACTCCCAGCATTTATCGGATGTCATTGCTCTCTTGAAAGCTGCTTACACCATCTGCGCAATGAGGCCTATGAGGTTCAGAGAAGAGTGCACATGAACCACTAGGGAAAACTTTATAACTTGTTTTAAGGTGTTTCATTGTTTGGCCAGTTTTACAATGTAAACCCCATGGATAACATTTTTGCATGTTGGTTAACATGACAGACTAGTACAGTGGTACCTCGGGTTAAGAACTTAATTTGTTCTGGAGGTCCGTTCTTAACCTGAAACTGTTCTTAACCTGAAGCACCACTTTAGCTAATGGGGCCTCCTGCTGCCGAGGCGCCACTGGAGCATGATTTCTGTTCTCATCCTGAAGCAAAGTTCTTAACCTGAAGCACTATTTCTGGGTTAGCGCAGTCTGTAACCTGAAGCATCTGTAACCTGAAGCGTATGTAACCTGAGGTACCACTGTACTCAGGTAACCTGTACTCCCAGAGGACCCAAACCACCCAAAGAAAAAATAGCTACACATATTCTGCTGCAGGCAGTGACCTGAGCCCAGGACCAACCCAGTGTTGGGGATTTTATGCAGCCAATGCTGCTAGTGTGATTAGTATAAATCACATGAGATGTCCGAGAAGAGTGTGGGAACGGAAGACTGTCTTCTCTCCTCAGTCTGAGCGTGTTTTCGTACTGTACTTTCACTTTTGCAGTATGCAACAGGTTGTTCTGCCAGAGCTTGGAGATCACAGACATGATTATGGATTGTATAGAATGTAAATAATGTTTAGATCTAAGGGAAGCGGGTGGCGCTGTGGGTTAAACCACTGAGCCTAGGACTTGCCGATCAGAAGGCTGGTGGTTCGAATCCCTGTGACGGGGTGAGCTCCCGTTGCTTGGTCCCTGCTCCTGCCAACCTAGCAGTTCGAAAGCACGTCAAAGTGCAAGTAGATAAATAGGCACCGCTCCGGCGGGAAGGTAAATGGCGTTTCCGTGCGCTGCTCTGATTTACCAGAAGCGGCTTAGTCATGCTGGCCACATAACCCAGAAGCTGTACGCTGGCTCCCTCGGCCAATAAAGAGAGATGAGTGCCACAACCCCAGAGTTGGCCATGACTGGACCTAATGGTCAGGGGTCCCTTTACCTTTACCTTTAATGTTTAGACCTACAGATGTTTCTTTCTACTTGCTGTATGATGCTAGAAGACTTGTGTACACTTTTCATATGAAAAGTGTCACAGAGAGGCACTCTGGAGATGAAGGGACATGCCATTCCAGAGACGTGCCAACTGGGAGACGCTCAGAGGTCCTGGGGGGTCGCTGTCTCCCCAAGAGCATTTTTTCCAACACCCAATACATTCTGGCACCTGAGGCACATAACAGAACGGCAGCTCCCTCCCCACCAAGGAAGAAGGGGTGAGGGAAGATCGACACCAGGAACAAGGAATGGGGAATGAAGATCTATATCTGGGTTAGCCCTGAGCAGCCTCCCTCTGCTGCCAGCCCCCAACATGCTGAGGGAAGAACGAGTTGCATTGGGCCTGGCCCTACAAGGTGCCAGGGTGAAATTGTCGCTGCCCCTGCTGAGGGAGCTGAGGCAATTTCACCTTGGTGCCTCGCGAACCTGGGTCCAATGCAGCTCCTCCCTCCCTCCACTCTTCAACATCGCAATGTATCACTGATGGTGTTTGGCTGGTGATACATCGCGATGTTGAAAAGCTGATATCGCCCGGCCCTAATCAGGATCTGCTGCTCCCGTGGATCCTGCTGACTGAGGCAGTCGCCTCACCTGGCCTCATGCGTGGACCAGCCCTCCCTGTTCCTCAACCCTGTGATCTGCTTTAGAGTGGTCCCACTGAATGATCACCCTTTGATCATAAAAGGAAATGCGTTTCATAGCTTAAAGCCCACCTTGAGGTGTCCGAAAAAGATTTCAATACATCAGAACAGAAGATGCACACAAGGGGGGGAACTGCTGTTAGCAGCTTAATGGTAGTATAAATTTCAGATTCTCCCTAACGAAAAGGAGTCTAAAAAGTGTGGGAGGTGGTGATGAATTGGCTTATTTGACTGAGTTGTGGCATAGTAACCGGGAAGGTGTGGAAGAGACATTTCTCTGCCCTCCATCTCTGTCACACAACATTAGAAAGGTAAGTAGGAGTGAGTAACCGTTCACAGCTTGTCCATGGGAAGTATATCTTATGTATCCAGAATTAGATTATACTTATTTAAGAATAATGAATTAGAAAAATGTTTCTTGAGGTACTAATGAAAAGTTCAGGGCTCAGTTTTCAATGAAATAGTGATACTGTAATTCTGCAAGGACTGAAGTATTTTCAACACCATTCATCAAGTCTCCATAGCAACACTCCAGTGACCTCACAGAACCTTATGGAAAACCCTTCATACATTTTTATGTTAGTGCTTGTCTTTCAATTCAAGTGGGTAATTCCCATTTTTCATTCCTCTGAAGTGGATGATAGTTTGATGGGTGAAATGCTGGAAATGATTAGACCAAAGAACGGAGCAAATCAGGAGAGGGAATGTCTGCATTATTAAAACGGCACCACAAATCGCCACATTAGTATTATTACCCCGACTGGCAGCTATGAGGAACTGAAACAAAGGCATCATTGTGTTTAAAGTACAAACATTTCACGGTTTCGGGTGACTGCAACCACAGATCCAAAAAATTAGGAACAGGGATATGCTTTTATTTTGCATCGGCCAAGCAGTAATTATTAGCTGCTTGCAAATTATTAGAGGATAACAATTTTCCAAAAAACACCCCCACAAAACCTGCATAAGAAATTATTAAATGTAACACCTTCACGAGCAGATGTATTTTAAACAATTTAGAAAAAGCCCATCTAGTACTTTGGAGTGAAGAATTAGTCTCAAATTATCTGTGAGGCTGTTGACTCGATTTACATTTATTACTATAGCAACTGTGCAAGCTCTACAGGAGCAGTCAGAGATATGAATGATGTCACAGGATTGAGTGAGCAGTGCTGCTCACAGTAGCACATAAACAAGGAGAGCGCAGGAAGTGGAGCTGCAATAATAGAAGGACATATACCCCCTTTATTTATTTCAGCTGTTTCTTTCATCATTGTATTACAAATTATCCACAACTTGCTGTACATACGCATTAGGGAGCAGTTGTGCACGGGAGTCTCTGGGTCAAGGTCACAATGGATGAACAAACTCAGAAGCTGTTGTTTTTAAACAATATAGGTCACACATAAAGTCAGAATGCCTAAGCACAGAATGCTCAGCTCCCCCTTTTCTGATCCTTTTGCTGTACCTGCACAGGTTCTCTGATATTAGCACATTAATGGATGTTTTGCAGACAAATGTCAACTGCAGTCTATAACAATGTTGAACTGACGAATAGCATGCAAAACCTTCATAAAGATTGTCAGGTGCCAGTTTTAGTTCGCCATTTGGAAATCAGTTACAATCCGGTTTTTCTGGTTTGGTACCTGCCCCACGGAAATCAAACTGCCACAGATTGCAAAGCTTGTAAGGCTTCAAATTCCAAATAGTTGGGTTCATGTTTTCGCTCGGAGAAGAAGCATGAAGTCCTGCTCCCTGAAAATACCTTGTTTTATAGAAGGTAGCCCCCTTCCTTGTTTGTTTTATCTGAAACACATTTTTCTAGATGATGCAAAACTATTCACAATAGTGGAATTACGTTTTGTATGCCCTGCCTTTGCTGTTGTTGTTGTTTAGTCATTTAGTCGTGTCCGACTCTTTGTGACCCCCTGGATCAGAGCATGCCAGGCACTCCTGTCTTCCACTGACTCCCGCCGTTTGGTCAAACTCATGCTGGTAGCTTTGAGAACACTGTCCAACCATCTTGTCCTCCGTCATCCCCTTCTCCTTGTGCCCTCTATCTTGCCCAACATCAGGGTCTTTTCCAGGGAGTCTTCTCTTCTCATGAGGTGGCCAAAGTCTTGGAGCCTCAGCTTCACGATCTGTCCTTCCAGTGAGCACTCATTGGCCAGATTGTACCCAGCTTCGAGGGACCTACCAATCGGGTGTTGTGACTAACCAATCGTACCCACCCACAACACAGGGTGTCAGTTGTCCAGGTCTCACCGCAATACCCTCTTTAAGGGAGGACCCAATTTCTGCGCTACTGTCTGGGTAGCCATGTACATGTTGCCACCAAAGGAGATGTGAGGGCAAAAGAGGACGCATGTTGGCATAGAATTTTATTTAGTTGTGCAGATGTGCATTTGAAAACAATAACCACCATTTAAATTTCGCAGGAAGCAAGCCAAGGCAAGTCAGCCGCTGAGCTACTTACACTGTTACTGCACAAATTGAAACCTCAAAGACCCCAGGCAAATGATGTTGCTTCTGTCTCCTTTCCAGGGAGATTGGCTGGAAAACGAAATGGCTGCTCCTTTGTGGTTTTCTGCCCGGGTCATTTCCGACTGGGGGGCATTTGAGGTTTCGATTCACAGTGCGGTTACTGAGCCAGTGGGAGCAGCTGAGCTGCCGGCTTGCCTTTGACCTATTGAGTGGGAAAAAGCCCAACCACCCGCTTGCCACCTCATCCCATCTTCTGTGTCTCAGACCAGACATACGGAAAAAGAGGACACTCTCCTGGACAGCCCTTGACATAACAGGCTGTCTGGTATGAAAGAGGACTCCTGTCCATCCTGGTTTCTATCTACTTGTGAGAAATTATCCTATTAAAATGTCCCGATTCTTCACAGCCCAAGAAAGGCAGCAGTCAAAGAGACAGGATAAATGATTCCACCAGAGCTAAAGCTCTCTCAGAACACCATAAATCTATACCAAAGAGTGTTTTTTTTTCCAGCTGAACATTCTCTTTGTGATTAAATGTCCCAAGTCACAGGTACTTGAGGAACAAAATGTTTGAATTAAAGGTAGCTCTTAGCAAGGAAATCTCTTGTGAAGCTGAGAGAACAGAAAAGGACGAATAAGCACCGGACCAATTACGATATTTACATTATTCCACTGGGTTGCGAAATCCACTGTGCTCTGCAGAAGACCTGCCACCATAATTAGATTTGGAATTAAAGAATTTGACAGAGCATTCCTGCGGTCCCAATACTCAAGGGGGGCTTTTGTTTATTTAAACAAAATAAATGTATATGCTACTTGATTTTAAGAAGTGGCTTACAAAAATATGAAACACAGCCTTAAAGTCCCCAATAAAAACAGGTGTTTTAAAACATTTACGAATGGTTTTAATCAGCAGTAGCTAAAAAGAGATAAAACACATGAGATAAAACACATGAAACGTCTACATAGCTGGTACGAAAAGATGGTGGTGGTGATTTCAAGCCAGCCCTGAAAAGAATACAGTCAAGGTTCCTGTGTAGTGTCAATAGTTGGGAGTAGCAAATATCATGGAATAACTATCATGTGACACATATAACAGCTTAGAGCTACTTACCTGGGTTATTTAGAAGCCCCTGAGAAGAGGAGTCTGGGTCATGAATCAGTCAGTAACCTCCTGGGGTGGTCCTAAGGCAGAGATAGACGTCCCAGAGTAAGAGCTTCTGTCCTTGAGAAACCTGGCGTACAGTGAAGAAGGAAAGAGAACCGATTTACCTTGACAGTATTGTAGTAATTTTCCCAGGGAGAAGTATCACCGGTGCTTTTGAAAATGATGCAATCAATATGTGCTTTTCTTGATTGCCCCATTAAAGCCTGTTCAGTTGTACTCAACTGTGATGTGGGTTTTAGCACCCAATAACTAACAAAAGCTATACCGGTTCAGCAAAATCCTGCTTCAGGTTCCTTTGGGGAAGATAGCTCAGGCTATCCAGGATCTTTTGAGGTGACCTTGTCCATGGAGGTGCAACATCAGGCAAAATAATACATTTTTCCTTAGAAGAGAATATTTAGGGTAGGTTTGTTTGTTTTTTAAGCCACTTTTTTTAAAGATATTTTTTATTACATTTTCAAATACACAAACAAAAATATAGATTTCACAAAGAAGAAATAAAGAAAACAAATAAAGAAAAAATATTTTTACATAACCAATTGGACTTCCTCACATCTCCCCTACCATGCATTCTTTACCATAAAAATGTCAGCAAATTATTACCTTTTTTCACATCTTAATTTGTACCTTTCAAATGTTTTAAATTTAAAATACTCTTTGTCAGTTACTTGTACCTTAAATCACCCTTAGTAATACTTTAAATTTCATCCTTTTCTTGCTTTTAACTTAATTTCCTGTTTCAAAAATCTAATCGCTGAAGCCCAAACTTCCAAATCGTGCAGTTTTTAACATTCATACAACTTATAGTATTTTTGTAAATAGTCCTTAAATTTTTTCCAGTCCTCCTCCACCGCCTCTTCTCCCAAGTCTCGGATTCTGCCAGTCATTTCAGCCAGTTGTTTTTTAAGCCACTTATTGATGGATTCTTTCCAATCCCCATCTCTGCTCAGTTAGGGATTAGGCTCCAGAAACCAAGATATTCTTGAAAGGGCAGGGTAATAATTCAAGGTGGGTTTTTCCCCTGATCATAATTCTGATTTTAGACAGCAGAAATCAGGCCTCTTCCCCACTGCACTCAACTGGACACCACAGCAATGTGGTGGTGGCAACAAAGATCTAGAAGTCAGAGGCAGTTTTAGGGTACTACTGCTGCTACTACTAATAATAATAATATAATAATACCTTTATTGTCATTGTACAACCTGTGTACAATGAAATTAAACGAGCCTCCCCCCCCAAACACCCAGTCTTGTTGCACTCTGTGTGCTTATCGAACAATACACCACCTCACAAGTCAATTTCACTATGTTATTTTCCTTTCAACAGCCTAACAGCCCACGGATAGAAGCTATTTTTTAGCCTGTTGGTACGGTACGGCTGATTATACTTCTATATCTCCTGCCCGAGGGTAGAAGTTTAAAGAGGTGATGGCCGGGGTGTGAGTCGTCCCTGAGAATTTTTCTCGCTGTCCTAAGCCAACGATCCCTTGCGATGTCATCTAGCAGTCTCAAGGGACAGCCCATGATATCATGGACTGTATTCACCACCCCCTGTAGAGACTTTCTGTCCATGGCTGTCAAGCCAGCATGTTGTTGTTGTTTAGTTGTTTAGTTGTGTCCGACTCTTCGTGACCCTCTGGACCAGAGCACGCCAGGCACTCCTGTCTTCCATTGCCTCTCGCAGTTTGGTCAAACTCATGTTTGTAGCTTCAAGAACACCGTCCAACCATCTCGTCCTCTGTCGTCCCCTTCTCCTTGTGCCCTCCATCTTTCCCAACATCAGGGTCTTTTCCAGGGAGTCTTCTCTTCTCATGAGGTGGCCAAAGTCTTGGAGCCTCAGCTTCACGATCTGTCCTTCCAGTGAGCACTCAGGGCTGATTTCCTTCAGAATGGATAGGTTTGATCTTCTTGCAGTCCATGGGACTCTCAAGAGTCAAGGCAGCATACCACACTGTAATACAATATGAAAGGACGCTTTCTATTGTGGACCGGTAAAAGGACTTCATCAATTGTTGTTTAACGTTATTCTTTCGCAAGACCCTGAGGAAATGGAGTCTCTGTTGGGCCAGTGTGGTCACACTGAGCACCACACTGCAGGGGGCACCCCAAAAATGCTGTAGAGTGGAGCACGAGAGATGCCCCCCCCCCAATTTTTTTAGCACCACACAGTATTGAGTACTGTTCAGAGTTTGCAATTGTATTGAGCAGTTTCTCTGGAGTGTCTCCTGATTCTTTACCTTGACACGAGCCAGCGCTCTGCTTTCACAGCTGAAAACAGTCCTATACATATATATCTTGTTAACCTTGGTGCTTTATTATTCCACTGCATCATTTAGTTAAAATGTTTAACGCAGCCCAGCACGACAGAATGCTAAAATGAAATGTCAGCCGCATGCCGTAATAAAATACTTGAAACACAATCTGCTTGTGTCCCTTTGTGATAACCTTTCCCCTCCGAAGCTCACACAGCAATTTCAATGGCTGGAATAAAGACACCAATTATCATTTACTCGCCAGAACTAAGTGGCATTGACTCTGTGGTATCTGCAGTATCAGTGCCACTGAATCAAACAACTGCAAAGCTATTTTGCACATGTTCATCAGTATTTGTTTTCCTGGGAGCCCTCAGAAACATGGAGGCTGCCATTTAGCTGTCGTTTGCTGAAGACGAGGAATTTCAGAGGAGCGTTGTTAAAGCTGGAATAGATTTTCGGCTGTTTTATTCAGGAGCTGTTTGTTCACAGATTTCCGGGCTGGATTTGCAACAGACATTCCAGCTCTACCGGTCTTATTTTATTCTGTTTTGTCCCACTCTAGTCTATTATTTATGGATTTGAACTGTAATTGGATTGGTTTGTATTATATGAGCATTTAAACTCTTGATGGTCTCTTTGGGGGCTATAGGGCTATTTTATTTGTTTCATAAATTCTATACACTGCTAGAAAGAAAGAAAGAAATCTTCAAAGCGCAAAAATCTGCAAAAAGAATAAAAAACAAAAGGATCACTTAAAACAACTATTAAAAACATTTTAAAAAATAAAATCAGGAACAAACTAAAAACAGATTAAAATACAAATCAACATCCCACATATCCTGGTAGGCTTGTCTTAACAAACAGGTTTTTGACAGGCACCAAAAAGATAAAACTGAAGGCACCTACTTTAGGGATTTCCAAAGTTCAGGTGCTGCCACCATAAAAGAATAATTTCTGACAAAAACAGAAACGGGTATTATGTAGCACCTGTCACAATGCAAGTTCTACAGATTGAAGCTGTTAAGTGGGTGCTATAAGAATTCTAAGGTCTCAAATATAAATTTAGTGTTCATAAATGTGCAAGGCAAACACATGCATATGTATATAAACCACGTGTCTGAAATAGCACAGGAGAACAGTCCTGAAGCCATTTTGACTCTCCCAAATGGACCTCAAATATTTCGCTGCAAGGAGAAAGGAAATGGGAAAGCCTCCGCATTGTCTTTTGCTTACAAATCCTGTCTTAAGGGCGCATTTGAATAGGGTGAGCCTGTGACCTGGATTCGGGAACTAAAGTATTAACCACCACCAAAGGATGGCCAGGCTGCCCAGGTAATGCAATCAGTGACCATTATTAGGTATCCTGCCAAGCAGGATTTCTGCTGTAGACCGCCTCCTCTGCTGTAGACCGCCACCTTCTGTGATGTATGTATGACATTTCAGGGGGGTGGTCTTGGGCTACAGGGTGGGCAATTTCAAAAGTCTACATAAGGGCTTGTGCACCATTTTTTGGGGTTCTCCTCCCTCCTGCATGTGGTGAGTGGGGACCCTGTTGCAACAGTTTAATAAAGATCAGGCTTACTAGCTGCTTTGCTTCTCAATATACCCTGGTTGGCCTCTGTTATTTTCTCCTACCGATAGGGCACCCACTTAAGGCCTCTACACGGGCTCTTGGATACCCCATGAGGGAAAAGGAGCAGTTTTTTCTTATAACATGGGCATATATGAGGTAAAGGTGATTTCACAAGGAAACTGGTCCCAATTTGTTCAAGGCATAATATACTAACAATAACACCTTAAAATTGACAGCCACTGCTGATCTTTGAGAAAAGGGGTTGCGTGCTGACAGGGTCTCAGTGCTGACAGCAATTGCGCTTCAGCATTTTGAACACACTGCAGCCTCTGGATCAAGTGCGGGGAAGCCCCACGTAGAGCTCATGTGGTGAACTCGCTGTACCTGACCTGATCTGGGGAAGGGGGAACGGTAACTGAGGATGTGAAAATTGGCAGCTAGCCCTTCTGAAACTGGGAATTAAAATCACAAAACTTCCTGGATCCTGTGATTTGCAACACACACAGGCAGACGCTAGAATTGGTCAGTTTGTTTTTGTTTTCAAGGTACAATAATGGGGACGTCTCGGGAAGACAAACACACACACAGCCTAGCTGGAGATCTTACAAAGAGGTGAATCCTCATGTAAATTCATATCCTTGGGGATTTTGTACTGATACGGGGAAAGGATTGCGTATTGTCCTGTTTTATTTTGTTCCTTTGCTCCACGAGGAAGCTGCTTGTGTGCAAGCAAACTATCTCTGCTTTGCTTATCATGAAAGAACCTTCTAAATCTTTTACTAAGCTTTTTATTTTGTTCATAAAACTGTTGTGGTCCCTAATTATTCTAATCACTCCATGCCTAGAAGTCATAAACTATGTTACCGGGACAGGCTGCGGAGAGACCTGGGGAATTGTTTTAGGCAGATTGTTAAAAGGCAGCCTTGTGGAAGAAGTTTTTGGACTGGGGAGGGGGGCGGGCAAGCAGAGGCACACACTTCTTATTAAATTAAGGTTACCAGAATTTTTTCCCCATTGAATCCAGGGACACTTTTCAACTTCAGTAGGAATGATAGGATTTTGTCATTGGTAAAGGTAAAGGTAAAGGGACCCCTGACCATTAGGTCCAGTCATGGCCGACTCTGGGGTTGCGGTGCTCATCTCGCTTTATTGGCTGAGAGAGCTGGCATACAGCTTCCAGGTCATGTGGCCAGCAGGCCTAAGCCGCTTCTGGCGAACCAGAGCAGCGCACAGAAACGCCACTTACCTTCCCACTGGAGCAGTACCTATTTATCTACTTGCACTTTGACGTGCTTTCGAACTGCGAAGTTGGCAGGAGCAGGGACCGAGCAACGGGAGCTCACCCCGTCATGGGGATTCGAACCGCCGACCTTCCGATCGGCAAGTCCTAGGCTCTGTAGTTTAACCCACAGCGCCACCCGTGTCCCATGTCAGGGGACTGAACTGTAAATCTGGGGACTGTCCCTGGGAAAAAGGGACGTCTGGTAACCTTATATTAAATTTCACTGGTTTCCAATTCAACATGCTTGTCATTATCCATAAAGCCCCAAATTGAATGGACCAGGTTATCCGAAAGACTGCCTCTTCCTTCCTGTACTTGCCCTTCAGTTGCACTCATATTCTAAGTTCCATATCTGCATGTAGTGTGTGTGTGTGTGTGTGTGTGAGAGAGAGAGAGAGAGAGAGTGTTACAACTGTGAAAGTCCCTCCCAAGGATGACATGATTGGTCTCTTCACTGTTATCCTTTAGGTCAGTGGCTCCCAGCCATGTTAATATGGCGACTGACAAAACCAAACATACTGGATTGTCACATAAGTTATGGACCTTAAATCTTCTGCAAGCTGTCACATTTATGCATCTTAACTGTAGGTTTGTGTATTTTATAACCATTACTTGAGGCATCCAAGGAAAAAAAAAATACTTAATGCCCCCATTAATGTAAAATTTGGTAAAATATTCATAGTACTTACAAAGTTATTTACAGTTTGGTTTATGGGAATGTAAGAACACCAACAATCTAATTGCAGAGCATTGCTTCATAAGCTATAAATATTTATTCTAAAAAATACAGTTATACAAGCAGCGTTAAGTATAATGAACTATGGATGTTTTTCATACTTTAATTCATGATAAAGTCTATTTTGGCAAGTAGCTGTGGGAGGGAGGGGTTTGCATTTTGCCAACAAGGACGTAAATGTGGGGTTTGATGGTTGTCGGGAAAAGCCTCAGATCGTTACTGATACATAGCCTGCTACTGTATTTCATTCCGATACCAGTCAGTGCTGAAACACTCGTCTTGAAAAGATACGGCCGTGGCACATCTATTGCTTTGTCAGCTAGCTCAGGTTATTCAGTGGCAGGGCTGGCCCACCTATGGGACAAGGTGAGGCAACCGCCTCAGGTGGCAGAATCCGCAGGGGCAGCAGTTCCAGACTCTATGGCTCACTGCTGCTACTGCGGCATGCTCCTTAGAGAGCCAGTGTGGTGTAGTGGTTAAGAGCGGGAGTCTCGTAATCTGCGGAACCGGGTTCGCGTCTCCGCTCCTCCACCTGCAGCTGCTGGGTGACCTTGGGCCAGTCACACTTCTCTGAAGTCTCTCAGCCCCACTCACCTCACAGAGTGTTTGTTGTGGGGGAGGAAGGGAAAGGAGAATGTGAGCCGCTTTGAGACTCCTTAAAGGGAGTGAAAGGCGGGATATCAAATCCAAACTCTTCTTCTTCTTCTCTTCTTAGAGACCAGATCTGCCACCTCCTCAGCAGCCCAGCACACCACTCAACTGCCCCAGATTAAGTGGGACATCATAATCACATAATCTGTTTGACGCCTGTGATGTCCGGCCAGGGCTGTCTTAAGCATATGCGGCGCTGGGGTGCAAAGATCCACCTGGCAGCCCCCCTCCCAGGTTGCCAAGTCCCAGGTGTGCAGGAGGGTGGAGCTGGCCGGCTGCCTCAGTGTCTTGCTGGCTCAGTCGCCCCCGAACTTGCGGTGCAGAGCCGCCCGCAGCAGAAGAGCCCACCGCGGTGCTCCGACCGATGGGCGGGCTCTTCCCCGGACTCAGCTCCTGGGCCCCGGACTCTCGGCCTGGCACCCCTGAGAGCCCGGCGCCTGGGTACCCCACACCCCTAGTGTGCTGGTCCCATGGGTTAACCATGAGGCGAGGTCCGAGTCCAATCCGAGGTCGAGGGTGCAGTATGGAGGCTGTTGAGTAGTGGGTAGACATGGCAGACGACACAGCGATTTCTCCAAAGCAGCTCTTTATTTTGTAAGCTGGAACAGAACTGAACAGCAAACAGCTCAGTCGGCCTGCTTTTATAGGCAGCTGGCTGTCAACATTGTAGCAACAACAACCCAGGGTTTCCCGCCTAAAATAACTGACGTAGACCTGAGTGAAAACTATCTACAGTATCCCCCTGCTGGCCCAGGGTGAGAACTTCAGTACATAACAGAGGCAGTCCATCAAAGCTGATGCTGGGTCCAAGGCAGGGAGTCGGGCGAGGTCAGGAGCTCCGGCAGGACAGGGTGCAGGCAGGAACTGGCTACCAACAACGTTGCTCCCACAACCTGGGACTGGGGCTGGCTGGCTTTTATCTGCCCCGAGGCATAGGGCAGCCCCGATCCTCTGGTGACTTGCCTCTCCTGGCCTGGAGGCGAGCACTCCACCTGCAGGAACACTTTCCTCCGCCTCTCTGCCCTGAGCCTCTGCAGTTCAGGAGAGGCTGGAGGGTTACCGGACCCAGAGGCAACCTCAGCTTCCCCTAACGGGGCTGAGAGTGGAGCACCTGCAGGCAATGGGTCCTCCATCACCGCAGGAGCCAGAGCAGATTCAGCTGGTGTCTGCTCCTGAGGATCCAGCAGAGGTGAGGACCCTTCAGGCTCAGGCCCCAGCCCCGGCTCAGCTGATTCTGGAGGCGGGGACTCCTGTGCAGGCTGGGATTCCTCAGGTTCGGCATCCGAGTCCGAATCCCAGGCCATCACACCTAGTGCCTATGGGTAAGATGGCCCTGTGTCCAGCTTCTGCCACCTCGCTTCCTCCGCCTCTTCCAGGGCGGCCTCTGCAATAGGCTCCACCACCCCAAGCTGCTTGCACAGAGACTTTTGAGTAAGTAGCTCAGCTCTCCTCTGATGCATAGAGTCCTCAAAACAGCTTCATGTATGGGCACTTTGTGTCAAGCCGTCACAGGATCTACCTCCAACGGGCAGTTCCCAAGTGTTAAAATCAAAGGCTTGAATCATAGAATCATAGAGTAGGAATAGACCACAAGGGTCATCGAGTCCAACCCCCTGCCAAGCAGGAAACACCATCAGAGCACTCCTGACATATGGTTGTCAAGCCTCTGCTTAAAGACCTCCAAAGAAGGAGACTCCACCACACTCCTTGGCAGCAAATTCCACTGTCGAACAGCTCTTACTGTCAGGAAGTTCTTCCTAATGTTTAGGTGGAATCTTCTTTCTTGTAGTTTGGATCCATTGCTCCATGTCCGCTTCTCTGGAGCAGCAGAAAACAACCTTTCTCCCTCCTCTATATAACATCCTTTTATATATTTGAACATGGCTATCATATCACCCCTTAACCTCCTCTTCTCCAGGCTAAACATGCCCAGCTCCCTTAGCCGTTCCTCATAAGGCATCGTTTCCAGGCCTTTGACCATTTTGGTTGCCCTCCTCTGGACACGTTCCAGTTTGTCAGTGTCCTTCTTGAACTGTGGTGCCCAGAACTGGACACAGTACTCCAGGTGAGGTCTGACCAGAGCAGAATACAGTGGCACTATTACTTCCCTTGATCTAGATGCTAGACTCCTATTGATGAAGCCCAGAATTGCATTGGCTTTTTTAGCTGCCGCGTCACACTGTTGGCTCATGTCAAGTTTGAGCTTGACTGACATTCAGCTATAAGTCTCAACACAGCATTATGATACAAAACAGAAACATATAAGGGGTTCTCATGGTAGCAATCAACAGTTAAAAGTAATAATTATTTTGCTTTTACTTGACCCATTTGCACAGGCTTCAGGACACACTCTTGGGTTGCAACCCACAGGTTAGGACAGTAGCGTAGCATGGGTTGCCAGGGCTCGGGGTGTTAGAGAGGGAAATGGATAGAGCATGGCATCTGCATCACCCAGGAGATTGCAGCCACAGAGATAAGAAAATAAGAGTTGTTTTGTTGTCTGGAGAGGTCACTTCCTGGTTCGCGTGGAGATGCCATTTTCAATGGAGCCCATTGATGGAAGTGCGCGGCTGTTTTAAGGCAGCACTGGGTGTTGAAATTTTATGCCCCTAACAATTTTGCGCCTGGGGCAATCACCCCTGTGGCCCCCCATGCCATGCCACGCCACGCCACTGGGTTAGGAAACACTGCTTTAAGTGAGTTGTTAAGACATTGTTTTGTTTTTCCTGGCTTTTAATGTGTCTTAATTTGATCTAGTTATGGTTTTCTTTATCAGTTTATCTTGCATTTAATTTTATTTTATTGTTGTGTCAGCTGTCTCGGGGCTCCTTTTAAAAGAGCAGTGCGAAAATTTGTTATAAATAAATAATTGCAATGCTGTTCCTTCTAGATGGCATCGGCTGCATTATGGCATATAACTAATAGTGAAGGGGTTGGTCTGTGCAGGAAAATGCACTTCCAATACTGTATCACTTTGCAGGGAACACAGTGGCTCCTGAGAGTACAGGAGCCGGCTAACCCTCATCAAGATGATGCAGATGATCTGCTCCAATGCTTCTCCATTAATTAACATCCATCATTAATGCTCAAGCCAAGCCAAAGCAGAGAAACAATAACAGAACAGCATGTCCCTTAACTCAACTCTCCTCTTTGCTTCTTAAAGCTTCTTAAATTATTATGTGCTGTTCAATAACTCTGTTGCTGTTGTCAAAACAAAAAAAATTCCTTCCAGTAGCACCTTAAAGACCAACTAAGTTAGTTCTTGGTATGAGCTTTCGTGTGCATGCACACTTCTTCAGATACACTGAGTGAAAACTATCTGTTGCTGTTGCTGTTTTAAAAATGAATCCCCATCTGGTGGCTTACAATCTCTCTAGCTGCATATCCCAAAACTGTTTTTCAAAGATGCTATTTGAATGGTGCCTGTTTAGAATATAAACTTGGCTCCAAGTATAATATTTACCTTGTAAAATTAGGTTGGATTAAGCAGCCACTGAGGAAGAGATGATGAAGAAGGAGAAGAAGAAGGTGGTGTTTAATTATGGATGATCCAGACCCTTTGTAAAAATTCTAAAACCTTTCAATGAAGCAAAACATATATTTCACGTGGTCACATGTGCCGTTCCAGAAATGACCACAGGTGAGGAAGCCCATTTGTAAAGAAAACCCTGCCGTGGTGAAGGTGCAGGAGGCATGTTGCAGATGCTTTTCTTTGAGAAAAAAGATGTATACAGTTAAGGTATGCGCACAACCCCCCGCTTCCCCACTATCCTTAAGGATAAATTCTTCAAAGTTCTTTCTCTTCCTGTGAAAGAGGCAGAGAAAGCAATACCTCTTTCACAGGGAGCAAAGAGCTTCACGAAAACGGTCAGCAGCAAGATTTTGTTGTACAAAGCAATAAAAGAAATAAAAACATTACAGCGCCAGCATAATATCGATCTCCCGATGCAATAATAATGTGAGGATAATTCACAATAGCCAAGTGTGATTCATGACATGCTAACTCCTTACCAAAGCATGCCTGAGAAAATGTCCCAATGATTCCCACAAACTTGTGTTCTGAATGGGCAGGGGGATAGGATGGTATCATCCTGTCCCTGCCCCTTCCAGCTCACAACACATAGATGGTAGAATTAGGTGATAGAATGGTTGCACTTCCAAGTACAGTGGGATGGGGAGTGTAGGCTCCTTAAGTAAGCCTGAAAATAATATCGGGTAGATGTCTGCAGTCATGAATATTTAGCCAATAATGACATCATGGGTGTCATAAACTTTACCAGTGCAGTGCATATACATAAGCACCCATATCTTTAATTGTTTTACATAAATACAGTGTCACATTAAACCTACCGACATATACCAGACTTCTTGGATACTTATTGCAGAATAAGGAATGAAGTTTCATAACTATAAGTCAAATTTTAATACCTTTTCTTTGATTTCAGGTGTCATGAATGAAGAGAAAATGACTGAGGTAAAAGAATAGAATGTTCACAAAGCAATGATGATATACAAGATGAAAGTGATCTGCACAATTGTATGAAATACCAAAGAGCTGCAAGTCTGTAAATAATGCAAGTAGACCTAAGCCAGGGTTGGGCCCCCCGGTCTGTTCAAACAACAACAACACTGCAATTAAATGACAGGGCAGATGGAGCCCATCATCCTGAAAATGTAGCCCATCTAGAAGAAAGACTGGTGACTGGGTGCAGCCGCCGAGACCATATAACACCGGTCCTGAAAGACCTACATAGGCTCCCAGTACGTTTCCAAGCACAATTCAAAGCTGGACCTCAATGTCTGGGCTGAACGATGGCGGTGGAGATGCTCCCTCAGGTATACTGGACCGAGGCCATTTAGGGCTTCAAAGGTCAGCACCAACACTGTGAAGCTCCTATCAAAAATGGAATACACACACACACACACACACACACACACACACACACACACACACTTGGGTGTATGGCACCACCACTATTGTACTGGAGAATTATTTACTTCTGAAGTGAGCAAGGCAAAAATACCAAATTATCAATGCTGAAATAGCTGCTCTTGGTATGCAATCCTGGCTCTTCTGTACACATTGACTGGCAACCCTGAGTAAAAGAAAAGCTTAATAATGGCAAAATGCAAACAATTCTGACAAATACATCCATGTCCTACAGTTTAAGATGTTTCCTTCCTTCCTTCCTTAATCTATAAAAATAGGTTTTAGTCAGCACTTTACATTGATTTTTAATGTGAAACAACAAATAATCTTCTCAATTTAAAGACAGACAGATTTATTATGACAATTATTACGAAGCTCAACAGAGAAAATAGTCTTGCGTTTAGGTACAGAAAAAGTGAAAGCATAAAATCAAATGGCTTGGCAGCAGCACATAAAAAAAGGATCTCTGCTTCTTAGAGGATCACAAGTTGAACATGAGCCAGCACTGTAATGCAGTTGCAAAAAAAAAAAAAAAAGCTATTAAGTCTTAGGTTGCATTAACAGATGCATGTTGGCCAGACTGCAGGAAGTAATTGTTCCAGTATGTTTTGTGCTAATCATACTACACCTGGAGTACTGTGTCCAGTTCTCCACATCATATTTTTTAAATGCATGGCAGTCAGGTTGATGAGGGATTTGGAGACTAAGTCCCATGAGGAATCGTTGAAAGAGCTGGATCTGTTTAGTCTGGCAAAGGAAAGATTAAGGGGTGATGTTAGAAGTATCAGTTGGTTGCTCGAGAGCAATCAGGCAATAAGCTTCAATAGTCTGTTTTAAAAGGTTTCTTATTGGTGATAAAAACCTTTAAAATTCAGAGCACCTCTATTCCATGTCTTGCTCATTCACTGGCAGAATCTGAGAGTGGGTGGTCCTTAAACCTTCCCCAGCAGAGTAGTTTCTTGATGCCCAGCCTACGCCTCCCCTCTCTGCACGAAAGCCTACTGCGCAAGGAAGGCTTGGGTAAAGGGGGACCTCTCTTCTCCCCGCTTTGCTCAGGCAAGGTGTCCTGGCACCGCCTCGCCTCCTCCGAGCCCTGCATCTCCTTTCCACTGGAGGCGTGGTTACTCTCCTCCGCTGAGGAGGAGCTGCTTCCCACGATCTTTGGGGGCTTTCTGTAATCCATCCGGCTTTTCCCCCTCTCACCCCTGTGCCGATGGCAGTTCCCTGACAGGCGACATGGTTTTCAAATGTCTGAAGGACTGTCCTGCAGAAGATGGAAAAGACCAGTTGCTCTAGAGGGTGGGAATACAACCAGTGAGTGGAAATCACATGGAAGCAATTGGGAGCTAAACACATTGCATGGCCAAACAAAAAACCCCACAAAAATGTTGTGACCTGCAAAAGATATAGTGTGTCCTACACAAAATAGACTATTGAGCTTGGAAATCACTTTGAATTTTCTCTGCCACCCACCGCTATTGTACTGGTGAATTTATTTCTGAAGTGAGCAAGGCAAAAACTATATGCAAATAGGAGTCTTTTTAAATCTATGAACGCATCAAAAAAATATATTATCTGATGTTGTTTTACATCTATACAGTTGTATCTTGGTTGATGAACGCCTTGCGACTCAAACGTTTTGGCTCCAGAACACCGCAAAGCCGGAAGTGAGTGTTCCGGGTTTGCGAACGTTCTTTGGAACTTGAACGTCTGACGTGGCTTCCATGGCTTACGATTGGCTTCCGGAGCTTCCTGCAGCCAATCGAAAGCCACGCCTTGGTTTCTGAACGTTTTGGAAGTCGAACAGACTTCCGGAACGGATTCTGTTTGACTTCCGAAGTACTTTGCTTTTGGAACATTCCTTACTGATGACCAGCAGAAATTCGTAAGCCTGCTGGGACTCACCTGCCTTGGTACCTCTTTTCCATGGCAGAAATACATTGTTGGAACAACTCCCCCTGTTAATCACTCACAGCACCCACGTTGGGTGGGGGAAAGTCAAGATATGAACCCAAGAAATGAATTGTCAGAGACATATTACGTCCCATAGTTTTATAAGCATCTTAGAAATTCACTGTCAGTTGTTTGTAGCTTATGGTCTTAAAATTTCCAGGAAAATTTGTAACAACAGATTCAAATGCTTTCCATGTTCTGCTTTCAACTTCATTTACCATATCATCAAATACATTGTCTTTTATTATTTGTGAACCTACAAATATCCCTTCCTTGAGTTTGGCCTCACAGATCCCTGGAAACTTTTCTTTTCTTTCAGAGAAAGAAAACTTCTTCTGTGTTTATCCATGGCTTTGATATTTTTTCCCCCATCAAACCTAATTTGGTAGCAGGGATACTTTTCTAAGGATCAACTAGTGGCTCATTGACAACATCGCTTTGACTTGGTACAATGGATCTTATAGCACATGGCATATTTGGACATTGTGCAGTATGTTTAGATTTTGGCCAAATGCCTGGTCTGTTAGTCAAAAAGAAACAACAATCTGTGACATGGTCTCTTGGCTCTCGTCAGACCATCGGCACAGCAAACCACTTTCTGCAAGATCCATCTTTCAGCCAAGCTGTCGACAGTGTTACGCATGATATATATATATATATATATATATATATATATATATATAGTGGGGGGCCATGGTTTCTCTTGATACCAAAGTAAAGTTTGCATGCCTTTTTCACAAGCAAGGCAAAACTTCATTTCTGAGATTTAAATGTTAATTCTTCAAACACATAGCTGAAACTGTTTCTAGAACGGCATTACACACTGTAATGGACAATCAAAGTACTAGGTGGAGAAACGGTACTGCAAAAGGAGATATTTCAATTATGAGATATAGCAACAGAACACACTTGCTAGGTACAGGAGCAGTCAACGAAACCGAATGGATAACTAATCATGCACCGTCTGAATTCTTTAGCATATATATATATATGTCTCACAACATCAGTATAACCAGGGGTGGCCAACTCCCAAGAGACTGCGATCTACTCACAGAATTAAAAACTGGCAGTGATCTACTCCCTTTTTTGGGGTTCAGGTCAAAGTTGTTGAGGTTTCTTTTAGGGAGGAGGAAAGCCCCAATTTCTGGGAATTCAAGCCTAACCTCAAGGGAGAAGGGGGAACAGCCACTCACCAACAAATTGTTGGGGAAACATACAGCCTCACTGAGTAAACTCCGTCTTCCGTTCAGCAGATTGTGCAACATTGGAGGGCGGAGCGATGGGGCAGGACCGGATTCTGTTTTACCTACACTAAGGAAAGGGACCCAGTGATTGACCGCGATCTACCAAAATCTCCTGGGGATCTACCAGTAGATCACGATCAACCTGTTGGACATCCCTGAAGTATTCACATATTTCAGCTAGTTACGAAAATGTATTAGAAGCAGAGTATTTCAAGAACGGGTACCACCTAATATGCCTGCTATTCAAAAACCATAGGTAGATAGACAAATTCTGTTCCTGTATTCATTATAAGCTATGCTATTTTTCTAGAAAAAGAGGTGCCAGAACTCACCATGAACGCCTGCCTCCTTTAGTCTCTTATAATGGCAATGGCGCCCACCTGAAAGGTGCCGGAACTGAGTTCCTGGGAGTTGCAGCTGAAAAAAAGTTCTGCTTATAAGCATACGAAAGCACACATGTAACACCTGGGGAGGGGGAACCAACCTGTGTCACAAACTTACTGCTGGACAATGACATTAGAAGAAAGTTCCTAATGGTAAAAGAGCTGTTTTGACATTAATTCAGAGTGTTTTGGGTGATGCTTGGCTCTCGTCCATTAGAAGTATTTAAGCAGTGACTGGACAAGGTGCACTGTAACGGCAGGTCCTGCGTTGCTGATTCCACACTGAGCAGGGGGGTTGGAGCACATGATCTCCAAGGCACTTTGAACTCCATTATTCATTAATGAGCTTTCATGCGCCAGTCCATGTTGTCAGATGTCTGATTATCCTCAATTAGCAGATTTATCTGTATCCACAGTGACCATCCACATCAGCAGTAATTGGCGATAATGCAAGCTTCCTAGATACTCTATGCTAATTTAATCCCAACTTGGCATTTTACTGATAATTCTTAAGAATTCCGCTAATGCCAGGAATGCAAATGGCCAGGAACGTTTTGAGTCATGAGAGCGGTTTTCGATTGATTGTTTGGCCGATTGCAAGGACAGCCATCTTAAGGCAGCAATAGTAAATAAAAGTTAGCTGAATGGCACTTAGTTATGGAAGGGTGAAGTTCCATCAGTGATAGAAACAACAGGAGAGAAACCCAGACTCTAGCACAGAGAATGCACACAAAAATATTTATTGGCACCAATTCCTCACATTTCCCAGAAATGTCAGTTTTTCTTTTCAGCTTCTTTCTGATTTGTCTTTCACATTTTCATCTTCCTCATACGCACCTATGAGACTCACCTTTGACTGCAGTCATATAAAGTTACCTGTTGGGTTGCATCCAGCTAACACTTAGTTGCTAAATCAGAGTAGGACCACTGAATTCAATGGACTTCAGGATCTGAAGTATATTGATTTTAGTGGGACTTAGTATGACTTAGCTGGATGCAGATCACAGGACGCAAGAGCCATTGATCTCTCTGTGCTGACAGTCAGGGAGCAGTTCACAGATGGGGAGTTTCTGTATTAGGGGAGAGGTATACAAACTTTTGTGTACAAGATCAAGAATCAAGGAGGCAGAACCCGCTGCCTGTTTCTTTATTTAGAATTATAAAAGTACACTTAAGGAGAAAGTTAATAATAGTTTCATACGAATGTGGTAATCTGCCATCCCATTTAAAGCCTCTCTTAAATCTCAGCAACTTTGAATAGTTTTTTTTTATTGTTTCTCTCTTTTTTGATCACTGTTATTAATGTTCCAAATATAAAACACTTCTTCCCCCCCACCCCGCCATCTGCCATTAGTTTGTGCTTGTTTGCTCTTTGCAGATTCACAGTTTTTGTAATATTTGCTTCTTTAACCATGAAATATGCAGAATTTTATATAATTATGAAGTCCTGAGGAAACTAGGACAAAGATTTCCCAGGAGGAATTAGCAAACAATTAGAATGTTAAGGAAAAAAATTACAAAGTAACATCCTCCAGTAAGAACTCTGTGATGTTGGAGTAAATTTAGATTTTGTTCACTTTTCCTTTCTGGCTATATGGCCCAGTGTGATAAGTTTAATTGCATTTACACGAACCACTTTACAGTTATCAGTCACGGTTAGGGCAGAACTAGATTTCTACAAGAGACAGAGCTCCCAGCAACCCACGACTTTTTGTCTTCCCTTCCCTGTAAAGTCCGTTACGACAATACAACTTGAGACATGATGTCATTATATTGTGCCTCCACGCCCAATATCACTGGTGCTTCAGAGATGAAAGGGCAGCATGACAATGTGCCACACATTGTGCTGTAGCACACATTATGAGGATAGGAGGGTGCGAGACATCAGATGGCAGAAACTTCATGTCTCCTGTAATATCCAGTTTAGGCTTAAGAGAATGTTGCTGTGTATACAATTTCCTATTAAAGCAATTTTGCAGAACAGGAGATACAAGTGAATTTGCATGGCCTCTTTCTGTGCTTCTAGAGCAATGTTAATAATAATAATAATAATAATAATAATAATAATAATAATAATAATAATAATAATTTATTATTTATACCTCATCCATCTGGCTGGGTTTCCCCAGCCACTCTGGGCAGATTCCAACACAATATTAAAATACATTTATGCATCAAACATTAAAAGCTTCCCTAAACAGGGCTGCCTTCAGATGTCTTCTAAAAATCTGGTAGTTGTTTTTCTATTTGACATCTGGTGGGAGGGCGTTCCACAGGGCGGGTGCCACTACCAAGAAGGCCCTCTGCCTGGTTGCCTGTAACTTGGCTTCTCGCAGTGAGGGAACCACCAGAAGGCATCTGTTATGCCAGAGATTATCACCAAGGGGGCGTTCTGTGCCATTTTGCATCTTTTAGTAGTGCTTCCATTCCCATACTTTCTCTATCATCCAAAATGCAGCCTTTAATCATTGATTCCATCAGGATCTGGCATGGTTTGGTTGGGAATCCCTGATGGAAGAGGCAGAAGGAGGAGAAGAAGTGGGGGGGGGGAGGTATTGAAAGCTGGCACCCATGGGTTGAGGTCATCTCCTTGTGACTCCAGATGTAGGAGAGGAGGAAGCAGATCTGCTGGCTTCATCCATCGGGTCCCCTGCAGAGTGAAAAGTTTCAGTGGGAGTGGGGATGTGCTGGTCCCAGGGGGTGTTACTGTGCGGTGTGGTCTGTGTCTGGTCCAAGGCTGAAGCGGGGTCCAAGGCAGGGAGTCAGGCGTGGTCAGGAACTCTGGCAGAAAGCAGGACAGGGTGCAGGCAGGAACAGGTAACCAACGATGTTGCTCCCGCAACCTGGGACTGGGCTGGTTGGCCTTTATCTCCTCTGAGGCATAGGGCGGCCCCGGTCCACAGGTGACTCGCCTCTCCTGGCCTGGAGGCGAGCACTCCTCCTGCAAGAACCTAGTACCCTCCACCTCTCTGCCCTGAGCCTCTGCAGCTCAGGAGAGGCTGGAGGGTTACTGGACCCAGTGGCAACCTCTGCTTCCTCTGACAGGGCTGGGAGAGGAGCACCTGCAGGCAATGGGTTCTCAATCACCTCCGGAGCCAGAGTGGATTCATCTGGTGTCTGCTCCTGAGGATCCGGCAGAGGTGAGGACCCTTCAGGTTCAAGCCCCAGCCCCGGCTCAGCTGGCCCTGGAGGCGGGGACTCCTGTGCAGGCTGGGATTCCTCAGGTTTAGCCTCTGAATCAGATTCCTAGGCCATCACAGTGGAGGACTGCGATCAGCCAGTGAGAAGGGTTGAACAGCAGCAGGAGGTGCTGGAGCCAGAGGGGCAGTACACAGTTATGCCAAAGAGAACCGGTTTACTGCTTCCATAGGTGGAAAAAGACGCACCCACAAAGGCAGAGAGCGTGTTTCAACATACAACCATCACTCACACAACAGGGTGAGTGAGCTCACCCCACCTTGTTTTTAAAAGCTTGGCCGGAGGGGGTCTGGCAACTGTTGGGACATCTTCATTGCATCCATTCAGTTCTGTATCTCTCACCTTGTTTGTTTACCCTGGAATCCTGGCTTTCGGACGCATGCTTGCTGCTAAGCCTATATCTTTATTAGTCTGAATAATGATCTCTTCCATACTCTCAAGTAAGAACCGCTGTCAACGTTTTCGGGAAGGATGCATGACACACATTAAATAGATCTTGGCTGGATTGGCATGGACTTCCAATTAACTACCAAGCGACACACAGTGTATATACTATGAAGATATTTGCCCTTTAAACAGCTATGCTTCTTTTGCTTCTGTAGTTTCCTTTGGTATCATTAGCTAATAATAAAGCAGTAATTAGAAACATTACATAAGGATACCTAAAATATCGTCTCAACCTTTATATGCCCAATGAATCACCATACGCTTCAGGAGACAGCCTCCCACAGATACCATCTTTACAAGAGGTCCCTTCCATATGATATAGGAATTGGGCCTTTCCTGTAGTTGTAATAATAATAATAATAATAATAATAATAATAATAATAATAATAATTTATTTATACCCCACCCATCTGGCTGGGTTTCCCCAGTCACTCTGGGCGGCTTCCAACAGAATACTAAAAACATGATAAAAGATCAAACATTAAAAACTTCTTAAACAGGGCTGCTTTCAGATGCCTTCTAAAAGTCAAATAGTTGTTTATCTCCTTGACAGCTGATGGGAGGGCATTCCACAGGGTGGGAACCACTACCAAGAAGGCCCTCTGCCTGGTTCCCTGTAACCGTACTTTTTGCAGGGACTGAACTGCTAGAAGGCCTTAGAGCTGGACCTCAGTGTCCGGGCTGAATGGTGGGGATGGAGATGCTCTTTCAGGTATACTTTAGGGCTTCAAAGGTCAGCACCAACACTTTGAATTGAGCTCGGAAACATACTAGGAGCCGATGTAGGTCTTTCAAGAACGATGTTAGGTGGTCTTGGCAGCCGCTCCCAGTCACTAGTCTAGCTGCTGCATTCTGGATTAGTTGTAGTTTCCGGGTCACCTTCAAAGGTAGCCCCACATAGAGCGCATTGCAGTAGTCCAAGTGGGAGACAACCAGAGCATGCACCACTCTGGCGAGACAGTCCGCAGGCAGGTAGGGTCTCATCCTGCATACCAGATGGAGCTGGTAGACAGCTGCCTACCCTCTGGAGTAATCTCCTCCCATTACATACAAGAATCATAGAACTGTAGAGTTGGAAGAGGTCCCTGAGGGTGGTTGTCTAGTACGGGCATAGGCAAACTCAGCCCTCCAGATGTTTTGGGACTACAACTCCCATCATTCCTAGCTAACAAGACCAGTGGTTGGGATGATGGGAGTTGTAGTCCCAAAACATCTGGAGGGCCGAGTTTGCCTATGCCTGGTCTAGTACATGACAGATGGGCATCTAATCTCTGCTTAGAAACCTCCAAGGCAGGCAGAAACCATTTCTGTTGTCTTTTGGGCACCTCTTAGAAGTTCTTCTCCGAACAATCGGAACAGTGCATCTGTATTGGGGCTATTTTAAACTGTTTTCATAGGTGGAATTATTTTTAAATGTATGTATTGCTTTTATATATAGAATTGGTGATTTGTTTTGTTTTTTTAAACATTTTTTTATGGTTGTAGCTGTCTGTTTTATAATGGTATAGTTTATCCCTGCATATATTTTATTCCTGCCCAGGGACCGTGTAGTAAAGGGCAGGTAAGAAATAAAATAAAATAAATATTGCTACAATTTAAACCTTTTTTCTGCCAGTAGATTATAATTCATTTTGCGGCCCAGAGAGAGAAATCTCTAAGGAGCAGAACTAGGCTTTTAATATAATTAAGTACTTCTACCCAGGTCCTCAAAGGAGTGATAGGAGACGATACAATAGATATTTGAGGTACCATAGGGGGTTTTTTAAGCAATGGTGTGGTGGATAGGAAAACCATTGTTGCTGGTCATCTGCCCATTCGCAGCTTGTTTTTCGTCTTTAAAGGTTATTTCTTCTTAATAGTTGGCTGATCAGGAAAGCAATACAAATAAATCACGGGGAGTAATGAGAGCAAACGTAATTAACAATGCAATTCTATGCATGTGTACACAGAAGGACAACTGGTTTCAGTAAGGCTTGTTGCTGTTTAGTCGTTTAGTTGTGTCCAACTCTTCATGCCCCATGGACCAGAGCATGCCAGGCACTCCTGTCTTCCACTGCCTCCAGCAGTTTGGTCAAACTCATGCTGGTAGCTTCGAGAACAAAATCCAACCATCTCATCCTCTGTCGTCCCCTTCTCCTTGTGCCCTCCATCTTTCCCAACATCAGGGTCTTTTCCAAGGAGTCTTCTCTTCTCATGAGGTGGCCAAAGTATTGGAGCCTCAGCTTCACGATCTGTCCTTCCAGTGAGCACTCAGGGCTGATTTCCTTCAGAATGGAGAGGTTTGATTTTCTTGCAGTCCATGGGACTCTCAAGAGTCTCCTCCAGCACCAGAATTCAAAAGCATCCATTCTTTGGTGATCAGCCTTCTTGATGGTCCAGCTCTCACTTCCATACATCACTACGGAGTAGTGGATTACTCCTAGGTAAATGAAGGTAAATGAAGTAAGTAAGGCTTACTCCCAGGTAAATGAGTCTAGGACTGCCAGGGCAGCAGCGGGTAGAAAGAGAAGGAAGGAAGGAAGGAAGGAAGGAAGGAAGGAAGGAAGGAAGGAAGGAAGGAAGGAAGGGATACTGTCCACAATGTTTCAGTCCCCTGGGCCCTTTCTGACAAGAAAAAGGAAAATCTCACTGCTTGAATCTCCTCTGTCTACATTTTCATTGTCCTCAAGAACAAAAATTGATATGGCTGAGGTTTCCCCCTATGTGACTGAGGATCATGGATGTAGGTTTCACTAGACCCACTCAATCAGATCTCATTATATTCTGCTATATAGTGGTCCCTTTATCATGTAATAATATATATATGTAATAATCCCTTTATCATGCTGAAAGGGAAGGTGGGATACCTGTGAGCAAAACTTGCAGCAAGGCAGCCGCAAAACTATTTATTCATTTCATCCCCTCCTTTCTCTCGAAAAAGCCCAGGGCAGCAAACACATCAATGATATAGATATAGATATAGATATAGATATAGATATAGATATAGATATAGATATAGATATAGATATAGATATAGATATAGATATAGATATAGATATAGATATAGATAGATATAGATATAGATATAGATATAGATAGATAGATAGATAGATATAAATGTATCTAAAAACAATTATCTCAGGGTTGCGAGGAAGGGTGTCCTTAAACCATCAAATGCCTGGGTAAACAGGAATGTTATTACATTTTTCCTGGAAGCTGATAAAGATGGAGACAGGCGCACCGCACCTGGGAGGGCATCTCACAAATGTTGAATTGCCCCCCAAAAGGCTCTGTCATGGGTCAGTACCAAGTGGGGAGCCCCTGGTGGTGGTGGTGGTAGCACCAACAAGGCCTCGCCTGACTATCGTAGGGTCAGAGATGGTTGATATTTCAGAACGTGCTCTTTTAGCTTCTCGGGCCACCCGGCTCTTCAAAGTACACAGTCACCATATCCAGTGTGGCAAAATATTGCACTTGCTTGCTTCTAAATAAAATTGTGTCGTACCCTCCACTGTAATCTAAGCAGAGTCTATCCACTTCACTATCTGACTCAACCCTTTTTGGTCACTCAGTGTCACGGACTGACTGGATGCCAAGAAGTGGTGGGGGGCACCAGCTGGGGAACCCCCATGGGAAGAATCCTCAGAGCCAGGGGATTTGTGGTGGGATGAAGATGCATAGTCCGAGGGAGAAGACTGGGAGGAGGAGGAGGTGTCAGAAGCTGAAGAGACAACAGGGTTTAGTGAGCAGGAAGAGTCTGTGGCAGAGAGCAGCCCAGACTCGGGTGAAGGGGAGGAGGGGAGCCAGGAGACAGTGATGAGGCAAGCGGCAGAAGAATCCAGGGAGTCTCCCCCTCCTGCTGCAAGTATTCCCCCTCCCCGCTGGTATCCCAGGAAACACAGTGAAATGAAGAGGGCAGAGCAATGAGAGACAAGACGACAGAGCCTTAGACTGCTGGGGAAGGAGCCTTAGAGAGCGGTGGGAAAGCGAGGACCTTCAGGCATTGAAACTGCTTCATTGGGGCAAGACCTACTGGGAAGAGTTGCTGCGATCGCTAGGCCTGCACTGTTTTGGTTTCCTTGAATAAAGAGTTAACTTCACAGACACCGGTGTTTTTTTTATTGCTGACCTACTCCTGACTCCGGCTCCTGACACCCGGTTGGCCTATGATGCAGGCTCCTTGAAGGGAGCTCTCGTCATTATAGTATTCATTCTTCTTTAAAAGGAGACTAATTACACAGTTATTTTTTTGGTACATAACCTCGGCTTCCACATCGCTTATGCATTCGTTGCTCGCCTCTCCACTCCCATCTCGTCTGTCCTCATGCCTCCTTTTCCAGAGATTTAATTGGGAGTCAAAACCCAAAACATTTAGGGGGATGTTGAGGTTATTAGCAAGGCATACAAAATTATTTGGGCCGTACCCTCTGTGCTGGCATTTCACGCCTCCAGACCTCCTTTTCCATATGAGAAACATGGCAAAAGAAGATGAGGTGACCCTGCGCTCTTCCCTTAGGTATTGTGACGGAGGCGTCTTCGCACCTGGTGAATAAGGCCTGCCACTATCCAGGTCACGGTCAGGCCTTACAGCGTTCTATGAAGAGCTAATTATTATTCAAGTTATATTGCCGCTGTCACTCATGAGGAGAGCTATTATGTGTTGGGAATTATTAAAACGATCTTAGGGATGTTGACTTTCATTCTGTTTGTTCAGCCTACTAGATTCAACATGCAGAACAATGAGGAATGTATGGCATTCTCGCAGCTTATGCGTTTCCACCACCCCCTGCTCCACAGATTCTGTTTAAAAGTCATTTTTGTAATCTGTGAGAGATGCATGCTTTCCAGAATAAGGTGGATGAGATTTATAAATCACACACATTCATTGATTGTCTTTTGTATCAAACTAAATCTGGCCACATATAAAATAAATATTTATGAAGACGAAAATCCTTTGCCTGAATCTTAAACCACCGTAGAAATATTCTGCACACACTTTCCTCTCTCCTCTTTGATTGCCTTCAGCTTAAGACATTCTCCACACTGCCTGACTAGCTGCACCTGACCTCCTCTCTTTTCCAGCAGCTCCGGCTATGAAATATGCACATGGCTTTGCCACTGGATGCAGCTCTGCTAATCGGTTACCGAGATCCCCTGTCCATCCGCTCCGCTGTGGCCTCCTTTCAGCATTAACCACCCTCAGTCACAGGAGAGGTGCTATTTTTATCTGTCATATGTGTGGTTATGCAATGGTGTGCCTCTTGGATCGTTGCACGCATTTCACCTCCTTATGGCTGGATGTGCGTGATCTCTAATGCTTAGAATGAATGCCTCCATGGAAAAGGAAAAACAAATGGAAGTCTCTAACGAGTGTCTCTCGAGGCCAGTTGGAAACAGCCAAATTCATTTGGAGACAGCCAAATGCAAATTCGGAGACAGCTTGGACACTCCAAATTATTACAGGATAGGGTGGTCAAGTGTCATACTTCAGAGGACAGTCCTCAGTTTGAAAGGCTATCTGGTCCAAGCCTCATTTGAAAAGAAAACCCTGTGAAGAATGGAGACCTTGAAGCTGTTCATCAACAGCAACTGGACAGCAGACTGAGCAAGCACACACACCATCTAGGTCATGGGTAGGCAAACTAAGGCCTGGGGGCCAGATCCAGGAATCAGCATGTTTTTACATGAGTGAAATGTGTCCTTTTATTTAAAATGCATCTCTGGGTTATTTGTGGGGCATAGGTATTCGTTCATTTCCCTCAAAAAATATAGTCTGGCCCCCCACAAGGTCTGAGGGACAGTGGACCGGCCCCCTGCTGAAAAAGTTTGCTGACCCCTGAGTTGCAATCTTCCCTGCTATGTCGCATTGTGTTGTATTGCACCGTTGCATGTTACACTGTTACGGTATATTGTATTGTACATTGTACATGAGAATCCCTATGTACATATGATTCCTAGAACAAACCTCTCCATTCTGAAGGAAATCAGCCCTGAGTGCTCACTGGAAGGACAGATCGTGAAGCTGAGGCTCCAGTACTTTGGCCACCTCATGAGAAGAGAAGACTCCCTGGAAAAGACCCTGATGTTGGGAAAGATGGAGGGCACAAGGAGAAGGGGACCACAGAGGATGAGATGGTGGGACAGTGTTCTCGAAGCTACCAGCATGAGTTTGACCAAACTGCGGGAGGCAGTGGAAGACAGAAGTGCCTGGCGTGCTCTGGTCCATGGGGCATGAAGAGGCGGACACAACTAAACGACTAAACAACAACAAAATAATTTTATGATGCATGTTGTTGTTGTGTTATATTGTGTTCTGTTTAACCGCCCTAGGATCTACTTCCGATGAAAGGCAGTTTCAAGGCAGAATGAATGAATAACAAAAATACCTATATATATATATACACACACACACACACACACACACACACACACACACACACACCAACAACCCCCAAATTGACAGCAGACAAAACTGCACGTTTATCGCTCAGATAAAAGATCAAAAAAACAATTTCAACCGCAGCATTAAAAAAGAAAAAAAAAACCATCAAAAAAAGAAAAAAGACTGGAATGGATCGGTTTTTAAAGCCCATTTGAAAACCTGAAGACCTATTACCATTTTCATCATCTGATGAGACTTCCTGACAGATAAGTTCCTTTAAAGTTGAAATTTATGAAACATTTTTTCCTCATGATGCACACAGTTCTCTGTTTGTTCACCAGTTCATTCACATTCAGGGCCTCCTTCTCTCATAGTCTCCTGTTGGCTCCTGACCTGATTTTTTATTTTATTTTATTTTTTGCTTCAATAATTGCCTTATTTTCTGTCTTTCCAACTAGTCTCCTCCATTCAGCGATGTTCTGACCTTCAGTGTTTCTCTGCAAAATATATAGCCGTGCCATCCTGGCTCCCCTCCCCTCCACCACCCAGATTTCTACCTTACCTTGAGGCAGAGGTAACTATGCATATCTAATGCATTCTAGAGCTGAGCTTTCTGCATAGTTTATACCTGCAGCTCAAGAGCACAGTAGCCCTGTATCTTACAGAAAGGGAACAGACAAATTTATGAGTCCAATTTAGTTGGCATTCCAGGAAAGGCTACTTAAACTATGAATTTACCTTGTTTGCTTAAATCACAAGGAATGCATTGTATAAACTGAGGCCTTCGTGAGACGGCTACGTAAACCTTGAGATTTGCTGCTGAATACCTGTTAGGATAACCAGTTTTGCACTGCCAAAAAAAGAGAGGATTTGCATGACTAAAATTCAGCCCTTTGCTCCTTTAAGAGGAAGGTTGGGGTATAAATTTAATGAATAAATACAGTAAAAGGAAAGGAGAACCGAAGGAGAACCACTACTCATTAGGGAGTATTGCTTTAGAGAGTAAAAATTAATTTTTGCAAATTTATTCAAAGAGGAGGCCTTAAAAATGTGCTTTGCGGTGTGAAGAATTCAAACCTATTGTTATTTTTGTAACTGAACAACATTTAGTTTGGTAAGTCTACATTTGATGAAGAAACACGTAAACTGCTTTCGGAAAAACAAATAATTTTAATTTTACCTTCTGGAAATATCAGCTAATGCTTAATAACAATAATAATAGCAGCCGCAGCAAGTGTTTGGCAATCATTTTTAATGAGTTCTATGCAATTTCACACACATTTTACTTACTTACTGGGCAAGTCTATATTATATTAATTTAACCAAAATATCTGTTGACTTCCCAAGTCACACTACAACTTTTAGCACCCCTCATTTTTGAAAGTTGAAAGTTGAAATATTCAACACACCCGCTGACTCATATTCCCAAGGCACATAGTCAAACTGATTAAAAAACAGTTCACAAATATTTTATTTTGTGTGGTTTCAGCTGATATGCACATGTACCTTTGTACACAGGTACAATACCATGCAGAAAGAATCTTGATACAGCCATAGGTACTGTACTCTTGAATCAAATTGCTTATTTTGCCGAAGTCTATCAAATACACATATGCATCTGTAAACTGCAGCAAAAAAAGAAAAGAAAAATATTGAAGTAATCATGCATCTGATCACAAGAAGATTGCCTTTTGTTTTTGCAATATGCATGGGTAATATAGCACAGGGAAATATACAAATAAAAGAATGGAAGGAACAGAAAACTCTGGCTAATGGGGCTCTGTACAAAATCTGGAAATAAAAAAGGAGGGCATTGGAGGGTTCCTAATGCATTGGGTTCACGCCACAAGACCAAGTCATTCGCAATGAGGAGCATTTCAGAATAACTGCCATACAAAACACAATAAGGCAGCAACAAATTGTCCTTTTGAATCAATAATCCAACGCACTGGAAAGGAACCCAAGATATAAATAAAATCATGTTGTGAGGATAAAATGGACTGTCACATGTACGCCACGCTGAATTCCTTTGAGGGATGATGGGATGTAAATGTGCTAAATAATTTGAATACGCTTAGAATAATATTTATCTGAAGAGAACAAAACATCCGAGGACTTTGAACACAGCGCGGAGCAAAATGAGGTGGGCAGGTTTGTCAGAACCAGAAGCTTTGTTGGTGTAACCATGGGACTTGCGCTCGGCGATTTTCTGGGCATTGCTTGGAGTTTGGGGGGGTGGAGCTGTTCTGTTTTTAGAAGGATCCCTACATAGCCCTGTATATAACATATGGTATACAATATCTGATCAGCTGTGCTGTCTCAAATAGAAATGAAGAGAGGTGGGTGGCCAGCATTTGTGAACACTCCCCCCCCCACCTCCTGCTGTTACAGTGGCTTCCCGTCTCTCTGTTTAATTTTTCCTTGAGTGTCGGATCATAGTATATAAGGACATTGCAACAGTGGCTGTGTACCACATGAACCAGCATGATAAGGCAGAGTTAAATGCTTTCACAGTGTGGGTTTCAGTCTTAGAAATCACTGAGGCGACAACCAAATCTGGCGACTTTCAGTTCTGCACTACACAGTGTAGTGCTTCTGTAGAGAGGACAAGAATTTGCGTAGTCATTACAACTAGCAATTTAAAGTGTGCGCACATAGCATGGGTTCTGCAGGTCAGCTGACACTCAAAATCTTTGACTCCACCTCAACGGAGCCAACCTGTAAACTCTATCAGAGTATGACACATTTCAGGAGAGCCATTCCAGCATAATTTTGGCCTTCGCAGACACTCTTCAGAAACTTCTTCCATATTCATGGCCTTTAATGTGTTTTATTCATTAAGGAGATTTCTTATGGAGTTAATGGCAACAATAATCATTGATCAGTGGCTCCTTTCGCAATTTCCCTGCTTCTAGTAAATTATTTAAATTAAAGCACATTCATATATCCACATACACACATTATATATACTCATGAAGAGGTTTTAGGGGACTTCATTTTCCCAGTGATTTCATTGAGTGCCATTGTCATCCTACATTATTCATGGGGAACCTTGCAAATTGCTTCTCATTCCTACAGTACGGATAAATCATAGGGCCATTTTCCCGGGAAGATTTCAGCTGTAAACTCCACAGCTTGTTTTCAAATGAAAATTGTGTTCAGTTAAGGTGATTTGTTTGCTATTCAAAACTGTAAGTCTTTCATATATTGCCATTTATAGAGACAGAAGCTAAGGATAAATTTGCACAACATGAATATTATAATGCCTTTGCCACCCTCACTTTCACTTTCTACTTTTCCTTCTCTTTGTTTCCGTCTCTTTGGACAAACAACAGGGGAAGCCGTCACCATTCCTTGTCCTCGTTGTAAGCTTCCCAGAGGCATCTGGCTTGGCCACAGTTGTAAACAGAATGTTGGAATGATTCCACAAGGCTCCTTTTACGTTCTTAGGAGTGAGAGGACAAAGAAAGTACTTGCAAACTTGGAAATAACTCCCTTTCCATTGTACCATATGATCATCTCAGCTGTTTCCAGTTAGTCAGTTGTTGGCAAAAAAAATTCCTTCCAGTAGCACCTTAAAGACCAACTAAGTTAGTTCTTGGTATGAGCTTTCGTGTGCATGCACACTTCTTCAGATACACAGTTGTTGGCAGTCATTCTGCTAATCTTCTTTTGCTGGCCCTGAGAGGGGACAAGTATTGCTGGATCCTACTATGAGAGACGGGGACGCGGGTGGCACTGTGGGTTAAACCACAGAGCCTAGGACTTGCCGATCAGAAGGTCAGTGGTTCGAATCCCCGTGACGGGGTGAGCTCCCGTTGCTCGGTCCCTGCTCCTGTCAACCTAGCAGTTCGAAAGCATGTCAAAGTGCAAGTAGATAAATAGGCACCGCTCCGGTGGGAAGGTAAACGGTGTTTCCGTGCGCTGCTCTGGTTTCACCAGAAGCGGCTTAGTCATGCTGGCCACATGACCCGGAAGCTGTGCACTGGCTCCCTCGGCCAGTAAAGCGAAATGAGCGTCGCAACCCCAGAGTCGGTCACGACTGGACCTAATGGTCAGGGGTCCCTTTGCCTTTACTACAAGAGACATAGATGAACCTCCAGTTGATTGGGGACATTATGGAGGCTAGGTCCCATATTGGGCAACTTAACAGCACTACCATGCTTATTACCTTAATGCTCTAAGACAGGGGTGACCCACCCCTGCAGACCAACTTTGGTAGGTGAGCAGGACTGCCCATCTGCCAATCATCTGCCATTATTATGATGTCAGGTGACAACTTCAAGGGGTTTACTGTAACCACCACTCAGCCTGGCCTGGAGTATAGATCACCCATATTGTAGGACACACGACTGAGTCGTGTGGAGTATAGCATCTAGATCAAGGGAAGTAATAGTGCCACTGTATTCTGCTCTGGTCAGACCTCACCTGGAGTACTGTGTCCAGTTCTGGGCACCACAGTTCAAGAAGGACACTGACAAACTGGAACGTGTCCAGAGGAGGGCAAGCAAAATGGTCAAAGGCCTGGAAACGATGCCTTATGAGGAACGGCTAAGGGAGCTGGGCATGTTTAGCCTGGAGAAGAGGAGGTTAAGGGGTGATATGATAGCCATGTTCAAATATATAAAAGGATGTCACATAGAGGAGGGAGAAAGGTTGTTTTCTGCTGCTCCAGAGAAGCGGACACGGAGCAATGGATCCAAACTACAAGAAAAAAGATTCCACCTAAACATTAGGAAGAACTTCCTGACAGTAAGAGCTGTTCGACAGTGGAATTTGCTGCCAAGGAGTGTGGTGGAGTCTCCGTCTTTGGAGGTCTTTAAGTAGAGGCTTGACAACCATATGTCAGGAGTGCTCTGATGGTGTTTCCTGCTTGGCAGGGGGTTGGACTCGATGGCCCTTGTGGTCTCTTCCAACTCTATGATTCTATGATTCTATGAGTCTTCAGATCATTATTTCCTATCCACATCATTTGTTCGCTGTTGTGAGAACTGCTAAACAGGGCTGCTACACAGGCATGGGACTCATTACAAATTATTCCCACAGTGAGGGAAGGGAAGCTAATGAGGGGGGTGGGGAAGGGTTTTAAGGCAGAATGTCAAAGTTTGAGAAAACTTGTGCTGAAGTAAGACACCAGAGAACAATAGACTGATCGATTAATCAGCGGAGAAAACAGAATGTGAAAGTATTTGTCAGTAGTGAAAGGGCTCATTTAGGAGAGTAATGTTTAAAAAGATAATGCGGGATCATTTCAGTGACAGTTTTTTTGTTACAAATGGCTTACTTGGTGTAGCTTAGCACATCTTGTTCTTAACAATGTGCTTCGCTCTTCAGTGGTCTAAGAGAAGACAGAAGGAAGCATCAGATTAATATTATCAGCTATTCACTGTTTCCCATACCAAAAGAATGGCATGAAAACACCTATTCATTACTCCAAATGTTTAATGCCCCTTTTGACTTCCTCCTCTAGGGCTTTGATCTGACTATTCTCCTTGTATTACCTTACAATGTTTATTAAATATGCTTTAAAAAGAGGGAGAGAGGGATGGCAAATCTAAGAAAGAGGGAGACCATAGTCTGGTATCAAGGTTCTGACATCAGAATCTGGCCAAGAAGAAACAATGATATTGCTAGAAATGAAGTATGAGGGTGAGATCCTGGGCTTGTTTTTACTCAAGAGTAACTTTCACTGAATGCAGTGAGACTCGTATGCTGGAAAACGCATAGACGATTTTGTACTGAATCACTTACTTCCTCTATATCTTGAAAAGCAATTATAATAAAATATAAAAAGCACTCACTTCAACCACTGACCATATTAATTCTGGGAAACCAGAAGACCCTTATGTTCTCAAACTCCAGTTAATTACAATACCCATCCACGTTCTCCGTGAATCCAATTACATGTTTCTTATATTGCTACAAATAGGAATTTCCCCGCGTGAGATCATTACGAGTTTTTATGGGATGTTAAAAGAGTGTCTGGTTTGCAGTAGCCTAAAACAGCAAATGACATCCTAACAGAATTCTGCATTCAGCATGTTAGTCAACAAAGGAAACCAGAGGAAAGTCTTACAAATTGACACATCCCATGTGGCAGTATAAATTGTGCCCAAAGAAACAGTGACATTTCAGATGGAATTATTGTGTGAGCCCAAACGCACTTGTGGTTGCAGAGGGTGGTCCCATTTTAAGGTGTATGTGCTACTCTCACAGGAGCAGCTCATCTCATTTTGCCACCTGAGGAAAACTGGAAAGGTGTCATCCTGTGTGTGTGCACCACCTGCCGTCTCAGTGACTGGGGTCATGAAGCAGCGGCTTCCAAGTTCTGGCCAGATGTCACGAGAGTCCCATCACTGAAAGCCTGAAGCCACCATAGCCACTTCTCTGGTGGGTACGTCTTGGATTCTGCCACCTGAGGCAGCTGCCTCAGTCTGCCTCATGGACAGACCATGGTACAACAATGAGTAAACTAACCAACCCCTGTGTTGCAAAATATGAGTCAGCAATATCAAAAGCAACACGATGGCCAGAAACAATTACAATGTGGAAAACTTTATGGAATAATTCAACACACCAAAACTAACAAACTGAAGCCTCTGAAAGTCTCTGAAAGTCCTTAAATGAATCACGGTGCCAGACTTTACCCGGTGGAGAGCAAGCTGTGAAGCTTTGTATAATCAGCAAATGTCCAGTTCTGATGTCCAACTCTGAACTCTGCTGAACAGTGTTTCTGGATAACAACTACTGCTTCGTTGAATTCTTCAACAGCCAATTAGTTCAACACTTGTAAGTAGAAAGATGGGTGGAAGTGAGAGCTGGACCATAAAGAAGGCTGATCGCCAAAGAATTGATGCTTTTGAATTATGGTGCTGGAGGAGACTCTTGGGAGTCCCATGGACTGCAAGAAGATCAAACCGATCCATTCTGAAGGAAATCAGCCCTGAGCGCTCACTGGAAGGACAGATCCTGAAACTGAGGCTCCAAGACTTTGGCCACCTCATGAGAAGAGAAGACTCCCTGGAAAAGACCCTGATGTTGGGAAAGAGGGAGGGCACAAGGAAAAGGGGACGACAGAGGACGAGATGGTTGGATAGTGTCTTTGAAGCTACCAGCATGAGTTTGACCAAACTGCTGGAGGCAGTGGAAGACAGAAGTGCCTGGCGTGCTCTGGTCCAGGGGGTCATGAAGAGGTGGACACGACTAAATGACTAAACAACAACAAAAAGGAGAAAGATATGTAATTTTTTCATTAACCAATCTTTTTTCGAATAGATATAATGAAAAATACTCTGGAACAGTGCTTATGTGATTATGCAGTCACATATGCAGCTTTTGATATTGCTGACTCATGGACAGACCAGCCTTGTCGCTCTGTTCTTCACCAGCCACGCACCTGGAATATTCTCTTCCTGTGTTCTCTGCGGTGCCACACTAAGCCAAATCGGGGGGGAGGTTTGTTGCAAGGTGTGCGTATGTGTGCATTGGGATGTGCGTCCAAACGGGCAGCTCAGCGACGATGCAGCCAAACAGCTTCTGCCTTCAGCTTCTGCTCATGTGAGTGACCATTGGCCCAGCTGCCTTAGTAACAGGGAGAGATCCAGTATACCAGGGAAACGAGAACTGGGGCCAGACATGAAAAGCTAAACAAAAAGTGGGAAAAGGTAGCCACTTTTATGAGGGGGTCATAAACATTTTCACACACCTCAAACTTTGCAACATCGCTACTGCATAGCTGTCAACTTACAGATTTGAAAATAAGGGACCAGCAGCCTCGAAAATAAGGGATCAGCAGCCAAAATAAGGGATCAACAATTACTTTGATAAAATACATATTTTGTTGCATGCAAATGGCTTTAGATACCTATTAGGTCCATAAATTACCATATAGCATATATTCAACACAAAAAAGCAACAATTTGTTGTTGACAAAGGACAGCTGGACATAGAAAGGGCCCCATTACCTTCAGTAGCTTACTTAAGGGACATCATCAATAAGGGACAGCAGCGGGATATGGCGCTGGGATAAGGGACTGTCCCGCCAAATAAAGGACGCTTGACAGCTATGCACTACTGCGATGTAGGAGGTAAAATCAGCTTCCCACATGGGTTGTGTTGAGCCATGTTCAGTACCTAGGGGAAAATACAGTGCTGGAGTCATTACTTATCACAAGATCTGCCTAGCCCATGCTGGGATCTGATTATCATCACTGTATTTGAATCCAGCAACATATGGAGAAGTGTACTGTAGCTGCACTTCAGTAAACAAGCATTGGGAGTTTTCAGCCATTGGAAGAAGACGCAGGAATGTTAAGCAGTCAGCATAGAAGGTCCCCAATACCTGAAATATACCTTCCCTACAGACCCACCTGGGTGTTAAGATTAGAAGAGGGGGCAATCTTGGTTGTTCCACCACCTTCAGAAGTTTGGGCATGGTGGTGGCCTGGAACAGGGCATTCTTAGAGGTGGACCCTAGAGGTGCGTCCAGCACCTTCACTACACAGCTTTCAGCAAATGCTGAAGACATGACACCTGAAGTGTACATTTTTAGGACCCACCTTATCTTTCCAATTTAAGTATTATTTATTATTATTATTGATTACATTTGTATAGCACCCTATACTCGTAGATCGCAGGGAGCTTCACAAATAGTTTTAAACTGTATTTAATGTTGTGTTTTAATCATGGTAACCTGCCCTGGGACCTTAGATTGACCGGTGGATAATAAATGATACCCTTCAACCTCACAATCGGATCTGAGAAATCAGGGAACTGACCTCTCTAAGCTGTAGCTTCTGAAGCCACTGCCTTGACAGTCCATCCAGGAAGCTTCTGTATGTGGTAATAGCACATAGGGGAGTGGGTGGGGAAGTTTATGGGAAGTGGCACGAATTCAGCCTAAAATGACTGTTGTACGCACATGTGGGGAGAATTTCAGCCATTTCCTCACTGTGAGCCTCCCCCTCCCCCTTCCCTTAACAGTCTAATAATCAGTTTACAGCAGGGCTGTCAAGCTTCAGCTAAAGGCTGGTGGAAGATTTGTATGGTGCCACAGGGAGATTGTGCAGAGCTGGAGGGGGATTTCAAGTAACTAATTGATGCAATCAATTTTTAGTGAGGAATAACAAGGCATACACCATTAATATTTAATGCGGAGGAAAATGTATTTTGAGAGTTTTTAAAAGGAAATATATGAATCTACTATTAAAATGGTCCCCATACAGGATCAACATGAAACAAAACCTCTTTTAATTCAGAAGAATGTGAATTCTGTAAGAATTTGAAAAACCCCACCACCTGCCCCCCTCTCCTACTTTCAACCCTTCTGCTCTTCATTAACTGCAAAAGCTGGGAACTGGGAGTCAGGGGGGCGGAAAGGCAGCACAAACAAACATCTGTATTTCATAGGACCTTTTTGCATTAATGCCCAGCTATAAAGGTAAAGGGACCCCTGACCATTAGGTCCAGTCGTGGCCGACTCTGGGGTTGCGGCGCTCATCTCGCTTTACTGGCCAAGGGAGCCGGCATACAGCTTCCGAGTCATGTGGCCAGCATGACTCAGCCGCTTCTGGCGAACCAGAGCAGCGCACGGAAACGCCGTTTACCTTCCCGCCTCAGTGGTACCTATTTATCTACTTGCACTTTGACGTGCTTTCGAACTGCTAGGTTGGTAGGAGCAGGGAGTGAGCAACGGGAGCTCACCCCGTTGTGGGGATTCGAACCGCCGACCTTCTGATCGGCAAGCCCTAGGCTCTGTGGTTTAACCCACAGCGCCACCCACGTCCCTAATGCCCAGCTAAAAGGTAACTAATGCTGCACCATTTTTTCAGTAGATTTGATATCTTGTGCAAAATTTGTAATTTAATGGGTAAATGGAGAGTTTTGAAAGCATCCACAGAAACTCTTGTTTCTATGCACTGGTCATTCTTCCTGCCCACCAATGTTTCTGGTCCTTGTTTCCCCAGTGTGCTTCAGGAGCAAGCTGGTGTGCTGCCATCAGTTTTATAAACTTGAAAGGGCTTCTTCACTGCACGGTTCCCAGCTAATCAGACTCAACAAGATGGTTATCAAGCCAGCATCATTATTACTCTGACAAATTCCATGTCATGCTAAGCTTAGCTGGTGGTTTCATTGCTTCCCTGTAACAAAGACTTTTCCCCTGCTCCAAGTTTAGTTTGACTAGCTGGGGAAGAATTGCGATGGTGTTGTGCTCTCATATGCACACGTTGTTGTTGTTGTTTAGTCATTTAGTGGTGTCCGACTTTTGGTGACCCCCTGGACCAGAGCACGCCAGGCCCTCCTGTCTTCCACTGCCTCCCGCAGTTTGGTCAAACTCATGCTGGTAGCTTCGAGAACACTGTGCCACCATCTCGTCCTCTGTCGTCCCCTTCTCCTTGTGCCTCCATCTTTCCCAACATCAGGGTCTTTTCCAGGGAGTCTTCTCTTCTCATGAGGTGGCCTAAGTACTGGAGCCTCAGCTTCAGGATCTGTCCTTCCAGTGAGCACTCAGCACTGATTTCCTTCAGAATGGAGAGGTTTGATCTTCTTGCAGTCCATGGGACACACACCCCTATCCATATTTTGACCCAGCGGAAAACTATGCATGACTGAATCAAGAGGACAGAGGATCAGCTTGATTCCCTCAAGAATGAAATGCGTTCCCTCTTCGCCTGACATCTGCCCCTCTTTTATCCTTTGTTGTAAAGTGTTTTAAAGGATGCATCTACATATTTTTAAGACCAAGGGCAACATTACAAAGGAGACATCTTGCACTTCTCAGTATCAAGTACAACTGTGCCTCTCCCCCTTCCCCACAACACTGGTGTTATGTACTAAGCTAGAACAATACGATCCAGAATGCAGCAGTCTGATTGGTCCGCTGGAGCTACCCAATCCAGCTCCTGGATGAAGTGAATCAGCATCCTGATTGGCCTGCAGGAGCAGCCAATCAGGCTTCTGGAGGAAGTGAATCTGCAACCTGATTGGCCTGCAGGAGCATCCCGGAATTCGCCAATCACGCCGGGCCCATTGGGTAAATAATGTATATATAGCCTGCTCTCTTGGAGCGCTAGCCGCCATGGAGTAGGCTCAGGTTGGGCCTGGGCTCAGCCACGTGTCCTTGCCCTCCCGGTGCTCTCCTCCTCAACTGTGGCGGCGGCAGTGGCACGGCAAGGTTGGGGCTCCCCTCTTTTTTCTCCTTCCTCTTTCTCTCTCTTCCTTCTCTTTCTCCTCTCCTCCTTCTCCTGGCTCAGGAGCACCACTGTGCTGGGTGGCTGGGCACTCTCACTCCTGGCTCGATTTTGGTCACGGGGGGCGGGTGTCAGCAGTTCCCCCAGTTGACACGCCATACATCCCTGGTTCCCCCTTGGCACTGGTGATGGCAGCAGCAGTCTCAGTAGCCTGGAGCCAGCCTGGTAGTGCAGTTGGGTCTGGCTGGCTTCAGGAGCTGCTCACTGCCGTGGCGCCCACCATTTTGCCTCGCTGGAGTCAAGAGAGCAGGCTGGGGCCCAGAGGAAGGTTCCACGACAGAGGAGACCACAGAAGAGAAGATATTACTTCTTTAAAATAAAAAAACTTTTTTAAAAAAATAACTTTTCTCTCTTTTTTTAGAAAAAGTGTCTCCAGATTCTTTGAAAAAAATCTGGTAACCTTAGCACAAGCCCCGAGTGCTGATCTGCATTGCAGGATAATTGTATTTCTCATTCATTTTAAAAAATGTATTTATTGCACCTGTCGGTGCCTGCTCATCACCCCTAGGAACAGAGACAGAAAGGATGGAGAATACATTTGTTAAACTTCAGAACTTCAGGACTGGGGATTGGCCCTGCGCAAAAATATAAGCCTGTCCCATTGCGTCTGGCTGCTCATGCTGAGATCTAATGCATGTTCCTTGAAACCCTGAAAAGCCCTGGAAGTTTAGGCCAAATAGTGAGATCTGGCAACCTAGCAGGGAGGCATAAGTTTCTGCTGCTTCTTTTCCAATTATTAGACAAGTCCCCTGAAAGAGACAATTAAAAGCAAGTGCCTTTAGCTCAAATGCTACAGAACAGAGATTGAGGATGCTGCATGGTGGATTTCCAGGTCTAAGTTTGTAATCCTGCTTTAGGTGAACTTTTTTCATTTCCTCTTTCCAGCTCCAAACTTCTCCCAAATTAAATGGGTGTTGTGAATTTAAAACAAAAACACACCTTAACAAATACCTTTATAGTGGGTTTCAGTTTTGCATTTCAAAGAGGCTGCAGGGGAGAATTGAGAAAGCCCTTGCGCCTAGTTCAGGCATGTCCAAAGTCCGGCCCAGGGGCCACTTGCGGCCCCCAGGCTGGTTTCAAGCGGCCCCCCCCAGGCAATTCTGAAAAAGCAATCTCTTGCAGCCCCCGAGCGCCTGCCCACCAAAGCCATTTCCTTTTTGCAGGCTCGCCATGAGCTCTCCCCTCTGCACGGGGTGTGTGGCTAGCCCCCACGCCATTAGGGAGTCCCCAGCTGCATCACTCCTTGGGTCGACCAATCTGGTCAGCTGGGGGGGCGTGACTGAATAAATAAATACTACAGTACACGTTCGGGACATTGATGCTGCAGCGCTGGCAGTAGCAGAGGGGTGGCTGCCACCTTGACCCAGTGCTGGATTTATGTATAGGCTAAGTAGGGTAAGTAGGGACGCGGGTGGCGCTGTGGGTAAAAGCCTCAGCGCCTAGGGCTTGCCGATCGAAAGGTCGGCGGTTCAAATCCCCGCGGCGGGGTGCGCTCCCGCTGCTCGGTCCCAGCGCCTGCCAACCTAGCAGTTCGAAAGCACCCCCGGGTGCAAGTAGATAAATAGGGACCGCTTACTGGCGGGAAGGTAAACGGCGTTCCGTGTGTGGCTCTGGCTCGCCAGATGCAGCTTTGTCACGCTGGCCACGTGACCTGGAAGTGTCTCCGGACAGCGCTGGCCCTCGGCCTCTTGAGTGAGATGGGCGCACAACCCCAGAGTCTGTCAAGACTGGCCCGTACGGGCAGGGGTACCTTTACCTTTACCTTTAAGTAGGGTGAATCCTAGGGCCTCTAAATCTAGGGGGCCTCGCCACCCCGCCCACTCCCCAGTGGGCAGTGTCCCCGCTCCCAAAATTGCAAACCCAAGACTTCATGCAATGGCAGGGTAACGTGGGCCTCTGTCTAGCGGGCCTCACCAGTCTGCCTGCTCCCCAGTGCCGCAGTCTCCCGTCCCCCAAAATTGCAAACCCAAGACTTCATGCAAGGGCAGGCCCAGCAACTATGAGACTCAGGGCTAGCCAGTGGGGCCCAATTTGAAGCAGTGGGGCGCAACTTGAATTTTTTTTGTAGGGCCCCAGTTCACCGCCATGACAAGGCATCTGACCCTCTCCTGCGGCCTGCCCAATACAGAACATGCCAGTAAATTCAAACATAAAAAATACAGAGCATGTCAGTAAATTCAAATTTATTTGAAGATCAAACAGCAATGTTTCAAAATACAATGGGGAGGAAAGGATATTTGCCAGTTCCCATCAAAATGTGGCATATCCCTTGGTCAAAAGCAATCCGGTTCTGGGAGTGACAAACAACAAGGGGCTGTTGCCTTTATACTTAGGTTGTGCATTTTCCCAAAGACATCTGGTTGGCCACCATGGGGAGCTGGGCATGCTTTAGTAGATGGACCTTTGATGTGCTCCACCAAGATTCCCCCTAGGTCCTTACTTTCCTATGCCTGGTCTGTTCTGCTCAATGCAGCTGAGCAGTTTGTTTAAATTGTAACCCATGCATCTGTTTAAAGATTGCTGAGATCGAGCACATTCTTCATAGAAGTGAATATGTGCATCCCCATATCATATTTGATATCATGTTTATGGGATGGGAGTGGAGGGCACAACCCTCCTTTTCCACCATGCATACCACAGCATTGCTAGATTTCAAATGTGTGAATACTGGCAGCTACTTTACAGAGGAGAAGTCCTCATTTTGAAGGCATTTTCCATTTGAGGAGCTGCCCAGGCCAAATCCAGTTTAAAGGTAAACAGCCCTAAGAAAGGAGAGCTGGGACTTGGTAGTTGCCCATTAACAGCACCCATAATGTTTCTAAAATTGCACCTATATGTCTAAATTAGAACATGCAAATTTTATGTACATTTTTGCCCCTTTTTGTCCTATTTTGGGTGATGTGGGGGGGGGGGAGGCGGGAGTTCCATTGTGCAAGTGAAAGTTGTTCTGCTTAGTTGGATTCATCCCTAAATAAGCAAACATGCAAGTTAGGGGCTCATCAACACTTCCACTTGCCCTACTGCTTTCCCCCAAGGAAACCCACTCGTAAATTGGAGCAAATGTCAATCAGATCTTCCGTGGATTGACATTTGCTCCGATTCAGCGAAAAAGAGCAGATTTTCCCAGGGACAGCAGTGGAGCAAGCAGAAAACTTATTAGAACCATGCTTTCTAGGCACAGAACAAGTGAATTGTAGACCCTCTCAGCAACTCCAAAACTCTGCAATATCAGCCATTGCTAACATGCTGTCTGTTAAGGAGATATTCACAACTTGTTTTCTATTACGCTTGTGTTAATCGCTTTCATCTGTAAAGCTCTTGTTCCAGTTTAGCCCTGGTGCAAATTGCATTTACTTGAGAAGATTTTTGCCCACCTTAAAATGAACATCATTTTGTCATTTATATGTTGCTCAGAAGAAGAAACAAGGCTTTTCATTTAAGAGGCAAAGCCTGGGAAAATCAACACAGCATAACCAATTGCGATTGCTTGAATTATGTAACTAGTGCCATTGATTTCCTTCCAGTTATCCAAGAAAGAAAAACAAGTTAGGTTCACCTCAAGCACTGAAAATTTTTATATCCTATTGTTCACCAAAGGCCTTAAACAGTAGCCCATTTCTGAAATGCTCCATGTTCAAGTCAATATACTTTTTGGTATTGGATCAAAATCCTCTGATTTAGGACAGCTTCATAACATGAATGGGTGAGATGGCCAAAAAAATATATTCAGGTGGATGGAATGTAATGACGAGAAAGCTAAAGATTTCATTCTAGAACTGTAGCAACATTAGAGTGGCAGTTGTTGGCAGAAACGCATAGAATTGTAGTACAAATGTGAGTTAGACCTGGTCTACATATGCAGCACAATGAGGTGGAAGGTTTCTGAGGTGGTAGAATGGCCATTACCAATTTAGAATGAAAGTTGAGATTACTCTTTAAAAAAAAAAAAACCCTGCATAATAAATTCAAAAGTATTTTGTACAAAAGTATTTTGTACAAAAGTATTTTGTAGTAGCTCACAAGTGTGGAAATTTATAAACCAACCAGCTCCTACCCAAGTCCCCCTAAAGGGTTGTTGTTGTTGTTTAGTCGTTTAGTCGTGTCCGACTCTTCGTGACCCCCTGGACCAGAGCATGCCAGGCCCTCCTGTCTTCCACTGCCTCCCGCAGTTTGGTCAAACTCATGCTGGTAACCTTGAAAACACTATCCAACCATCTCGTCCTCTGTTGCCCCCTTCTCCTTGTGCCCTCCATCTTTCCCAGCATCAGTGTCTTCTCCAGGGAGTCTTCTCTTCTCATGAGGTGGCCAAAGTCTTGGAGCCTCAGCTTCAGGATCTGTCCTTCCAGTGAGCACTCAGGACTGGTTTCCCTCAGAATGGAGAGGTTTGATCTTCTTGCAGTCCGTGGGACTCTCAAGAGTCTCCTCCAGCACCAGAATTCAAAAGCATCAATTCTTCGGCGACCAGCCTTCTTTATGGTCCAGCTCTCACTTCCATACATCACTACTGGGAAAACCATGGCTTTAACTATACGGACCTTTGTTGGCAAGGTGACGTCTCTACTTCTCAAGATGCTATCTAGGCCTGTCCTTGCCCTTCTCCCAAGAAGCAGGCGTCTTTTAATTTTGTGCAGCTTGGCTGAGAGCACCAAAATAGTAATGTTGGGATGAGATAAAATGGATTATTCAGAATGTCCTTGGATCAAAGCACACCAGGTTAATAATTCAAAAACTGTGGTTTATTAATAAAACAAAAAGAACACAGAATTGCAGTCAATGAAACAGACAAATAAATGCTCCTGAGACTTTTACCAGGTGGCATAATAAGCGAGGGGGTTGTCTGTTGCATGCTGCAAAGGATCCATTGTAAGAGGCGACAGTTAAAGCTGGCAGAAGATGTAGCATGCACTTCAGGATATATAGCCAGCTAATTCCAGCTGAAGACCAGAGACAGAAGGTACTACACTTTGTATTTGGTCAAACATTTATAGGGCTGCCTGTGAAACTGGTGCAACTGCATGATTGAATGGTGAGGAAATAATGACCATCCAATTTGTATCAACACATATTTTTGTGAGACACTGGGCTTGTTCACATTTTTGCTTGCCTTGTGCCTAGAAAGCATGGGTCCGAGTGGTTTTCTGCTTTTCTCATGCTTTCAGTAACATTTCAGCTACTCTGTAAACAAATACCACCTGTAAGCAGGGTTTTTTTTTGTGACATTGGTGCAGATTATTGGTGCCCCCTTTTTTGTTTTTCCTGGCACACACAACACTTTTATCAATATATGAGTTTACTGGTACTTTAACCAATGAAAGCATTGCTTTCATTACAGTGGTGCCCCACAAGACGAATGCCTCGCAAGACGAAAAACTCGCTAGACGAAAGGGTTTTCCGTTTTTTGAGTCGTTCCGCAAGACGAATTTTCCTATGGGCTTGCTTCGCAAGACAAAACGTCTTGCGAGTACTTGCGAGTTTGTTTCCTTTTTCTTAAAGCTGCTAAGCCGCTAACAGCCGCTAAGCCGCTAATAGCCGCTAAGCTGCTAAGCCGTTAATAGCAGCTAAGCCGCTAAGCCGCTAATAGCCGTGCTTCGCAAGACGAAAAAACCGCAAGACGAAGAGACTCGCGGAACAGATTAATTTCGTCTTGCGAGGCACCACTGTATTTAAAAATACTGTGGCTGGGGACCTGAATGTTGGCCTTTATCATTTGCCTACCTCTGTCCTAGGTTAATGGCCACCAGACATGTGAGTGGGACTGATTGTGCGTGCTTTCCCCATGGAGCCAGGAGTGTGCCATGTCAAAGGAAGGACCCACATGACAAGTTCGCCCACATAATTGCAGGCCTTTTAAGACCATACTGTCTGCCACAGGCACCAGCTCCTATGTACAAGGCAGTTTCACCCCCCATGTATTTTTGAGGGGGTGGGGGCCCCCCAATGTTCAGAGGGCATTCAGCTCTGCCCCCTGGCTCCTTTCAACATTGTGCATGCGACTTCAGGACATCATGTGACATTGCACATGCGACATCATGACGTCACATTGGGCCCCCTGTATCAACTTGAGAAGATGGTGCCTCTGCGGGCTGCCATGGCATGAACGCACAGAAAATGCTATAATTCACCCTAGGACCTAGGGTGAAGGGTAGGTAATAAATGTATTATTATTATTATTATTATTATTATTATTATTATTATTACTATTATTGTTTCCCTTAGTGCTAGGGTGACATTTAAAGAAAACCTGCAATGCTACTGAAAGGACTCTCATGCTAGAAAACAATCGTGTGAGATTCAGTGGGCCTGCTAAAACGATATCCCCTGGATTTGCAAAGCACACAAGTTTAACTTGATTCTCATTCCTAGCCTCATTGAACTCAAAGTGACTGCACACCTGGGCAAATTCAAACACAGCCTTAAGAGCTCACATTAACAGTGATTAATTTTTAAATCATGATTATTTGTTGTCCTTGCTATAAATTTGCAGAAGTACTACCAGGAAAAGCGGTAAACCTGTTTTTATTGTGTGATAAAGCAAACCATACAAAATGCATATGTTTCCTTTTTCCAAGAAGAGAGAGAAACTGCTGCTCTTTATAACACTCTGGCAAAACAACTTTATTGGTTTTACTGCATCATTTTTACTTATTAAAATTTAATAATGTTTGTTGATGAAACAAATGAAACAATTTTACAATGATTTGTGCTTGCTTACTTGGGTTTTCAGGGTTGCGGCATTTCTTTCTAGAATCTGTGGGGCCTTCTGAAAGGCTGAAGTCCTGTGACGATGAGCTCTGTAGAGATGAATGTCCAGCGTGTGGGACAGGGAGCTCTAATAAGGTCAACTACTGACCCCATCTTTCCACTGCAAACCCCACACATTTGAGATGGTGGTGGGCATAGTGTCCAATGAGCATAGGGTTGTCTCTAACTAAGTCCTACTCATTGGAATTAACAGACCTAATTTAGTCCATGTCCATTCATTTCAGTGGGTCTGCTTTAAGTAGGACTAAAACTGGATAGAACTCCATGGACTCCAAACATCCAACCACTACGCCAGGGGAGAAAGAAATTAAACATCTTAAGGCAAAACCTTTCAGCTTCTGCCTTCTCCAGCTGCTCTGGTGTTAATCAAAGACTGTTTCATGGTCATGGTGAAGATTGAAAAAGAACTTTTTTGAGAGTTATGGTGCTCCTTTAAAGTAATATATAGGCTTCCATATATATATATGCTTTTGAATTATGGTGCTAGAGGAGACTCTTGAGAGTCCCATGGACTGCAAGAAGATCAAACCTCTCCATTCTGAAGGAAATCAGTCCTGAGTGCTCACTGGAAGGACAGATCCTGAAGCTGAGGCTCCAATACTTTGGCCACCTCATGAGAAGAGAAGACTCCCTGGAAAAGCCCCTGATCTTGGGAAAGATGGAGGGCACAAGGAGAAGGGGACGACAGAGGAGGAGATGGTGGGACAGTGTTCGTGAAGCTACCAGCATGAGTTTGACCAAACTGCGGGAGGCAGTGGAAGACAGAAGTGCCTGGCGTGCTCTGGTTCAGGGGGTCACGAAGAGTCAGACACGACTAAACAACAACAACATGCTTCCATAGTCTAATCTCATACTACCAGCAGTCAAACTGCTTGCATAAGAAATCTTAACCTGTGTTGTGTATTCATGGGCATGTTTAACTAAGAAAGAAAAACGGCAAAGAAAGTATTCAAGCATGATGAGAACATCAGATTTGCAGTCCCACAGTTTAACTAATTCATTTTAAAAAGAGTCAGTCTGTTGCAAAGGTCAGTCCTGTGCATATTTAATCATAAACGCAGGAGTCACCTCATTCTTCCTTTTCCCCACTTGTGTGGCAGTGCATGATGAAACGAGACACGTATCTCTCTCCTCCCCACACAGCATCTTTCGTCTGTCAACCTCTTCCATAGACAGCTTGTCACAATTAGCCCAAATGAAAGCATATCAAGGAATCAGGGTGCCAGGGTGCCATGAAGGAGACATTGCCGCATCGTGCCCTGAGGCGGCCCTTGAGCTATTGCAGTCTTGAGCCATTTCAGGCTTTATAGGTCAAAACCAGCCCTTTGAATTGCAACTGGAAACTAATTGGGAGCCAGTGCAGTCGGGCCAGGATCGGTGTAATATGCTCAAGCCATCTTGCCCCAGTGAGCGACCTGGCCGCCAAATTCTGCACCAGCTGAAGTTTCCAAACCATCTTCAGAAGCAGCCCCACGTGTAAAGCATTGCAGCAATCTAACCGAGAGGTTACCAGAGAATAGTGGTAGAATTCCTGCTCCGTGATTGCAGTCATGGGATTCTTGTCTTTCACATGACGGTGTATGTTTTGACTCCACAGAGTGGGAAGTGACGGAGACAGGATGTTTGTGCTACTGTGTTCCGTGAAGTGGGACTATTGTCCTTTTTTCTTTCTCTCTTTGCTGTCTGATGCTAGAGAGAGAGGGACCCATGTTGCAGTGCTCCGTGTGTTTTTATATGTAAATAAAGTAGATTAGCCAAAACGCTGAGTTGCTGAGGTCTGTTACACAAGCTGCAAAGACTCTGCGGATCCCTAAATGTGCCGGTGTCAGGTGGCATCGGTCGCTGTGATGTTCGGGCTGAAGAAAGCTTTTGAAGCTCCCCAACGATCGACCAGGAGGGAGGGAACATGCCAGTCGGGCATGTGTCTCTGCCAGGGTCTACTCGAGTGTAGGCTGAACTCCTGACAAGTAGCTGACAGAAGTTTTGCTATCTCTGTCCACATGGGGTGTAGCAGAATCGCCAGCAGAAGCTGATGGAAGACACTCCGTGCCACCGAGGCCACCGGAGCTCTACGGGATCTGCTTGAGGAAATGGGCCCTTTGAGGGTCAACTGACAGGCTGCTCAGGCAGGATGGTACTGCTGTCTAGATAGCATCCTGGCTCAGCTTCCCAGGCTTGCAGTAGAAACCAAACATTGTGACGCAGGAAGCCTTTCTATAAGGGAAAGGGATGCTGCTGTGAAAAGACAAGATACCTGCACCTAAGCTTGTGGTGACGGCTATACAGGTATGGCTTGAAGAAATTAGAGTATTTTTTGATGCTGGCTCTTCATTAGTGGATTTGATTTGCATGGAATTCCCAACGTGCAAGGTTGTCACACTGCCTGAATGAATGAATCCTTATTTGCGTCAACCTTCGGCCATAGCAATAAAACAACAATAAGATATATAAAGAATAGAAATAAAAAGTCAATTCTATAAAATACATTTTGGGGTTTCGAATCAATAGTCAAATAGTGGATCTTATTCTGATTGCCCCAGCTAAAAACCTTGCAACCTTTGCTGTCATCTGCTCCTTTTGATCTGCCAGGAGAAAGGACACTGTGGCAGTGGTTAGGCGACACGGAATGAACAATAAAAGAGGGGTGATAATCTCATTCCTCAAGTCTTTATAAAGAGTGCAAGCCAGAAGGGCATGTGCCACCGATTCGGTACTTCCATCTCCACAGCGACTTAAGTGTTTTTCGTGTGGAATCTGTTGGATTCAAGCACAGCTGAGGGCAATACATTCAATATTGCGAGAGTAAAAGCATGTCTGTATTTTAGAATTGCTAGGTTATGCAGATAGGGTGCCAGAGAGTCAAAATGGGAAGGTGGAAAATAGTCATACCATGGGCAAAATTTTCTTATTGTGGCCAAGTTGTTCTGGCACTCAATAACATTTAGGCACTGACAAATTAGACTGTTTGCTTTATTAAAACCCAAAGTGAGTAGCTGTTGTGGTGATAAACCACAAGAGTGAAGTTCTTACAACACTAGGGATATTAGACCAGGGGGATTTGAGTTTAGGCGAAGCCAATAGTTAAGTGTCCTACGCCAGATCTGTAGCCCTACCAATTGAAGATTAGCCTCTAGGTGCAATGATGCGTTTGGGACACAGGGTGGTACAGAGAAAATTAGCCTTAAGAACTTTGATTGGACAGCTTCCGTAGATCCAAGGTCATATCCTTTTATATATTAGCCATGTTCAAATATATAAAAGGATGTCACATAGAGGAGGGAGAAAGGTTGTTTTCTGCTGCTCCAGAGAAGCGGACATGGAGCAATGGATCCAAACTACAAGAAAGAAGATTCCACCTAAACATTAGGAAGAACTTCCTGACAGTAAGAGCTGTTTGACAGTGGAATTTGCTGTCAAGGAGTGTGGTGGAGTCTCCTTCTTTGGAGGTCTTCAAGCAGAGGCTTGACAACCATATGTCAGGAGTGCTCTGATGGTGTTTCCTGCTTGGCAGGGGGTTGGACTCGATGGCCCTTGTGGTCTCTTCCAACTCTATGATTCTATGATTCTATGATTCTATATCTAGAAGCAGCAATAGGAGTTAGCTACAATATTTCACCTTCGCTACTATCCTGAACAAATAAAGACTGCTGCACTGAAGATCAAGCAACCGTTGGTTTCAGTTTTATCAGTTTTATTCAATTTTGCTTCTATTGCATGTGACATTTTGCCTGCACAAGCCACGTAACTGGCTGGCCTTCAGCTGACTAAAACAAAAGCGAGCTTCGATTAGATGGCATGTCACATCATGAAAGCAGCAGCAGCAGTTCCAGTAACATATTAACTGTGCCCACAAGGCTGAGCCAAAAATTCTCCTCTCACAATTTACAGCCTATTTGCAGGGTGTGGTAAGGGATAATTTCAGGGGTTTTGGAAACGCAGAAAGAGGGCAAAGCCAATATTGGAATGATGCAGCATTCTCATGAAGCCAATTGTGCTAGGAAATTACCTGAAACTTGGGGAACCACCAATGAAGGCAGATCTTTGCATCTCAGTACAGTGGTACCTCGGGTTAAGTACTTAATTCATTCCGGAGGTCTGTTCTTAACCTGAAACTGTTCTTAACCTGAGGCACCACTTTAGCTAATGGGGCCTCCTGCTGCTGCTGTGCCGCTGGTGCACAATTTCTGTTCTCATCCTGAAGCAAAGTTCTTAACCTGAAGCACTATTTCTGGGTTAGCGTAGTATGTAACCTGAAGCGTATGTAACCCAAGGTACTACTGTATTATTATAAACTTCTTCAAAGTAACAATTCCATTGGTCCAATAGCCATCAAGGGAATAAAAATAAAAAGGCCCAAATATCTCGAAAGGGTATTCCGTATTCCTGAATTTGTACATTTTCTGTTCATAAAGTTCCAAAACTTTCCTGTCAAATCCTCCTTGTTCCTCCTTGCCAACGTACTTCAGCCAATTCATTTTAGCATGGTGTAAAAATACACACCATTCCCAAGCTTTGCCATCCTGTTCACAGGTCTCTTTCAGTTATTCTTCAGGGAAGTGGGTTTCTTCAGGGAGACATGACCTATTTGCCCATCATATTGGCAGTGGAAGTCCTGGTTGTAGCCCACAGCCCTTCCCACTGCTCCCTAGGGCAGTTCCCCACCTTCACCCCACTGTTTTACTGATGGCAGAACTGTGCAGGCAGTACCACTGCAGAAAGGCAGATATTGGTGCATTCACTTAGTATGCAAACGGAGGAGGTGGAATATTTGAGAACATTCCAGGTATGTCAAAAGGCTTGTGAAACTCAACTGAGTGGAAGCTAATGCGCTAACACTTGTAAGTTCACTATACTTCACATTCTGAAGTTGTGTGTAATTAGTTTTACTCGTTTCCTTCGAAACAACAAAAACCTGGACCTTGCAACCAGCTTGAGATTGGGCCTTGTTAGCATCTTGTTAGCATCTTGTGGTTTCTGACTCCTTGAAGCTTTTGAGAAGTGACAAGAAACATCGCTAAAATATCCTGACTACATATCTGATCGTGCTAAAACCGTGCTTTGAACATATTTTATATGCTGAGAAAGAAAACAAACAAATCCCTGCTTTGATTGAAGTCCAGTTATGGTAGGGCAGGGATATTTTTCTTCTTCAAGGCTCTGCCCCAGTCACATCTAAAGAAGGGGTAAGTAGGTCTCATCTTTAAAATACGGTGTGTGTGCAGGTGCAAGGAGTGAGATGAACCTCCCTGCACCACCCATGGTCTTACTTGATGTGCACCATTACCTGAAGCTCCCCCCCCCAAAAAAAAACAACAACACACACACCTGGCTCACTTCTGGTTTGGGAGCCAGCTTACAAGAGAGTATAGGGAGGGGAGACGGTTCATTTCCCTTCGATTGTATGAACATTTTGCTGGAAATATTACACACAGGGTTTAGATGTAGACAGTAGACACATGAAGAACAAATGTGGCTATCCCAATATCTCCAGTCTGGCCTTGAGATACTGTATAGTTGCACAGCTCGTGGGACCATCACAACACATCTGAAGGATCCTGCTGGGCCCTGCTCCACTCTCCCTTCTCAGGTTGCCAGACAGTAGCTATATCTGGCCCCTGAACAAATTACTTCGCAACAAGGCATAAAATAACAGTCCGTGTAGGCGTTGCCTCCTGCCATTATACAGTAGCTGCAGGGCTGGTGCACCGATGAGGCAAGGTGAGGTGACTGCCTCAAATGGCAGGATCAATAGAGGCAGATCTTTATTCCCTCCTTGTTCCCGATATAGATAACAACAACAACAACAACAACAACAACAATTTATTTATACCCTGCCCATCTGGCTGGGTCTCCTCAGTCACTCTCCGTCACTCTGGGTGGCTTCCAACCGAATATTAAAAACAATAGAGCGCCAGACATTAAAAACTTCCCTAAACAGGGCCACCTTCAGTTGTCTTTTAAAAGTAAAATAGTTGTTTATTGGCTTGACATCTGCTGGGAGGGCGTTCCACAGGGCGGGCGCCACTACCAAGAAGGCCCTCTGCCTGGTTCCCTGTAACCTCACTTCTTGCAGGGAGGGAACTGCCAGAAGGCCCTCGGTGGTGGATCTCAGTGTCCGGGCTGAACAATGGGGGTGGAGACGCTCCTTCAGGTATACAGGACCAAGGCCGTTTAGGGCTTTAAGGGTCAGCACCAACACTTTGAATTGTGCTCAGAAACATACTGGGAGCCAATGAAGATCTTTCAGGACCAGTGTTATATGGTCTCGGCGGCCGCTCCCAGTCACCAATCTAGCTGCCGCATTCTGGATTAATTAATCTTCTTTCCTCACCCCTTCTTCCCTGGGGGTGCGCGCACACCATTTTGTGGTTCGCCTCATATGTCTTGGGCTGGCCCTGGGTAGCTGGGAGGGTTTGGTGGTAAAGGAGAGGTGGGGTGGGCTCCCCAGGCATCCAAGGAGGCAGAAGAGGTAGTTTAAAAGAGGATGACATACCCTGCAACATTTCTCTGATGAAAATAAAGGTAAAGGGACCCCTGACCATTAGGTCCAGTTGTGACCGACTCTGGGGTTGCGATGCTCATCTCGCTTTATTGGCCGAGGGAGCCAGCGTACAGCTTCCGGGTCATGTGACCAGCATGACTAAGCCGCTTCTGGAGAACCAGAGCAGCGCACGGAAACGCCGTTTACCTTCCCGCCGGAGCGGTATCTATTTATCTACTTGCACTTTGACGTGCTTTCGAACTGCTAGGTTGGCAGGAGCAGGGACTGAGCAACAGGAGCTCACCCCGTCGCGGGGATTCGAACCACCAACCTTCTGATCGGCAAGCCCTAGGCTCTGTGGTTTAACCCACAGCACCACCTGCGTCCCTTTATGATGAAAATAGGGATGTCCTATTCCATAATAACAATCATTTTATTATTATACCCTGCCCATCTGACTGGGTTGTCGAAGGCCACTCTGGGCAGCTTCGAAAATATATAAAAACATAATACAAAATTAAACATTTAAAAACTTCCCTATTCAGGGGTCTTCCTTCAGAGGTCTTCCAAAGCTTGTATCTCCTTATCTCCTTGCCTCGGGGGCTGCATAACTACATAACCTCCCACATTTCTCCAATTAAAATTTGGACATCCTAAGTAAAAGCGGGACATTCCCAGATCAAACCAGAAACTGGGATGGCTTCTGTAAATCCGGGGAAAATAGGGACCCTTGAAGAGTCTGCATTTCAACCTATGAATGCACACAGGAACCATCGCTCTTTTTCTTACATATATTTATGCTCCTTTTGAACAAAGTCTGATCCCTCTATTATTAAAGCATTGACTCCAGCATGAGGGCAAACAGGTCATATTCAACTCAGTCTTCTGAGTATTGCAGCCCATGCATTTTCACTGCACTGCAAGAAATGGATTAGAAGACCTTCCAGTGCGTTCCCTTATCTCATAGCCTAGGCCTCTCGCCACGATAGCCGGGAAATGAATATTCCGAGGTAAGTCTCAAACGTGGGTGATCATCGCTTGATCACTTTCCCCAACCTCCAATAATAAAGTGCAACCGCTATGGGATAATTATGTGTTTGTGTGTACATCATATATACACAAACTCAGACTCGTACATACTATTTGGGGAAGGTTAGCATCACTCCCCCTTTTCTACAGGCTTTCTGATCTGCTGATTCCTAAGCAACTTGCAGCATACCAATCAGGTTTCTACACACACATTAAGGGTTCCTGGCAGCTTGCCTTGGATTCTGTCACTGGCTAAAATGTTCCCATCGGGGGAAGAAAAACCTGCCAGAAGTAGACAGGTATTTAGCGTGGTGTCAGCATTGTGGAAAAGTCAACATTTGCACTGTAGTTTACTGCCAGCTGTAAGAACTGCAGTGAAAATGGGATTGAATAAGGTGGTAAAAAGCATAAATTAAAACGATGGGGGTGACAAATTGTATGCCTGAGCTAAATCAGTTTCTCCCCCCCCCCCTCTCCACCCGTTGCTGGAAGAAAAGCATAGATTTCCCTGATAAAGGACTGCCAGTAGAAAAGTGGTTATTCTGAAAGATGCTAGCCTGAATTCAAGGTTCCCACCTGCAAAGGCTGGGTTAGATGCTTATGCAAACGGATGCCAAACTGGGATAGTAAATCTTTCTATGACAGCAGCTGGGAAAGATAATTTGTACTTACTGAGCACCTTGTGCCTGAGTGTCTCAGGAACTCTCATAATCAGTTAATTTGAGCTCCTTCCAATGGCCTTTGGAGTTCAATGCTCAGAGATGAAAATGGAGGTACAAAGCACTCTGCAAGCGGCTTTTAAGCACACAGATGCTGGGTGCTCTACAATTATTAATCAGAGCCCTGTTTTCTAACTTGCCTTGAAAACCATTTGGGATTCTGTGTGTTCCTACTGAATGCTTGGAGAATCTTAAGGGTTTCAAAAATATATATAGCAGGAGGACCACCAGCACCACCCTGCAAAGGACTAGATCAAAGGCCTGCCACTGCCCCTCTCTCAAGCAACAACACCTTTGCCTTTGTGGAGAAGAGGGAGTAGCCTGAATCAAATAGGGGTCACTAGGCAAAGGCCTCACGTTGCAGGAGCTGCTCTTTGCAGACCCTCCAAGTGTCCCTATTTCCCAGGGACAGTCCTGGATTTACAGTTTCTGATTTGATCCCTGATTGTCCCACTTTTACTTAGGACGTCCCTATTTTCATCAGAGAAATGTTGAAGGGTATGGAGTTATCCAAACCAAGGAGATAAGTAACTAGACAACATTTCTTTCTTCTTTGGCGATCACTCGTAGCCGAGTAAGATTGTCTACCATAAACACGGTTTTAACAATGAGTCTGTAAGTGACTGTGGAGGCCAATTCTGGATCCACACGTCCTTCCACAGTGGGGACATAGATTTCTGGGCAGGAGTTGATCATGGTGTGGATTTGCCAAGCAGGCCTTCCTCTTAGCACGTTTCTCCCTTGCGTCCTGAGTTTGAGTGTCTTCAAAGCCCATGACACCTTTGGTAAAGGCTGTTCTCCAACTGGAGCGCTCGCAGGCCAATGTTTCCCAGTTGTCAGGGTTTATACTACTTTTTTTTAGATTTGCCTTGAGACAGTCTTTAAACCTCTTTTGTTGACCACCAGCATTACGCTTTCCATTTTAAAGTTCAGAATAGAGTAGTTGCTTTGGAAGACGATCATCAGGCATCTACACAACATGACCAGTCCAACTAAGTTGATGTTGAAGAATCATTGCTTCAACACTGGTGATCTTTGCTTCTTCCAGTTCACTGATATTAGTTCGCCTGTCTTCCCAAGTGATGTGTAAAAATTTTCGGAGACACCATTGAGGGAATCTTTCAAGGAGTTGGAGATGGCATTTATAAGTGGAAGTGGAAGACATCTGAAGGCAGCCCTGTACAGGGAAGTTTATTTTTAAAATGTTTAATGTTTTGTTATGTTTTTATATATGTTGGAAGCCGCCCAGAGTGGCTGGGGGCAACCCAGTAAGATGGGTATGCCATTATTATTATTGTTGTTGTTGTTGAATAGGACGTCCCTATTTTCATTGGAGAAATGGTGGAGGGTATGTCTTTCCTGCAAATGATACTCCTGACTGTGGCCTGAAGTTTTGTTTGAAACCAGTGATCATGTTCTTTCTAGTTACAGTACCTCTGCCTTGAATTAGGACATAGAGTAAACCCCTGGCATGAAACACTATCTGTGGTACAAAAGATTATTAGTTTTCATCCCCCTGTTAATTCCAGCTAAGCAAAACCTTGCAATGCTCCTCCGTTGTTCAGCAAGCCCTTCCATACCACTGTTGCACTACCCACCCCTCTCAACCTCCCAGCTTGGCGAAGTGACTGGAGGCGGCTAGCAAACCTCATGTCATGTTGGACCTAGACTTGAGGAGATCTGAGCCCAAAGGCAACTGGAATTTGTTTTATTCAAAGAACCTCTATACTGACACATCAGAAAATATGGGTGCAGTGTACAACTTTGAAATACAAAACAGGTTTGAATCAATGCAAATAATCATTCAAGTGACAGGCTAATCAGTTTAAAGAACTGCCTAGGCCTGTTGCCATAGGAAAGTATTCAAGAGATGCGTGGAAGTCCAAAGGGGGGGTGTGTGTGTGTGCTGCTGAATCTTTGCTGGAAGAGTTTTCCACAGTATGGAACCACTAAACGCCTGACTCCTTGGGGAGGCCATTTAGGGCTCTGTAATACGGGGGGATAGCAAACAGCTTGAGTGAGAAATGATGCTTTTTGAAAAGTGGAGTTTGTATTCTGGACTGTGCCTCCCACCAGTTTGAAGTTCATCCCCATCTCTATCTAGGATAGCCAGTTGTGGAGTGTGCAGCTTCTTTTGCTCAGCCTTAAGGTGCAAAGTGTTCCCGGGTCTGTCATTTTGGTTGGTTCCGCCAACAGAATTCCCCTGGGCATGTAAATCTAGCCTAGGCTTAGACTATGTACACATTATCTGCTTCATCTCCTTGCCTGGTCTGCTGTGTTTAAAACAGATTTTTTATATCACTGATCAAACCAGAGGCAGATGGGGTGCCCATTACTTCTCAGTTTCCCAAAGCCAACTTCTAATCCCCTGAAGCTGTCAACTGCACATGTGCAGTGGGTGGTTAAAATGTACACACCTCAACTTGACTGAAGCTTCTGTTCTCTATAATCAGATGGAAGCTGGTTTGAGGGTTGTTGTTGTTGTTTAGTCATTTAGTCGTGTCCGACTTTTCGTGGCCCCATGGACCAGAGCACGCCAGGCCCTCCTGTCTTCCACTGCCTCCCACAGTTTGGTCAAACTCATGCTGGTAGCTTCAAGAACACTGTCCCACCATCTCGTCCTCCATCGTCCCCTTCTCCCAACATCAGGGTCTTTTCCAGGGAGTCTTCTGTGCATCAAATGGGAGGATTGTTCAAGAAGCTATAAGATACCTATGGCTTGTGTCATGTGTCATGTGTACTCAGCTTCAAACACCAGTGGACGGAATTTGCTGGAGCCACAATAGTGTGTGCACAGCCCAAGACAGATAGGGATGAGAAGGCTGGCCAGCCCTCAACTCTTGGCTGTCAGTATGAAACGCTTTGCATGGTCAAATCCATGGCCATGCCAAGGATTTGACACCAACAACTAGGGATGATGGATGTCTACAAGTCCCCCTAGTCCCTGGCTGTCAAAGGCTATCTTCACATATGGCCAGGAGACAACTCTATTTGCCATGTGATGCTAGCATTTGACAGCCAGGGATCATGCAAGCCACCGGGCTCCCAGGCTCCCTTGCACACTCAGAAGAGGAGGTGGTCTTTTGGAAAATCAAAGCATTTTAAAGTCAGGGATCACTGAGAATTATGAGCGTCCCCAACACCTAGCTGTCTAATGCAGTTGTGGAGGAGCAGAGGTGGTGTATTGTGCTTCACTACTTGGGACGCGGGTGGCGCTGTGGGTTAAACCACAGAGCCTAGGACTTGCCGATAAGAAGGTCGGCGGTTCGAATCCCCGCGACGGGGTGAGCTCCTGTTGCTCGGTCCCTGCTCCTGCCAACCTAGCAGTTTGAAAGCACGTCAAAGTGCAAGTAGATAAATAGGTACCGCTCCGGCGGGAAGGTAAACGGCGTTTCTGTGCGCTGCTCTGGTTTCACCAGAAGCGGCTTAGTCATGCTGGCCACATGACCCGGAAGCTATACGCTGGCTCCCTCTGCCAGTAAAGCGAGATGAGCGCCGCAACCCCAGAGCCCTAGGCTCAGTGGTTTAACCCACAGCACCACAGTACTTTTTTGTAATCTGAAGGGAAAGGTTGAAATATGTGACTTTGGATTTGTTAGAAAGTTTTCAGTGCTGCTAGGATTGATTTGGCAGCAAATCGGAAGAAGGCTAATGTTCTTCACCTTACGCCTGATTTGAAAGGATCAGGCAAATAACCGAAATGACAAAACTGACAAACAATTAGTTTTGGGAAGGACACCCATTAGATAACAAGTTTGTGGAGAAGCTGGCATTGCTCCCCTTGACTCTGAAATGATTAATTTTTATGAAAATACACATCAATATGTTCTGTTCCCTTGTTGCAAAAATGGGTTTTCTTGTAGAATGGGATGCCCTTTATGTATGTTCTGTAACCTGAGACGTAAAATAAAATAAAATAACCTGAGTCTCAGGTGCTGACAACGTTATTTCACAGAACCGTTTAGATAATTGAGTGATTAGCTCTTTCTCGCTGCAGCTGAGGCTGCTCTGTTCTGTGTTTATTGAGGCTTTAGTAGTTCTGGCTTTATTTTCATTTTATTGTTTTAGTGTGGTTTGACCTTATTTTAATAATTTGTTTTGCATGAAGCTTATTGGATTGACATTTACCCTCATACCTGCCTTTTAAGAGGACAGATAAGCTCACTGCCAAATGTCGTACAGTCACCTCCCGTCGTAAGCTCGTTTTAAGCAACCATTTTAAGTAATTAAAACACGCACACACAGAGAGCCAGGATTAGGGGGCTCCTGCACATAAACTCACACACCCCCAAAGCTGACCAGGCGCTGCCTGCCTTGCTGCCTTGCAATGCTCTCTTCCTTAGCAGCACAGAAAGCAGAAGGCCGAATAAAGCCACATGGTTAGTTGGAGTCATCCCAGTCGTCAGCAAAGATCTTCATTGCAGCTGTCTCCTTAGCAAGGCTCACCCTCAACACTTGCCCCCACCCTGGATACTGGAGCCATTACGCCCCCCCCCCTCCCATGCTGACAGACAGAAGGGGAAGTTGTATTTCCAACACTGCCATTTTCTAGCTTCTACTGGAAAGGAGATGGGATTACTCTGAAGGAAAAGCCAGGCAAGTGTATGTGATCAGTGTGGACTAGCCCACTGGGAGAGATGGGAGAGGGTATAAGTACTTAGAGCTTCATGAGGCTCTGGCCAGTGGCGTAGCGTGGGGGGTGCAGGGGGGGCCGGCCGCACCGGGCGCAACATCTGGGGTTAGGGCAAATCCACAGGTTAGGGGGCGCAAATCCACGGGTTAGGGGGCGCAAATTACTTGCCTTGCCCCGGGTGCTGACAACCTACGCTACGCCACTGGCTCTGGCTATTGGGGAAACGGACTTGTAATAGGCTGGGATGCCTTCTGCCTTTGTGAGGAACTGCTACTAGCTGCCAACATTTTTCGGCACCTTGTGTCCATATTCCTGTGCTATCTACAGATATGGGTGTTGTTGTTGTTTTGTTTTAATGAAATCAGATTTGTTACTAAATTGCAACGAAAAAGCTTTTGTGCTGTTGATGGCACCACTTCGCATGGGATGAAGAAGAAGAAGAAGAAGAAGAAGAAGAAGAAGAAGAAGAAGAAGAAGAAGAAGAAGAAGAAGAGGAGGAGGAGGAGGAGGAGGAGGAGGAGGAGGAGATTGGATTTGATATCCTGCTTTATCACTACCCTAAGGAGTCTCAAAGCGGCTAACATTCTCTTTTCCCTTTCTCCCCCACAACACTCTGTGAGATGAGTGGGGCTGAGAGACTTCAAAGAAGTGTGACTAGCCCAAGGTCACTCAGCAGCTGCATGTGGAGGAGCAGGGAATCAAACCCGGTTCACCAGATTATGAGTCCACCGCTCTTAACCACTACACCACACTGGCTCTCTAGTTCTGTTTTGAGGCTGTGTACGCACACCTATCTGCCCTGCATCAGGGCACTCCCACCACTGGCTTGGGAAGTGGTGTATGCACAATATTAGACACAATCCTGATTTATCCTGTAGCTATCCTTACAAAATACTGTGTTCCAGAGGTGTCGAGTTGCGCCCAACATTGGGGAGGCCTGTTGGCCTGGCCAGAGTGGGGTGGGTAGGTGCCACATCACACATGTGCTGCCCCCACCCCCACCCCAGCCAGGCCAACTCAGCCTGCCATCCCCCACCCACTGCCTACCACCTTACCTTCATATGCCGATCTTGCAAGGCTGAGGCCCCCAAGGCACTTTGGCATGTTTCTTTGAGATTGCCGGGGAAGGCGCCCTAAAGGTAAAGGTAAAGGGACCCCTGACCATTAGCTCCAGTCGTGACCGACTCTGGGGTTGCGGCACTCATCTCGCTTTAGTGGCTGAGGGAGCCGGTGTACAGCTTCCGGGTCATGTGGCCAGCATGACTAAGCCGCTTCTGGTGAACCAGAGCAGCGCACGGAAACGTCGTTTACCTTCCCGCTGGAGCAGTACCTATTTATCTACTTGCACTGGCGTGCTTTCGAACTGCTAGGTTGGCAGGAGCTGGGAGAGAGCAATGGGAGCTCACCCCACCGCGGGGATTCGAACCGCCAACTTTCTGATCGGCAAGTCCCAGGCTCTGTGGTTTAACACACAGCGCCACCCGCATCCCTTAGGAAGGCGCCCTAGCAGTCGTCAAAAGGATACTGCATCCCTACTCCATCCCTGGTGAAGAAGGGACACAGAATTTTGAGGGGGTCGTCCCCCCTCTTGAAAATGTGGGGGCCCTCACCCCCCGCCCCTCCCAGATGGCGCCCCTGCTGTGTTCTGATGCGTTTCTCCCCCAAACCAGCTTTCATCTGAATTGAGAGAAAGAATGACCCAACTGCTTTTTAAGCCAGCAAAGTGTACACAGCCTGAATATGCCAATCAAGCGATGAGCTACTCTCTTTGCTTCTGGCAGAGGTTTCATGTCATATGTGGAGATGCACAGAGGGACCTGAATGGTGGCAGGAGGACTGCACAAAGGAATAAGAGACAACTAAGAAGGGGGGGGGAGAGAGACGGAGAGGGTGCAGAACTGACAGGAAAAACTGAATAAACTTAGGACGAGCTGTGGCTGTGGAAGTTGGCAGGTGCAGCAATGGACTTCCCTTCACTTACAAGATGTGACTCTCAGTTAATCTTTTCTCCTATGCTCTCATCACTGATGTTATCTGGTTGGTTTCATGCTGTCTAAATATTTACATATTAGGGAATAGATCTGTCTTTTATTCTTGTATTCAATTTGTATTGCTTTTAACCAATCTCATGCATGAAAATAGGGATGCTTTTGAATTGAAGATACTTGAATTGTATTTTCATTTTGCATTTGGATGCTTTGTAGATGCAATTTGCATATTATTAGTCTGCAGTTGCACTTTACGCACCAGATTGTGACATAGTTGTACCAGATATGTGTCTGAGAGCATTTTATATAGTGAATTGCTCAAAAAGCCGAACTTTATATTGTTGTTTGTTGCTAAATGTATTGGACGTAGAATGTATTAGTAATTAGACTTTTACGTATCAACATAATTGATTATCTGTGAATTTTTGGTAAGAGATTGCTGGATAAATTATTGTTCAACCCATAATGGAGCATTCTTTGGAAAATTAGGGGATAGATTAGAATATGAACAACCAAAGTAAATTTACTATAGTGGTACCTCAGTTTAAGAACAGCCCTGTTTACGAACTATTCGGTATAAGAACTCCGCAAAACCAAAAGTAGTGTTCTGGTTTGCGAACTTTACCTTGGTCTACGAACGGAAGCTGAACAGTGGAAGGGTACGGGCAGCGGGAGGCCTCATTAGGGAAAGCGCGCTTCGGTTTAAGAACAGCTTTGGTTTAAGAATGGACTTCTGAGGTACCACTGTACTATGAATATAAATATAGTGATAAGAGCAAGACAAAAAGATAAAGTGAGCAGGAGAGCGGATACCTATGAACAAAGTTAAATAAATGCTTTTAACAGAATTTAAATTATCTCAAGCGGGTGTTTAGTGAAAAGTTTGATCATTGTGAGAAGAAAATACATGAGATTTGAGATGAGTGAAAACAGAGTGCTAAAAAGTGAAAATTACAAGGCTGACATTAAGAAAGATTATGAAGTAATAATAATAATAATAATTTTTTATTTATACCCCGCCCTCCCCGGCCAGAGCCGGGCTCAGGGCGGCTAACACCAGTAAAATTACAATAATTTTTAAAAAACCACAACAATTTAAAATACATGTTAAAATATAATTTAAAATGCAGCCTCATTTTAATAGTAGCCCATAGATCAAAACCATAAGGGGAGGGAAACATAAGGGTCAGACTGAGTCCAAACCAAAGGCCAGGCGGAAGAGCTCTGTCTTGCAGGCCCTGCAGAAAGATGTCAAGTCCCGCAGGGCTCTAGTCTCTTGGGACAGAGCGTTCCACCAAGTCGGGGCCAGTACTGAAAAGGCCCTGGGCCCTAGTTGAGACCAATCTAACCACCTTGCGACTTGGGACCTCCAAGGTGTTGTCATTTGTGGGACCTTAAGGTCCTCCGCGGGGCATACCAGGAGAGGCGGTCCCGTAGGTATGAGGGTCCTAGCCAATGATATGGTGTGATGGAGGTGCTTACTGGACCTCCCAACAGGTGAATTGGTGCTGCTTACTGAGAGGCAGAATGGGGGGGGGGATGATGTGGCAGAGAGGATGACACAGTAGGAGCACTAGGTTGGCTCAGCCAATGCATTTGCACTGTGCCAGCCTCACCACTACCTTGCCCCTCCCAGTAAACAGCAGTGGCTCACCTGCCTGGAGGTCAGGTAAGCAGCTCTGCTCCACCACAACATCTGCTAATGACATTATGTAACACCCAAAAAAGGAAGAGGAAGAAGGAGGAGGAGGAATCATAGAGTTGGAAGAGACCACAAGGGCCATTGAGTCCAACCCCCTGCCAAGCAGGAAACACCATCAGAGCACTCCTGACATATGGTTGTCAAGCCTCTGCTTAAAGACCTCCAAAGAAGGAGACTCCACCACACTCCTTGGCAGCAAATTCCACTGTCGAACAGCTCTTAACTGTCAGGAAGTTCTTCCTCATGTTTAGGTGGAATCTTCTTTCTTGTAGTTTGGATCCATTGCTCCGTGTCCGCTTCTCTGGAGCAGCAGAAAACAACCTTTCTCCCTCCTCTATGTGACATCCTTTTATATATTTGAACATGGCTATCATATCACCCCTTAACCTCCTCTTCTTCAGGCTAAACATGCCCAGCTCCCTTAGCCGTTCCTCATAAGGCAAAGGAGGAGGAGGAGGAGGAGGAGTTTGGACTTGATATCCCGCCTTTCACTCCCCTTAAGGAGTCTCAAAGTGGCTAACAATCTCCTTTCCCTTCCTCCCCCACAACAAACACTCTGTGAGGCTGAGAGACTTCAGAGAACTGTGACCAGCCCAAGATCACCCAACATCTGCATGTGGAGGAGCAGGGAAGCGAACCCGGTTCACCAGAATACAAGTCCACCGCTCTTAACCATTATACCACACTGGCTCTCAAAGGAAGAGACCAAATGTCATTAGATGTGGACAAATAACAAGAAGGTTCCATTGGAAGTACCACTGAATTGGCTTCAGTTTGCAGGACTCCATTCAAATATGCATTTTTTAAAACCTTCCTCCCAGAGATGTTTTAATCTATTTTCAAAATGTGATGATTAAGTATCAGAGTAAGGGAAATTGTAAAAGCAACTGGCAAAAAGAGCATGGTATGAGAAGGTCTCCCAAATATGACATTGTGAGTTAGTTTAAAATATTTTGTGGAAGGAATGAGGAAAATACAGTATTGGTGAAATTAAATAGTGGGATTGCCCTTGTATAACAGTGGAATCTGGACAGTGATGGGTAACAGCGAAAACGAGGCAAGAAATTATATGAAAGAATTCAATGAAGAGGAAGAAAATGTCTTGGATAAGAAGGAACCAAAGACATAAAAGAAATTGTGTATTGAAGAGTATTGAATTGAGGCATAACGGAGATAAAATTTGCTACTTAGAATGTTAAAGGATTGAAGGGCAGGATAAAAAGGCAGAATGTATATATGGGGGGTTATATTTGCTTTTATTACAAGGCATTTGATTCAAAACATTATAAATACTTAGAAAATACAAAACGTTGGAAAACATTTATCTTCTTCAAGTGCTATATCTAAAGGAGTAGCTGTTCTGAAAGGCTTCGGTAATGACTAGGTAAGTGTTCCATTGATAAATAAGGAACAGTAGTGTTTATTAGGGGTCAAACAGGGAAGGGGGGAAATAGGTTATTGGTGCTGTGTGCTTCAAATGGTTTGAAAAATGGCTGGGAGTAGAATAGTCAATATGCCAAGAAGAAAGAAAGAAAGAACGAAGAAAGAAAGAAAGAAAGAAAGAAAGAAAGAAAGAAAGAAAGAAAGAAAGAAAAAGAAGCAAGCCCAGGGTAGCAAGTTTTGAATGATATACTTGAATTACTGCTAAAGTATTTCTACTACTTTAAGTATGCCCTAGATAAAAAGTAGAGACATCACCTTGCCAACAAAGGTCCGTATAGTTCAAGCTCTGGTTTTCCCAGTAGTGATGTATGGAAGTGAGAGCTGGACCATAAAGAAGGCTGATCACCGAAGAATTGATGCTTTTGAATTCTGGTGCTGGAGGAGACTCTTGAGAGTCCCATGGACTGCAAGAAGATCAAACCTCTCCATTCTGAAGGAAATCAGCCCTGAGTGCTCACTGGAAGGACAGATAATGAAGCTGAGGCTCCAATACTTTGGCCACCTCATGAGAAGAGAAGACTCCCTGGAAAAGACTCTGATGTTGGGAAAGATGGAGGGCACAAGGAGAAGGGGATGACAGAGGACGAGATGGTGGGACAGTGTTTTCGAGGTTACCAGCATGAGTTTGACCAAACTGCGGGAGGCAGTGGAAGACAGAAGTGCCTGGCGTGCTCTGGTCCAGGGGGTCACGAAGAGTCGGACACGACTAAACGACTATACAACAACAATAAGTATGCTCAGCAGAATAATACCTTTGGGGGGGGCATCAATCCTACTGAAGAACAGATTGTATTCAGTGGTGCCTGTCTATGAATGGAACAGACTTCTGATCAGGTAACAGGACTTCCCCTTCCTCTCTTCTTCCCCAAAGTCTTCTGTGTACCCTCAATATCTGCTCCAAAGGCAGATATTAATAATAGGATACTGGATTCTTGATCAAGTGCGCAAATAACTCTACTTGTTAGAATTTGTAACCTCATTAATAACACCGGTATATATAATTGCTTTTGCAGTAAGAGTGTAACAACAACCACGTATAAAGGAAAAAAAGGAGAGAATGTATATCACACCAGTAGATAATAGTAAGCCATATTTATGCAAGCAAGAAACCAATAGTATAAAAGGAGCCAGCTGTCATAGCTATTCATCTCACAGTGGAAAATTGCCATGATATATTTATAAAGAACATGGTCATTACAGAAGGCAGCGAAGATTAAACGAAAACTTAAATTTCATGAGTTCCAGATTCACAGACAGGCTGCTGTAAGAGTATAATCCCACTCCACGAGCTACAGGGAGCCCTAGTTGATGAAGAATCTCAGCCCCTGTTGACAAAGCATCAAAGATGAGCTAAGCAGGCATGTGAGGAAAGGGCGAGTCACACCCGTTTATTTAATTATTTAATTAAAACAGCTCAGACTATGGAGGCAACCACATATTAGTCTAGCCACAATTTAATCTACAAGGGTTCTCGCTGAATCCCTTGATACATTGCCATTGCCATTCGGTTGGTAAAGAAAGGAAGCTGAAAGGCAAAGAGAGTCAAATCACTTCCCAATGCTTTGGAGCTGTTAAAAAACACCATATTACATAGAAGATCAACTGGAGTGTATAAGGCGGATCTGGAAAGGTACCGTGGGAGTCATGAGGATGCCAACATGGCTAACAAGCAGAGTCAGAGAAGTTATTAGAGACAAGAAGTCTTCCTTAAAAAAAAAAAAAAAAGAACAGCAGTACAGTGGTAAAGGTAAAGGTAAAGGTACCCCTGCCCATACGGGCCAGTCTTGCCAGACTCTAGGGTTGTGCGCTCATCTCACTCTATAGGCCGGGAGCCAGCGCTGTCCGCAGACACTTCCGGGTCACGTGGCCAGCGTGACAAAGCTGCTCTGACGAACCGGCACCAGAGCAGCACACGGAAACGCCGTTTACCTTCTCGCTATAAAGCGGTACCTATTTATCTACTTGCACTTAAGGGTGCTTTCGAACTGCTAGGTGGGCAGGCGCTGGGACCGAATGACGGGAACTCACCCTGCCACGGGGATTCGAACCGCCGACCATGCGATCGGCAAGCCCTAGGCGCTGAGGTTTTACCCACAGCACCACCTGCGTCCCTAGTACAGTGGTACCTCAGGTTAAGTACTTAATTCGTTCCGGAGGTCCGTTCTTATCCTGAAACTGTTCTTAACCTGAAGCACCACTTTAGCTAATGGGGCCTCCCGCTGCTGCTGCGCGACTTCTGTTCTCATCCTGAAGCAAAGTTCTTAACCCGAGGTAATATTTCTGGGTTAGCGGAGTCTGTAACCTGAAGCGTATGTAACCCGCGGTACCACTATATTGTGCAAACGAAGAGAACAGAAAGGAACACAAACTTTGACTCTCTCCCAAAAAGGTGTTAAAGGCAGACAGTAAGAGATGCTGAAAAGGAATTTGAGGAGCACATTGCTAAAAAAACACTTAAACCAACAAGTTATTTAACCACCTAAGGAGGTGGTTGGGCTCTTGTATGACAAGGGAGTGAAATGAGAGCTAAAGGAAGATAAGAAAATGGCAGAGAAGCTTAATGAATTATTTGCATCTGTCTTCACAATGGAAGATATAAGGCAGATCCTTGAACTAAGTTTTTGCAGAAAGGGAATCTGAGGGACTGAGGCAGATCGTGTGTCACAAGATTAGGTCCCTGGTCCCTGGTCCTGAATGGGGTAACTGTGCCCCTGAAGGTGCGCAGCCTGGGAGTCATTCTGGACTCCCAGCTGTCCATGGAGGTGCAGGTTAATTCTGTGTCCAGGGCGGCTGTCTACCATTCCATCTGGTATGCAGGATGAGACCCTACCTGCCCGCAAACTGTCTCACCAGAGTGGTGCATGCTCTGGTTATCTTCCGCTTGGACTTCTGCAATGCGCTCTACGTGGGGCTACCTTTGAAGGTGACCCGGAAACTGCAATTAATCCAGAATGCGGCAGCTAGACTGGTGACTGGGAGTGGCCACCGGGACCACATAACACTGGTCCTGAGAGATCTGCATTGGCTCCCAGTACGTTTCAGAGCACAATTCAAAGTGTTGGTGCTGACCTTTAAAGCCCTAAACGGCCTCGGTCCTGTATACCTGAAGGAGCGTCTCCACCCCCATCGTTCAGCCCGGACACTGAGGTCCAGCTCCGAGGGCCTTCTGGCGGTTCCCTCACTGCGAGAAGCCAAGTTACAGGGAACCAGGCAGAGGGCCTTCTCAGTACTGGCACCCACCCTGTGGAACACCCTCCCTTCAGATGTGAAGGAAATAAGCAGTTATCCTATCTTTAAAAGACATCTGAAGGCAGCCCTGTTCAGGGAAGTGTTTAATATTTAATGCTGTACTGTTTTTAACATTTGATTGGGAGCCACCCAGAGTGGCTAGGGAGACTCAGCCAGTTGGGCGGGGTATAAATAATAAATTATTAAGTTATCATTATTGGCATGTTAGAAGTCTCTAAAATTATGCATGGCGTGGGAGACAGTATATAGAAAGCGTATAGAGTTTTTCTCCCTTTCTCATAACGCTAAAATTCATGGTCGTCCAATGAAGCTTAATGCTGGAAGATTCAGGAGAGATGAAATACCGTATTTTTCGCTCTATAAGATGCACCAGACCATAAGATGCACCTAGTTTTTGGAGGAGGAAAACAAGAAAAAAAATATTCTGAATCTCAGAAGCCAGAACAGCAAGAGGGATCGCTGCGCAGCGAAAGCAGCTGTCAGGGAACTGCCATCAGAGACCAGAGGAGAGGGAGGTCGCCCCAATGATGCAGGGGAGGGGACCAGCAAGGAGAGAGAGAGAGCTTCCACTGGGGAAGGCAATCAAGGAGAAACCAGGAAGAAAGGGGAGGCTGAGAGCACTTCGGAGGGAGGGCTCCGAGACTCTTCAAGTGAGATCAGCGGGGAGAGCACCGGACCCCCGCTTGGCACGCCCACACTGCGCAGAAGGCTTCCGCGCAGAGAATCTAGGCGGAGACTGGGCGTCAAGGAATTTTTATGTTGGAAGAAGTTTAGAAAACGCCCACTGATGGATTCTGCCAGCGACTGAAGCAGCCGCGCCTAAGGGCTGCTCAGCCAGGGAAAGGCGCAACCACCCCAAGCAGCTTGGAGCAGTTGGTGGTTTACACACAAGCAACCCCAATTCCCATTATAGCAGCGATCCCTCTTGTTGTTCTGGCTTCTGGGATAGCTGTGCAGCCAGCATTCGCTCCATAAGATGCACACACATTTCCCCTTACTTTTTAGGAGGGAAAAAGTGAGTCTTATAGAGCAAAAAATACGGCACTTCTTCATGAAATGCACTTCATGAAATAAACTATCGAACTATCAAACACCACAGGAGACAATGATGGCTACCAATTTGGATGGCTTTGAAAATGGATTAGACTAATTCATGGAGGAGAAGGTTATCAATGGCTGCAAGGGATGATGGCTATGTTCTGTCTCCAAATCGTGTAAGAACTTTCAGTCTGAAGTCCAATGGAGCATATATGGACCGACAGTATTGTAGACAGCTTGTCCGCTGACTAGTCGAACAGACAGGTTTTTCACTGCGATATATACTTGCTGTATATATCAATCCAGGCTTTCGACTTGTTGCTCACATTCACATTTGAGGGGATTCTGCAGCAAATTCTCCCTCGACTCTTCTCTGACGAAAGGCAGAGTCACAATGACATTCCCATTTCTTTCCATTTACCTTTGAGCTTGTTTATATTCATTACCATGAAGCACAGCTTGGCAGGGACCACCTGTGGGGCTATGATGAACTCTGCAGATAATGCTTAATCTCAAAGGGTGTTTTAAGCCACCTTAATCATGCACAGAATTTTGAACACCTTATTTCGTCTAGAGCATCCTTTGTGCCGCTATGTAAAAAAAACAACCCCAACAACTCCTTAGTTTCCAGCTGCAATCATTGCTCAAGTCCCTGACAACTTTATGGGAGAAAGTTGCAAAATGTAGGACCATATTTAAAAAGATAGTCTTGGACCACATTCTGTTATCAAATGAATCAAATGACATAAGTCTAGGCCATCAACCAAGAGCAGGTACAGATCAGGACCAAAAGCAGTTTTATCTCCAGAGGCTTGAGCAACCTGTTTGACAGATGTATTGGCCAACAAACTGAACACTGATTCATGCTTCTGGAAGATGCTTGTTTTTATAGTTTTTAAACTGCTGACGCTCAGTCCCTGCTCCTGCCAACCTAGCAGTTCAAAATTACGTCAAAGTGCAAGTAGATAAATAGGTACCGCTCCGGCGGGAAGGGAAACGGCGTTTCCGTGTGCTGCTCTGGTGTGCCAGAAGCGGCTTAGTCATGCTGGCCACATGACCTGGAAACTGTACGTCGGCTTCCTCGGCCAGTAAAGCGAGATGAGCACTGCAACCCCAGAGTCAGCCACGACTGGACCTAATGGTCAGGGGTCCCTTTACCTTTTTAATACACACACACAGTGTTTAGGGCCAGGTGAGCCAGTGACCTCACTTTGCACAGCAACTCCTGTTGCTAATAAGAAGAGTTTTCTCCTGAGCCCTATCTTTTTGAACCCAAAATTAAGAAATCAATATTTTAAACATCAAACAGAACAACTTTGATATTTTATTAAAGACAGTGGTACCATGGTTTACGAACAGTCCTATTTGGTTTACGAACTCCGCAAAACCGTAAGTAGTGTTCCGGTTTGTGAACTTTACCTTGGTCTACAAACGGAAGCCGCATGGTGGAAGGGCACCAGTGGTGGAAGGCCTCATTAGGGAAAGCGTGCCTCGGTTAAAGAATGGATGTGGTTTAAGAAGGGACTTCAGGAACAGATTAAGTTCGTAAACCGAGGTACCACTGTATTCGAAGCACTGGTACTGGCGGAGCAACCCCCTCCGGCTCTTGGGGTGGGGGAGGTTTGTGCACGGGGGGCAACAGCGGAACATGCCCCACCAACACTCAAGATCACCCAAAGTTGTTAAGCCGGGCACTCAGGAGCCTTCCTACGCTACTGAGAACCAGAATATTTTGTACCATATATTTTCTATTCCACACCGGTTGGCGGAAATGGTATGTGAAATGATTGGCTGTTCCAGCAGCTTCTTCACGGCAGCCACAGGAACGTAAGTAGTGGGTTTTTTTATTCAAACAAACAAACCTGTGCATTCACAATCCGTGTATAAGTCGCCCCCCAATTTTTGAGTTTTTAATAGAAAAAACATTGCCTGATATACGGAAAAATAGGGTACTCCTTGCTTGGAGTTGCAGGTGGAGAGAGTGCTGTTGTGCTTATGTCTTACTTGTGGCCTTCCTTTTAGCATCTGGCTGGCCACTGAGATAACAGGATGATGAACTAGGTGGGTCACCGGCCTGATCTATCAAGCTCTTCCTATGCCCTTAAAAGGTCAAGGGACCCCTGACCATTAGGTCCAGTCGCGAACGACTCTGGGGTTGCGGCGCTCATCTCGCTTTACTGACCGAGGGAGCCGGTGTACAGCTTCCGGGTCACATGGCCAGCATGACTAAGCCGCTTCTGGCGAACCAGAGCAGCGCACGGAAACGCCGTTTACCTGCCCGCCAGAGTGGTACCTATTTATCTACTTGCACTTTGACGTAATTTTGAACTGCTAGGTTGGCAGGAGCAGGGACCGAGCAATGGGAGCTCACCCCGTCAAGGGGATTCGAACCGCCGACCTTCTGATCAGCAAGTCCTAGGCTCTGTAGTTTAACCCACAGCGCCACCCGCGTCCCTGTGATCCCTTAGGTAAGAGCATATAGGATTGAAACCTTAGTCCCAAGTAACTATGTTTAGTATTACAGCCTTTGGGGGTACAAAGTATTTTGCCTACAATATGCCAATGAAATGCATAAAACCTGGGAGGTGGATCAGTTTTATTGCCCCTGCATTCCAGGAAGGAGGAGGGGAAGGCTGAACAAAAGGAGAATGATTTGCTGAAGGCCAGCTAGTGAGTTCATAGAAGAGTCAAGCCTGAATCAAGGGTTTTCATGATACATAAAGCACATGGTCTCTAGGTGGATAAATTACAAGGGGTTATAATTTGGCTAAACACGTTTGGCTTCAGGGGGCTTCATTATGGCACATCCTACACAACTTTCTTCCCTGACAGATTTCAAATTAACTTTAAACTGTATTATTGATACCACTGCAATATTAAATATTAACATACCATTTAAAGGAGGAAGCCATCCTTCCTTTGTGCGTTCTTGTGACTTCACAGCTGTAGCTCCTCTCACTTGATCATTTCTCTTGTGTCACAATGAGACTTTCATCTCTAAGTCAGGGGCTGCTACAAAGGGAGAATGTGTCACTGTCATAGTTAATTATTCAGTACATGATGATAATTGCCCATCTTCCTGACTGTGGCGCTGTATCATGTAACTGATAGCGTCAACATACTCAACACTGCAGCGCTTAGCTTGAATGTGCAGTTTTTTAAAGCTGCAAATAGGATATCACATAAATGCAGAAAAGTTATTAAAATGACAACGGGAAGTAAAAAAAAAAGCTTATGGGAAATTACTAAAGTTCTAAATAAGAAAGATTGCAAATTAAACATGTCTGTCTCAGGTTTTCAGTAAGTGAAACTAGGGAAATATTGCTATTCAATAGACGTATTTTATGAATATTCACTTTAAGGCTATTGACGGCATTAATCACGATCCAAATCAAGTAGTGTACCCCAGTGCAGATAAATTCAAATAAATCATGCAATAGTGAAATAAATATCTCTTTTACAGCAATCTCATGAACATAACTAGAACTTTGATTTGCATATGACTGGAAAATAGAATGGTAGTTACAATTTATTTCATAACAAGAGTAGGTGCCATCTGTTTCTGGCTGTCAAGGATGACAATGTTCAAATTCATCACCAGAATGTCACTCAGCACGCAAGAGGGAGCAAATAGCAAGGATATGTTAGAAAACAAAATGATCTAAAACCCAATTTGATTTAACTGGAAGAACAATGAAAGTATTTGAAATTTTTTATTTTAAAAAAATCAGAATGCCTTCTTCTGTCACACTTGGGATTTTCAGAAGGAGCAATCGATTGGGAGAAGATTTAGGTTCCATCGGCATTATATATTTTAAAGTTGCATTATAACAGTCCCTGAAAACAATCTGAGAAGTGTAGTTTGCTTGCAATAACAGCAGCAAGAATATTATTGGCCCAAAAATGGAAGCAAGAAGAGTTACCGTCGAGTGAAGAATGGAGGATGAAGTTAATGGACTATGCAGAATTAGATAAACTAACAGGAAGGATTCAAAACCGGCGAGACCAGAAATTCACAGAAGACTGGAGTAAATTTACAGACTATTTGAAAAGTAATTGTGAAGAACAGACGACGTTTGTAGGGTTGCAAGAAGTTTTGTGAGGAGTATTATTGGAAGTATTGCAAAAATGGAGAAGGGGGAAGGATGATTTGTTAAGAGATGTAAAGGCAATATAAAATGCATAAGAAGTGGTTAAAATGGTGGATCATCAGAGGTGCTGATAGAAGTCCAAAAAGATTGTATAAGTGATAAGTTTTGTGGTACATTTTATAATTTATATGTAAAAAATAATAAAAATATTATAAAAAAGAGAAGTGTAGTTTGCTATACTTCCCAGTTACACCGAAAGTTCCTAAGAAAACACTATTCCCCTCACAGGACTAGAATTCAGAGTGGTTTAACAATCAATCCCTCTTCACTGGGAACTCTGGGAACTGTAGCTCTGGGAGGGGTTTTCCTACAACTCTTGGCACACCTTCAGCTTTACCATTACAGCTGTCATGTTGGTGGGGTATTATTGGCGTCAAACCAACAATGCATGCTTTGTCAGGGGGGCACATGAAGGGGGCTGAGGCTTACAGAGCTTTCCTGTAAAATTTGCTAGAGAGAATCACTTCCTTTGTCTACCTTGGCAGGAAGCTGTAACACTACATACTTCCTTCCTGCCTGGACAGCATCCTTTTCATCATGCTTCCAAGCTAACCATATGCACATGTCAGGGCTCTGTAGCTCAGACCCCATTTTTGAACTTATACTTTGTACTTTTGTAACTTAGATACTAGTTGTAAACCTGTCTTCATTTTGCTACTGTAATTGCTGCTTCAAGATCTAGATAATGTAAGTAAATACAACTTTTATTTTTTCACAAAACAATGTTTGTGTGATTGTTGTTTTTAAGGGGCAGAAAAAGGGTGATACAAGAGGAAATCCAGTCTGCCTTAAAGCATTCCTGGATTATTGTTTCTCAGAGGTTAAATCAACCTTGTTGATCTCCTAGTGTCTAAATCCATACCCTCCCACCAGATGTCAAAGAGAACAACAACTACCAGGCTTTTAGAAGACATCTGAAGGTAGCCCTGTTTTGGGAAGCTTTTAATGTTTGATGTATTATAGTATTTTAATATTCTTTTGGAAGCCGCCCAGAATGGCTGGGGAAGCCCAGCCAGATGGGCGGGGTATAAATAATAAATTTATTATTATTATTATTATTATTATTATTATTATTATTATTATTATTATTATACCTGCAATGTCCATACTCAGAAACTTTTCATCTGCTAGTATACATTGCAATGCTGCAAATAGATTCATTTAACACTCAGATATGTTCTTCTTGCGGTCTTTGAGAGCTCTCTGTGTGTGATGCCAATAAAGAACTAATAGTGTTAAGCAGGAGCCTTGCCCCTCTAACGTAGAGTGAAAATTATAACTTTGTGCTCAGATTATTCCAAGAATAATTAAAAGCAAAGTAAGGCTCTATGTGTGCATGTGTGTGTTCCTAGGCATCTGACATTCAATTTGAAATGCAGACCTCAAATTGGACCCTGAAGCGGATGGATGGCAATGTCTCTTAAAACTATTACAGCTATACGTTTAGAGGAAATGTGTTTCATTTGTGAGTACCTTGGATGGCAAAGACAGACACATTGCTCCTAGGTGTGAATGGGCCGAAGTGTTCCTAGTAACAAAAATAAATATCAGAATGTTTAAGGTAGAAGAAGATGGGTTAGACAGGCACATGGGCTCTGTGACTAAAAAGAATCCCCAAACATGCTGAGGACATAAATGAAAACTGGAAAATAAAAATGCTAAGGGCAAGCAGAGTTAAGTTTTGCAAACCAAGACACTCATAGAACCAATACACGCTCATTCCCTCTCAGGGCTTCAAAACACCTTGCAGGTGCTGTTTAAACAAAAAGGGGAAAAAATATTCATTTTAGCATGGATTTCAATGCAAATCCTTTCATGATCAGGAGGGGTTTGCACCGAAACCCCAGTTATAATGAAGGTGTTTTCATCTGTTTCTACAGAGGTTTCAGACCTTTGCAGAGGATTCCGCCAGATTTACCATCCTGCTCATCAGCTGATATGAGGAGAATTAAATCCAGCTGCATGTGCTGTGTCCACCATCTCCCCACAGGTATATGGTTGGCAGGGCGCAGCTTCCATCCTAAGCCTCTGTTGGGAGCGCTCTCCTCCCGAGGAGGCTTGGGAGGGAAGCTGCACGCCTGCCAGCCTTATGGTTGGCAGGGCGCAGCTGGCAGGCATGCAGGGAAAGAGGAGGCTGCCGGCAAAGCCACACAGCTCCCCCATTCACTGGGGCGCCCCTGAGAGGCCAGCGCCCTGGCGCGACGCACCACTAAGCCCTATGGGAAAGACGGCTCTGGGTTGGGGGATAGTTCTGCCTGGAAAGCTGGTGTGCGCATGCAGACTGTACATTTGTAATAGCACAATGTTGATTTCCACCCAAGGAGTTTGGCGCACCAATTTGATTACACAAAGGCAAGGAAGATGGAATTTTTTTCTTTCAAACAATGAAACATTAAAATAGTACAGGAGAACCACCGGAAATTATTAAATGGAACAGGGCCATTGGACTGTATTTGCTTAGCTTGGCAAGGTAGAACAGCTTTGATTGAAGATGAATCTAAAATATTATATATTTTTCAGAACGCAGCATTAAAAGATAACTTAGCTATTTTAAAGCAGAAAGTTATCACACAATTATCTGGAATGGAGGGGGGGCACTCCAGCATTATTTAGATATCAATTAGATGAGGGAGTAGGGTTACCAGACACTAATTCATATTATTGTGAATCTATATTGCTAATGATGATAGAGGGTTAATTTTTGTTGGATAATATCACAGGTTCAGAGCAGGATGAATAAAAATGCCTTAAGATAGTATTATCTGGCTTTTAAAAAATTGGGTCTTATCACTGGGCACACTAAATTGAGCCCTGGATTTATCACCATACATATTGGTTTTCTATAATGAGAAGTTTTGTTTGCTCACTCTCGAGGAGGTGTCTGCTGCCCCCTAAACCCCTGTGGAGGCCCCTAGGCCGTCAAAATCTCGGGGCCTCCTTTGCTCTAGTGGGATAACACTGAACTGAGAAAGCTTGATTGCATTTTTCTTTCAAATCAGTATTGTTTTGATCTGTCGTCACAGGGTCCCTAAAAGGCGTGGGGTCCATAGGCTGGCGCCTATTTGGTAATGCGGCACTGCTAAAATGTCATGCTTCAGCCCCATAGAGAGCTCTCAGGCTGAAAGTAGGGCTTCCTTCGTAGGGAGGGGAACCTACTTATCCCAGAAATCAGGGACTTCTCATTACTGGCTTTCAGCGTAGTGCACACACACACACACACACACACACACACACCCTTCCCCCGGTCTACCACTGGGGTTTTACTCCAAATTTCCTTTATTGTGTCCTGCATTCTACCTAAGATTCCTGGAGTATCTATCCAACAGGCTTGAGAAAAGTCTTGCTTCATCACTTTCCCTTCCTACTTTACTAGTCCCTCCTAGAATTATATTTGTGAGGAGTCTGTTTGTTGCCACTGTGCAGTGCTTGGAGTCACAAGACTCTGTTTACACTCCAGACTGTTGGAAGTCTCACGGGAGACGGATGTTGATATTACTGGTTTCCTGTTTCTTTGTATCCAGTTGCTCTCTGCCTTTCACAGAGAGAGGATGTAAATTCTTACTGTCTGCATAGTTAGAAAATAAAGCATAGCGATGTAGCTCATATTTCTCGTCTCTTTTGCTGCTTTGATCCTCTGCGTAATGGGGAACGTGCCTGGAGTGTTCAGCTCAGGTCGTTAATCATCGTCGGAGGAGATTCCGAAGGCTCGACCGGAGGAGTAGCTCGGTCGTAGCGGAGATTCCGACAATATTGCTCTGTTCCCTCCCTCTCAGCAGCCACCACAGAATTGTAGAGATGGAAGGGACCATGAGGATCATCTAGTCCAGCCCCTTGCAATGCAGGCACATTTTGCCCACAACCCCAAGATTAAGAGCCTCATGCTCTACCAACTGAGCTATCCATGGAGCTCAACTTCCAGCCTGTCCATGTTTACACCCGGTTGGGTCAAGCACAGGATGCTACAGAGACTGGTGGCAACAGCCATCTACTTCTCCCAACACAAAAGCTTCTTTTTCTTTTTTTAATCCTTAATAATTAACCTGCTTCAATTACTCATACTATTGAATTTCTAAAACCTTCCCCTAATGCATTTGTACTATACATACACTTCAGAGCATTACAAGCCCAACTTTCAATTAGGGAAACAATGTATTTCTCTGCAATATTAATATATATATTTCTGTTTCATCATAAATATATATTGCCTCTCACAGCCACTCCCCGCTGTCACTGTTTGCTGTTAAAAATATGTCAGTTTGGTCATTACATCAGAATTCCAGACTTTTTCTAGTCATTCTTTTACTGCTGGTGTTCTTTGCAGTCTCCATTCTTGCAGGAAAGGCAACTAGCAAATATTAGGTCCAATTCTCGTGCTCCTTTCTTACAGAGCCTTCCGTATGTTTTAAGAGAAAGAAAACTGAACCTAGAGCAGGGGGCAGGGGGGGGGAAAGGTCTGGATCTACTGGAAAATCTTTCTCTGCCCTAGATTAGTAATGATTTCTGTCTTCCAACTGTTTAACGAGCGCAGCAATCAAAGGACCCCTCCATCCTAAGGTATACTGCTGAAGATTGGGTTAACCGGGAACATTTGTATACAAATGTGAATCTTTTTGAGAACCAAGTGGTGCTGAGTGTGTTTTAAATGACTGCCAAGACTAAAAGTATATTGAGTAAGTGCTTCAAAATGATTTTACAGATGATTTAATTCTGAATGCAAATGGAAACCGATTTGAATGAAATAATCTCTACAGAATATTGGAAGTATCAGAATGTAACAAAAAAAACCATTACATTTGCTAAACTTAAAGCTTTCATGAAATGAAATTTAGTTGGTACCTCATCCTTGCACATCTGAAAAAATAAACAAATTATAGGAGAATAAATGTTGCAGGTGTCAGACCCAAGGGGCATAGAATCATATAATTGCAGAGTTGGAAGGGACTTTGAGGGTCTTATACCCAACCCCCTGCAATGCAAAAAATTCAACTAAAGCATTCATGACAGAAAACCACCCAGCCTCTGCTTAAAATCCTCTCAGGGATAAAAGTCCATCACATTCTACCCACTGGGAACTCAGAATCATAGAATTATAGAGTTGAAAGGGATAGTAATAGCTTTACTAAGGGAGCCGGTGGCGCTGTGGTCTAAACCACTGAGCCTCTTGGGCTTGCTGATTGGAAGGTTGGCAGTTCGAATCCCCATGACAGGGTGAGCTCCTGTTGCTCTTTCCCAGCTCCTGTCAACCTAGCAGTTTGAAAGCACACCAGTGCAAGTAGATAAATAGGTACTGCTGTGGTGGGAAGGTAAACGGCGTTTCCGCGCATTCTGGTTTCCGTCACGGTCCTCTGTGCGTCAGTAGCAGTTTAGTCATGTTTGCCACATGTCCCGGAAAGCTGTGAACAAACGCCAGCTCCCTTTGCCTGAAAAGCGAGATGAGCGTTGCATCCCATAGTCATCTTTGACTGGACTTAGCCATTCAAAGAAGACTCCCTGGAAAAGACCCTGATGTTGGGAAAGATGGAGGGCACAAGGAGAAGGGGACGACAGAGGACGAGATGGTTGGATAGTGTTCTCAAAGCAGTGGAAGACAGGAGTGTCTGGTGTGCTCTGGTCCATGGGGTCACAAAGAGTCGGACACGACTAAACAACAACAGCCATCCAGGAGTCCTTTACCTTTACCTCTAATAGCTTTACTGCTAGGTAGAATAACGCTGCTGCCTCAGGCTGGGGAATAGTGGCATGGCTTTGGAGGCCACAGCGCTTGCCCTGTGCTACCTAAGCTAGTGTGCCATCAGCAGGGATTCCAACTTGAATAAAATATTTGGGGGGAGCAAGTAAGCCCCACCCCGCGCAATCGATCACATGACATGGTACATGCACACCATTTGAATGGCAATGCTTATTAACTGGGGGGAGCAGCAACCTCAAATATTTTATTGGTGGGTGAAGACCCCTCGGTCCCTAGGAGTCGGCTCCTATAGCCATCAGACATGAGGGAGAACACTGTTCCACTGACAGTACTGAAGTCATATTCAACTGCTAGTCTGGTCAGTTTGGCAAATGGAATAGGAGGAAGGGTGCCATCTTATCCTTTGCCTTGGCCAACAAAATGCCTTTGGCTAGCCATGCGTTTCCTGCACGTCTGGGGCACTTGATCCTTGAGAAGAAGTGTTGACCACTTCAGAGGCTGCAGTACCGGGATAAAGGTAAAGGTAAAGGTACCCCTGCCCATACGGGCCAGTCTTGACAGACTCTAGGGTTGTGCGCCCATCTCACTCAAGAGGCTGGAGGCCAGCGCTGTCCGCAGACACTTCCGGGTCACATGGCCAGCGTGACAAGCTGCATCTGGCGAGCCAGCGCAGCACACGGAACGCCGTTTACCTTCCCGCTAGTAAGCGGTCCCTATTTATCTACTTGCACCCGGGGGTGCTTTGCGAACTGCTAGGTTGGCAGGCTCTGGGACCGAGCAATGGGAGCGCACCCCGCCGCGGGGATTCGAACCGCCGACCTTTCGATCGACAAGTCCTAGGCGCTGAGGCTTTAACCCACAGCGCCACCCGCGTCCCAAAAAACCGGGATAGCAAGACAGAAATATACAGCTCACATTGTGCACAAAGTATGCTCTTGACCATGAGTGAACTCCACTAAGTGCCTAGGCCACACACTCTGCCATGTGCTGCCTACAACATTTCACTGACCAGTTTCCACTGTGAGCAACTACATGTTCTGGATTTACTGGTTCTATTCTGAATCTTTCCCTCCCTCCTATCTTAAGTTTACCTCTATCCTTTGGTCAATTTCTTTTAAAGATGCATTATGAAGAAGTAGTTAACGGTCATGGTCAGATGATTAACAATGACTCATATTGCACAAGACTTTTACTAATTAGCTTTCAAACTTTTTTTTTTAAAAAATAAAACCCTGGTGAGTAAGTATCCTATAAATCTAGCTGGTGCTTAACCAGTTTTATTACCCGTCAGAGGGCTGCTTGTAGAACATTTGCAGTTGCTAGGGAAACAAGACTCTTAACTATTTTGAGAGTCTAGTGGTCAAGAGACTAGGACTTTGGAAACCAGGACTCAGATCCCACTCAACCTTCAGCATCACCTGGTGACTTTGGCCTAGTCACTATTTCTCAGCCCAACTTACCCCCAGGGCCGGATTTAGGTTTGATGAGGCCCTAAGCTACTGAAGGGAATGGGGCCCTTTATATGTCTAGCTGTCCTTTGTCAACAGCAAATTGTCGCTGGTTTTTGTGTTGAATATATGCTATATGACGATTTATGGACCTCATAGGTATCTCAAGCCATTTGCACATAACAAAATGTGTATTTTATCAAAGTAATTGTTGAACTGAAATACAATTAAGAAGTATATTAATAGTGAAATACAATTAAGAAGAAGTATATTGGGGAGCGGGACGCAGGTGGCGCTGTGCGTTAAACCGCAGAGCCTAGGACTTGCTGATCAGAAGGTCGGCGGTTCGAATCCCTGTGACGGGGTGAGCTCCCGTTGCTCGGTCCCAGCTCCTGCCAACCTAGCAGTTTGAAAGCACGTCAAAAGTGCAAGTAGATAAATAGGAACCGCTCCGGCGGGAAGGTAAACGGTGTTTCCGTGCGCTGCTCTGGTTCGCCAGAAGCGGCTTAGTCCTGCTGGCCACATGACCCGGAAGCTGTCTGCGGACAAACGCCGGCTCCCTCGGCCCATAGAGCGAGATGAGCGCCGCAACCCCAGAGTCGGTCACGACTGGACCTAATGGTCAGGGGTCCCTTTACCTTTTATATTGGGGGGTGGGCAAGAGAGTGGGGCCCTAAGCTATAGCTTGTTTAGCTTATACGTAAATCTGGCACTGCCTCTCTCACATACTAGCTGTGAAATAAAATGAGAAGGGGAACAGTGCACATTGCCCCAAGCTCTTTGGAGAAAGGGATGAATATAGATGTAAAGAGTAAATAAATGGCTTTATTTATAAAGTAAATGACTTCCCTGTCATAAGATAATAGAGGATAACTTTGCAGATCCTCTCAAACAGATAGCTCAGGTTGCGGGTTTGATCCCCATATGGGAGAGCTGCATATTCCTGCATTGCAGGGGGGGGGTGGACCAGATGATCCTCAGGGTCCCTTCCAACTCTACAATTTTATAGTCCTGTGCTGACTCTACCACCAGATTCCAAACTTGCAGCCACTGAAACTGTCAAAGGATGAGATTGAATTTTATTATGCATCTCATTAGAAGTCATAAAGCGATTTCTTAAATGCAAGTCATACACAACGTGGCAAAATTCAGTCTTACCTATCCATCAAAATTAGTAACTGTCTGCACCATGTTAACATGGTGATATGTAAATGAATACAAGCGAAGCTGTAGGCGATTGTACTGGGGTTAAATCTTTTAAATACTTATCCCAAATGGGTTCTGTGCTATACCCTTTCTTTTTAACATTGCAACTCTAGACATGTCTACCCAGAAATAAGTCCTTTTGAGGGGTTAGAATTACAGCCTTAATTATCAAATTAGGCCTTGAATATTGACCTTCAATCTAGCTGTCCTATTCATCATAATATATCCCTTTACTGGTATGTATGAACAGTTTTGTTGAATGTTCATACATGAGTTGACCAAACCACCATGAGGTCAACGCATGGTAACAGTAAGTAAAATACGGAACATCCATTCCTTCTCTTTTCTGTTTTTACCACGTGGTATTAATTCAAAGGGGTTTTTATTTTATAGAACTGATGGATATCACTTTGAATAAAATTGAGGTTTCTCTATGTAATTCAAAACATTATTGTGCTTTTAGATGTGTTGGAAGCTGCCTAGAGTAGCTGGGGCAACCCAGCCAGATGGGCGGGGTATAAATAAAATTGGTAGTAGTATAAAAAATAGTAAATTAGGCAAAATGTTCATTTTGACTGAATGTTTTACCCACTCCCTCTCAAGCCACTTTTTGCATATGCTTTACTAAATCATAATGTTAAGTCGTGGGTGAACATATCAGACGACACAGCGATTCTTCAAACAGCTCTTGTTTATTCACAGGCCAGAACTGAGCTGAAGGGCTCAGTCAGCCTGCTTATATAGAGCTCCAGTACCACGTTACTGTAACAAATTTCTAAAACTATCCAATCACTGAACGTCACTTTCGATCCTTCATTTGCATAACTATCTACAGTATCCATCCAATCACTGAACGTCACTTTCGATCCTTCATTTGCATAACTATCTACAGTATCCATCCAATCACTGAACATCACTTTCGATCCTTCATTTGCATAACTATCTACAGTATCCCCCTGCTGGCCCAGGGTGAGAACTTCAGTACATTAACACATAACCTTTAAAAAACTTTTTAAAGAGACTTTAAAAAAAAAACCTTTCATTTGAGGACCACAGGGCGGTTTACAACATAAAAGTACAAAAACATATAACATAATAACACAATAGGTAAGCAGCCCCACCCACCTGTAAATTTGCCCCTGCAGGTGTGGAGAGATAAGGATCCGGCTCACTGGCCAGAAAAGTTTCCCCACCCCTCAGTAAATCATGGCTTAGTCCTATGTTCAAGAGCTGGAGGAAAGTCATCCACAGCTTCTGGTTCAAACACTTCCTGACCTCCTCCTGCATAGCCAGGTGAAGGACTTTTCCAGAGTTCAGTTCCATTCTTCCCGGATATCAGGTTGCTTTGTCATCCGGACCAAAGATCGTGGTTTAAAACAAACACTGGTCACTTTCCAAACAAGCCATCTTGAAGCCATGGTTTCTGAAGCTGGCTTGTTAAAATAAGCAGAGTTTGATTTTAAACCCTTATTGCTTGTCCAGACAACATAACAAGCTGGTGTTCAGGGAAAGTGAAACGAGACCCTGGCAAAGTTCTTCTCTTGGCTGCGTGGGGAAAGGGAGCGGGGAGCAGCCGAATCTGAATCTTGCTCAGTGCCAGATTTATGTATGAGCTAAACAAGCTATAAGTTAAGGTAAAGGTAAAGGTATCCCTGCCCGTACGGGCCAGTCTTGACAGACTCTGGGGTTGTGCGCCCATCTCACTTAAGAGGCCGGGGGCCAGCGCTGTCCGGAGACACTTCCGGGTCACGTGGCCAGCGTGACAAGCTGCATCTGGCGAGCCAGCGCAGCACATGGAATGCCGTTTACCTTCCCGCTGGTAAGCGGTCCCTATTTATCTACTTGCACCCGGGGGTGCTTTGCGAACTGCTAGGTTGGCAGGCGCTGGGACCAAGCAGCGGGAGTGCACCCCGCCGCGGGGATTCAAACTGCCGACCTTTCGATCGGCAAGCCCTAGGCGCTGAGGCTTTTACCCACAGTGCCACCCGCGTCCCTATAAGTTAGGGCCCCCAAAAAAATTAAAGGTAAAAAACCGGGTGTACATTTCCAAAATATAAGATTAAGGGAAAAAAAGCCTACATACAGCAACAGTGTTTTGTCCTGTGTTGTGTAAGCTCTTATTTGTTATGTGCAAATGGCTTTAGATACCTTTTAGGTCCATAAATTACCATATAGCATATATTCAACACAAAAAACAGCGACAATTTGTTGTTGATAAAGGACAGCTGGGCATATAAAGGGCCCCATTACCTTCAGTAGCTTAGGGCCTCATCAAACCTAAATCTGGCCCTGGTTGCAATGACTCCTTCTTGGTTGGGCACATAGCGATAAGCCATGGTGAACATTGCCAATGAAAAGGGTTGCATGATTTAGTTTGCTAAATGCCAAACTTACCTTATTTTTCGCTCTGTAAGATGCACCAGACCATAAGACGCACCTAGTTTTTGGAGGAGGAAAGCATGAAAAAAAATACAGTGGGACCTCAGGTTACATACGCCTCAGGTTACATACGCTTCAGGTTACAGACCCCGCTAACCCAGAAATAGTGCTTCAGGTTAAGAACTTTGCTTCAGGATGAGAACAGAAATCAGGCTCCAGCGGCGCGGCAGCAACAGGAGGCCCCCATGAGCTAAAGTGGTGTTTCAGGTTAAGAACAGTTTCAGGTTAAGTACAGACCTCCGGAACGAATTAAGTACTTAAATATTCTGAATCTGAGAAGCCATAACAGCAAGAGGGATCGCTGCGCAGCGAAAGCGGTGATCCCTCTTGCTGTTCTGGCTTCTGGGATAGCTGCGCAGCCTGCATTCGCTCCATAAGACGCAGACACATTTCCCCTTACTTTTTAGGAGGGAAAAAGTGAGTCTTATAGAGCAAAAATTACGGTAACTAGGTTGCAGATGGCCTGCCTACCACTTCACACAGCCTCTTGCATGAACACATTCAAAGAAGCAAAGTCCGGTATTTGGGATCTCTGAAAGCCTTTGTGTCATGAGGCTGATTTTACAGGGTTAGTTCCTTTAAACCAGCTCTGGGAATTTGAGGTGTGTGAATCTGCAAAAACTGGGCACCTGACTGACACCAGTTACCTGCTTGCTGGGCGCTCAATAGTTTTCAGAAAAAGATTGAGAATAAATGCCTTTACCCCCCTGAACTGTGGTGATTGATTTACTTTCAGTCAGCTAAATCAATGGACAGTGTGCTTCATTGCATTCCTTTTGGTTTCTCCCACTTGATTAGTGTCTCCAAGATATTACGGAATATACTGAGACAAAAGCATTTACTTACCCATTCTAATTCCAGGCATGTGGTGTTTATCTCTGCATTAATGCTGGTGTCATGTTAATGTTAATGCTGCATTTCCACAGTTAGCGATAGCTTTGAATCAGATCACTGTATGAAGAGCGCACCACTTCAGAGAGGAGTCTCAAGATGTTGTATGTTAATTCCATTATAATGGACTTCAATCAGCCAATTGTAATGGTAGTAATTTTCACTGCTTTTATAGAAATTGGAGATGGGTTGGAGGGACGCCAAAAGCTACTCCAAACATAAACAGCCATCAATGGCTACAGTTCTTGGTAACAATAAATGCTCAATTACCTTCCATAAAAAATGTACCGGAACCAAACTACACAGATACCCATTAGAAATTACAAGGAAACCGCCCCCCCCCAAGTGATAACATCTCTGTAGATTTCATAGAATACTTCTATGGCTTTCTCAGGCGGCGGAGTGAAGATAAGGGAATTCTAGCCCTTATAATACATTTCCTCCATTTACATTTCCTCCAGTAACATTAAGAATCCATTAAAACAGCAGCAATAGATATTGTGAAAATAGTGCTCCACCTGCCCAAGGTGGATCAGATCAGGACAACATTTACCTCAGCGCCTAATGCTTAGTTGGAATCTCCTTTCTTGTGACTTGAAGCCATTGGTTCAGGTCCTCCCCCCCCCCTTGTTTTATTAAATTTGCTTTGTAACATAACATTATTATACATATTCTATAAAACAAAGAATACAGAACAAAATTCATTCATACTACAGTGCCTAACTACATAACATTAATATATATGGTTTCTGGAAAAAAGTCTTACATAACAAAATCAATTCAAATTACCATCTGGTTTACTTTTTTTCTTCCCCTCCCTCCCCACTCCAGCCCTCCCCCCCACCCCCCAATCAGGCCTTCCTTCTTCATATCTTTATCCATGTACACAGTCTGTTCATTCGAGCTTGTATGTTAGGGTTGGCTTCCCCTCTTTCTATCCAGTTCCTGTAAAATGCCCATTTATTTGTGATTCTTTGGCATTTATTTTCCCATCTGTATCCTCTACCACTATCTGTGCGAATATTTCTGATTGTACGTATTCAAAAACATAATCATTCCATTTTTCCATACTCCATTTGGCCTTTTCTTTCCATCCCAGAGCAATAACTGCCATTCCAGCTAGAATCATAATCTTATACAACTCTTGCTTATTACTCTTTACTTTGTTATTTCCCAGTATTCCCAAAAATAACAAATCCCTATTAACTTCTATGTTTATTTGAAATAGTCCAGAAATTACCTTTATAATCTTTTGCCAATATTCCTTAACCAGATTACATTCCCACCACATGTGTGAATATAGTCCTTTTTCCTGAATTGGTTCAGGTCCTACCCTTCAGAGCAGGAGAAAACAAGCATGCTCCCTCTTCCATGTGACAGCCCTTTGGATATTTGAAGATGGCTATCCCATTGCCTCTCCGTCTCCTCTTTCCCGTTGCTAAACATACCAATTCCCTCAACCCTTCTTCATAAGGCTTGGTTTCCAGACCCTTGATCATCCTCCTCCCCACAGACATTCCTCCTTGTCAATATCCTTCCTAAATTATGTGCCTAGAAATGGACATAGTACTCCAGGTGTGGCCTGACCCAAGCAGAATAAAGTGGTAGTACAGTGGTACCTCTGGATGCGAACGGGATCGGTTCCAGAGCCCTGTTCACATCATGAGCAGAACGCAACCTGCATCTGCGTGGGCACAGGTCGCAATTCACCGCGTCTGCGCATGCGCGTGACATCATTCTGAGCATCTGTGCATGCGAGAGCGGCGAAACCCAGAAGTAACCCGTTCCATTACTTCCAGGTCGCCGCGGGACGCAACCTGAAAAGATTTAACCTGAAGGGTCTTTAACCCGAGGTATGACTGTATTGGAAGTGAAAGCTGGACCATAAAGAAGGCTGATCGCTGAAGAACTGATGGTTTAGAATTCTGGTGCTGGAGGAGACTCTGGAGAGTCCCATGGACTGCAAGAAGATCCAACCTCTCCATTCTGAAGGAAATCAGCCCTGAGTACTCACTGGAAGGACAGATCCTGAAGCTGAGTCTTCAGTACTTTGGCCACCTCAGGAGAAGAGAAGACTCCCTGGAAAAGACCCTGATGTTGGGAAAGATGGAGGGCACAAGGAGAAGGGGACGACAGAGGATGAGATGGTTGGACAGTGTTCTCGAGGCTACCAGCATGAGCTTCACCAAACTGCGGGAGGCAGTGGAAGACAGGAGTGCCTGGCGTGCTCTGGTCCAGGGGGTCACGAAGAAGCGGACACGACTAAACGACTAAACAACAACATGACTGTATTAGTTACCTTGATCAGGACACTAGACTTCAGCTGATGCAGCCTAGAATAGCATTCACTTTTTTGCTGCTGCATCACACTGCAGACTCAAGTTAAACAATCAATGGCCTTTTACACTTGGAGCATGGGGCACAGTTCCAGGGCTTTAGTGTTCTGTTTATTATTATATTGTATATCTGTTGTTGTTGTTGTTGTTGTTGTTGTTTATGGTTGTTGTTTTATACCCTGCCTTTCTCCCTGACAGGGACTCAAGGCAGTTTTCTGTAAAAAAGAAAAAGAAAAAAGAGGAGCTACAAACATAAGAAAAGGGGGAATCATTAAAAATACAATAGTTTTTAAACTGTAAACCGCCCTATGATCTTTGGATGATGGGCAGTACAGTGGTACCTCGGGTTACAGACGCTTCAGGTTACAGACTCCGCTAAGCCAGAAATAGTACCTCAGGTTAAGAACTTTGCTTCAGGATGAGAACAGAAATTGGGCTCCGGCGGCGCAGCGGCAGCGGGAGGCCCCATTAGCTAAAGTGGTGCTTCAGGTTAAGAACAGTTTCAGGTTGAGAACGAACCTCCGGAACGAATTAAGTTCTTAACCCGAGGTACCACTGTATATATATATATATTCATTGCATACCGTATTGGCCCGAATATAAGCCACACTTTCCTTCCAAATTCTGACAGTGAAAAGTTAAAGTGTGGCTTATATTCGGGACCTTACACCGCTTGCAAGGCAGTGCAGCTTCTCTCCCCCCCCCCCCCAGCAGCCCGGGAGCGCTACCCATGACACGCAGCCCGTCCACCACTCCCAAGTTTGCCCCCAAGCACAGGTCAGTTGCAGACCATGGGACTTGCCCTGAAGCCAACAAAAGTATTTTAAGCACAACATTTTTTCACATTTCAAAGGCACAGATATCTGTGTTTGTTCAATGTGAATGTAGCCCTAAGGTTATGGCCTGACCATAGGTTGAAAAGAAGTGGTGGGTGACCCCCCCCCCCCACCTCCTCAAACAGGGTTGGATCAGAAATAAGCCTTGCTATTCCCCATCCTGTCTGCAAAAGTGAAAAATAACTTGGCTTGTATTTGAGCCAATCTGAATTTGGACTGGAGGCCACCAGCAGCAGCCCTGATCCCCAAGCCTCCTGCCCTTATCTCCCCATAAGCCTCCTTGCCTGCCCCCTGCTCCTCCAAATACCCCCTTCCTTCCCACCCGCTCACCCACCCTCCAAACCCCATTTTCCTGCCCCACATGCCTGGCTGCTGCTGCTGACACTCTTAATTTGAGGGAAACTATTGAAACGCCCCTTGGGAGAAACTACATGCCCCCAGGATCAACTTAGGGACGCATTTATTCAGGTATTTATTTGGGTATTGTCTTTTTCTTCTCCCCCCCCCCCCCAAATTTTAAAGGTCCGGCTTATATTCGAGTGCAGCTTATATTCAGGCCAATACGGTAGTAATCATAATTCTGGGGGTAGGGAGTAGGGTAGCCGGCTGAATGAAGCCCCTAAGACATGATTGAACAGAGCAGTTGGCAGGTGCTGGCTGGGTATTGTAACATCAGTATGAGGGTCTTGAGAGTGCACTAGTGTGGCTGGTGGGAGAACAGAGGGCAGCATAATAGAGGGGTGGAATAGCAATGGAGTGCTTCCAATGCCTAGATTCAAGACAACTTACAGAAACACAAATAGTGACGCTGGTGGCGCTGTGGGTTAAACCACAGAGCCTAGGACTTGCCAATCAGAAGGTCAGCAGTTCGAATCCCCACGACGGGGTGAGCTCCCGTTGCTCGGTCCCTGCTCCTGCCCACCTAGCAGTTCGAAAGCACGTCAGAGTGCAAGTAGATAAATAGGTACCGCTCTGGCGGGAAGGTAAATGGCGTTTCCGTGCGCTGCTCTGGTTTGCCCAGAAGCGGCTTAGTCCTGCTGGCCACATGACCCGGAAGCTGTACGCCGGCTCCCTCGGCCAATAAAGCGAGATGAGCACCACAACCCCAGAGTCGGCCATGACAGGACCTAATGGTCAGGGGCCCCTTTACCTTTATAGAAACACAAAGCAACACCAATATTAATGGCAACAGCACATCTGCTTAAAGGACAATAGCCCCAGCTTCCTCTATGTCAAAGGACTGGGAAAGTAGAGTGACCGACCCTTATTCTCTCACCTGTTCTGGTGTAAAAATGAGAGATGGGACTCTTGCATCCCCTACGCAGTGTGATTTGCAAGCCTCGGGGCTTATGTTCTTGAAAGGGGAATAGAAAACCTTAGTTATCTTTTCAATTTGGCTCTCCGGTTCTTCCGAATGGCTCTTGCTCTCTCACAAGCCCTTCTGTTTACAAGGATAACTGTTCAGATCCCCAGCTCTAGTGGAGAATAGAAAGTGTTCCCTTATAAACTCTGGAATGGCTCTTTTGCCGCTGCCTGTAAGCTAAGAATGTAACCGAGAGTTCCCCATTGACCTAATTATTGGTTTCTTTTGAACCACAACAGGTTTTGCTGCAGCACAGCAAGCAAACAGCCAAGGCTGGATAATCCTTCATGAAAGAAACTGAGAAATCCCCCGGACAGGCCATGGCTGGCTGTTGGGCTCCTTTCATCTTTTGTAAAATCTCTTACAACTTCAGTGGACCTGTACATGTTTCCAAATGTTGTTGATACATAGCTTTTATTAACCCTGCCCCAACACCAGAGTCTTCTTTTCTCATTCTTAATTATATTAGCACATCATTCTTGTGGTTTTTGCCCACAGGGACATGCATGGTCTCAGTCATGCTTACATCATTTTGGATACCATACGTTCTTCCCCCAAAGGTTTCCTGCTGCTGAAGCGGCAGAGCGTGCAAACAGGGTGGACATTAGGGGCCGGCCTGCTCATGAGGTGAGGCAGTTGCCTCAGGGCGGCAGGCTTCGAATATCTGGAAAAGGTGGCAGATCTGCCTCCTGCATTTTTTCCAGCCACCACTGCCTTCTCTTCTGCATGCTCATCACACTCTGTCAGGCACTGGGGAATCAACTCCCTCCCACGGGGGCAACACAGAATTATAGGAACGATTAAGAGTTCTTCCCAAGCAATCTATTCAATAATTCACAGAGAACGATGAAGGAATACAGCCTTCCCTAATAATGGCATTGCTCCAAGTAAAGTCCCACCCACCCAGTTGTTGTTTAGTTGTTTAGTCATGTCCGACTCTTCGTGACCCCCTGGACCAGAGCATGCCAGGCCCTCCTGTCTTCCACTGCCTCCCACAGTTTGGTCAAACTCATGCTGGTAGCTTCGAGAACACTGTCCAACCATCTCGTCCTCTGCCGTCCCCTTCTCCTTGTGCCCTCCATCTTTCCCAACATCAGGGTCTTTCCCAGAGAGCCATCTCTTCTCATGAGGTGGCCAAAGTCTTGGAGCCTCAGCTTCATGATCTGTCCTTCCAGTGAGCACTCAGGGCTGATTTCCTTAAGAATGGAGAGGTTGGATCTTCTTGCAGTCCATGGGACTCTCAAGAGTCTCCTCCAGCACCAGAATTCAAAAGCATCCATTCTTCGTCGATCAGCCTTCTTTATGGTCCACCCACCCTACGTCTCCCTTATTTGACGTCCCTCCTGCGTCGGTTAATCTGAGCTTTCTGCCTCTGAGCTCTCTGTTCTAATACCCGCAATGCCTGCCTGGTCTTGGGGGGGGGGGTCAGGAATGCTTTCCAAGGACACTGAAACTTTCTTCTGCCTCTCCCCTGGTGCTTCTCTTCCTCCCTGCTGTTCCTCTTCCAGTATTTCCCAGCTTCTGCCCTCTGCAGCCTCTGAACTATGCCCTTCTGCAAACCACTGTTCTAAATCTATACTGTCCTCTTGTTCTTGGGAAGGTTCAAGACAAGGTGGGGGGCTGCCCCACCATTCCTCCTCAGTCCAGCCCCTGACACACATGCATGTGCCCACCGCCTGCTTGCCCACAGGGGGGCAGCATTTTCTGTTTTGCCTCTAGGGATAGAGGTCAGCCTCTGTCTGAAGACCTCTCAGAGAACAGACCTCTCTGTTTGAAGGAGAACCATTCAAAGAACCATAAAAAGGGAGAGAGTAGTGGTTTCCCATTAGTGGTTAGCACTTGACAGCAGACTGAGCAGCACATAGATCACCCAGTCCCTGTCTTCCCTGTTATGATGAAATGTACTGTAATTCTATTAAAAGTACAGTAACTATTTCTAAATTTGCATCCATACATATAAATTAGCATATGAATTTTATTTGCAAATCTGTGCCCTTGTTGGCTGGTGCATTAGGTCTCATCATATTTGCAAATTAACTCTCCCAGTCCCGAGAATCCTGGTCCATTATTTTACTTATTTAATATATTTATATGTTGCCTTTCCCCCAAGTTAACTCTATCATGTTTGGTGTGATTTACTGATGGCTTGCTCCTGTCACCTGAGGATCTTAGCAGGTTTGTATAAAGGTAAAGGTAGAGGGACCCTTGACCATTAGGTCCAGTCGCGGCCGACCCTGGGGTTGTGGCGCTCATCTTGCTTTATTGGCCGAGGGAGCCGTCGTAAAGCTTCCGGGTCATGTGGCCAGCATGACAAAGCCGCTTCTGGCGAACCAGAGCAGCTCATGGAAACGCCGTTTACCTTCCCGTTGGAGTGGTACCTATTTATCTACTTGCACTTGGATGTGCTTTCGAACTGCTAGGTTGGCAGGAGCAGGGACCGAGCAATGGGAGCTCACCCCGTCACGGGGATTCGAACCACCGACCTTCTGATCAGCAAGTCCGTGGTTTAACCCACAGTGCCACCAGTGTCCCTGCAGGTTTGTATAGGGGGATACAAACTTTCAGACAGCCTGGGCCCAGACAATAAAGGACTTTATAGACCACAACCAGCACTTTGAATTTTGCCCAGAAACAGAACAGTAGCCAGTGGAGCTGTTTTAACAAGCGAGTAACATGTCCCCTAACCGGCCCCAGTCAGAAGTCTGGCCATAGCATACTGGACTAGCTGAAGCTTGCAAACACTTTTCAAAGGCAACCCCATGTAGAGTGCATTACAGTAGTCCATCCAGGATGTAGCTGAGGCATGCATCACCATGGCCACATCTGACTTCCAGCTTCCAAGCTATTAAGGTAAAGGTAAAGGTACCCCTGCCCATACGGGCCAGTCTTGACAGACTCTAGGGTTGTGCGCCCATCTCACTCAAGAGGCCGGGGGCCAGCGCTGTCTGCAGACACTTCCGGGTCACGTGGCCAGTGTGACAAGCTGCATCTGGCGAGCCAGAGCCGCACACGGAAACACCGTTTACCTTCCCGCTAGTAAGCGGTCCCTATTTATCTACTTGCACCCGGGGGTGCTTTCGAACTGCTAGGTTGGCAGGCGCTGGGACCGAACAACAGGAGCGCACCCCGCCGCGGGGATTCGAACTGCCGACCTTTCGATCGGCAAGCCCTAGGCGCTGAGGCTTTAACCCACAGCGCCACCCGCGTCCCTTCCAAGCTATTAACTGCTATGAAATCAACCAATTTTACTTTTTAAAAACAAAGAGTAACATGCATGCTTGGCAAGTCTCAGGCTTAAGGCATACTTTTATCTGACACCCATAATGTGCTATTGCTTGTGGGAGATGGACCTTGGGCCACCACCCCCCGGAGACCCTGCAGCCAATCGGAGCTGGGTAGAGAGTCAACCTATCAGGAAGGAGTGGAGAGTTAAAAATTATAGTACCTGCGATTTGAACTGTCTGGTTGAAGTAAGATAGAGCCTGTATAGAGCCTGGAGAGGGCTTGGCTAGAGCCTGATACTGCTGGCATAGGGTTTAGCTAGGAATTAGCAAGGTGGCATGGGTTGGCTAGGCAGGGCAACAGAGATTATTTCCCTGAGGGGAAGGAAAAGATCCTAGAAGGGGGTAGAAGTGTTTTACTGGCTTAGTAAAACAAATAGCCATTCTAGGAGAAATTAGTTTAATTAGAAAAAGGTTTAAAGTGAAAGTTCTAAGTAAGTCTTAATTTTCTGTAAAGTGCTTTTGATTGAAACTAAGTGCTGTGCCTTATAAGAGTTACCATTAAGCCTTAACCCTCATCAAGGGTGTTTAAATAAAATTCCAGTTTAGTTTCCAACTTGCCTCATCCTTACTTTGATCCTCTGGCTGAAGAAAAAGTGGCCTCAGGTTTTCCTTTCACATTAAGAAGAGTCCTTGCTGTTGTGTATTAGTAAGCAATACCACGCAGAGAGAACCGCAGGCCTCTCAAGTGTTACTGACAGGTTAAGTTATAAAGCACCCCAAACCCAGACATGTTACCTCATTCCCATCTTTATTAAGGGAGCTTTCACACTGCTAGGCCTTCCTGCCCTTTACAGCTGCCTGCTTGTGCTCCTCTTTCAATGCCGTTCCACCGCAATTTAAGTTTTTGGACCTCTGGAAATATACTTCACTGCTTCAGCATGATGCCCCACACTGCGGTATGGAGACCATGGGCCTGAGATGCCTGGCAAAGGTGTTTGTTTGTTTTTTAGAATAGGGGCTTTGCCCAGGCCAGCCTCCTCCAAACACTTCAATTGCGGTAAAGGTAAAGGGAGCCCTGACCATTAGGTCCAGTCGTGGTCGACTCTGGGGTTGCGGTGCTCATCTCGCTTTATTGGCCGAGGGAGCCGGCGTACAGCTTCTGGGTCATGTGGCCAGCATGACTAAGCCACTTCTGGCAAACCAGAGCAGTGCACAGAAACGCTGTTTACCTTCCCGCTGGAGGGCACAAGGAGAAGGGGACGACAGAGGACGAGATGGTGGGACAGTGTTCTCGAAGCGACCAGCATGAGTTTGACCAAACTGCGGGAGGCAGTGGGAAACAGGAGTGCCTGGTGTGCTCTGGCCCAGGGGGTCACGAAGAGTCAGACATGACTAAACGACTAAACAACAAGCCTTGGGGATAAATGTGGTGCTGCTGGCTTGCAAAAGGCTGAACATTCAATTCCATCTGTTTCTGCAACATTCCCACCCAATGCCTAATCTGCTTTGCACTTTGTGATGTCCTGCTCAACTGGTGTTGAGCAGAAGCTTCAGATTTTCCAAATCAAGGTTCCGATTCAGCGTTGAGGCAAAGTGGGCTGATCTCCAAATCAGTCCAAGCCAAATTGGGGTCCGAAAGAAATCTTGTGGTCATTGAGCATCCCCTAGTAAAAACCCATAGCTTTCCCCTCACATCCCTCGTGCTGGCCTTTAGAGCTTCTTAATCCACCTGTTTTCATATTGCTCTTGTCATTGTCCCTCTCTCCCTTATTCAATTATCAACAGCTCATCCCAATATTGTGAATCAGCTGCACGTCCTGCTCTTTCTTAAAAAGAAAAGTGGGGGCGGAATCCAACCTGCTTCACACACAGCCTCGAAAACATACACAGGCAATTGATTGTTGTGAAGTGTTAGCGCTTTAATTAGTAAGAATTGTCTTCTTTCCATTAACAATGGTTCTTGTGGATGGGAGTAGGCAAACTTCGAAATTGCTTTCATCAGGCTCTTTATAGTCTTTGCTAAGACTATCAACTGATTAAAGAGCTTTTTTACATATTTCGGTTCTTCCCTATACATTCTCTTTGCAAGGTGCTGTGCAAAGGTGACTGCATATAATACACTATGATACACACCCATTGTTCAGAGAAGGAAGGCTGCCGCTCTTGTATTATTTTCAGCAAAGTTGTAAAACTGGCAACATTCTGAACTTCTAAGAGTCTAAACATGATGTAATATGTGAACAGGGCATGTTGCAGGTGAGGGGCGGAATCCCATCTGGAAAATAGCACCGGAGAAAGGATTAAGCTCCCTCTTCCCCAGTGCTGTGGTCCTACTCCAAATTGTCCAGCCCCTAGTTATTTGCTTAAGGGACGTGGGTGGCGCTGTGGGTTAAACCACAGAGCCTAGGACTTGCCGATCTGAAGGTCGGCGGTTCAAATCCCTGTGATGGGGTGAGCTCCCGTTGCTCTGTCCCTGCTCCTACCAACCTAGCAGTTTGAAAGCCCATCAAAGTGCAAGTAGATAAATAGGTACCGCTCCAGCAGGAAGGTAAACGGCGTTTCCGTGAGCTGCTCTGGTTTGCCAGAAGCAGCTTAGTCATGCTGGCCACATGACCCAGAAGCTGTACACCGGCTCCCTCGGCCAGTAAAGCGAGATGAGCACTGCAACCCCAGAGTCGGCCATGACTGGACCTAATGGTCAGGGGTCCCTTTACCTTTACCTTTAGTTATTTGCTTAGTTGTTAAGAAATTAGCAGTCTAGTCAAATACTTCCATTGTCTCATCTTGTTAGCTGCTCCTCAACCCTCAACCACAGCCATAACTTTAAACTTGTCAGCTTGTTGACCCTATCAGGGTCAAGAAATGGGCATAATTTGTAACTGTGCTCAAGGGGCAGATGGGGCTCGTCAACCTGGGAACGCACCACATCTAGGAGAAGGAAAACTCTGATCCTAAAACTCTGCTGCTTTGCATGATCTCTTCAGGAGAAGAAAAAGCTAAGGAGTAAACCCTACTTAGATCCAGAGTGCTGGATGGCGCCTTGCATGCCTCCTCCCAGCAACTCCTGCAGCCAAGCTGGTGCCAAACGTATTGCTCTGCTTAACCTTTGGATCCCATCAATGAGGCCGAGAGGGGGGTCTTGTCGTCTGGGCAGCTCAGGACCTCCATACACACTGTCTGGGCTTGTGCCCTGGGGAGGTCACTTCAGTGCTGCCAAAGCAGCAAAAACAACGCGGGAGACAGCAGTTACAAGTTACTGGTTTCTGCAGCCACAGCAGGCGCTGTGATTCTACAGTGGTTTGGCTTCGCCCTGCACTCCATTGTCGCTGGAGCCAGACAGGTGCCAACTACAACATCAGTCATGCTCAGCAAAGCATGGCCATGAGTCCTGATTCACAGAGAACAGTCCTCTATTTGAAGCCATCCTTTATTTTGCAGGGTTGCCCCATCCAAGTCTAGTTTAAAGATAAAGAACCGTAGGAAGGGAGAGCAAGGGTCTTTAAGGTGTCCATCAATAAAGAACACCTGGACAGCAGACGAAGCAGGCTCACAGGTCACCTGGCTGCATCTTCCAACATTATGGTGGTCATATTGTGTTTCATTTTAAATCGTAGTAATTATTCCTAAAGTTGCATCTATACAGATAAATGAGCACATGCAATTTTTATGCAAATCTGTGCCCTCTTTTTCTGCGATGCGTAAGTGGCTACCCTCCCAGCATCCTTTTATTTCCAGCTGCTTCCTTTCATTGATTTGTGCTTCAGATTCTGCCTTCAAAAGCACAGGTACTTTGGGAAGCAGCAACGGAATCCATTCCACAAGGTGACAGGTTCACTTGCCTAATTAACTGAGATCCTTTTCTTTTCTTAAATTCTGTGGCTCAATCTTCCGTCGTTTTCTTCCACTGATTAGCCAGTTCAAGCTTGCAGCCCTAATAATGACATGTTCATAATAGAAATAAAAAACAAATTAGGCTGATCTAGAATTTTTTTTTGTTGGTGGGGTCTCCCCCCCCCCCCCCCGTGTGGAAGCATTCTGTCACGTGACCCCCCCACCTACGATCTGAAGAAACAGATTTGCCACCTCAGTGAGAAAAACTAGGACTTAGTCAGAATCTCTTACACTGCAAAGGATTCTACCTTCTCCTTTTTTTCTATTTGGTAACATGAAGAGTTGTCAGTACTGCTAATTGCAAGATGGCAGTGTGTCGTTTGTAAAAGATAAAAGAGGCAGCTGGCATGCTTGTTTCGTTTTATTTATTTGGAAAAAAACACGCGCACACAAACCAGAAAGCTTCTCTGATAGATTGCTGCTTTTCACTCATTCTTCGGGATTTACATTTTAAATGATCAGGACTCTAATAAGTCAGCATGGCATCTCATTACCAAAGATTTATCTTTGGGTGACTACCCAAAAGGAAAACAGTGCTGGGCTTTCTCTCCACCTCATATCCTTCAACTTAAGTACCTGCGGATTGTTTTATCTCTGCTAACTTCAAAGTTTTCCGGCTGCATTAATATAGCCTTTATCTGAGAAATCCAGAGAAACAGAGCAGGCGCCTCTGATGCATTTGAGTAAATTAGAGCACGAAGATCCAGATGGTTTATTGAGACTAGCCTTTCTCTTGGCAGTGTTTGATTACGAGCTACCCAAAACGGGTGACAGGGACTGGGCCGTGTGCAGGGCACAACTCAGAAGGTCTGGGGAAACAATAAAACTCATTGGGTTTGCTTTTGAAACAGATGCAGCAGCACTTGCTGCTAATTTGGAGCCTGCTGAGAGCATTTGGAAAGCCAAAAACCCTGCCAGCCTCCTCTCTCCCTGGATCCGGTAGCCCTGAAATAATAAAGGCATAATCAGAGCAGTCCTGCTCCCCGCTGCTTCTCCAATCAAGAAGCAGGTAATAATAGCTTTATAGATTAAGCAGCAAGTTGGAAACCAAGTTAGGTAACCGCACCATAAAAATTATTGATGTTGGAAGGAATTAGGTAAACATAGTCAATGAAGCTGGACATCTCATTCATATTAATCTCTGCCCGGGATCCAGCCGTTCCAGTTATTGATCCAGTTGTTTGCTTGCCTAAGTGCTATCCATCCCTCTCCATGATCTTTCTCAGGACTGCTGCTCCTTCTGCCAAATGAATGTTCTGCCATCTGAGCAAGCACCTCCCTCTGCCATTGCGAGGATTAGGAAACTACTTCCAGGAACATTGCATGAACTGAAACCAAAATGCATTGTCCTTACTGAAATCGGACTGGGCACCGACAATTTTCGTATTTCATTGCCTGCTGAAAATGTTTCTTTGCTTTGCTTTTTAGAGAATTAATCAGAGAATTACTTAGTTGGTCATCTGCTCTGCATTTTAGGACTCTTAATGATTCTATTGTACTCTGTCGTATTTTTTAAAATGAATTAGCAGTTTATGAATATTCTTATAAATAAATGTGCATGAGCCCAAACTCACAAGGTTGTTTCATGTGCCGGTAAGCAAATATCCCAACCACCTTTGCTACTTGAAAGAAACTGGAACTATTAAGAAAGTGCAAATAAGGAAAATTAATATTATTAAAGTATTAAGTTCCGTCAAACATGAGAGTAGTTTGTTTTATAACTATTAGCTTTTGAATACAAGTGGTTATCAGTTTATATGTCCATTATATGTCCACTTCCTTTCACAGCTCCAAACTTTGCACGGTAGTACAACCTGTTGGAAAGGTTACATACAGCAGGCTGAAGCATAATTCACAGTACAGTGGTACCTCGGGTTACAGATGCTTCAGGTTACAGACGCTTCAGGTTACAGACTCCACTAACCCAGAAATAGTACCTCGGGTTAAGAACTTTGCTTCAGGATGAGAACAGAAATCGCGCGGTGGCAGCAGCAGGAGGCCCCATTAGCTAAAGTGGTGCTTCAGGTTAAGAACGGGCCTCCAGAATGAATTAAGTTCTTAACCCGAGGTACCACAGTACTATAGCATGAACTGCCACCAAGACTGCAGTCTCTCTCTCTCTCTCTCTCTCTCTCTCTCTGTGTGTATATATATATATATATATATATATATATATATATATATATATATTTGCTTTCGTAGATTTTCACGGGTATAGGTATGCAGGTTTTGGTGTCCTCGGGTGTCTTCCCGTGTAAAAGTTGGGGTGTCTAGGCGACGTTTCGACGAGGTCTCACTCGTCATCTTCAGGCTGGTGCTTTCGGCTTCTTGTTACTGGAACAGAGCTCTGTTCCAGTAACAAGAAGCCGAAAGCACCAGCCTGAAGATGACGAGTGAGACCTCGTCGAAACGTCGCCTAGACACCCCAACTTTTACACGGGAAGACACCCGAGGACACCAAAACCTGCATATATATATATATATATATATATATATATATATATATATATATTAGTGGTAACTTGGTTCCCAAACGCCTTAGTTGTCAAACAAATTGGCTCCCAAACACCGCAAACCTGGAAGTAAGTGTTCCTGTTTGCAAACATTTTTCAGAAGCCAAATGTCCAACACGGTTCTACTTAAGTGCAGGAAGCTCCTGCAGCCAATTGGAAGCTGCGCCTTGGTTTTCAAATGGTTTCAGGAATCAAACGGACTCCCGGAACAGATTAAGTTCGAGAACCATGGTACCACTATGTGTGTGTGCATATATATATATATATATATATATATATATATATATATATATCATAGAATCATAGAGTTGGAAGAGACCACAAGGGCCATCGAGTCCAACGCCCTGCCAAGCAGGAAACACCATCAGAGCACTCCTGACATATGGTTGTCAAGCCTCTGCTTAAAGACCTCCAAAGACGGAGACTCCACCACACTCTTTGGCAGCAAATTCCACTGTCGAACAGCTCTTACTGTCAGGAAGTTCTTCCTAATGTTTAGGTGGAATCTTCTTTCTTGTAGTTTGTAGAATCTTCTTTCTTGTAGTTTGGATCCATTGCTCCGTGTCCGCTTCTCTGGAGCAGCAGAAAACAACCTTTCTCCCTCCTCTATGTGACATCCTTTTATATATTTGAACATGGCTATCATATCACCCCTTAACCTCCTCTTCTCCAGGCTAAACTTGCCCAGCTCCCTTAGCCGTTCCTCATAAGGCATCGTTTCCAGGCCTTTGACCATTTTGGTTGCCCTCCTCTGGACACGTTCCAGTTTGTCAGTGTCCTTCTTGAACTGTGGTGCCCAGAACTGGACACAGTACTCCAGGTGAGGTCTGACCAGAGCAGAATACAGTGGCACTATTACTTCCCTTGATCTAGATGCTATATTCCTATTGATGCAGCCCAGAATTGCATTGGCTTTTTTAGCTGCCGCGTCACACTGTTGGCTCATGTCAAGTTTGTGGTCAACCAAGACTCCTAGATCCTTTTCACATGTACTGCTCTCAAGCCAGGTGTCCCCCATCTTGTATTTGTGCCTCTCATTTTTTTTGCCCAAGTGCAATACTTTACATTTATATATATATATGCTAGCAAGTCATTAGGTGTAGTTTGCTGCCTTTCCTGTTTATTTTCACAACCTGTGGTTCAGCCAGAAGGCTGCAAGGGACAAGTTCAAGGTCACCCAATGAGCTTCATCCCTGAGAAGGGATTCAGATCTGATCTCAGCACTCTGCCCACTACACCACACTGGCTGTCTCTCTTGAGACGGATCATTTGTCCTTTTCCAGCTGATTTCGAAGCCGTTAACTGTACAGAACACTCCTCCAGCTTCCCCTAGTCTCTCCCACTCCCCAATCCATGGTCTGCGTTGCGCTTGCTCTCCTTCTTCCCCCTCTTCAGTCCCTACTCCCCAATGGTGGACTGAGCTGCTCCTTTCCAGAAACACACCTTCTGAGCTTTCCCCTCCACCACCTGCACCCCCCTTTCGGAAGACAGAATGTCAGCCTGAGGCATTGATGTCTCTGCCCCCATGCATTTTATCCCTCTCCCCCAATTCCCTGAGAAGTAACATTCCATCATTGAAGGATGCCATACAGACTCCACTAGGTGGCTCCCCCTCCAAACACTGGAGTACTGGCAGCATTCTAGCTTTAGAATGAAACTGAGCATGCACCGTATAACTTTGCCAGGAGCTGCTGCCATGGACCTTAATGGGTCAGGAAACATGGGCGTAGCCAGGATTTTTGTTAGGGTGGGCAGGTTTTTGTTACGGGGGGCGGGGGGCAGAACCTCAGATTAGTACTGATTTGGATTGATTTGGAGGGGCAGCTGCCCCCTGGCCACCCCTCTTGGCTACGCCCATGTCAAGAAAGCCTTAATAGCTTTTGAACCAATGCTCAGATCTTCTCCACATCAGTGAAGGAGTGCTTTCCTTCACAAGCCTGACTAAAGTACATCAATGTTGTTGTTGAGTCGTTTAGTCATGTCCGACTCTTCGTGACCCCATGGACCAGAGCACGCCAGGCACTCCTGTCTTCCACTGCCTCCCGCAGTTTGGTCAAACTCATGCTGGTAGCTTCAAGAACACTGTCCAATCATCTCATCCTCTGTCGTCCCCTTCTCCTTGTGATCTTTCCCAACATCAGGGTCTTTTCCAGGGAGTCTTCTCTTCTCAGGAGGTGGCCAAAGTCTTGGAGCCTCAGCTTCAGGATCTGTCCTTCCAGTGAGCACTCAGGGCTGATTTCCTTCAGAATGGAGAGGTTGGATCTTCTTGCAGTCCATGGGACTCTCCAGAGTCTCCTCCAGCACCAGAATTCAAAAGCATCAATTCTTTGGCGATCAGCCTTCTTTATGTATCTGAAGAAGTGTGCATGCACACGAAAGCTCATACCTAGAACTAACTTAGTTGGTCTTTAAGGTGCTACTGGAAGGAATTTTTTTTTTGTTTTGACTATGGCAGACCAACACGGCTAGCCTTCTTTATGGTCCAGCTCTCACTTCCATACATCGCTACTGGGAAAACCATAGCTTTAACTATATGGACCTTTGTTGACAAGGTGATGTCTCTGCTTTTTAAGATGCTGTCTAATGCATCAATAGGCTTCATCAAATAAATAAATAAATAAATCATGGCTTGGAAACCTCTGATCTGGAGGATGTGTGTGGCTTTCCACGCCTCTCTTGACACACTGGTGGAATTTACACACATATAAAAACAGTTTTGAAAATGCTTTTTTAAAAAGTGTTTTAAAAAAACAAACATTGAATTTTCCATAAGTCTCACCATAGCCATCTAGTGTCACATTTTATATTGCCCTTAAAACACACTTAAAGTATTTTATTTGCAGCTGTATAGCTGAGTCCCATGTCCACTCTCCAGGCCACTCCTCTCACTGGACAAGCACTTTTGCTGACTGGAATGTGCCCTTGAACTGTTACAATGTACACCAACATGGTGTAGTGGTTAAGAGCTATGGACTCGTAATCTGGGGAACTGGGTTCGATTCCCGGCTCCTCCACATGCAGCTGCTGGGTGACCTTGTTAGTCACACTTCTTTGAAATCTCTCAGCCCCACTCACCTCACAGAGTGTTTGTTGTGGGGGAGGAAGGGAAAGGAGATTGTGAGCCTCTTTGAGACTCCTTAAGGGGAGTGAAAGGTGGGATATCAAGTCCAAACTCTTCTTCTTCTTCTTCTTCTTCTTCTTCTTCTTCTTCTTCTTCTTCTTCTTGCTTGACTGGATTGAATACAGTGGTACCTTGGTTCTCGAACTTAATCTGTTCCGGGAGTCCGTTCGACTCTTGAAACCGTTCGAAAACCAAGGCGCAGCTTCCGATTGGCTGCAGGAGCTTCCTGTACTCAGGAGGAAGCCGTGTCAGATGTTCTGCTTCCGAGAAACGTTCACAAACCGAAACATTTACTTCCAGGTGTGCATCATTCAGGAGCCGATTTGTTCAGCAACTAAGCCGTTCGGGAACCAAGGTACCACTGTACAGAGCAATGTAGGGGGCTGACTTCTATGTGACACTGCTCATTTTTTTTCTTCCACGGCCACATGCACCACTGACATGTAGCCTCCAGAAACTTAGGTAAAGGTAAAGGTAAAGATACCCCTGCCCGACAGGGCCAGTCGTGACCGACTCTAGAGTTGCGCGCTCATCTCGCTCAAGAGGTTGGGAGCCGGCGCTGTCCGAAGACACTTCTGGGTCACGTGGCTAGCGTGACAAGCTGCATCTGGCGAGCCAGCGCAGCACACGGAAACGCCGTTTACCTTCCCGCTATAAAGCGGTCCCTACTTATCTACTTGCACTTAGGGGTGCTTTCGAACTGCTAGGAGGGCAGGAGCTGGGACTGAACGAAGGGAGCTCACCCCGCTGCGGGGATTCGAACCGCCGACCTTACGATCAGCAAGTCCTAGGCACTGAGGTTTTACCCACAGTGCCACCCGCGTCTCTCCAGAAACTTACTGGTTCCCAATAGGTGGGAATCACAAGCAGGGAGAGTACAATTGCAGCCTTACAACTTTTAGGCTTCCCACAGGCTTCTGTTTGGACACTGTGCAAACAGGACAACGGATTTAAGTGAACTTTAGGTTTGGTCCAGCAGGGCTCTTCACACCTTCTTAGTAGACACATTGATGTAATCACATTGTGAAAAGGAATACTGGTCTGATCACATGGCTCCATCGTGATTCATTTCATGCTCACAGATATTGGGGGGGGGGGGGACTGTAGCTTTTAAGAAAAACAAAAGTCACTTAAAAACTGCAGTAAACAGTGGGTACACAGCTGCCTAAATTAATCCTGGAAATAAAATTGTAAAAAGCCGAGTGGATCACTAATGCATTAGAGCTACTCTAGAAACAAGGTCAGGTAATTTGGAACCTGCAAACCTGTGAATAAATTTTTTAAAATGGCTAATGTGCTTGCTTTAGATTCTGGTTACCTTCCCCCCCACACACACACACACAAAGCTGTCCTCCCCCTCCCCTTTTTAAGATTAGCACTAATTATAATTGTGAACACACTACAGGGTTTACAAGACAGAATTTTCATTAGCAGTCTGCTGGAGTGTGACACACACCAGGCACGCTAGCAAGATTCTGTTGGCAACCTTGCCCTCCTGCAAAACCAAGGAGGGAAACGACTATTTCTTCGGCTATTATTATTCAAAGTTGGCAAGGCTGTATTTCCCTGTGGAATCGTTAAAGGCAGCCTAAGACATTTCTCGCAGCTGTTTACTACTTTTAAGAGGGCAGTTATCAACATATCTTAAACTGCATAAAGTAAAATGGAAAGGGGGGGGGAGTTAATGGATCAGAACGAATCTGGGGGAAAGCAAGCTTTTCCCATCCTGAAATAAAACTCCAGTTGGGTCTGTATTGAAGCAAAGGAGGAACCTTCACCCATGGTATGGTTCCCCTTTATCACATACGCAGTCCAAAAAGACAACAAGAATCTGCCGACAGCATACGAATCAATCTGGCTAACCTGATTCAAAGATACACACTCGCACCCCGCTCACACACAAAAACAATTCTCACTACAGCCACCAGACACAACCAACCACACCCTAAGCCACCCACAACCTCTCTCACAACAAGTGACTTGTAAGAGAACCCATACAATGCTGACACAACTCCCTCCACACACACACACTAAGTAGAAGAATAGAAGCATAATCACCCCACCCCACTTCCCATTCCCCCTTTTTTTCTTCCTAATTGTTTAAACCAATTCATGAACCAAGAACTTATACATTAACCGCTAATAATAAAACATAGATTGTAGGTAATTTTCCATATTTATCATGCCATTTTTTTGTGATATACAAATGACATGAGAAAACTTGGTATACTTGTTTGTATAACATTATTCTTGTTTATAAAACTCAATAAAATCAACAACAATAGAAGGTCTGTAGTGCCTGAGAGTCCACTTGGGGATGCAGGAAGTTGGCAGGGAAATTGGTCATGGGCAGAAGAAAATAATAAGGGATGTGGGTTGCACCTGTTTCACCTTCTCAGTTTACTCCTCATCTGCCTGCCTCCTTTCCTTTTCATATCTCTGATAGTTTTATTTGCATAAGATTCGCTTGTGCATTATCAGAATAATGGCTGTATATGCTAATGTTGCTGTTGCAACAGTAGAGTCCCACTTAAATTTTCACCTATGCTTCGCTTAACCTCCAGCTCATTGAACAAGAAAGTATAGCAGGTAATGTTCTAAAACGCCTAAGGGGAACTTTGCATAAGCTTTAGTAATGAACAGCAAAATAACTTTAGTATCTATTTATTTACTCAGAAGTGACATTGAATTACATGGGACTTACTCCCAGGTAAATGTGGTTGAATGAGGTTGCGGCACAGAATTGTACTGTTTATTACTTTTAAAAGTGCCAACCTAGCAGTTCGAAAGCACGTCAAAGTGCAAGTAGATAAATAGGAGCCGCTCCGGCGGGAAGGTAAACGGTGTTAACGTGCGCTGCTGTGGTTCGCCAGAAGCGGCTTAGTCATGCTGACCACATGACCCGGAAGCTGTCTGCGGACAAACGCCAGCTCCCTCGGCCCATAGAGTGAGATGAGCGTCACAACCCCAGAGTCGGTCACGACTGGACCTAATGGTCAGGGGTACCTTTACCTTTAGAGTCAAGACTCAGAAATAGAAAATTTCACCTGAAAGTATTAAGACTGAAAAAAAGAAAAGACAGCACCCGCTAAGTACAAAGAGGAATATAGTAAGGGTTTTCCAGCGGAGGACAGATGATGAAGGATACTGCAGTAACAAATCCCCCCCCCCAAAAAAAAACAGAACCATATTGCTGTATTGAAGTATCAGACAGAAATAGGTATAGTTGGTTTACATCTCATGCTAAGCCTCTTAATTACTGCAAGACTTTGAGGCAACACAGGAAATTTTCAAGCACAGAATGGCTTCAAAAAAATATGGGGAACTGAACACCTAAAATTAGCATATTATTTCAGAGCCAAGCAAAATACACAGAATGATAAATTTACTGGAAAACGAGCTTTATACAGTACTAGAAGAGCATAATACAGGATAACATAAAGTCTTATATGCATTTTCCCCTCTACATTCCCCTCCGATTCTTAGTATTTGATATACTTAGTATTTAACATACTTAGTATTCCCAGCATTTTTAGTATTTCTTTCACTCAATTTATAATTTATTTTTATTCCTTTATTTACCAATGATTGCGCACAAGACTGTTAGACATATTTATTATTGCACATACCCCACATTTTCTCTAAGGAGCTCAAGGTGGTTAAAAGGTTCTCCTGATCCTCACATCAACCCTGTGAGGTAGAAGTTAGGCTGAGAGGCAGTGAATGGCCCAAGGTCACCCAGTGAGCTTCAGGGCTGAGGGAGGGATTTGAACTCTGGTCTCCTAAGTCCTAGTCCAACACCAGCACTAGGCAATTTTTCATCAAAGAGGAGGCTCATTTTGTGATACTTTCATACGCAAAGGTACCCCTGACCATTAGGTGCAGTTGTGACCGACTCTGGGGTTGCGGCGCTCATCTCGCTTTATTGGCCGAGGGAGCCGGCATACAGCTTCCGGGTCATGTGGCCAGCATGACTAAGCCGCTTCTGGCGAAACCAAAGCAGTGCATGGAAACGTCGTTTACCTTCCCGCTGGAGCTGTACCTATTTATCTACTTGGATTCTGACGTGCTTTCAAACTGCTAGGTTGGCAGGAGCAGGGACCGAGCAACGGGAGCTCATCCCGTCGCGGGGATTCGAACTGCCGACCTTCTGATCGGCAAGCCCTAGGCTCTGTGGTTTAGACCACAGCGCCACCCGCGTCCCTTGCTGCCTTTTCATACCATATATTTAATTTACTTTTTTTTTTTTAGTTTTTTTCTTGCACATCTTGTAACTTGACATTATAAACACACACACACACACACACACACACACACACACCAGTAAACAAATGAAACTCTGGACCAAAGAAAAGGCCAGGCCACTATAATGGCACGGCAGATGAAGCAATCTTTTCTCTTGTTATGGATCTAATATAGAGGAAGGCACTCACCATTATCATATTCATGAGACAGAGGGACAAAGCATCATAAACAACATCAACAGATGATCATCATTAATTCCCCCTTCTCCTACCCGCCCCCCCCCCCAAAAAAAACTGTGGCATATTGGGCTGGAAGTGTCTTTGTGCTGTCAGTCTTATTAGCATGAAAAATAAAACGAATCCATTCTGCAAAAAAAGAAAAAGAAAATAGTGTCCTGTTCTACTTGTCCCCTGATGACATAGATTTGATGCATAAGCTTCTCTGCAGTGGCAATTTTTCGATGCCATGGAACCAGAGATCTATCGAAGGAGCCCTGTTGCTCTTCCACAGGTGCTTATTGCAAATCTGACAGCAGCTAACATTTGTGTCCTTCCGCTCTGGTAGTTGCTCCAATCGATTAGGCCTATTCTATCTCCAACGGAGGAAATTGGCATGCGTAATGGTATGTTGTTTTGTATAAAATATTGAACCCCCAAATCAAGTTTTTTTTTCCATTTGGAGGCAGTGAATATGCACTGCTCCAAATAAAGGAGCAGCAAAGTGCAGAAAAAGGCACCCTTACCAGCAGATGAAATCCAACCATCAACGAAGAAGAAGAGGAGGAGTAGTTTGGATTTGATATCCCACTTTATCACTACCCTAAGGAGACATCCCCTTGCCAACAAAGGTCCGTATAGTTAAAGCTATGGTTTTCCCAGTAGTGATGTATGGAAGTGAGAGCTGGACCATAAAGAAGGCTGATCGCCGAAGAATTGATGCTTTTGAATTATGGTGCTGGAGGAGACTGTTGAGAGTCCCATGGACTGTGAGAAGATCAAACCTCTCCATTCTGAAGGAAATCAGCCCTGAGTGCTCACTGGAAGGACAGATCCTGAAGCTGAGGCTCCAAGACTTTGGCCACCTCATGAGAAGAGAAGACTGCCTGGAAAAGACCCTGATGTTAGGAAAGATGGAGGGCACAAGGAGAAGGGGACAACAGAGGATGAAATGGTTGGATAGTGTTCTCGAAGCTACCAGCATGAGTTTGACCAAACTGTGGGAGGCAGTGGAAGACAGGAGTGCCTGGCGTGCTCTAGTCCAGGGGGTCACAAAGAGGTGGACACAACTAAACAACAACAACAAGGAGTCTCAAAGCGGCTAACAATCTCCTTTCCCTTCCTCCTCCACAACAAACACTCTGTGAGGTGAGTGAGGCTGAGAAACTTCAGAGAAGTGTGACTAGCCCAAGGTCACCCAGCAACTGCATGTGGAGGAGTGGGGAAGCGAACCCAGTTCGCCAGATTACGAGTCTACTGCTCTTAACCACTACACCGCACTGGCTCCCAGCAGCACAGAGAGCCCCCCCCTAATCCCCCTTCTCCCATTGAAACTGCTAACCCTTCCTAAAACCCCATCTATTGTAACCGCAGATATGGGCCAAGTAGCAGCAGCAGCAGCAGCACAAACACAAACAAAAACACATGCACAGCCATCCCAAAGTATTCCAGTAGTTCCCTTTCCTTGCTCTTTTTCCAGAAAGGATAGTGAAGCCACAGTAGCTACAGCAAACAGCTGGATAACAATACTGATCAGATGGGCACAAACGCAACGTCTCCTCACCTGGAAAACAGCAGCTCATGATATCTCAGTTTTCCAAGGCTATTTGTCGTGGTCTCTGTGCCACAGGCAAAGAGCCACAGGACAAGAGCTCTTTGGTTTGTGCCTCTGGCAAAGCACCAACTTCATACACCTGGATTGGGCAGAACACTTCAATCTGGAGTTTGTGTTGAAAGCATGAATTCCATTCCTCTCCAGTCACAGCTATCAGTTCCCACAAAAAATGTATATATTAGCAAAAAGAATTTTAAAATGCATTATATTACAGGAAAATTGTTTGCAAAAAAAAATGCATATTGGGCAAAATGTGTAAGAGACATGAGTAAAAAAACCACACATATGTGAAGATGAACACAACAAAATTTTTCTTTGCATATACCCACCTACGGACGCAGGTGGCGCTGTGGGTAAAAGCCTCAGCGCCTAGGGCTTGCCGATCGAAAGGTCGGCGGTTCGAATCCCCGCAGCAGGGTGCGCTCCCGTTGCTCGGTCCCAGCGCCTGCCAACCTAGCAGTTCGAAAGCACCCCCGGGTGCAAGTAGATAAATAGGGACCGCTTATCAGCGGGAAGGTAAACGGCGTTCCGTGTACTGCGCTGGCTCGCCAGATGCAGCTTGTCACGCTGGCCACGTGACCCGGAAGTGTCTGCAGACAGCGCTGGCCCCCGGCCTATAGAGTGAGATGAGCGCACAACCCTAGAGTCTGTCAAGACTGGCCCGTACGGGCAGGGGTACCTTTACCTTTATACCCCCCTAAGCCTGCTGCAGTCCATGAACTGCATGTATTCACAGTGTATTTCTGCTTAAAGATGAGGGTGACTCTCTCTTCCTAACAGGTCATAGCAGGCTGCTTCTGAATATGAATCACTCACTGGGGAACAACAGCAGGAGAGGACTGTTGTCCCCATGTCCTCCTTGCAGGGATTTCCAGAACGGTGGACTAGAATGGCCCTCTGATCTGATCCAGGAGGGCTTTTCTTATTAGAGTGAGTTTGTAAGCAAGGAAGATTTTTGCTTCGGTCCTTTTTTCAGCAGAAGTTTAGCTGCATATGAACAATACAGACACGGGGACATCCTCCGAGGGTTTTATATATTTGCAAGAATACATGAAATTTTAAATGAGAAAGGATTATTATTTGATAAAAACAGCATATTATGCTATGAAAAGAAAGGAAATGCAAACCAACAAATACTTTTATGAAATGCTGTAATTAAGTCCTTTCATAAATGAAAGATTTTTTTCTCCACTTCATTGTCGTTTGATGTTGTTTGGCACATAGAACACATGAATGCAATAAGAGGGGAGAACAGTGCAAACAATAAATCATAGCTTGCGAATATAAAAGATTTACATGCAAGTCTTCTTCTTTGTTTGTTGAAAAACTTTGAAAATAGCTAGCAATTGTCACCGATAGAACACAAATGAGGTTTCTTATGATAATAGTGTTCTTGCTCCAGAAACCTGATGGGCACATCACTGCTTTTGGGGGGTGGGCAAAGCATAGTGCAGCTCTTTGGAATTCTTAACCATTTCTTATGGAGTGCTGTTTAGAAACAGTGATTGCTTTAAAGGTTTGGAGGGACCTGGTCCCATGAAAAGGTCCCACCAAATTCAAGCAGATGGGATCAGGCTTTGTCGTGCAGATATGAATTATATAAATGCATTGTTATTCCCATAGCCTCATAACTATGGGTGTTCACGCATTACATTCAACAACTCTACAATCTGTGTACTTGCATACACAATAGTTGACCGGAAACAAATCAACAAGGGCACACTCTTTCATGCAAACACTTGTGCGTGTGTTTATATCTGTCTTCATTATAACGTGAGAACAAGCCCTATGTCTTTAACTGCAATGACTCCTGGAGGAGAGGAGCGAAGTGGCAACCACCAGCCATGGGAACATCTGGGAGCATTTGCAGTAAGCTTGCTGTACGTTTTCCTGGCCACCCCCCAAAACTCTTGATATTTCTTTAACAGAATCCCCTGCAAATGGAGCAACAAAATGTTTGGTTTTGCCCAGCCATGTTACCATCGTTTCCTGAGTTATCTGAAATCAACAGGTGAAGTTCCCACACCCCAACATCTCATAAGTCTCTTTGAAGTTCCTTCCCCATTGGTCCCTATTGGCAACTATATCCATATCATGGAGTGCCTGGATGCAGAGGAGTGGTGGGAGGCAGCAGCTGGGGAACCCCCAAGGGAACCCCAAAAGAAGGCTCAGAGCCAGGGGATTGGAGATGGGATGACAATGAATAGTCAGAAGGAGAAGGAGGAGCAGACTGGTATGAGGAGGTGTCAGAAGCTGAAGAGATAACAGGGTTTAGTGAACAGGAAGTGTCTGTGGCAGAGAGCAGTTCAGAAGCAGGGGATGGAGAGGATAGGGGGGTTAGAGGCAGAGATGAGGCAGGCTACTGAAGAAGCCAGGAGGTCTTCTCCTCCTGCTGCACCCAGCTCCCCTCTCTGCTGGTCTCCAGAACCAGAAGAGGTACGAAAAGGGTGGAGCAAGACAGGCAAGGCAATGAAGTCTCAGATTGCTTGGGAAGGACCCGGGGGTGGAGGAGGAGACTTGGGACAACTGTGGGAAGGAGGGGGAGTTTTGGTCTCCACAACTGCTTCATTGGGGCAAGATCTATCGAGAAGAGTTGCTGTGCTCGCTAGGCCCGACCTCCTGAGTTTAGAATAAAGAGTTAACTTCACTGATGCTGTGTGAGTTATTGCTGGACTGCTTCTGATGTGGCTTTCTACATCCCTTCCACCACGGACACACAAAACCTCTAAGCCTAGCCCATGACCCTGGTTCTCTTGTTCTGCCATACTGCCTTCCACTTGCATTTTTTCAGCCCTTACCATTTTCTATCTGTACTTGCCTACAGTATTTACTTTTTAGTTTTTTATTCAATTTATACACCGCACCTTCATCCGAAGATCACAGGGCGGTTTACTTTTTGGCCAAAAGATTCTCTCAGCTGAAGAAGTCTTCCCAGGGCAGACACTGTGATAAGTGACTAAACGGATTGTAATGATGTGCATAATAGAAAAGGTGTGCCGGCAAATTTCTGGTGATGAGAAGACATTTGAATGTAGAATCACAAAAACTAAGCAAAATAAGGTGGCCCAATGCAAGAAATTATAAAAATGAGAAGAACCACCTTAGCTGCATCTGAAGGAAGAAAAAGTTGGGTTTTAAGCATTTTGCAAGGATGAAATGAATGTCTGGAACTGCAAAACAACTGCCTACTGTAGCACTTTGATAAAAATGGGTAAATCAGAAATTATTAGTAGTTTCTACTTCCTCATTCTAACCTAAAACTCCCTCTCCCCCCAGAAGAGGCCTTAAATCAATGCCTCACAAACAAGATCAGAGTGGAATTCATGACAGACGCAAGTTTCTTCCTGGTGACTTTGATGAAGGACAAATGTTCTTCAGAAGTTTTGCACCTCACTAGTGTCCTTTTTTTGACCAAACTGCGGGAGGTAGTGGAGGACAGAGGTGCCTGGCGTGCTCTGGTCCATGGGGTCACGAAGAGTCGGACACGACTAAACGACTAAACAACAACAAGTGTCCTTTGTCCTGTCAGTTTGAAAAGATGTCTTACTAAATAGATCTCTTATTGTAACTAGTTACTTATGCCTCTCTCTCTTCCTTAGGCCAGAAGAGGGAGCCTCCCTTACTTCTCCTGTAAGGCTGTTGTTCTAACTTAGCAAGTTTTGAAAAACAGAGATTGCAGGTCAGAATTTGCTTAGATCAGAAAAGGTATGGCAGCTTCATTACTGTCAGAAACATTTAATCAAAGATTCTGAGTTATAAGACTCACAACGAGCAGATCAGTTAAAGAGGAAAAACTCAATTTTATTATTATTGAAACAAACTGAGACTGGCATCTTACATCTAAGTTCTTAAATACAGTGGTACCTTGGTTTGCGAACAGTCTGGTTTGCTTACATTTTGGATTGCAAACATGTCAAACCTGGAGGTGCGTGTCCCAGTTTGTGAACTTTTTTTGAATTACAACCCATTCTTTTTGGATTATAAACAATTTTTTTTGAAGGCCTCATTGGAGAAAGCGCGCCTTGGATTACAACCTGTTTTGGTTTACAAACAGACCTCCGGAATGGATTATGGTTGTAAACCAAGGTACCACTGTATCAGGCTTACATATATGAGCCACATAATATGAGCTCAGATCCTCTTGGAGGTTTTCTCAGGATACCAAATGAAACAATATGTTGATTTTGGGACCAGGTTAACAGTATTATTGAAATTCCCCTGATGAATATTGGGATGCAAGAGACGGACACCACTGCAAACACCAGTGCTGGCTTCAAGCGCCGACTCATCCCTGGGACATTCCGGGATCAATTCAGAAGCTGGGATGGCTTCTGTAATTCCAGGAATGTCCTGTTAAAATAGAGACAGTTGGAGGGTATGCATTACTGTCTGATTCCTGAATCCAGAATTTCCACATCAGCTGTAAAAAATTGTATTTTGAAGCACTACTTCAAAGGGGAACGTGGGTGGCACAGTGGGTTAAACCACAGAGCCTAGGACTTGCTGATCAGAAGGTCGGCGGTTCGAATCCCCGCCACGGGATGAGCTCCCATTGCTCGGTCCCTGCTCCTGCCCACCTAGCAGTTCGAAAGCACGTCAAAGTGCAAATAGATAAATAGGTACCACTCCGGCGGGAAGGTAAACGGCGTTTCCGTGCGCTGCTCTGGTTCGCCAGAAGCGGCTTAGTCCTGCTGGCCACATGACCCGGAAGCTGTATGCCAGCTCCCTCAGCCAATAAAGCGAGATGAGCACCGCAACCCCAGAGTCGGTCACAACTGGACCTAATGGTCAGGGGTCCCTTTACCTTTACACTAATATTCATGCTCTCTCCTCCAAATGTCCTCCAAGTAACATTGCAAAGGAACAGTATGTTGATTGACAGCATTTGGGGGCAAAGGAGATCTCAGTCACTGATATCACCAGCCCTGACATCAGCTCCAGACCCTGAAAAAACACATTCATTTAAGTGGCACTAGCATCAGCTGTGTTACACTGATATTCAGGGACACGGGTGGCGCTGTGGGTTAAACCACAGTGCCTAGGACTTGCCGATCAGAAGGTCGGCGGTTCGAATCCCCATGATGGGGTGAGTTCCCATTGCTCGTTCCCTGCTCCTGCCCACCTAGCAGTTCGAAAGCACGTCAAAGTGCAAATAGATAAATAGGTACCGCTCCGGCGGGAAGATAAACGGCGTTTCTGTGCGCTGCTCTGGTTCACCAGAAGCGGCTCAGTCATGCTGGCCACATGACCCGGAAGCTGTCTGCGGACAAACACTGGCTCCCTCGGCCTATAGAGCGAGATGAGCGCGCAACCCCAGAGTCGGTCACGACTGGACCTAATGGTCAGGGGTCCCTTTACCTTTACCTTACTTCAAAAGTATATTGACTTCTCTCACTTCTCCATCCCAGCCTCTGCACTAAATACCTCCTTCTTTGCCAGACAGAGGACTGACACAAGCCCCTTCAGCCCACCCAAAGGGTGATGCTAACCACCAATTAGGCAGCTCAGCAAAGGCAGGAATGTACATTCAACAGTGCCGAGCTAAGGACATAATCTTTCTGGGCCTGCAGATTGTAGCTGCACCTCATGAAGCTCTGCTCTGGGAGCTTTTATATGATTCACAGGGCATGATCGTATGGCAGTGTTCAAATTTTCATTACGTCAAGAAGTATCAAAGGAGCCCACCAAAGCATCTGGGTACCACCTCTGTAATAACCCTGGAAAAAAGGCAGGAACAAATGATAGCGGGTAAGGTTCACTGTCATGGAGATTAAAGACAAAGCCATTGCGGCTAGAATGGGGATTATTTGAATTTCTCCACAGAGCTGCTAAATGGATTTAGCGTTTTCTCAAGGTCACATAAGTGCTATTAGTTCTATGCTTGCCGAATAAAAAAAACACCCTCAAAAAAAATTGTCTCATTTTTCTGTCAATTGTATTTTATAATACTACTGGCAGAAATCTGTGTCATTACCGTATACAATTACATTTCTCATTGTTTTACACTGAACACTAAATCCCAGCATGGGATGTCTTCTTTGGCTACTGGGAAATCATTCATGGACAGAGAGATAAGGATATCAATGCAATACAAAAATGGGGCGGGGGTGGCAGAGAGAATCATTCACAGTTCTTTTCATGAATACCTCAGCATCAATGGCCATAATCAAATTTGCAGTTGTGCAATGATGAATCCCAGTTTTCAGCCATAAAATATGGCTTTAAGAATTGAATAACTTCATGGCTTATATTTCACATAAAAGAATGCAGAGGTTCTGGTGGCATATATTTATATTTTTGCTGATCTATCCCCCCCCTTTAAACAACGCATTATAAACCGCTGATAAATACAGATACAGCAACAATTACATATATAACAAAGTACAGTACGTTAAACTATTGCAAAAACAACAATAATATATTTCTTATACCCCACCATAAACCCCTACATAAATGAGTGCCCAAATCATACTTAAAACTTACGAAATTAATAAAGAGAGACCATGCTATTTGAAATATGTCTGCCAACTTTCTTGTCATCTTTCAGATGAAGATATTTTCGCCATTTTGACCTATCAAGCCAGCGAACCTGTGTCAACGCAGGAGGATTTTGAGGCTGCAATTTCCTACAAATATTTTGTTTTGGGGTTGTTGAAATCATTGGAAAATCATTGAATTGCATCATTTTAATAACCAAGGAAAGCAAATAGTGGCTCAGGAAATACCATATATCTGCGGTGGGAGCCACTGCTTCACTCCTAAAAAGAGAGACATACCATCACTCTTAAAGAACTGCTTCTCTCTCTCTATATATATATATAGTATATTATATACATTATATATGTGTGTATATTACACACACACACACACACACACACACACACACACACATATATATATATATATATATATATATATATATATGCAGGTTTTGGTGTCCTCGGGTGTCTTCCCGTGTAAAAGTTGGGGTGTCTAGGCGACGTTTCGACGAGGTCTCACTCGTCATCTTCAGGCTGGTGCTTTCGGCTTCTTGTTACTGGAACAGAGCAGGATCTCAGTGTTTGAGTTCCTATAAATACTGTTGAGGGGTGTGGTGTATAGCCTCCAATGTTCTGGGCAGAGAGGAAGTTCCCAGGCTAGTGTGCCTTTTCTTCTTTTGTTCCTTAATTGCTTGAGGGATATCTTGAGTGATTTCTTGAGTGATATCCTGAGTACCACTTAGGTGGGTCATTAGGTGTGGATTAGTTGCTAAAGCCTTTGTGTCTTGACCTCTTGAACTTTGTGAAGAGTTTTTCTGAGAAGATGGCTGTACTGTATTTAGTTGTGCTCTGGCTTGGCTTCGTGTATAGGGGCGAGCTGTGGTTTTGTGGCCTGTGCCAGCCAGATCTGTGTAGGGATTGCAGGGGGGTGCAGCATCCGGAGGTGCCACCATGGTTTGGCTACTGGATAGATACAGAGAGAGATACAACATCGAAGCTCACAAGTAGGTCATTGGGATGTAGGTTTTACAAGTAGGTCATTGGGATGTATCTCTCTTCACACAAGTGCCCATTAATGAAGCCTTGACAGCCATTCGAAACAAATACAATCCCCCCGAATACATCTTGGACCTGACCAACCACTGCCTAACCAACACGTACTTCATCCACAATGGACAAAGATACAAACAGATAGAAGGAGCACCTATGGGATCACCCCTCTCACCGGTCATCGCAAACCTGTACATGGAACACTTTGAAACCAATGCTTTAGACAAGTCAGAACACAAACCCAAACTTTGGCTCAGATATGTTGACGACACCTTTGTAATTTGGCCACACGGGAAGGAAAAACTGGACAGCTTCCTCACACATCTCAACAGCCTACACCCCAAAATACAATTCACTATGGAAATAGAAGCCAACAACCAACTTCCCTTCCTTGACGTCCTAATCTACAAAAAACCTGATGGCTCCCTAGGACACACTATCTACCGGAAAAAAACACACACCAACCGCTACTTACATGCACAATCACACCACCACCCTGCACAAATAAACTCCGTAGCCAAGACTCTCATCTCCAGAACCAAACGCCTGGCTGACAAAGACCACTTGACAACTGAGTTACAGAATCTCTCAAATGTTTTAATTGCCAATGGATACCAGCAAAACAGGGTTACGAAGCTAATCCAAAAAGAAACACCCCCCAAAAACCAAGACACAGAAGAAAACAATGGCATGGCCCTCCTTCCTTATATCAAGGGCACTACAGATAAAATTAGCAAAATCCTCCATAAACACAATATCAAAACAGCCTTTTGCGCCAACCAAAAAATAGCCAATATCCTCAGAAACCCCAAGGATAAAATCCAGTTGGAAAACCAAGGGGTCTATGAAATACCCTGCAAAGTCTGCCCAGCCACGTACATTGGACAAACAAACAGACGAATAAATGCACGTATCGCAGAACACAAGAATGCCGTCAAAAAAGAAGAAAAAACTTCCTCTCTTTTCCAACACATGAAAGAAACAGGACACGAAATTAATTTTGCAGATTCCAAATTGCTCTCTAACATGGAACATCACCACAAGAGAATAATCATGGAAGCCATCGAGATAGAGAAACACCCTCACAACATGAACAAGCGTGACGACACATCCCGCTTGCCAGACATCTGGAAATTAGCCCTCCCCACAAAAACTGACACCAGATCCAGAGGCACACAGAACGCCATCACCAATCAACCACACCAGACCCAAACCCAGACCCTCTCCACAGATAAATTACAGACACCATCCAGTAGCCAAACCATGGTGGCACCTCCGGATGCTGCACCCCCCTGCAATCCCTACACAGATCTGGCTGGCACAGGCCACAAAACCACAGCTCGCCCCTATACACGAAGCCAAGCCAGAGCACAACTAAATAGAGTACAGCCATCTTCTCAGAAAAACTCTTCACAAAGTTCAAGAGGTCAAGACACAAAGGCTTTAGCAACTAATCCACACCTAATGACCCACCTAAGTGGTACTCAGGATATCACTCAAGAAATCACTCAAGATATCCCTCAAGCAATTAAGGAACAAAAGAAGAAAAGGCACACTAGCCTGGGAACTTCCTTTCTGCCCAGAACATTGGAGGCTATACACCACACCTCAACAGTATTTATAGGAACTCAAACACTGAGATCCTGCTCTGTTCCAGTAACAAGAAGCCGAAAGCACCAGCCTGAAGATGACGAGTGAGACCTCGTCGAAACGTCGCCTAGACACCCCAACTTTTACACGGGAAGACACCCGAGGACACCAAAACCTGCATTCCTATACCCGTGAAAATCTACGAAAGCATATATATATATATATATATATATATATATATATATATATGGAGGAGGCTCCAAATATTCAGTATTATCTGGAAAGCATTCTGCAAATGCTCAGTTATCAATTACTTCTGTTTCTGCTCAAGAATTCTGCAACTGAACTTGCAAGAAATACAGCATATATGTGCATTTTGCAACTTCTTCTATGCACTCTCAGTTCCCACTTCTTGCTTGTGGCAACTTCATCATGTCAATAGCTCAAAGACGGGTTAAAAAGGAGTATCTTCCCAGGACACACACAAATGCATGCCAATAGGATTCATAGAATAGAATAGAACATAGAATCATAGAGTTGGAAGAGACCACAAGGGCCATCGAGTCCAACCCCCTGCCAAGCATTCGTGTAAAGAAAGGTGATGTTGTCAGAGTCAAGGGTTCCTGAAGTGTTGGATTGCTTCCTTCCACGTAAATCAGGTGCGCAGAAGGTCCTGCACAGATACTGTTACCTGGGGCCTGTTCGTGTCACATTGGCAACATGCTAGGAGTTATTGTTGATGACCATAGAGTGGATGATGGAGCCAGGAGGTAGCAAGGTGGACACCGTAATGAGAACTGGGCACATTCTTGGCATTATAGCAAATAGTTTGTTTATTGGCACTGGGTAGGTGCAGGTGGCCCCTTCATGGATCACTGCCTTGCCGTGGCGAAGGGGCTTGAATAACTCAGAGAAGCTATGAGCTATGCCGTATAGTTAAAGCTATGGTTTTCCCAGTAGTGATGTATGGAAGTGAGAGCTGGACCATAAAGAAGGCTGATCGCCGAAGAATTGATGCTTTTGAATTATGGTGCTGGAGGAGACTCTGGAGAGTCCCATGGACTGCAAGAAGATCAAACGCATCCATTCTTAAGGAAATCAGCCCTGAGTGCTCACTGGAAGGACAGATCGTGAAGCTGAGGCTCCAAGACTTTGGCCACCTCATGAGAAGAGAAGACTCCCTGGAAAGGACCCTGATGCTGGGAAAGATGGAGGGCACAAGGAGAAGGGGACGACAGAGGACAAGATGGTGGGACAGTGTTCTCGAAGGTACAAACATGAGTCTGACCAAACTGCGGGAGGCAGTGGAAGACAGGAGTGCCTGGCGTGCTCTGGTCCAGGGGGTCATGAAGAGTCGGACATGACTAAACGACTAAACAACAACAGGTGCAGGTGGAGAATTTGGTGGTCCCCAACTGCTCCAATCTACATGTGTTGGTGTAGTTTTCAGTGGAAATGATAACAGAGGCAGCAATGGAGACGACTGATTCCAGCGACCGCATCTACTACCCTTTCCTTGGTGTTGCTCTTCTCCTGGGGGAGGGGAGGGGAGGGATCTCAAGATGAAAGTCCAGATTAGGCAGCAGGTCCAAGCAGAGGAAATGCATAGCACCTCCACCATGTTGCACATCACATGGAACATCTCTGGGCTCAATGGCAATTCCAGTCAGGCTCCGGAAACTAATATATCACAATGGTCAAGAAAGTTTCACAGCGAAGAATACGCCGGTGGTTTCCCCCACGTCACCTAGTACTGATGTTTGCAGCGGAGAACTTCAATTGTGCTGAGACCTCACCAGTGATCAGCACAGGAGTCTGTTGTTAAAACCAGGGCTGAGGTCTCAGAAATGAGAAGAAAAATATCTCTGAGTTTCCTCTCTTTTCCCACTTCCTCTCATTCCAGCAGCCCAACTCACAAATTAAAGGTATACAGTTATTGGTGGTTTGTTTTCAACGTATATCTTTACTGGAATACGGCACTTTAGAATTAAAATTAATCATAATTGTTTGCATAACATAACAAATATCAAGAAAACAAAGCACAGTAGAAGTTTGGTGGGCAACCTTTTGTGCTCACTAACCTGAGCTTCAGCTTTTGCTGCCATAGATATTGTTAGTACAAGCAACAACGCCATAGCTGTTTTCTTAAAATTATGACACGTGGAATGTGTAGTTTGTTTCAGCCAGGACTCTGACAAATGCGACTGTCCCAGCTAAATTCAAGTACTTAGAGGGCAAAGCAATGTGAAAATTGCAGCAGCAATTACAATAATAATAATAATAATTCAGTAGCTGCATTTAGTGGTGGCACAGGCTATTTTCAGTATTGATTAAGATGTGTTAGGGTGCAAGCTTAATTAACTGTGACACCTGTCTTTCAACAAATGAATTCTAGAAATGCTTGGTATGTTTCCAGATTCCCATTTCATACTTTAATTTCCTGGAAGCAGTTGAGGAACAGGAATCATGCCAGCCTAAAAGGTACAAACCAGTGACTCTACTGTAATGAATGATTATCTGGTCACTAGTTTATCTATTTAATAAATTCATGTTGCACAGAGAGCAGTATGTATATTTATCCCTAAGAGTGATTGATTAGAGCTGATGGTGCAGTATAGGAAACAGATGTGCATTTTGACTAATTAATTAGCAAGAGAAAACAAATCCTGCAGTTATAAAAAAAGTAATGTGTGTGTACAGAAACAATGGCAGGGAACCAGGACTGCTGAAAGGAAGGTACAGGGGGTATTGATCTACTGGGACCACGGCTAGCAGACACCCAGACTCCAGTTTACATTTTAAAAAAAGGAAGGCATGCCTTAACATGCACACCTTGTAAAAGCATTTTACAATCTCACCTACTGTTTATCAAATACTTAAGGCCTGCACAGGCTTATATTAGAGGACCTTTTTATGACCAAAGACAAAAAAATTTATTAAATTAGAGTGAAATTTAGCCAAAGGGCCATTTTTCTAATCTTGAGGTTTGGGCCACCATCTTTAAAAATGGTAGTCATGGTTAATGAGATGAATAAAGCGTGTTCTCCCTAACAGAGAGCACGTGTTGCGGTTGGGGTAACAAGCCACCTTGCCATGACTAGGCAGATTTGTGAGAGACCCAAGCCTCCTAAGGGGTTAAGATTGGGTTGCTGGGGCAGTTTTGTTGTTGCCAAATTTGGAGGAGGGGTTAGAGTCTTGAAATACAGGGGCCAGACGTTGGACGTCCTCTTGGCCGTTTTGCATCGGATCACCCGCCCTCCCTCCCTTTAATGGGGTGGTTTTACGGTTCACTTGACCTTGCTATGCCTGTCATGGGGTCGTCCGCCTTGGTGCGGGGGCCTGGTAGGAATTTTGCCATCTGGCTGATTGGCTGGTGCCATTTGGTTTTCGCCTACTGCGTAGCAAATCGTCACAACTTGTAAGGTTGGCGGTTAGGCATTGGTTAAATTGGTGCTTGGAGGGGTAAGTGCCTATCCCTCCAAATGATGCGGAAAGGGAATTCCGTTAAAGGAATCCAGGGGCTTGCCATTCTTTCGTCCTCGTTCATGGAGTTGGACTTGGGCCGTGCAAGCCCCACAGGAACAAGAGGGTGAGTAGTGGGAGATTGATGCCCAGCTTCACTTTCTCACCCAATACTTGTTTCCCACTCTGGCTTCCGCTGGTGTCCGGAATGCCAGCTCTGTCCCTGAGGGCATGGACAGATAGTCATAACCAATGCCTAAGCAACCACTCACATTTTTTGTATTTGAATAAAGTTGTGGCCAAAATTATGCCAAAAACCTAAACAAAAATTGATGTGTGAAGTGTGAATTTTTTGGGGGTGGCAATTGTGGGACTCAACACGCAAATGTCTACCTCAGTACTTATGAGCCAAGTCTCCTCCTACACCTAGAGAATAAATGATGGGGGCCACGCTCTGGGGTCTCCTGGGCCCTACACCTGGCCACCATGATTCAAAGCAGGCTCATTTCCCTCCCGTGATAAGTCTCTGATTCCCACTTCAACCAAAGGGCAAGACTGATTTGTCACACACACCCTTATTCCTGATGTGGATCTTCACTCGCCCCTTCTGCCCTGGCCAGTGGAGGCCATCATTTTGTGGTTCAGCTCAGCTGCCAAAATGTATTGTGACAGCCATGATCCTATGCATATGTAGAAGTCCCATTATGTTCAATGGGCCTTACCCCCAGGTAAGTGTTCAGGGGTTCTAGCCTAAATACATATACTGTAAAAGCATACACAGTTCCCTTGTCTTTTGATGAAGTCTTTTGATTTAAATGCTATAATAATAATAATAATAATAATAATAATAATAATAATAATAATAATTTATTTATACCCCACCTATCTGGCCGGGTTTCCCCAGCCACTCTGGGCAGCTCCCAACCAAATATTAAAAACATGATGCAGCATTAAACATTAAAAACTTCCCTAAACAGGGCTGCCTTCTAAAAGTAAGATAGTTGCTTATTTCCTTGACATCTGATGGGAGGGCGTTCCACAGGGCAGGCACCACTACTGAGAAAGCCCTCTGTCTGGTTGAAGCATTTAAATATAAATACTGGCATTACAGACCAATTTTTGGAAACATAAGAATAAATGCTTCAAATGTGAATTTTTATTCCCTTGATGTTATTAATAACAGTGGTGCACTTGATCATGGAACACATTGAAATAAAATATTAACCACTTCAATTTGAATTTGAAATTTAGCTTACGACATGGCATACACTGGGTATTCTTAATCCTAACTTTCTTCTTCTGCATTTCTATCATGAGATGAGTCTAGAATTGGTTCAGCAGCATGTCAATTTTCATTGTTCAAAAATAATTTCACTCCAGCTAGCACATTTATTAAACCACGTGGAAAGGTCCCAGCGTTTACTGGCTAGCATTGCTCTCTTGAAAGCAATGTCATAAAGTGGGAAACTAATAACATTAAATGTTGTACACAGCCTCCAAGCCAAGAAGTTATTATAGATGTGATGGACTGGTGACAGAATGCTGCTGACCTGGAAAAGCAGCCAATGATTTAGTTGGTTATAGATCAAGAAGCGGTTGGATAGAGAAAATAGGTCCTTGGTGAAAATGAGAAGAAACAACTTCATATGAAAGGGGAACTGGCAGATTTCATGTGGAGATAAGACATATTCTCTGGCCACAATCCTCTGCCAGACTCAGAGGCAGATGTGGAGAGAGAAGAGACATGGCCTGGATAGATATCACTCCTCAAAAATCCAGACCAGAAGATATGGCTTTGCTGGTCTCATCCGGCACAGAGAATACTCCTCCAACAGTCCTTCCCACCTCCATGCCATAGAAGCCAGAGATTGCAGAACAGGGCAGTGGATCTTTAAATGAACAGACGCTTTCCATTACACCAACAACAACCAAAGAGCTATCTAGTCAGCCAGCTTTCACAAGGCCTCAGGTGGCTTCTGCATGCTGCTGTGGCAGCAATTCTCTTTGGGAGAGATCTAGCTAACACTGGACATGCAGCACTCTCCAGGGTCCGAGCAGTATCTGACTAGACTACTGCCTTTGGCTTTACCACTAGACTTGACTCAACTATTAGACTTGGCTATTAGACTGAACTTGCCCTGTTTCTGCTTTTTGAGATAAGGGACGCGGGTGGCGCGGTGGGTTAAAACACAGAGCCTAGGACTTGCCGATCAGAAGGTCGGCGGTTCGAATCCCCGCGACGGGGTGAGCTCCCGTTGCTCGGTCCCTGCTCCTGCCAATCTAGCAGTTCAAAAGCACGTCAAAGTGCAAGTAGATAAATAGGTACCACTCTGGCGGGAAGGTAAACGGCGTTTCCGTGCGCTGCTCTGGTTCGCCAGAAGCGGCTTAGTCATGCTGGCCACATGACCCGGAAGCTGTACGCCGGCTCCCTCGGCCAATAAAGCGAGATGAGCGCCGCAACCCCAGAGTCGGCCACGACTGGACCTAATGGTCAGGGGTCCCTTCACCTTTACCTCTGTCCAAAGAATGAGTGTCCCACTTTAATCGGGCATCCCCTGAGACCTCAACCAGGGAGTAAAGAAATGTCTTCCATATAGCTGTAATACAATAAATTGTAATACAATAGAATAATGAAAACGCAGGGGAGGAGCAGCCGGTGAGAGAAGTGGAGAGCAGGTAAGGCTTATAGAGCATCTTCCTGCTCTGCCTTCGCTGCGGCTGCTCCTAAAAGGAGAGGAGAGATGCTGGACCATCCCTGGAAGACCACCCAACACTGATTTACAGCAGCTGGCTTTGATGCTGGACTTCCAGGTGGTGTGGGGAATTTTAAAAAATAAAATTGCTGGGTTGACATGAATGATTTTTGAGCAGCGTTGAGTTTTTATTTTTCTCTGCTTGTTAGTGGGTGGGAGAATAATAATAATAATAATAATAATAATAATAATAATAATAATAATAATTTATTTATATCCTGCCCATCTGGCTGAGTTTCCCCAGCCACTCTGGGCAGCTTCCAACAAAATATTAAAATACAATAGCTTCCCTAAACAGGGCTGCCTTCAGATGTCTTCTAAAAGTCTGGTAGTTGTTTTTCTCTTTGACATCTGGTGGGAAGGCATTCCACAGGGCGGGTGCCACTACCAAGAAGGCCCTCTGCCTGGTTCCCTGTAACTTGGCTTCTCGCAATGAGGGAACCGCCAAAAGGCCCTCAGCACTGGACCTCAGTGTCCGGGTAGAACAATGGGGGTGGAGACGCTCCTTCAGATATACTGGACCAAGGCCATTTAGGGCTTTAGAGGTCCAGTAGCCCCACATAGAGCGCATTGCAGTAGTCCAAGCGAGAGATAACTAGAGCATGCACCACTCTGGCGAGACAGTCCGCGGGCAGGGAGGGTCTCAGCCTGCGTACCAGACGGAGCTGATAAACAGCTGCCCCGGACACAGAATTAACCTGTGGCTCCATGGACAGCTGTGCATCCAAAATGACTCCCAGACTGCACACCTGGTCCTTCAGGGGCACAGTTACCCCATTCAGGACCAGGGAGTCCTCCACACCCACCCACCTCCTGTCCCCCAAGAACAGTACTTCTGTCTTTTCAGGATTCAACCTCAATCTATTAGCTGCCATCCATCCTCCAACCGCCTCCAGACACTCACACAGGACCTTCACCGCCTTCACTGGTTCTGATTTGAAAGAGAGGTACAGCTGGGTATCATCCGCATATTGATTTGTTTTTGTTTGTGTGCTGTTGTCGTCATCCCCCCAGTATGTTATATGGGATATTTTTAATATGATATATGATTCCACCCGTCTTTTTTCTATGGCATGATGTATTTATACATATACACATATTTTCAGTTTAAGCCCTTTGGGTGACAAGCAACAAATAAGTTAAATAAATAAATGTACAATTAAAGGTCTATATGAATATTGAATGTGATAGGTCTTCTGTCTTCAACCACAAATCCACACACCACTGGTGGTCTATGGACCACAGTCTGGGATGCTCTGATCTGTACAAAGCAGTCGCCAAGAGATTTGGGGTTATATAGTGGTACCTCGGGTTAAGAACTTAATTCGTTCTGGAGGTCTGTTCTTAACCTGAAACTGTTCTTAACCTGAGGTACCACTTTAGCTAATGGGGCCTCCTGTTGCCGCCGCACGATTTCTGTTCTCATTATGAAGCAAAGTTCTTAACCCGAGGTACTATTTCTGGGTTAGCGGAGTCTGTAACCCAAAGCGTCTGTAACCCGAGGTACCACTGTAGTGACATAAGGCATAAAAATATATAAGAAAAGCCTGCTGGATTAGGCCAGCGGCTAATCTAGTCTAGCATCCTGTTCTCAACAGTGGCCAACCAGATGCCTGTGAGAGGCTCACAAGCAGAACATTAGCACAATATCAATTTCAATAATTTTATTATTTATACCTGTTATCTTTGTCCATGGGGGGGGGAGGGGAGGAGAGACATCACCTTGCCAACAAAGGTCCGTCTAGTTAAAGCCATGGTTTTCCCAGTAGTGATGTATGGAAGTGAGAGCTGGACCATAAAGAAGGCTGATCACCGAAGAATGGATGCTTTTGAATTCTGGTGCTGGAGGAGACTCTTGAGAGTCCCATGGACTGCAAGAAGATCAAACGTATCCATTCTGAAGGAAATCAGCCCTGAGTGCTCACTGGAAGGACAGATCCTGAAGCTGAGGCTCCAATACTTTGGCCACCTCATGAGAAGAGAAGACTCCCTGGAAAAGACCCCGATGTTGGGAAAGATGGAGGGCACAAGGAGAAGGGGACGACAGAGGACGAGATGGTGGGACAGTGTTCTCGAAGAGACCAGCATGAGGGAGGCAGTGGAAGACAGGAGTGCCTGGCGTGCTCTGGTCCATGGGGTCACGAAGAGGCGGACATGACTAAACAACAAGAACAACATTATTTATACCCTGCCCACCTGGCTGGGCTGCCCCTCTCCTGCAGTTTCCAGCGACTGGTATTCAAAAGCATTACTGCCTCAAACTGTGGAGCCAGAGCATAGCTGTCAGATTTAGCAGCCACTGATAGCCTTATCCCCCATGAATTTGTCTAATCTTCTTTTAAAGCCAACCAAGTTAGCTGAATCTTCCGACATTCGGCTTCACTGAACGTCCACAAATTCCAGTATTGCGACCAGGGGTTTTTTTTTGGGGGGGGGGGATTTTTATTCCTATCCACTGCCTCCATACCATGCATAATGTTGCCTTTGACTCACTTTTTTCTAAACTTAAAAGCCTCAAACGTTGTGACCTTTCCTCACACGGGAGTCCGTCCAGCCCCTTGATCATTGCAGCTGCCCTTTTCTGAACCCTTTCCAGCTGTACAATATATATTTCTTGACCCGAGGTGACCACAACTATACAGAGTATTTAAAAACGTGATTGCCCCATAGATTTATATAATGGCATTAGGATTTTGGCAGTTTCTATTTTCAATCCCTTTCCTATGTTAATCCAAATATATTTCCAGAAGACAGCTTAAGAAAGTGACAGCTTGATGCAGTTAGCAGATACAAAAACTACAGGAGATGGACATGAGGAATTTGCCAGTCCAGCTGCTCTTCGAGAATTGGTATGTTTAGTGCTGTGAATCAGACACACACACACACACACACACACACACACACACACACACATCTATATATATATAATCACTGGTGTTGAAATCCTTCTCTCAACGCTGTCCAAGGAGCGCAATGGCTTTTGAAGAAGATGAACTAACCTGTGGTAGTAGAATGTTTCCACTGTTCAGCAGCTTACGGAAATGCCAGCTATTTAAGATAACTGTCCTTATATTACTTGCAAAAGACAACACCGGGGGAAGATAAAAAGGAACACACAGCTCCACTACAGGCCCGCAAGCCGTGGCATTTTACTTGATAATTAGGTTTGTGCTGAGCTGCTTAAGACTAGAACAAAGCATCGCGAGCAGCAGCAGTCCTCCAAGTTATCACCAGTGTCTACTTCATTTCTGACCAGTAAATGCCACCCAAAGCATCTCTCCACTCATTTCTGTCAAAGTGCGCTAATAAAACGAGAGTGTGGTGTTCCTTACCGAGGGAACGGCACTCTCGAGTTCCACCACGCTGACCTGAGTTTCACAATTAATCTCATCTGCAAAGATTTACAATCTGGTGAATACAATGCAAGCCAGATACTGAAATATCCATGCTCCGCTAAGCAGTTCCCAAGGCTGGATCCCAGCACAAAGCCCAGTTGCGCACAAAAATGGAGGTGCGAGTGGATGCAGGTTGTTCCCAAACAGACCCAACCCATTCAAGGGATGCGAAGAAGGAAGGACAGTAAGCAGGGACCCAGGTTTGACTTGCAAAGGCTCCAGTTCCATTACTTTAAATAATTTTAATTCCAGCTTTTAGATAGAAAGGTTGCACAACTGGAACAGAAGTTTCAAGTTTAATATAAAAACTTCTTTTTTGTCATCACTTCTGTGTGGATTTGGGTAAATAAAAGGAACATAAAACCCAGAAATCTTTGAAGGGGGCTGGCAGTGACGATCTACGTGTCAACAGTCGTTCCTTTAAACTCCAAATTAGATCAGATAGTTTAGGCTGTAACTCCCCTGAGGATGAAGCACTGTTAGACTTTGATTTGTCCTTGAGTCTGAAAGATACAATCACAATTTGATGCTGCCAAAAAAAAAACTCATTAGGAGATGGAAACAATTTGGGAAAACAGCACCAGGTTCCTATGGAGTGGAAAGGTATGTTGGTTGTTTTTATTTTATATCAAGTCAATTTTGTTTCTTAAAAGGGCTTTCTAATAGTAGGAAAGCAGCATAAATTTCTCTGCCATGTTTGTTTTCCTCTTTTCAAATACATTGTTGTTGTTGTTTAGTCGTTTGGTCGTGTCCGACTCTTCGTGACCCCCTGGACCAGAGCACACCAGGCCCTCCTGTCTTCCACTGCCTCCCGCAGTTTGGTCAAACTCATTCTGGTAGCTTCAAGAACACTGTCCCACCATCTCGTCCTCTGTCGTCCCCTTCTCCTTGTGCCCTCCATCTTTCCCAACATCAGGGTATGTATTTGAAAGCAGAGAAAGTAGAGACATCACCTTGCCAACAAAGGTCCGTATAGTTAAAGCTATGGTTTTCCCAGTCGTGATGTATGGAAGTGAGAGCTGGACCACAAAGAAGGCTCATCGCCGAAGAATTGATGCTTTTGAATTATGGTGCTGGAGGAGACTCTGGAGAGTCCCATGGACTGCAAGAAGATCCAACCTCTCCATTCTGAAGGAAATCAGCCCTGAGTGCTCACTGGAAGGACAGATCCTGAAGCTGAGGCTCCAAGACTTTGGCCACCTCATGAGAAGAGAAGACTCCCTGGAAAAGACCCTGATGTTGGGAAAGATGGAGGGCACAAGGAGAAGGGGACGACAGAGGACGAGATGGTGGGAGAGTGTTCTCGAAGCTACCAGCATGAGTTTGACCAAACTGCGGGAGGCAGTAGGAGACAGGAGGGTCTGGTGTGCTCTGGTCCAGGGGGTCACGAAGAGGCAGACATGACTAAACAACAACAAAACTTGGCTTAATTACAATAAGGGTTTTTTTTGGGGGGGGGGGCTTCTGGCTCACAGGCCTAATCTGGTACATGAAGCTATCTTCCCAAACCATGGCCACCTGCCCCACAGTTACCTGTGCACAACTGGAAGCCTGAAAGGGCACTCCAAATTTTGCACTGGTGAAGCTCTTCATAGAAAGATTATGTGCACGTTCTCCACGAGTCCTGGTGAATGTGCACAACAGCTGGTTGTTATGCACATTAACTGCTCAACACATGTGCATGCACACACACACACGCACACACATTCTGAGCATGAACAGTTTCACACACTTAAATGAGAGCACAATCATAACTTCAAAAATAAAATGGAGTTTTCTTCTGCTGTCCTGATGCTAAACACTTCATGAAAAGAAGCACCATTTTGTTCTAGAAAAGGATAATGTATTTAATTCACTTAACAGACTACACCAGCTTGAAACCAGGTTCTCTATTCTGTCAGTAGTGGAGGAAGAAGTGCATGGTCTCAGCGAAGAAAATAGACTAGGAATACTTTCTCCTGACCAACATGGGGAATTTATGGTCCAAAGTAATGCTGAAACTATGCAGTACAGGCAACGACCATTTTGCACATGCATTGGCAGAGCACGCATAAGCCTGCTCCACCCCCCATTCCTCCCTCTTCCAGGTTCAAAAGGACCTGCGCATTAGCAGAGCATTCATCAATTGGATGTATCTGTTGTAGCTGAGACTTCAGCACAAGTACATAGCTGCCTTTCTTCACAAGCCATCGCACAGGAAAACTGTATATACCTCTTTCTGTGAGCCATACCTTGAGAAGAATTGGGTTGATTCTAGACTCCTAGACCCACATGAAGAAGGTTCTCCCCACAACATGCACGTTTTTGATTCCAGGCCAGTTCTAATTCCTCCTGAGTAACTGGGACCAGGAGCATTTTGAAGACTAAGGGAGGAACAGCTAACCTGATAAATCTTGCAGAGTGATGTCTACTGCCCTGGGAAATTTATCCCTCTTTAAGGATAATCTCCTGGAATATTGCTGGCTAGCATAATAAGAGCAGCAATAAATCATTTTACCAATATTTATGTTCATTTTGATATAATGTTGCTACAGGAAACTTGGGACGAAGACAGCATTGCCTTGAATGGTATTTAAAGTAACAGCAATAAATTGAACATCTGAAACCCTGCGCATACACAGTTTGCCTGCCGCAGACTAAAAATAATTTTTTAATTTTCTTTTCTTTTTGAAGGAAGAGCAGAAGGAGGAGAAATTATGCTGGGGTGAGCAGCCCCGGTTTCTCCTGGCATCCTATGTCTGGAGCAAACCAGCAGTAAATTCACAGAGTAAGTGAAATTAACTCTTTCTTAGGAAAACAGGTTCGGCAGAGGGGTGCCAGGCCTAATAAGCACAGCAACTCTTCTTCGGTAGGTCTTGCCACTATGAGGAAGTTGCAAAGACAGAAGGTCCCTGCCTTCCACAGCTACCTAAGTCCCCACTTCCCCAAGGTTTTTCCCAAGCAATCTGAGACTGTGCCTGTGTGAGGCTAACTTCTCTGCTCTCTTCATGCCTCTCCTAGCTCTGGGAGACCAGTGGGGAGGGCAGTTTGTCACAGCAAGAGGGGGAGACACTCATGCTTCTAGGACAGCTGGACTTCTCTCTGCCTCTTGACCTCCCTCTGCCCCCTCTCCTGCTGCAGCTTCTACCTCTGATTCTAGACTTCTCTCTGTCACAGACTCTCTCTGCTCACTAAGCCCTGTTACCTCTTCCACTTCTGACACCTCCTTCTCCCAGTCTTCTCCCTCTGACCACTACACGTCATCGTCCCACCACCAATCCACAAGCTGTGAGCCGTCTCCCCTTGAGGTTTCCCTAGCTGGTTCTTCCCAGCATTACTCTGTGTCCAAGGAGGGTTCTCATATTTCAAAAAGTAAAAACCAGGACACCCCATGAGCTGTTGAGTTTGGGTTTTTTTAGGAAGACCCTTAAAATGTTGTGGTCCAGGACCAGATCCAGGGCAAAGCGCCACCTTTCGGAAATCCCCCTCCGGACGTCAATTCTGCCTTTGAAATCCTGGTTAATGTCTGGGGGAACCCAGACATATGGCAGCCCTATGTTCAACCAGTCCCTGACATCGCATGCCAGTTGAAATAAAAAAATTAAGGTCTTAGATACATAATAAATATTCATAAATGTACCTTCAAGCAAACATGTGCATAGATATGGGGACCACATGTCTGGAGCAGCACAGGAAGACTGCCCTGAAACCATTTTGACTCCCAAACTGACCAAATGTTTACTCTGCAAGGAGGGAGCGGGTGAGGGAACCTTCCCATTGTCTCAGGAATTGGGTAATCACCATCTCAAAGGAATGGGCAGACTACCAGGAAAGGCAACCAGATAAGGCATTATCAGATAACCTGGCAGACAGGAAAAACAACAACATTCAAATTTCTTTTGCAGACCACCTTTTCTGTGATGTAGGGATGATGTTTGTGGGGGGTGGTCTTGGGTTACACCCCTTCTGTGATGTATGTATGATGTATGGAGGGGTGGTCTGGAGCTCCAGGGCAGGGAATTTAAAATGTCTATACAAGGGCGGGCACACCTTGGTTTTGGGTCCTCCTCCGTCCTCCTGTGTGTGAGGGGAGCACCCTGTTGCAACAGATCAAGAAAGATCAGGCTTACTAGCTGCTTTGCTTCTCAATATTCTCTGGTTGGCCTCTGTTATTTTCTCCGACTGATGGAGAACCTACAAAAGACTCTATAAGGGCTCTTGTGTCCGCCATAAGGGAATAAGGGTAGATTTTTGTTTATTACACAGTCCAGGTGCTGGCCTTGTTCCACTCTTCTGCCACTCTCTTGGTGGTCATTTCCTGGGGTTGCAGGGCCCTGGACTTCTGGTCCAGTGGTCCAGCCCTAGGTGCACCACTGAGTTTGCTCTCTGCCTCCTGCTCCTTTGCATTTCCCCACCCCCTCTACATTACAAAGCAGGGGAAGGGGGCAGGCAAGGAAGATTGGGTTTTGGTGAACTGGCAGGTATGATTTATGAGAGAGAAAGTGGGGAGGAGAAGAAGAAGAAGAAGACATCAGCCTGAGCCAAGGGGGCCCACTTCCTTGTACCTTTCCAATCAGTTGCATTCTGTGAGGAAAACAAAACACGAAAACCTTAGAACCAGCACTGGAAACCTTAACGGTGGGAGGGGAGCCCTGCACTCAACAAGTAGAGATAAAAAAGAAAAGAAAAGAAGAACAAACTGACTGCCTCAAAAAGAATTCAGCAAAGGTGAAACATTACCACAGGAGAGAAAGAAGGCAGCCTGGTTTTGGAGCCAATCACTAATGAAGATCTGAGAAGTGATAAGATTAAACAAAAATAATTATTTGATAAGGTCAGAGCTTTGTAAACTGGCAACTCTAAAGCGAGGAGTTAGTATGCTAGCAGAGTTTGAAGCCAAAGAGGTTTGTCTCAGCAACCAAAGACAAGAATGTCAATGTATTGCGGGCTTCTCACTTTTTGAACGTTTTCTAATGTTTCACATGTGTTTCTTCTTTATATGGCTAATAAAATAAATATAACAACAACAACATAATTATACCCCACCCATCTGACTGGGTTGCCCCAGCTACTCTGGGCATTTTCCAACATATATGAAAACATAATAAAACATTAAACCTTTAAAAGCTTCCCTATACAGAGCTGCCTGTATATTCATATTAATATGTTATAAATGGTGGGGCTCATAAAAACCCCGAGGGGTCTTAACAGCAGGTGCAAGCTTGATCCCCAAGAATACCAGCCTATGATCTCTACTTTGCTCTTTGATTAGATTGCACTTGCTTCCACTGACACTTTCAAATGTTGTTTTTAATAGTTACATTAAATTTCTCTTCAGGCGTTATCAGATAACCCGGCAGACAGGAAAAACAACAACATTCAAATTTCTGTTGTAGACCGCATTTTCTGTGATGTAGGTATGATGTAAGGAGGGTAGGGGATTTCAAAATGGCTATATAAGGGCAAGCACACATGGTTCGGGGTCCTCCTCCTGTCTCCTGCATGTGGGGGGAGCACCCCGTTGCAACAGTTTAATAAAGACCAGGCTTACTAGCTGCTTTGCTTCTCAATAATCTCTGGTTGGCCGGTGGGAAAGACCATGAAGCCAGCCAATGTTTCTCTCGATTTCTGCAGCCCCTGTTAAATCTGCTGTCTCAGCTTTCCCCTGCTCGTGCAGGCGACAGCGAATCACAAGAGCAGGCACTGGCAAAAATCACAATGCAGGAAAAACTGTGAAGCCAGCCAATGCCTCTACATAGCTCCATCCTTATTTTAGACATTGTGATATATCGGTATATCATGATGTTCATGATATATCCCGAAGTTGAAAACCAGATATCACCCAGGCCTAATGGTCAGTGAGACTGCTCCTGGGTTCTGACTTAAAGATGAGGATAGTATTTATGGAAGGGTGAAAGTGACTGAACTACTATTGTGGACTTGGGATTTTTAACCCGCTCCAGGAATGCTTTGTGTATGTGTGCACATTTGTGTATCCAGATGCAGATAATTGCTAGTGAGTTCTAACAAAAGAGTTTTTAAAAAATACAATAATAATAATAATAATAATAATAATAATAAATTTTATTTATATCCCGCCCTCCCCAGCCGAAGCCGGGCTCAGGGCGGCTAACAACAATAAAACAGTACAACAGTACAACACAACACAACACAACACAACACTCTAAAATCATTCATTATACAATTAATTCAAAGCAAACCACTGGCAACCATTGGGCCAGAGCTCCGCGAAGATTGCCGAAGGAGGGAGTCAGGCTGTGCCCTGGCCAAATATAAAAGGAGACTGAAAATTTATCATGCCCTCAATTTATATGGGGGTGACCATTGCAATTAAATATTTACCAATTGCTTCTTAACACATAAGTAAAGTATGCAAGCCCATCCATTTACCATAAATAAAATATTAATAAACATAACCTCAACAGAATGTGTGGCTATAGTACTCCATAGAACACTGCAAACAGAAGTTCTGGCAGCCAGGGGCTGTTTCTACAAAGCACCCAAACTTCAAATTGATCTGAAGGACATAAGATTCTCCATGTTTTACATCCTCCAGCTGCACAAACTTTCCTAGTCCAGGAGGAGCAATAGATTTTGCTTGCCTGCTTGCTTATTTTTTAGCGTGAATCATTTGCACCCTTCTGATAGCCTCGTTCAGGTATTTCAAATTTAGGAGTGAAGACAAGGAGGCATTTTAATCACAGTGGAATTTGTTTGAATGCATATTCACAGAGGAACCCCCTGCCTGCCATACCCACCACAACGTTGAATATATATTCCATTCTCTTTCTTCACCCTTTATTTTATTTATTTTGAAATGGGGAAATGCGAAACAGGGGCTGCTCTGCATTGACACAGTGGGTCTCTGCTTTTCACATGTCTACCTATTTGCCATTGGATGTTGCAGTGCTTGTCACTATTCCTGGATGTGAATGACACAAGTCCTGTTTGCATGCTACTTACTTGTAGGGCGTACTTAACTTCAAACTAGTGTAGGGCCATGTTTTCAGCCCCTTTTAAAAGAATGGATGCTTTTGGATTATGGTGCTGGAGGAGACTCTTGAGAGTCCCATGGACTGCAAGAAGATCAAACGTATCCATTCTGAAGGAAATCAGCCCTGAGTGCAGGTCTTCCTTTTAAAAACGTTGTTGTTGTTTAGTTGTGTCCGCCTCTTCGTGACCCCCTGGACCAGAGCACACCAGGCACTCCTGTCTTCCACTGCCTCCCACACTTTGGTCAAACTCATGCTGGTAGCTTCGAGAACACTGTCCCACCATCTCGTCTTCTGCCGTCCCCTTCTCCTTGTGCCCTCCATCTTTCCCAACATCAGGGTCTTTTCCAGGGAGTCTTCTCTTCTCATGAGGTGGCCAAAGTATTGGAGCCTCAGCTTCAGGATCTGTCCTTCCCGTGAGCACTCAGGGCTGATTTCCTTCAGAATGGAGAGGTTTGATCTTCTTGCAGTCCATGGGACTCTCCAGAGTCTCCTCCAGCACCATAATTCAAAAGCATCAATTCTTCGGCGATCAGCCTTCTTGATGGTCCAGCTCTCACTTCCATACATCACTACTGGGAAAACCATGGCTTTAACTATACGGACCTTTGTTGGCAAGGTGATGTCTCTGCTTTTTAAGATGCTGTCTAGGTTTGTCATTGCTTTTCTCCCAAGAAGCAGGCTAATGCATATTAATTGGCTGAATAGAAAGGTCAGTGCATAGAATCATGGAATTGTAGAGTTGGAAAGGACCATGAGAGGCATCTAGTCCAACGCCCTGCAATGCAGAAATCTTTTGCCTAATGTGCGGCTCAAACCCACGAACCTGAGATTAAGAGTCTCATGATCTACGGACTGAGCTGTCCCAGCTCCACTCCTGACATCAGTCTTTTTAAAAGCAAATGCATGTTAGCTGGCTGCATAGAAAGGCTGGTGCAGGAGCACCTCCTCACATGTAGGGTTCTACACAGTGAGTAGATCAACATAACCAGATGCAAGGAGGAGCTTGACCTTTGGCTTTTCTAGATATATTATAAAAAGATGGCACAACATTTGGAGCAGGGCTCAAAGTAAGAATGCCTTACACACAAGTAGGGCTGAAGAATGGTTTTTAAATTGATTTATATATTTTTTAAAATATCTTAACTTGTTTTTAATCTTTGCTTTTTTATTGGTTTTTTAAATGAGTATTTTAGTATATGAACTGCTTACGGGTTTGCTTGTTTTTTAATCAACTGTACTATTTCTGTAACTAAATACATAAAATAAGCAATGGTACATATATGTAACATGTACCGAATATATTAGTGACACTAACACAGGAGTTGTCTAACTTTGCACCTTCAGTTAGCACTTGAGAAAGGTAAAAATGATGGAGGCCAACCAGTACAAGGGCAGAACCAGTAACAAAATGGAGGCAAAGGTTGGCATATTCAGCTGGCAATTACGGACACCATTTTGTATTGCTTGCTTTGGATACTGCTAGAATTTTATTTTATTTTACATTGTGATTTCCACAATTCAGCTTTCTTCAACCTAACTACAGACATTGATTTTGGAAAAAACAAAAAAATTCCTTCCAGTGCTACTGGAAGGATTTTTTATTTATTTATTTTTTTGTTTTGACTATGGCAGACCAACACGGCTACCTATCTGTAATTGATTTTGGAGGAATAGTTATTCAGCCCCATTTTGGAATTGTTGGTCCAGGGGATCTAAGAATGTTGAGGACAAGAAACTCTAAATGGATATAGCTCTTTATTTTATATTTTCCCTCCTCAAATACCTCCCACAGCAGTTTTACTCGTCTCCTTTCACTTTTCCTCCCTTTCTCCTTTCACATTCTTGCATCCTGTTTCCACTCCCAAACTGCCAATTTCTTTCATCCCTCATCCCTGACCCTTTTACATTCACTTCTTCCTCCCAGGCAACTTCTGCCTCTTGCCTTCTTCCTCTCTAGTCCAAGGCTGCTCTGGAGTATTTCACAGAAAAGGCAGCATTCATAAACTGCTTTAAAGTTGGCTTTGGCTCATTTACTTACTTCTGAATTGGTCTCCCCACAGCTGGATTGGCATGAATCAGAACTGAAACCCTGCCGCCAGGTAACCTCTTGCATAAGTTAACACCTGTTGATAATTTAATACTCAGAAGAATATGCCACAAAGGAGGTATTGGCAGCCAGCACAGCACTTAAGGAGGCTGTGTTTCCTGTTCTGCAGGAGATTGCTTTTCAGTCAAAGCAGTGGCTGCTCTCCTCCTGTTTGTAACAGCTGGAACCTGTTGATATTTGCATGCCAAAAGGGGGGGGAGGGACTGTCAGTACTACGGGCATAAGATTGATCAGTAATATTATCGTGTCTGTGGATAGGTTGCTGGCAGCTGCTGTTTCAATGACAAACCTATACTTTCCTGCCTAGCAGAATTTCGTGATGTGCCATGAATGTTTGGTTGGGTTCCCACTTCTCCACATGTCTTAAGCTTACAGATCTGTTGTGGAAATACTGCCTGAAAAGTGCAACATGGGTTCTTTTGTAGCTGAAACGCAGCTCTTCGTTCAGCTGGTGAAAGGGGTGGTAGTTACAGTATCAAAGGTCCTCATTGGGATAATGCTTGCAACATCACTTTTTCCCATTGAAACCTCAACGCAGTTTCGTAGACTTGTTGCTGTTCTTGGGCAGCTGTTTGCCTCGAGAGCCAATGGAGTGCACCTCTGGGGATGAAGTCAAACAGATGTGTTAGAAGCACCAAAGTTAGCTCGTTGGAGTGTAAGCCTGGGATGTGTGGGTGGAGGTCCTGGGCTGCCAAGGTGGCAAGACCTCACCTCTCGGCCTCACTCAAGTGGTCCAAAGTAAAACAGAGCAATACGTTTGGCACCAGTTTGGTAGCAGGAGTTGCCAGAAGGAGACATATAAGACGCCATCCAAGCGTCTTAGGGACTCCACTCCAGATTTGTGTGTAAGGTTTCCTCCTTAGCCGTTTCTTCTCCCAAAGCTATCCCACAAGGAGTTTCCTTCTCCTTATATGGGCTACCTTCCCAGGTTGACATGCCTCATCTTCACCGCACTTCCCTCTACAATATATGCAGAAACTGTTGGACTCACTACTAGTCTTGTTTTCTTAATCCACTGGAGCCTGTCTTCACCTGCAGGGAAAGTCCCTAACTCACCAAGGGCTTGAGACTCACCAGCTACCCTCACCTGGTTTAGCTGGTCAGTCAAAACTGTTTCCTAGAGTGTGGCCACTATCACATGCTGATAGCTTCTAGGACCCACAGGTGAGAACTGAGTGCAGGGTGAGGACCAAAGGTGGACAAACTACTCCAGAAGGAGCACAATGTCCCCTCCACCAGAGGTACTACCCCTCGTCTAGCATCCCATGCACCCCACTGCCTGTACAGGCATGTTTTATTAGGAGAACTTTGAACTAAGATGCTGGTAAACTTTCATGGGAACTTCTTTTAAAATGCAAACTGATGAGGGCATGTGGAGAACTAAGTTTAAGATCAGGAAGAAATGAGAATGTGAGAGAAACCGACATGGACATATTCTCTTATTCTTACTCACATTCTAAGATTCTGGCCTCTTATCATTGAACTCAAACTTCTCCTGTTTATCTTGTGCAAAAGAGTGTGACCGCTGCCACATGTTGACAGCTTCTAGGAGCCACAGATGAGAGCAGAGTGCAGGGTGGGGCCCAAAGTTGGGCAAGCTACCCCTGAAGAAGTAACCCCAGCTGAGGTACTACCTTCCCCTAATATGCCATATACTAGACTTCCTCAGCCTCGGCCCTCCAGATGTTTTGAGACTACAATTCCCAGCATCCCTGACCACTGGTCCTGCTAGCTGGGGGTCATGGGAGTTGTAGGCCAAAAACATCTGGAGGGCTGAGGTTGAGGAAGCCTGTCATTTACCCTTTCTTAGAGAATATTCCCTACTATAACTAAGCCTAAGAACACAACATTGAATTGAACACACATTCTTCCCCAATTATCTTTACCTTCATTGTCCTTCCTCCCTCCTTTTATCATCTTCCCCATGTCAAATGTTTAGATTATTTTTATTTTTATTAGATGGGAAAGAACTGGCCACAATGACAGTTCATTGTTGTTGTTCTGGTGGACAACTTTATCCTGCTTGGTTTCTGGTGGTTCCTTCACCAGACACCTCCCCTACTATCTTGGACATCTTAGTCACTGACATACTAGACAGCTCCCCACGAAGATGGGAATCTGAGTCACACAGCAGTGGTGACAGCAATAGGAGATTAGCCAGGCAGTGGGAGGGAAAAAATGAGTCAGGTCTCATTTGAAGCTCAATCTTTCAAATCCACACTTTCCAAAACAATATGCAGACTGGACCACAGCTATCCTTTGAAATCTGCACTTATCCAAATTTTGCTATGTAGTTTGCCCCCCAAACCATGTTTATGCAAAAATGCATATGTTTAGGAGGATGTGTGCATAAAAATGAACACTTTGGTGCAAATGAGGGACAAAAGTGCATTATATTGGGGAAAACTTCTTGGAAAATTTGTACATTAGTCAAAACTGCAAGTAAGAATTTTTCTTTATTAGGAGAAATTTGCAATAAAATGCTGGTGAATTTTTTTGAGGATTTCTTTTTAATGGCAAATTGCTGGAAAATGTGGAAAATTGAATTTAAGATTGGAAAAATGAGAAACTGTGAGAACCAAAATTGACAAATTAATCCATCCTTACCAGAGAGAGTACTTTTTTTTTTTTTTAGATGAGAATGTACCAGATTTACTGAATGAGCAGAACTGGAAACATTGGTGTCAAGCACTGAAACTGGTGGACAATATTGCTATGAGTTTGTGGGTGCCAAACACCCTAGATTCCTGAGTCTAGTAGGTGTTAGAAATTAATCAATGTTTGAAGTGTTAAAACTGGGTGCTAGACTCATGTGGATTAAGACAGACTTGCGTGTATTAAGATGTGTGCTAGACAACGCTAATCCCCTGGAATCAGCAAGTCTTAATAACTAACTAAGCAAGGCTAACTTCCTTAACCATTAATGAACCATTAAGAAAACAAAGGATCAAGGGACTTGAAAGGACGAATGGGTGGGGTCCCTCCCTCTACAGATAAAGTCAGAGTTTAGAGAGAGACTGAAGTTAGCTGGCAAGGGTTAACAAATTAGGACACATGCAGTTGCAAGTCACAGCAGCAGCCTCTATTGAGAGTGCACCAGCCTATTCAAAAATTGGTCTGAAACATCTTGGAATCAGCAAAGACAGATTTCCTCCCCTTCCTAATCCATTTAAGACAATACTGCACCACTTATCAATTAATTAGTAAGAACCCAGATTCTTGTGTGACCTTCCATTTAGTACCAAAACACATCCACCAAGTGTCAAGCTACTCTCTATTTGTTGTTGTTGTTTAGTCGTTTAGTTGTGTCCGATTCTTCATGACCCCCTGGACCAGAGCACGCCAGGCACTCCTGTCTTCCACTGCCTCCCGCAGTTGGGTCAAACTCATGCTGGTAGCTTCGAGAACACTATCCAATCATCTCTTCCTCTGTCGTCCCCTTCTCCTTGTGCCCTCCATCTTTCCCCACATCAGGGTCTTTTCCAGGGAGTCTTCTCTTCTCATGAGGTGGCCAAAGTCTTGGAGCCTCAGCTTCAGGATCTGTCCTTCCAGTGAGCAGTCAGGGCTGATTTCCTTCAGAATGGAGAGGTTTGATCTTCTTGCAGTCCATGGGACTCTCAAGAGTCTCCTCCAGCACCATAATTCAAAAGCACCCATTCTTCGGCGATCAGCCTTCTCTATGTAGAAAACCACATATAACCATTCTCCCCTGGAAATCTTCCTTCTATTTTCCATACTAGTCTTTGTCTTGAGCCCTAAACTCGGTGGTGATTTCAGGAGCGCAGTCTTGCTGGCAAAGTTTCTGCCTAACAGATCCTTAACACATAGACCTCATTTAGTGATTCTTATCTTATAAAATATTGCCATGGCTGGAGAATGTCTGATCTTCCCACTCTGTTTCTTAAAAGTATGATTATTGAATTTTTATCCCTATCCAACTAACAAAATAGAATTTTCCAACCTTGTTTTAGATTCAACTTGCTGAGGAACCTCACTCATTTGATATGTTTTCAGGTGGATTGTAAGGAGGGATAAGTATGCAATGACACATGCTTAATTACCCCCAATTCCTCCTCTTCCTCCTCTCTCACCCTCCCTCCATGTTTCCAGCTTTTCACTACTTTATTTCTCTCCCCCGCCAAACACTAGAACCAGGTTGTTGCCCTTGCAGACCCTCCAAGTGTCCCTATTTTCCAGGGAGAATCCCAGATTTATAGAAGCCATCCCCATTTCTGATTTAATCCCTGAATGTCCCAATTTTCCTTAAAAATGGTAAAGGACCCCTGACAGTTAAGTCCAGTCGCAGATGACTCCGGGGTTGCGGTGCTCATCTCACTTTACAGCCCAAGGGAGCCAGTGTTTGTCCGCAGACAGTTTTTCCGGATCATGTGGTCAGCATGACTAAGCCGCTTCTGGCACAACGGAACACCAAAACCAGAGCAGCGCACTGAAACGCCGTTTACCTTCCCGCCAGAGTGGTACCTATTTATCTACTTGCACTTTGACGTGCTTTCAAACTGCTAGGTTGGCAGGAGCAGGGACCGAGCAACGGGAGCTCACCCCGTCGCAGGGATTCGAACCACCAACCTTCTGATTAGCAAGCCCAAGAGGCTCAGTGGTTTAGACCAGTGTTTCCCAACCACTGTTCCGCGGCACACTAGTGTGCCGCGAGATGTTGCCTGGTGTGCCGCGGGAAAAATTAAAAAATTGAAAGATTTTTTTTTTTAAAAGTCAAATTTTCGATTGGGGCGCCGTCACTAGATGACCCCTGGGGTTCCCTCCCTCCCTCCCGCTCTGCGCCTCCCTCCTCCTCCTCCTCCTCCGGGGAGGCCCTTCCTGGCTCTCGGCCAAGGCTTGGCGGCTGCCACTCACTCGCTCGCTCGCCCACCCGTCCCTCCATCCCTGCACCTGGCCTCTCCCCCTCCGTCCCCGGCGCAGGGGCTGCCGGGATCCGTAGTCCCCTCGCCCTTGGGCTCCGCGCCCGCGCGGGGTGCGCAAACTACGTTTCCCAGCGTGGCCTGGCGGGCCGGGCATTTTGTTTGAAGCGCTCTTCTCCCGGCCATGGAATGAGCGCAGCGGCGGCGGCCGGGCGGGCAGGGGCTCTTCCGCGCAGACCCCGCGCAGCCTGCCTGCGCCCCCGCGGAGATCGGGCGGCAGGATGGAGCCCGGGGATCCCCGCGGAGGCGGAGCGGCAGAGGCGGAGGCTGCCCCCCAGGTAGGGCTGCGTCGGGGGGTTTTTATTTTTGCAATGCTGCATCCGCGCCGGAGGGGATGCATCAGACCGCGGGGAGACCCCTTGGCGGGCGTGCAAGGCAATGCATGCGTGCAGGCGTTGCATGGAGTGCAGTGCAATGCAATGGCAACGCGGCGCCCTGCATGCATGCATGCAACTTCCACCGGCGCTCCGGACTTGGCAGGTGAGGGGGGTCCCCAGTGGGCGGCAGAGAGAGCCGGGAGGGCGAAGCGGAGCTGGGGGGGAGCAGCGCTGCTCCCCGAGCCGAGCCCGGGGGGAAACTTCGGCGCCGTTGCGCCGGGTGTTGGAAGCGGAGGCTGGCGGGGGCCCCTCACCTGCAAAACCTGGTCGCCTCTCATATATTTCGTGCATTGCATTCATCGCCCGCTTTCTCCTCCAAGGAGCTCCCGGGGGCGCGCGTGGTTCTCCCCGTGTTATCCTCGCAACAACAGCCCTGCGAGGTGGGTCAGGCGAGTGGCCCAAGGGAGCACCCAGGGATTGTCCTGGCCAGGTGGGGTGATTTGAACCCTGCTCTCTGCCCAGTCTTCGTCCCCCACATGTGTATGACTGTGCATGACTGAGGTTTTCCCCCCTCGTCTTGGCTATGGTGTGAGTCTGTGCTGTTAATTAATGGGGTTCTGCCTTCGGAGAAGATGAGCCAGCCCTCAAGGAGGTGATTATGTAATTTGCTAGCAATTCATGTCCCTCCCGGCGTGACGCTGCGCGCTGACGTCACGGGGCTGTAATGGTGGTGTGCCTCGAGATTTTTTTCATGAAACAAGTGTGCCTTTGCCCAAAAAAGGTTGGGAAACACTGGTTTAGACCACAGCGCCACCAGGATCCCTTTTCCTTAAGGCGCCCCTATTTTCAATGGAGAACAACATGCCCTTGGCTTGCAGTTACCTCATTTTTGTTATTACTTTCAGTATTTATAAAGGCCACCTTTCAGAGCTGCAACTCTCAAGATGGCTCTTGACATGTTAAACAAGATCTACAGCAGCGCAACAAAAAATAAAAAGATCATCTAAAGCACAATGCTCCCCACGTTGCACAAATCTGGTTCTTCAAAGTTCTACAATGTGCATGGAACCTCCTAGAAGTTGAGTGGGGTCCCCACTCCACACTCATCCCCACTTTCTCACCTGTGGGATGTTAATTGTGTGGAGAAACACCTGAAGAGGACAATCGAGTCCACAGATTTCCTTTGTCATAGCTAACAATACCCATTCCCCAAAATATGAGGTGGTTGGAAGATTTCACTTAAGAGGGTAGTTACAGATAGGTAGCCGTGTTGGTCTGCCATAGTCAAAACAAAAAAAATTCCTTCCAGTAGCACCTTAAAGACCAACTAAGTTAGTTCTTGGTATGAGCTTTCGTGTGCATGCACACTTCTTCAGATACACTGAAACAGAAGTTGCATCTATTTTAATTGATATAGAAGGATCTGGCAACTTCTGTTTCAGTGTATCTGAAGAAGTGTGCATGCACACGAAAGCTCATACCAAGAACTAACTTAGTTGGTCTTTAAGGTGCTACTGGAAGGAATTTTTTTGTTTTTACTTAAGAGGGTAATAAGCGATACATATGCTGGAAAAGTATCAACATTTATCCTAAATGACATTTATATCAACCCAGCTGAGAAAGAGCTGCAATTAAAATAGATGCAAGCTCAATCACCTGATAACTTGTTTCTGAATTTTATAAAGGAAGGAAACAAACAGGATGTGGAGTTGAACCTAAGAGCAAGAAGGTGGTCCATAGAATATATTATTTTGATGAGAAGATTGTTCCAGAAGCAACCAGGGAAGGTGGGGAGAAACTAATTTGTTTGTACATCAGATCATATCATTAGAAGCAATTTACAACCTTTTGTGTTTTGCATAAAAGTGGAGCTGGAAGTTGGGCGAGAGGAGGAATGATAACAGAGTGGCAATTTCCCCTGAGCCTGTAAATAACAAACATTGTTAACCAATGAATGAATGATGGAGGTCAATGGGCCATACAGTCATTAGATTATTTAAGGATGTGCTGTGGGTTATAAGAGGGTTGGGTATACTAATGACATTCTTTGCTTCTGCTGCAGGAAATGGCCTCTGCAAGCAGAGATAAGCATTCGCAGCTTAGAATGCAGTACAAGAGCCAATCATACAAATGAGAAAATTTCACTTGAGTTGTGTTTAATGCACTTACTTATCCAGACCTTTCATGAGAAGGGAACTCTCAGAGATTTGCCAGCTAGGAAACTGGCTGCTCAAAGAACAGGGTATTAGTAATGGGCAAACCTCTTCTCCATTCAAAATAGGCTTGACTAAATTGAAACCTCCCCTCCCCATGGAAAATAATTTGTACTGTTTCTAAGCCCGCTCCAAATTTCAGTCTTAATCATGCGGTAGGTAGTGTCATCTGGAGTGCAACAATGCCCCCAAAACTCCTACCAGCCTTCACGAGCATCCCAACTCCAACTGAACCTTCATTCTTCTTGCTCTATACTTTTCCCCAAACTAAACTGGCAGGAAAATGGGGGGGGGGCTTGTAACAAGGAGGACCTCAGTTACGTGACAGAATGCTGCCCCAACATATCAGGCTCCTGGTCACCTAGGAAATGTAGCTTTCCCAAGCATCCGAGTAACGAAGCAATCAGCAAAGACTCGGTATACCTAGATTCTTGGGAAATAGTTTCACAGGGCCCACTGGAAGGACAGATCCTGAAGCTGAGGCTCCAGTACTTTGGCCACCTCATGAGAAGAGAAGACTCCCTGGAAAAGACCCTGATGTTGGGAAAGATGGAGGGCACAAGGAGAAGGGGACGACAGAGGACGAGATGGTGGGACAGTGTTCTCGAAGCTACCAGCATGAGTTTGACCAAACTGCGGGAGGCAGTGGAAGACAGGAGTGCCTGGCGTGCTCTGGTCCAGGGGGTCACGAAGAGGCGGACACGACTAAACGTCTAAACAAAATGCTGAATAACTTAAAAGTTATGTGCTTGAATGCAGAAGATGCCCGCTTGTGAGAACATCACATAAGGATAAAGGAGCATTAAATGAAACCTTTGAAATGAAAACTTTTTACAAATTGCTGAAGGAAAGCTGGGGGGGAGCTTTCCCCATCCTTTGGACTCCCTGGGAAACTCAACAAACTACACAGGGCCCTTCTTTTGCATCCTGAGAAAAACAGGGGTGAGAAACTGAAAATGCATTCGCTTCCCTAGTTCTAAAAGTAGGTACATAATCTAGAAAGCTACATCCTTGATGTTATATACTTAATATCAGGGCCAGATTTAGGTTAGATGAGGCCCTAAGCTACTGAAGGTAATGGGGCCTTTGATATAGCAGGCGGGGCCCATTACTTACCGGTACATCATAAGAGCCTACACAACGTAAAACACTGTTGCTGTATGCATGTTTTATTTTATTTGTTTTTTATCTTACATTTTGGAAATGTACATCCAGGGTTTTTTTTCCCTTTAAATTTTTTTGGGGGGCCCCAAGAGAGTGGGGCCCTAAGCTATAGCTTGTTTAGCTTATACGTAAATCCAGCACTGCTTGATATATTCAGAGCTTTGATGTTCCAAATGTATGGTCATGAAATAAAAGGAGGGGTCTGCTTATGGATCAGCAAGTGGTTAAAGAATAGGAGGTATGGTGTACAGCAGCTGTGAAAAGAGCAAATTCTGTGCTAGGGATTATTAGAAGCTGACAAAATCTAGTTAGGTCCCAGAAGGTCAAGGGAAGGAATTTCTTGACAATGCCAATGTCAGGCTTCTTTGCACAGGTTTTTCTTATCTCACTCTTTGATCTCAAAAAGAAACAAGTAATATTTTTTTTACCAGTACTGCTTTACCCCCCCCCACACACAATTCTTGCATATTATGTGTATAATTATTCACATTATTATATATTACATATTCTGTGCATATACACTCCAGGTTTCCTAAGGTAACTAGCTGATCAACAGATACATATGCAACTGTATAAGAATATTTATGTATCGCGAAATTAAAAGACGCCTGCTTCTTGGGAGAAAAGCAATGACAAACCTAGACAGCATCTTAAAAAGCAGAGACATCACCTTGCCAACAAAGGTCCATATAGTTAAAGCTATGGGTTTCCCAGTAGTGATGTATGGAAATGAGAGCTGGACCATAAAGAAGGCTGATCGCCGAAGAATGGATGCTTTTGAATCATGGTGCTGGAGGAGACTCTTGAGAGTCCCATGGACTGTGAGAAGATCAAACCTCTCCATTCTGAAGGAAATCAGCCCTGAGTGCTCACTGGAAGGACAGATCATGAAGCTGAGGCTCCAAGACTTTGGCCACCTCATGAGAAGAGAAGACTCCCTGGAAAAGACCCTGATGTTGGGAAAGATGGAGGGCACAAGGAGAAGGGGACGACAGAGGACAAGATGGTGGGACAGTGTTCTCGAAGTTACCAATATGAGTTTGACCAAACTGCGGGAGGCAGTGGAAGACAGGAGTGCCTGGTGTGCTCTGGTCCAGGGGGTCACGAAGAGTCGGACACGACTAAACGACTAAACAACAACAACTTATAAAATTATGCCTCAGAAATATAGCAGTGCGCGGAGCTTCACGCGTAAGACTGAATTTATTTATTTTTAAAATTTGTATACCGCTCAATTCTTGAAATCTCAAAGCAATTGATATGGAACATAACATGTACAGTAACATTATCAGTAAAAGTCAGAAGTTAAGAGCAAGTATAGACAGAATCAGGTGTGTTTGTGTTTGTTTGTGTGTGTGTGTGTGTGTGTGAGAGAGAGAGAGAGAGAGAGAGAGAGAGAGAGAGAGAGAGAGAGAGAGAGACCTATTGGAATGCCTGTCAGCTTTACCACACTGCAAGACTGTAGGAAGAGCTTGGCAGGATCAGGCCAATTAGAGTGAAAAAGAGCTTCTTCTTCTAACTCTTTACATATTTTGCACCCTTAACACGTTGACAAGAGATCCACCTATCAGGCCCTTCATTCACAGCCCCTGGTAGCCAGTTATGAACAGGGGCAATAATTAGAAGTCTCTTGGCTTCCTTATTTTCAGCTGATACCAATTACGCTTAAAAGCAGTAGTGTTTTCAAATAGGCGGCAAACCTTCCGCTGTCATAACCTTTTAGTTCTAAGACAAATGTGCTTCTTAAATCATCCAGACTTACCTGTGCCTTAGAGGTTCAGTGGAATTTAAACAGTGACCAATAAGTCATTTCTTCAAAACACTGGCACCTCAGAAGGCTTCCAGCTCTCCTTTGATCCCTCTTCCTCCTCAGTCCTTTGAGAAGTCCTGTGTTGTAGATTGACAGGGACTATGTTGTGCAAACCTGCCACTGAGGGCAGTCCATTGTGAGCAGGTGAGAGTCATTTGCTTTGTTCCAGCAGCCGACCATCCCATTAGACGCTGCTTCACCCTTTCCACCACTGGTGGCTGACCAAGAAAATACTCGTTTGGTGAAAAGAAAAAACAAAATAAAAGCCCACCCCTTTCGTTCTCTTTAATCTAGTGCTGCACCAGATGTTTGTGTGATAAGATTTTCAGTCCACAAGCCGTTTGCCGGACAAGGCACTGCTTGCAAAACGCACACATTCACTTTGTATGCAAATGAACAAAACAGAACTTTAAAAAATAACACACTGTTTAATTCCTCTTGCGCTCTTGTGAATTAGGATATTTATTATGGTAAGGTAGCAGGGTGTACTTGTTTTACATATGTGTGTGTGTGTGTGTGTTGGTTATTTTAAAGCCCAAGTGAAACGGGATCTTCTTTCAATGGAAACTAAAAAGCCACCATGCTGTTGGAGGTTCAGCACTCTAAAGATTCTATAACAAAAAGTCAAGTGCAAATTCAGCATTTTTCCTTGCCACAGTTGCTAATATGAAAGGTGAATGTTATGTACTGAGCTGAATCCTAGAACAATAGGATCCAGAATGCAGCGGTCTGATTGGTCCACAGGAGCCACCCAATCCAACTCCAGGTGGAAGTGAATCAGCAACCTGATTGGCCTGCCAATCAGACTCCTGGATGAAGCGAATCAGCAACCTGATTGGCCTACAGGAGCAGCCAATCAGGCTTTTGGAGGAGGTGAATCCACAACCTGATTGGCCTACAGGAGCAGCCCGGAATTAGCCAATCACACGGGGCCCAGTGTAAATAATGTATATATAGCCAGACGTTTTGGGGAAAGTTTCATTCATTGCTACTGAGCCGAATGAAGAGCTTGAAATTCACACTCGACTCTGAGTATATTTCAGTGAATAAATGCCGACACAAAGTCAGTGTGCGTTGTTTGCAGTGGCATAGTTTGCGGGGGGGGGGGCAGAGGCGTGGTTGCCCCGGGCGCAAAATTCTTAGGGGGCAAAATTTCAACACCCAGTGCTGCCTTAAAGCAGCTGCCCATTTCAATTGCTGGGCTTCGTTGAAAATGGTTTCTCCATGCAAACCAGGAAGCGACCTCTCCAAACAACGAAATGACTCTTCTTTTCTTATCTCTGTGGCTGCAATCTTCTAAGTGATGCAGACACATGTTTCCCTCCCTCCCTCCCTCCCTCCCTCTGTGTGGCCCCAGGCGATGGCAACCCACTGCTGCCCCACCCATGCCTAATAAAGAAGGATCCCATCAAGGCCACGATTCACTTGGATCAAATCAGGTAAGTCCCATTTGGATCCCAACTTCTCTATATCCCTGCCACATCCTTAGCAAGAACTACAGCAGGCTTCCTCAACTTCGGCCCTCCAGATGTTTTGAGACTACAATTCCCACCATCCCTGACCATTGGTCCTACTAGCTAGGGATCATGGGAGTTGTAGGCCAAAAACATCTGGAGGGCCGAGGTTGAGGAAGCCTGAACTACAGCTTTCTTTGAGCACACCTGATGAGCAACGCCTCTACTCTTAAAGCACCCAGTATCACAATTAAACCTACTAAAGCAGAAGCACTAAGGTCAACTTGTGTATTAGGCAACCTGGTAAGTCAATGCTTCTTGGTGATATTGATGCTTATGGTGTATTCATTCTTTATTGCAAGTAATGCTGTTAAAATGCATATATCATTGTACTAAACCTCTTATTCTGCCTGTTCTACCCTTTCATTTTTTAAAATTGTCTTTTTAAAAAAACTAAGCTGTTTATATATTAACAAAGCTTTAAGCAGTTGGTTCCAACCTTGAAGATAACAGTTCAAGCTGAGCCAGGAAAATGTCCTAGCAACTGCACAGCAGAAATGATACATTTCTCCCTCCGTGTGTGTGTGTGTGTGTGTGTGTGTGTGTGTGTGTGAGAGAGAGAGAGAGAGAGAGAGAGAGAGAGAGAGAGAGAAATTTGCAAGCAATCTGGACTTCGCTACTTACTTTGGCCATATGTAACAGATTATGTTCCCATGCATGTGAAGAAGAGGACAATACAGAAACATTTTCGATAACTCTACTTGTGTTTTGGCAATGGAGAATGCTGCTTTGCAACCTTGTGGCATTCTGGATCCTGTGGGACAGGACTTTGTTCTGCACCCCATTCCTCTGTTCACTCTCTCCTAGTTTGGAGAAGGCTACACAGCAACCCCCAGAAGTGGTAACACCTGTCTGCAAACCTCCTTCTCTCATGCCTCACCTTGTTTTTCCTATTTTTACTTGCAAGGATCCTTAAGGTGTGTGTATAGGACTAAGTCTACTTAGGTAAAGACACCTCTAATGTCCCAACTTCTATTTCCCTTTTCCCAAGGGTAGTTTGGCATTAGAGAGAGGATGCCCTAGCTGTTAGGAGAGGGTGGTTAGAAAATAAAGTTTTTAAACTCCCATTTTTGGTCTTCGTTATTTGTCTATTCTCTTGCAAAGAAAGACCCCAGGGCTAAGCGTCTCAGGCTTGATCAGCCTGGCACACACGGTCAGGCCGTTGTTTTAAAGTTAACAATCCCGTTCCAATCCTCAAAGTTAGAATACTAACTCTGGTGGTATGGGGAAGGCTGGGTTTCTACTATCATTTATTCAATCTAGTGCTCAGGCTAGAGTTCTGGAAGACTGAAGAAGACAAGGTGATCTCTTCATAATAATAATAATAATAATAATAATAATAATAATAATAATAATAATTTATTTATTTATACCCCGCCCATCTGGCTGAGTTTCCCCAGCCACTCTGGGCGGCTTCCAATCAAGTGTTAAAAACAATACAGAATTAAATATTAAAAACTTCCCTGAACAGGGCTGCCTTCAGATGTCTTTTAAAGATAGGATAACTGCTTATTTCCTTCACATCTGAAGGGAGGGTGTTCCAGAGGGTGGGTGCCACTACTGAGAAGGCCCTCTGCCTGGTTCCCTGTAACCTCACTTCTTGCCGGGAGGGAACCGCCAGAAGGCCCTCGGCGCTGGATCTGAGTGTCTGGGCTGAATGATGGGGGTGGAGACGCTCCGTCAGGTATACTGGACCAAGGCCGTTGAGAGCTTTAAAGGTCAGCACCAACACTTTGAATTGTGCTCGGAAACGTACTGGGAGCCAATGCAGATCTCTCAGGACCAGTGTTATGTGGTCCCAGAGGCCACTCCCAGTCTAGCTGCCACATTCTGGATTAATTGCAGTTTCCGGGTCACCTTCAAAGGTAGTCCCACGTGGAGCGCATTGCAGTAGTCTACGTGGGAGATAACCAGAGCATGCACAACTCTGGTGAGACAGTCCATGGGCAGGAAGGGTCTCAGCCTGCGTACCAGATGGAATGGTAGACAGCTGCCCTGGATACAGAATTAGCTTGCGCATCCATGGACAGCTGTGAGTCCAGAATGACTCACAGGATAGAGAAGCTCTGGCATTATGGACTCCTCTGGTGTTAGCCCTTTCAAGGAGGTGTGGATGCAAAACGATGGTTCTGATGGCACATCCTCCTCTTAGCCCAAGTTGTTTGTACCCACAGACTCTTCTCCTGAGGATGGGAAGTCAGAGCCTTGGGTCATTAAAATCATCTCCATTAAGTAGAATCTGCTTCCCATAAAAATGTAAGGTTTCACCCCACATTTATGAAGCTCACTCAGTGCCTCCATCTCATTGAAACCCTCCAACTAAGTGATCAAACATGCTCTCTCCCAGAACCTCTTTCCTGCTCATGTACACGCTTCGAAACACCAATAGTCTATTTAAACAGGTAAAATATAGCCAGCTAATGTAGATTGACTTTTTGATTTCATTTGCAAGTCTCTGTGGGTGTGATTTTGTTGCCTTCCCTTTTTCTTCTCCCCTCATCTTTTTCTTAAATAAGCTTTCCTTAAATACATCGCCATTTGGCTTCATTGGTTCAAAATGAATTTCTCACTCAAATCTTCCCGGTGCGCTAGAGGCACAGTTGTTAAGCTTCTGTTCTAATGATATTTCACAATGTTTTGTTAAGTTCTATGTCCCCTGAGAAAGTACATCCAAAACTCATTTTAGGTTAATGTTACTAAGGGGAGGCAAGGAAGGGTAATTAATTGTCAGTAGGGTTTAGCAATTGCCCCTGTAGTCAGGCAGCCTAGAGCAGACTTTCTCAACCTTGGTTCCCCAGATCATGTTGGACTACAACTCCCATCACCACTAGCTAGCAGGACCAGTGGGCAGGGATGATAGGAGTTGCAGTCCAACAATATCCAGGTACACAAGGCTGAGAGAGGCTGGCATAGAGTTTTGGTGGGGAGGGTCAGTCCCACTAGTGACGGCCTATTGGGATTCTGTTGTGGGGAACCTTTGCAAAAGCAGGGTTCACCAGTAAGGAAATTTTCCCTACCGCAACCCAGATCTAATTCATTAAAGTACCTTAAAGAGGGATAGTTAGAACTGTTGACCCTTTTGTTCTCATCTCACGCTAAAGCTCTGATCCGGGTGTCCGTGTCTTTATTTCTTATTTTAAAAGGCAATAGATATTTTACAGTCTTATGATATGGTGTCTAAATTGTTTAGCCTAAGATGCGAAGACAGTTTTAAAACCATTTTGAACAAGGGAAAAGGGGAAAGAAAATTTTTAAAAACCCCAAATATGCATAGATAAGCACACAACCTATTACAAGCTCATTACTGTGCCACAACAGTCCTTGATTATTATTTTTGAGCTGTTTTGACTTGTGGCCAAAGAAATAATTAGACACCGTTATACACTACACTTTTGGCAAATTATCGTTTTGGATTTATCTATATATAGTGCAGTAGATTTACTTACCTTCACATAATTTAAAACCAGGCTGCCTTACTTGCTTGTGTTTTTAATTTGTTACACCATTAAAGTCACTGGCTCTAAACACGAACGGACGCACTCCTATGCGCTCCCTTTTAAAAATTTGCCTGCCTAAGGTACAGCCACAGGTTGTATCCCATGGCGACACTCAGCTGATGGCAAGGCTTCCATCAATGGAAAAGGGAAGGGAATTTCCAGCTATTGTTCCCCCTCCCCCCAGCAGCCCCCCCTCTGAAGGATCTACCCACCCCCTGCAGCAAATTTAGGGAGGGTGTGGGAGGTTACAGGATTGTTACCATCTGCTGAATGACACCATTGCATGCAAACCACTGCTTCAAGCTCTGTAGCAGATGTGGACATGATCCTCTGCATGATTACTTGGATGTAAGTCCTACAGAGCTCAAAGGAGCTTACTTCCTAGTAAGTGAGTTTAGGGTTGCAGCTCTAAAGTCTCAATTCATACCCACACAACATGCTTTACTTTTATTACTGTGGGTGGAATTCTCTTACTGTCTATTAAACAAACTGCATTTAGCTCTTGTATAAATGCGACTTTATAAACATTTCCGTACAATGTTTTGAATAAATCTCCTAGGATACTTAAATCTGAGTAATTGTCCATTTATCCACACTTCTTCTTGCCCCACTGCTTTCCTCCGGGGGGGGGGGGGGACTGCTCTTTAGCACTCAATTGGAACAAACAGCAATTTGGGGTTTTTCCAGATTGACTTTTGCTCCGATTTAGCACTAAAGAGAGGGTTTACCCTGGGAAAGGAGCAGGGTAAGCGTAAAACTGCTCTCACCCATGCTTTCTAGGCATGGGACAAGCAGAAGTGTGCATGAGAATTATTATTATTATTATTATTATTATTATTATTATTATTATTATTATTTTAATATTTATACCCCGCCCATCTGGCTGGGTTTCCTCAGCCACTCTGGGCGGCTTCCAACAAAACACTAAAACACAAGAACCTATTAAACATTATAAGCTTCCCTAAACAGGGCTGCCTTCAGATGTCTTCTAAAAGTCTGGTAGTTGTTGTTCTCTTTGACATCTGATGGTTGGGCATTCCACAGGGAGGGTGCCACCACCGAGAAGGCCCTCTGGCTGGTTCCCTATAACTTGGCTTCTGGCAGCAAGGGAACCACCAGAAGGCCCTCGGTGCTGGACCTCAGTGTCCGGCAGTGCCCGGGCATGAGCCCTAAGACTACCTTTTCATTTTCTGTAACAGTTTCATCCAGAGTTTAAGAGGGCTCATAAACTTGCTTTATAACAGAATAGCCTGAACCTTGCAAAGAGCTATCTCCTCACCACTGAGTGGCTACAATAAGCCACCACCATAGAAAAGAGGCATACAAGGTTGTGCAAACCAGCTAATTCTATTCCATTTCAGTCTGGCTGGCACTCAGTCATAAGGCCATTCTGTCCCCATTTTAGTTGTATGTATTATGTATGCTAGTGTTGTATGGAAGTGAGAGCTGGACCATAAAGAAGGCTGATCGCCGAAGAATGGATGCTTTTGAATTCTGGTGCTGGAGGAGACTCTTGAGAGTCCCATGGACTGCAAGAAGATCAAACCTCTCCATTCTGAAGGAAATCAGCCCTGAGTGCTCACTGGAAGGACAGATCCTGAAGCTGAGGCTCCAAGACTTTGGCCACCTCATGAGAAGAGAAGACTCCCTGGAAAAGACCCTGATGTTGGGAAAGATGGAGGGCACAAGGAGAAGGGGACGACAGAGGATGAGATGGTTGGATAGTGTTCTCGAAGCTACCAGCATGAGTTTGACCAAACTGCGGGAGGCAGTGGAAGACAGGAGTGCCTGGCGTGCTCTGGTCCAGGGGGTCACGAAGAGTCGGACACAACTAAACAACAGCAACATTTTGTATGCACTTTTTAAAACATAAAATTCACATTTTGTAATGCATTCATCCCGGGGAAAATGTGGGTCTTTTACAAAAAAAATAATCTATTTTTGAGCACACTTTTCCAACACCAAAACAGCCTTGCAAAATCCAGAGAGGTGCTTAACCCATCTGGCAGTTGCATTCCAATTTGTAAGGGCTTCCAAGGGTGAGAAGTTGCCATCCAGGGTCAAGTCCACTGTGAAAAGCAGACCAAGCAAATTCCTCCCACGTCCCCAGAGGCAGGTGACCCAAGTGAAGTTGTGGGGGTATGTGTGTATATATACAAATCCCTAAACTTGTTTATAAATCTGCAATCTTCACCAAAATGAATCTGGAACTCTTTAATTCAGAAAACCACAACCTCTCTCTGATTTATCAATTACAGTAACAGGGACACCGACTGATGCAAGAGCTCTTGAATGCTGGTGCTTTGGGGGAGGCTCTCCACCAGCTCTTCCTCCAGCCCCTATCCCCCCCCCCAAAAAAAAACCCCTACCCTCGCTAAGAAGTGAACTGGCAATGTGAGCTGGTTGGTCTGCCAGCAATGGCACAGATCTTGTAAACCTCAACTTTAAGGCTTGGACACGCCTAAGCGTTGCTGCTGGGGTGCTTCAGAATTTTAGTTTGCAACGCCTCCCAGAATATTAGCATCTCCACGCCCATCATTCAGCCGGGACACTGAGGTCCAGCTCCGAGGGCCTTCTGGCGGTTCCCTCCCTGCAAGAAGTGAAGTTACCAGGAACCAGGCAGAGGGCCTTCTTGGTAGTGGCACCCTTCCTGTGGAACGCCCTCCCATCAGATGTCAAAGAGAACAACTACCAGACTTTTAGAAGACATCTGAAGGCAGCCCTGCTTATGGAAACTTTTAATGTTTAATAGACTATTGTATTTTAGTGTTTTGTTGGAAGCCACCCAGAGTGGCTGGGGAAACCCAGCTAGAATGGGCGGGGTATAAATAATTTTTTTAAAATTATAATTAATTAATTAATTAATTAATTAATTGGGGCCAGGAGAAGGGGCAATTCTTCCAAACCTTCGGACTGACTTGGAAAACTACTGAAGTATTTTAGCAGTCCAGAGAACTTTATGTTATGGGACAGTGTATGAAGGTCCTAAATAAACAATATTTTTTCCTCTCTTATTTTTGGGAGGGGGGCAGAATTAAAGTATTTCCCAAATTAATTTGAGGGAAGATTTGGAGGGCTTGCCCATCTTTAGTATCACTACTCTCAAACTCAGAATATTTTTTGCAGCTGGCATTTCCTAGCGATGCCTCACCTCCCTTCTGCCCCTCCTAATCACAGTCTATCTTAGGAACCGAGATGACAGTGTGTGTAACAGAATGTGACACAAAAATAATTTGCTGTGTCCGGTATGCTAAATGCTTCCTTTCAGGTGCTGAATACCTAAGATGCAGGAGCTTCCATTATACCTAAAACTCCACATACAGCTTGATATTTCAGTTTCAGTGATATCACAACAGAACAGCTTAATCATATTTAAGTAGAAGGCAGTGACTATTAAAGATAAATGCCACAGGGGTTTAAAATCAGTTGGAATTATTTTTATCATATTCGCTTGCACATTTCTCTAGGAGAAAATGAATTAATTTGAGGAAAGAGAATCTACATATAGCAGAAGAGGGGTCTGAATTGCTAAACTGTCTGGAAATCTACTATGAGGCTCCTGCAGAATTCAGCATGAGGGACATAAGGTCATAAGGAAACCCAGATGGAGTAGACCAAAGGCCTACCTGAACCAATTTCCTGTCTTCACCTTGGCCAACCAGTTGGCTGTGGGAAGAAGAAGAAGAAGAAGAGTTTGGATTTGATATCCCGCCTTTCACTCCCTTTAAGGAGTCTCAAAGCGGCTAACATTCTCCTTTTCCTTGCCCCACTCCCCCACAACAAGCACTCTGTGAGGTGAGTGGGGCTGAGAGACTTCAGAAAAGCATGACTGGCCCAAGGTCACCCAGCAGATGCATGTGGAGGAGTGGAGACTCGAACCCGGTTCCCCAGATTAGGAGACTACCGCTCTTAACCACTACACCACACTGGCTCTCCCACTGGGAAGTCAACAAGGAGGACAGGAATGCAACAGCACTCTCCTTACTTCTGTTCTCCAACCACTGGTATTTAGGGTATGCTGCACCTGAAACACAAGGGTGGTAAGGTAAAGGTAAAGGGACCCCTGACCATTAGGTCCAGTCGTGACTGACTCTGGGGTTGCGGCGCTCATCTCGCTTTATTGGCCAAGGGAGCCGGCGTACAGCTTCCGGGTCATGTGGCCAGCAGGACTAAGCCGCTTCTGGCGAACCAGAGCAGCGCACGGAAATGCCGTTTACCTTCCCGTCGGAAGGTTATCTACTTGCACTTTGACATACTTTCAAATTGCTAGGTGGGCAGAAGCTGGGACTGAACAACAAGAGCTCACCCCGTCGCAGGGATTCGAACTGCCGACTTTCTGATCGGAAAGCCCTAGGCTCTGTGGTTTAACCCACAGCGCCACCCACGTCCCCTAAACCAAGGGTGTTACAGAACCACTATAACTAGTAGTCAATGACAGGCTTCTGTCTCTTTGTCTTTCAACTTTCAACAGTGCCCTGCTTGAAGCAGAAATTTGGCACTCCCTACACCTCTCGCCTTCAGTTCCGCTCAATTCAGTATGACATAGTTGCAACACCCTGTGCCATCCCTCAGGCTTGGTGCCCAGTGCTGTGGAATCGGTCGCGCTGCCCTTAATCCAGGTGTATTCAATTTCTTATTTGTGTCCATTTTTCTCCACTGTTATAGCTACCCACAACCATCAAAGTAAATGAGCCTGATCCAATATATTTATTTTGGAAAGAACTGCAAGTGTGTCCCGAGCAGAGCCAACCAGTTCTGAATAAATATTGTTGTTGTGAATTTATATACCACCCTATACCTGGCGGTCTCAGGGTGGTTCACAGAATAAAATCAAAACATAAAACCACAAAATACTTAATCAAAATAAAAACAACAAATTTCATAAAGGAACAGTGACTGAAGATCTGCAAGACTTGTGTGGTAGGCTCAAAGAGTTCTTCTGCAAGGCATAGCCTCTAGCAGGTGTGGGAGTTTCTGTCAGGAGCTCGCCCTACACTCAAGTAGGACCCTGGCAGAGACACATGCCTGACTGGCATGTTCTCTCCCTCCTGGTCGATCGTTCAGGAGCTTCGAAAGCTTTCTTCAGCCCAAACTTCACAGCAACCAATGCCAACAGACATCGGCACACTTAGGGATCCGCAGAGTCTTCGCAGCTTGCATGACAGACCTCAGTAACTCAGCATTTTGGCTAATCTCCTTTTATTTACATATAAACACACACGGAGCACTGCAACATGGCTCTCTCTCTCTCTAGTATCTGACAGCAAAGAGAGAGAACAAAGGACAATAGTCCCACTTCGCGGAACACAGTAACACAAACATCCTGTCTCCGTCACTTCCCACTTTGTGGAGTCAAAACATATATTGTCATGTGATAGACAAAAATCCCATGACTGCAATCATGGAGCAGGAATTCTAACAGTTTCTAGTCCATGGGCCCATTGCAATCCACCAGGGGGTCCAATTTGCCATCAGTTGATGGGTAGGAGCTTGAGCAATATTTAAAGGAGGAGGGGGGTGGCTGCTTCAAAGAGTGTCTTTGCAATGAGCTGTTAGGCAACTCCCCTCCCCATTCCCATTTGAGACTCTGAGGCTCAAACAGGAGCACAAGGGCTGTCTCAAAGCATTTTGCAAAAGCCCCCTTGAAAGCCGACCACCATTCCGCCTTTAAACATTGCAAAGGGCTTTCAGATAGCCCCGACATTCCTGTTCAAGCCTCCAGAGACTCAAACGGGAATATGAGGTCTGTCCTAAAGCCCTTTGCAAATAGCAATACGACTTTGAAGCTGCTCAGGGTTCTCATGTGCCCGCCAGCCAGCTGGCAGAGGGCAAATGATGAGTTATCTTAATGGAAGCAGTGGAGTGCCTCAAGGATCAGTTATTGTTAACAAACGATTCTTGGGACACTAATGTTCACAAATGATCTATGGTTGATGGCTGGCAATGATGCAGCCCGGTTTGTGAATGACACCAGGACATGCGGGATGTTGAGAATAACAATGATTGTGTGCTACACAATTCTGTAGCAATACTGAAATGACAGACTTTGTGTAGCAAGGTTTCTTAGACTGCAGTCCTCTTACAAACAGTTGCCTAGGAGCAGTATGTCCCTTCCAGCCCAACGGGACTTTATCCCAAGTAGATCTATCAAGGATTACACTTTAATTGTTGTTCCTCATGCGCTAGCAACTACCTGTAAGCGTATCCACCCTACCTCACTCAGAAAGCTAATCCAGAGGCCCAGGAGAGGGCAATGAACCCAGAAGAGTGACAAGTCCGGCAAACTCACGCTAACAAAATTTTAGCAAGACTCCCTCAAAAGACAAACCTAATAACAAAACAGTTACAGTGATTTGCCAGGAGCAGGTAACTACAAACAAGAACTGTTCCCAGTAAATAAAGGTGGTGAGAGAATGTGGGAGAATCACCATCCCCGCACCTGAAAGATGGAGATTGAACTCTGAAATATACTCAGAGTCGCAAAGTGATTTCATGCTCTTTATTCAGCTCATAGTGGTGAGGAGGAATGAATGAATGTCCCCTCAAAGTATCTGCTTTATATACACTATTTACACAATGGGCTGCACATGATTGGCTAATTCCGGAATTCTACTGTAAACCAATCAGGTTGTGGATTCACTTGTATCTGGAGCATGATTGGGTAGTTCCTGCCAACCAATCATACTGCTGCATTGTTCTAGGACCAATCAGACTGCTGCCTTTTGGATCCTATTCAACTCAGTACATAACAAACTCAGAATAACAGAATTGTAGATCTGGAAGGAACCCAAAGTGCCATCTAGTCCAACCCTCTGCGATCAAGGAATCTCAAGTAGATCATACATGAGAGATGGCCATCCAGCCTCTGCATGTTAATGGATATAGGTTCAACTGCTATAATCCAGGCTGCATGTCAACAGATTTCCCTTGAATAACAGCAATTTAGCAGCTAAACTGATCTAACCAATCTGAAGACGATCATTTAAACCCAAACATGCCCCAAAGCCCAGTTTTCACAATTCCGGGCTGATTTAGCATAATTTTATTTAAACCAGACAAAGCTCTCTCATAATTTTATTATTTTTAGTTTTTAAAAAGCAGCTTGCTTGCTTGCTTGCTTGCCTTAAGTCTTCTTTTTGGTTTTGTTTCCACTGTTGTTTCCACAAAGCCTTCCCATGGAAACTTCAACCAGTTTATCAATGCACATTGAAGTCAAGGTACAACATTGCTCTTACGTTTCTGTGAACAGATTAATCGCTGTGGTTTGAATGGATATACTAAAAGAAGGTGCAATCCAAGGGCCTGGTGATCTCCTAGCAGCCTTTCCCAAACTTGGAGTCCCAGGTGTTGCTGGACTACAACTCCTATCACTCCATCTGTTGGCCATGCTGGCAGGGGCTGATGGGAGCTGGAGTCCAGCAGCATCTACAAGGCCACAAGTTCCCTTTTCCTGGCATATAACTACCATATTTTTCGCTCTATAGGACGCACTTTCCCCCCTCCAAAAATTAAGGGGAAATGTGTGTGCATCCTATGGAGCGAATGCAGGTTCCTTGGCTTCAGCGATAGCAACGCGAGGCCTCCGAAGCGCAGAGGGAGGGCTCCCTCCGCGCTCCAGAGGCTACGCGTTGCTTTCACTGAAGCCTGGAGACCAAGAGGGGTCAGTGCGCACCGACCCCTCTCGCTCTCCAGGCTTCAGCGAAAGCAACGCGTAGCCTCTGGAGTGCAGCGGGAACTTGCGCTGCGCTCCGAAGGCTTCGGGTTCCTTTTGCTGAAGCCGGGAGAGCAGAAGAGTTTGGATTTGATATCCCGCCTTTCACTCCCTTTAAGGAGTCTCAAAGCGGCTAACATTCTCCTTTCCCTTCCTCCCCCACAACAAACACTCTGTGAGGTGAGTGGGGCTGAGAGACTTCAGAGAAGTGTGACTGGCCCAAGGTCACCCAGCAGCTGCAGGTGGAAGAGCGGGGAAGCGAACCCGGTTCACCAGGTTACGAGACTACCGCTCTGAACCACTACACCACACTGGCTCTCCAGTGCAAGACTCTCCCGGCTTCAGCAGAGAGGGAGAGCTGTGCAGCGCCCCTTCAGCCAAGCAGGAGGAGAAATGGAAGGGGCTCGGTTTCTCCTGCCACTTCGCTGAAGGGGCGCTGAGCAGAGAGGGGGAGAAAAAAAATTCTTGCTTCCTATGGTTGGGTGCGTCCTATAGAGTGAAAAATACGGTATATCTCTCCTGCCATGGGCCTGGCAGCTCTGGCCCTCATGTCCCTCCCCTTATCTATTCTGCCTGCCTAATTGGCTGCCAGCCTATTCAGCCACCTAGGCTCACCCATCCCTGGGGCCCACTCAGGTTCACATGGGTGTTGTAGGTAATTCACTCTTAGCCCCATGCCTTGTTTCCTTGCTGCAGCTATTTCTAAGCAGCAGTGCATGCAAGGGACCAATGCTATGCTTGAAAGGGAAGTCTTTTTCCATTAGCTACCGAACAAGCAGATCATACAAGTTCGCTGTCTCCTTGCCACACTGCAAATGATCTCTCAACACCATGTCGTATTTTAAAAGCTTCTTATGGGATGCAGCAGTAAAAAAATCCATCATGACCTTTCAGAAGTCCAAGAGAGGGGCAAATTGGTTTTGGACAGCGACTGAATCACATCTAGCAACTCACAGCCATCATGTCTCTTCCATCATGGCCCAACTGCTTTCTGCAAGACTTAAAAAAAAAAAAAAAAGTGTAAAACATTTGACTTCACCTCCAGTGGCAGAAGAACCCTCTCCGTCATCCGGGGCGGGGCAAATCGCCCGGTGACGCATGCGCGACGTCTGTATGGCCTGCGCATGCGTGGCAGCCCGCCCAGACGGATGCTGTGCATGAACGGCAGCCCATACGGATGCTGTGTGGATGCGGTGCAAGTGGCACCCGCACTGATTGCATGTGCGCCCTCCGCTGCTCTACAGCTGGGGGGAGGCAGTGGGCCATCTTGTCACACACCCCCAGGGCAGTGCCCAGGGCGGTCTGCCCCCTTTGTACGCCCCTGTTCCCCTCTATAGTTTCTGCTAGAACTTTGCAAGGCCCCCCAATTCAGTTTGGGGCACTATTCAGCAATTCAAATCAGGCCCCAAATGCAACCAAATCACACCCAATTCAGACCCTGAAACCAAATCAAAATTTGGAAACATGAATATTTGGTCCTCCTGTTGACTCTCATTGGGAAACCAAAACAGGCACATAGGTGCACGACGTTTTGAGAGATGCTAGCTAGTCCCTCAAGAGGGGATTAATCCCATCAAATTTCAGACAGGTAGATCCAGGGCAGGGTTAGGCACCTTAAAGTTTGCCTTACAAAAAAAATCCTAAAGGTAAAATGGCCATAACTATCTTGGTTGATTTTCCAAACATAAGTGTATGTTATGTACATATGTGATAGCTCCTCCAGAGAACACTAACCATATCTAAGCACATCAAAGTGCGGACAGATAAGTCCAGGTGTTTTTGTGCTAGCCACCTTTAAAGTGTGTGTGTGTGTGTGTGTGTGTGTGTGTGTGTGTGTGTGTGTAAAAGACAGTACATTCAGACATTGGGAAGTTTCTGGCCTGCTGGTATTAGCAGCCTCTCTTGTTTCCAGTTACTGGATCTCAGAGTTGGTGGAGCGTAGTGGTTAAATCCTATACACAATTATTTGGAAGCAAGCTTGGAAGAGGCACTAGGGATCTGGCAGGGCTGCAATGGAAACCGTGATGCACCAGGGGAATGCTCAAAGGCAAATGGATGATGCTACAGTAGAAACACAGTGAGATTAAGGAAATGGAAGAGGCGACGATAAGAATAATACACTCTTAGCTACCTGGAGAACTAAGATTCCTTGTAACTCTGGAGGCCCCTGGGTATATATATATATACTGAATCCTCGGGGGAGTCAGGTTTGTGTTGGGGGTGTATCAGTAGGATCCTAAGGCCCATTAAGGGATGCGGGTGGCGCTGTGGGTTAAACCACAGAGCCTAGGACTTGCCAATCAGAAGGCCGGCGGTTCAAATCCCCGCGACGGGGTGAGCTCCCGTTGCTCGGTCCCTGCTCCTGCCAACCTAGCAGTTCGAAAGCATGTCAAAGTGCAAGTAGATAAATAGGTACCGCTCTGGCAGGAAGGTAAACGGCATTTCCGTGCGCTGCTCTGGTTTGCCAGAAGCGGCTTAGTCATGCTGGCCACATGACCTGGAAGCTGAACGCTCGGTCAGTAAAGCGAGATGAGCGCCGCAACCCCAGAGTCGGTCACGACTGGACCTAATGGTCCGGGGTCCCTTTACCTTTACAGCCCATTGCTTTTGCCCCCAAAATTAGTCCAAAACCAAGACAGCAATAGAGCTAGCATAGGAATTTCCTCCCACTGGAGTCAATTTTAGAAAAACAAGGGAAAAGTGAAAAAGCCCCCAACTCTACCCAATCTGGCCATACACACCTCCCACCCTAGCTGTGGGGCTTGGGCAGTGGCAATAGTTCCACTATAGCATCTTGATCACCCATAACATAGGATTGCGCTGATAAAAACTAATCTACTATTGTTCACATGTACCACATGTAAACCTTGGTAAACAAATTTGCTTACTTGAAAGATTTAGTCTCTTTTTCCTGTTTGGCTTGATTATCTGTTTGCCAGGGTTTAGCACCTTGTTTGTTATTTATTCTCCAGATATAGGAGGTAATACTTAATTTATAATGCTAGGTGGGTCTCCTCATCAGTCGCAACAGAGTGTTAATTTGAATACTAAGTGGCATAATTAATCTAATTTTATTTCAAGGTTAACAAAATGAATTTCATTACATTTGAGAATGGAATTAATGGCACAGAATAAGAGCAGCATAGCTGAATTTGTCAAGAGGATCCAAGAAACTGCTTGTCAGTTCCAATATACACTATTCCTCTAATGTAGTGCTTTTTAAATGAAAATGTAATTGTAAAAAATAATCTATGGAGTAATTAGCAGGTCAGAAAAACATCTTCTTCCATTTTCATCATGATTGATGACCCAGGTAAAATTAATCTATATTCCTGACTGAAACTGCAGACACACAGTTAAGTTTAGCATAATTTCAAGTGTCAAAACTGAGAAAGGAAACAGCCATCTCCTCTTCTGTTCCTTCGCCCAATCTCCTGCATTCATTCTCTTCTCCAGCCCATGTGACGCAGGGCTAGACTTTCATTTTTTTAAGAGCATGCAGGGGGAAATGGTGAACAGCTGCAATAAACAGGTTTTATAATACAGTACGCACAGAACTTCCGTGCATTTAACCTGTGTGCATTCAGCTTTATGCACTTGGCAAAAACAAAAACAAAAATAAAAAGGGGTTTGGAGTCCAGGAGAAAGGCCTTTGGCAAGACCACCCGCCATTGCACCCAATGAGTTTCTACTACAGTGGTAACTTGGTTCTCGAATTTAATTTGTTCCAGGAGTCCGTTCAACTCCCGAAATGGTTCGAAAACCCAGACACAACTTCTGATTGGCTGCAGGAGCTTCTTGCACTCAATCGGAAGCCGCGTCGGAGACGTTCTGCTTCCGAAAAACGTTCACAAACCGGAACACTCACTTCTGGGTTTGCAGCGTTTGGGAGCCAATTTGTTTGGGAGCATGCCAAACATTGTTCCAGCTGCACCCTCTCTCACTACTGTGGAACATTTAAAAGTCAAGGCCCAGCCACCAGGTTAAACAAATGAGCAGGACATGGGGCAGTTCCTCCATCTTCCTAAAACCAGTAAACACAGCAGAATGAAAAGCTGAGTTCTGCTCCCAAGGATACTTCCTTTGAGCCCAGCTTAGACATATAAAACAGTAAGGAGCTTTGGATAGCTTTCCCCAAGCCCCAGAGAACACAGGATTTCATAAGATATTGTGAAATATCCTAAAGCTACTACCCCCCTATGCTCTCAACAACTGTGCGGTCTTAACATATTAAGATTTTAGTGAGAAAAATTCTTTTAAAAACCAATTAAGCCAAATGTCCAACTATAAATAATTTTATGGGGGGGGGGGGAGGCAGGGAGAGACATTAGGAAGAAAAAGAGAAGTCACCAATCACACACAGACTTTCAAATGAAATCATTATGCCACCCTAACTTAGCTTATTAACATGTTGACTGCCTGAGCCAGTTTCAAAGCAGATTGCTGGCTTGATCAGAGCTTCAGTTTCAAAGCATGTGCATGTCCAGTTTTGGACCCCTAATTAGGTGGTTCCAGGAAGAAAAAACTATTTGGGTGAAGCTTCACATATACAGTATTTGAAAGTTTTAGAGGAGTAGAAATTTAAACTACAGTGGTACCTCGGGTTACATACACTTCAGGTTACAGACGCTTCAGGTTACAGACTCCACTAACCCAGAAATAGTACCTCAGGTTAAGAACTTTGCTTCAGGATGAGGACAGAAATTGTGCAGTGGCGGTGGCTATGGGAGGCCCCATTAGCTAAAGTGGTGCTTCAGGTTAAAAACAGTTTCAGGTTAAGAACGGACCTCCGGTGATGGACTACATGGAATTAGCTGAAATGACCGGCAGAATCCGAGATTTGGATGAAGAATTGGTTGAGGCGGACTGGAAAAAATTTAAAGACTATTTGCAAAAATATTATAAGTTGTATGAATCCTAAGATAGTGCATGTTATTGGAAATGTTATGCTTTAGCAAATATGATTAAGTAAATGGCAAAATAAGTGATAAAAGAGAAAAGAAGACAAAGTGAACCAACCATATTATGTTTATTTTAAAGGTATCAAATTTGAGATATAATTTATTGAATAACGGTTACATAATAATTGAAAGTGGTAACAAGGTTTGAAATAAGGTAACAAATTGCTGATATTGTTATTACAAAGAATGCAGATCTGGAAGGTGTGGGGAAGTACAATGTTTTCTTTTGTAAAAAAAAAATCAAAAAATTGTTTCTTGTATTTGATTTATTCTGTATGGTTTGGAATGTACAAAATTATGAAAAGAAACGCAATAAAAAATATTATATATATATATAAAAAAAAGAACGGACCTCCGGAACTAATTACGTTCTTAACCCGAGGTACCACTGTAAAATACTTTATTGTCACTTGTACAACTTGTCTACAGTGAGATTACACGAGCACCCCCCACTCAGCTCTCTTAGTCTTAATTCCCCTCGTTTACTGACACACACACACCAAACCCGAAAGTCAGTTGCCCTGTTGTTATCTTTTCATTCAGCAGCCTAACAGCCCACAGATAGAAGCTGTTCTTTACCCTGTTGGTGCGACTAATCCTGCTTCTATATCTTCTGCCTGAGGGCAGGAGATCAAGAAAGTGCCGGCCAGGGTGTGAATCATCCCTGAGAATTTTCCTCTCTCTCCTGAGGCAACATTCTTCCACTATTTCATCCAGCGGATTCACGGCCCATAATATCTTGTGCTGTATTCATCACCCTCTGTAGGCACTTCCTATCAGTTGATGTCAAACCAGCGTCCCGCACCGTGATGCAGTATGAAAGGACACTTTCTATTGTGGACCGGTAGAAGGAGATCATCAAGTGTTGATTGGCATTGTTCTTTCACAATACTCTGAGGAGATGGAGTCTCTGAGAAGATGGAGGCTTTCTTAACCACCTGGTTAGAAGCAACAGCCTTGACGGAGACAGACTATGGTTTGGTCCAGTGGTAAGATTGTACGCTCCATCTCTGATGTCAGTGGTCTCTGGCGCCAAACAGAAATGTACAGATACAGATAGGTAGCCGTGTTGGTCTGCCATAGTCAAAACAAAAAAAATCCTTCCAGTAGCACCTTAAAGACCAACTAAGTTAGTTCTTGGTATGAGCTTTTGTGTGCATGCACACTTCTTCAGATACACTGAAACAGAAGTTGCCAGATCCTTCTATATAGTGAGAAGGTGGGGAGGGGTATTACTCAGAGGGGTGGTGGGAATGGGTGATTGGCAGATAGCTGTGATGAGCCTGTTGACGACTCTTAACGACTGCAGTAGGTCTTACAGGAAAAAGCTGTACTTACAGGACATTCTATACAAGATCTCAAAGTAGCTGTTTTACTACAAAGGAATTTCAGAAATAGACTGGAAAGAGAAGCTGCTGAATTGGAAATCATTACCAAACTTAAAACCACGGAGAGACCTGGCCTGAACAAAGACATTGGATTCTTATCTCATTATACATAACAAAGCCATTTTTCACCTTCTCACCCCTTGCTTTTTCCTGTAAGACCTACTGCAGTCGTTAAGAGTCGTCACCCCTCCCCACCTTCTCACTATATAGAAGGATCTGGCAACTTCTGTTTCAGTGTATCTGAAGAAGTGTGCATGCACACGAAAGCTCATACCAAGAACTAACTTAGTTGGTCTTTAAGGTGCTACTGGAAGGAATTTTTTTGTTTTGAGAAATGTACAGAGACACTCTTTACTTACTGTTGAATTACATTACATATGAACTGGCTAGTTTTGACTACCTGGGGCATAAGAACAACAACAACAGACTAATCTCATGTTTCTTCTGAAGAGAGGAGAGGATTTCTGCCTGTCGTAGGCTTCCAGAGAAGTGGTCTAATTACAGACATTCTAGCACAGGTGCTCAGTTCAGAATCTAGGGCTCATCACACTAAATCTCATGGGGTGAGATAGTGGATAATCTGTTTTCACCGAAGAGCAGAATGACAGGGGAAAGCTACCCCAACCCCCAACTCCCTGTTCACCTTACTCACTCACTCACCTTGAAGTTTCCAGTACTCTGCCAACATCTTCTCTCTTCTATATCAGAGCCAAACTAGACTGCAATTAATGTGGTCGTGTTTTGTTATGCAAATAACAGCCATGGGGGAGCAATATGTGGAAGCGCATCATGTGTACATTAATTATAATTCAAAAGAGAAATTTTGATGAGGCACTTAGTTCTCTTTCTGTGTTGCAATTATTAATTAATTACATTTATATAGCACCCTTCATCCGAAGATCACAGGACGGTTTGGAATATAAAAATACAAAGTGAAAATACAAAATGCAGAACGTAATATAGGGGGGAAAAACCCAGTATCTCCCCCAGCACTTTTAAAAGGCCATAGATTGTTTATCCTGAAGGGGTGGTTGAAGAGGAACATTTTTGCCTGGTGCCTAAAAATATGTAAGGAAGGTGCCTGGCAGGCCTTCTTGGGGAGATCATTCCACAAATGGCAAGCCACTGCAGAAAAGGCACGTTCTGTTGCCACCCTCTGGATCTCCCAAAAGTTGTCCAAAAGGCTTCTCTGTCTGGGGAGTGAGCCCCACCCCACCCTTTCCCAGACCAAGAGAAGAGTACACCTGGCTTGAGAGCAGTACATGTGAAAAAGATCTAGGAGTCTTGGTTGACCACAAACTTGACATGAGCCAACAGTGTGACGCGGCAGCTAAAAAAGCCAATGCAATTCTGGGCTGCATCAATAGGAGTATAGCATCTAGATCAAGGGAAGTAATAGTGCCACTGTATTCTGCTCTGGTCAGACCTCACCTGGAGTACTGTGTCCAGTTCTGGGCACCACAGTTCAAGAAGGACACTGACAAACTGGAACGTGTCCAGAGGAGGGCAACCAAAATGGTCAAAGGCCTGGAAACGATGCCTTATGAGGAACGGCTAAGGGAGCTGGGCATGTTTAGCCTGGAGAAGAGGAGGTTAAGGGGTGATATGATAGCCATGTTCAAATATATAAAAGGATGTCATATAGAGGAGGGAGAAAGGTTGTTTTCTGCTGCTCCAGAGAAGCGGACACGGAGCAATGGATCCAAAATACAAGAAAGAAGATTCCACCTAAACATTAGGAAGAACTTCCTGACAGTAAGAGCTGTTCAACAGTGGAATTTGCTGCCAAGGAGTGTGGTGGAGTCTCCGTCTTTGGAGGTCTTTAAGCAGAGGCTTGACAACCATATGTCAGGAGTGCTCTGATGGTGTTTCCTGCTTGGCAGGGGGTTGGACTCAATGGCCCTTGTGGTCTATTCCAACTCTATGATTCTATGATTCTAAGAGCCTTTCAAAAGCCTTTTGTTGTTGTTGTTGTTTAGTCATTTAGTCGTGTCCGACTCTTCGTGACCCCCTGGACCAGAGCACACCAGGCCCTCCTGTCTTCCACTGCCTCCCGCAGTTTGGTCAAACTCATGTTCGTAGCTTCAAGAACACTATCCAACCATCTCGTCCTCTGTCGTCCCCTTCTCCTTGTGCCCTCCATCTTTCCCAACATCAGGCTCTTTTCCAGGGAGTCTTCTCTTCTCATGAGGTGGCCAAAGTCTTGGAGCCTCAGCTTCAGGATCTGTCCTTCCAGTGAGCACTCAGGGCTGATTTCCTTCAGAATGGAGAGGTTGGATCTTCTTGCAGTCCACGGGACTCTCCAGAGTCTCCTCCAGCACCAGAATTCAAAAGCATCAGTTCTTCGGCGATCAGCCTTCTTTGTGGTCCAGCTCTCACTTCCATAAATCACTACTTATTTGCCTTAATGGGGAAGGAGCAGCTCCATCACTACTCAAACTGGGAGAGAAGAGTGCTTTGAAAGAATGGATCTGATCAGATCTGCATTTTCGAAAGGCATCCTATATAGCGGTATCTCTGTCTTGTAATGTAGGTTGGGGGGAATAACATAAGGATATTTCTTTGCCTTAATGATATGAAGTTGTCGCTGTGGTTTTTGAAAAGAATGAAATACAATAAGTGTGCTTCGGACAAATTCAGTTACTATGTTTTTATTCTCAAGGTTAATGGTTTCCATAACAACCAAGTGCTGTATTAGTAGGCTTATAAAAACCAGAGTAGCCAAGCAATCCTAAGGCCACAACCTGTGGTTGTGGAGGGGGTGGGAGGGAGGGAGGGAGGGAGGGAGGAGATCTGCCCCTGCTTTGCCGATGGATGTTCTGAAAGATCCAGAACATCTTCCCTGGCCTCAGAGGGGAGGACAAAAGCCCAGAAAAATACCGGTAAAACAGGCACAACAGGAGACAACATGCCTGGGGCTGCATCTCTGGAAGTTAAGGCTATCAGAAAAACAATCAGAGGCCATAATAATAATAATAATAATAATAATAATAATAATAACAACAATTTATTATTTATACCCTGCCCATCTGGCTGGGTCTCCTCCGTCACTCTGGGCGGCTTCCAACCAAATATCAAAAACAGTACAGCGTCAGACATTAAAAACTTCCCTAAATAGGACTGCCTTCATATGTCTTCTAAATGTCAGATAGTTGTTTATTTCCTTGACATCTGGTGGGAGGGTGTTCCACAGGGCGGGCGCCACTACCGAGAAGGCCCTCTGCCTCGCTTCCTGTAACCTCACTTCTCGCAGTGAAGGATCCGCCAGAAGGCCCTCGGAGTAGGACCTCAGTGTCCGGGCTGGATGATGGGGGTGGAGACCTTGCTTCAGGTATGCAGGACTGAGGCATATGCTATACCCACAGCATGCCACCTTGTGCCATCACATGCAGATAGCACTCAGGAGGCAGAGGAAGGGTCTGGGTAGGGCACAGCTGAGAAGGTGGGAAGACACCATGGATGGGGGAAGCAGTAATGTGGTCACAAGCAAATACTGTGCATTCCTGATGCAAATCTGGATACGGCCCAATTTCTTTGCTCCATGGCCCCCCGCTCCTCAATGCACAGAACTACACAGTGTGGGAGGGAGGGAGGTCACAAACTGCTGGCAGCCTAGACAGGTGCAGCAGCTAGACTGGTGACTGGGAGCAGCTGCCGAGACCATATAACACTGGTCCTGAAAGACCTACATTGGCTCCCTGTACGTTTCTGAGCACAATTCAAAGTGTTGGTGCTGACCTTTAAAGCCCTAAATGGCCCCAGTCCAGTATACCTGAAGGAGCATCTCCACCCCCATCGTTCAGCCCGGACACTGAGGTCCAGCTGCAAGGGCCTTCTGGCGGTTTCTCCCTGTGAGAAGAGAAGCTACAGGGATGCAGGCAGAGGGTCCTCTCGGTAGTGGCGCCCGCCCTGTGGAATGCCCTCACATCAGATGCATAGCTGTCAACTTTCAGATTTGACAATAAGGGATCAGCAGTCTCGAAAATAAGGGATCAGCAGCCTCACCTGTCCCGGGGACAGTCTACGGGATATCTAACAATCTGGGATAGCAGCAGGAAGCAGCGTGAAACAGGGAAGAAAAGGGAAGGTTGACAGGTATGATCAGATGTCCAAGAAATAAACAACTATTTGACTTTTAGAAGACATCTGAAGCCAGTCCTGTTTAGGGAAGTTTTTAATGTTTGATGTTTTATTGCTTTTGTTGTTGTTATTATTATTAATATTCTGTTGGGAGCCACCCAGAGTGGCTGTGGAAACCCTGCCAGATGGGTGGGGTATAAATAATATATTATTATTATTATTATTATTATTATTATTATTATTATTATTATTATTATTATTACAGTGGTACCTTGGAAGTCGAACGGAATCTCTTTGGGTTCCAAAGAACATTTGCAAACCAGAACACTCACTTCCGGGTTTGCAGCGTTCGGGAGCCAAAACGTTCGACTTGCAAGGTGTTCAGGATCCAAGGCATGACTGTATTATTAAGACTGTAAAAAATCTCAACTTTAACACTGCAGTCAAAAATACGCGCGCGCGCCCCCCCCCTTCAATTCAGTGGGACTGAGTAATGAGAAGTAAGAGACTAACTGGAATAACTGGAAAGAGAACAGCTATCCTACTCACTTTTAGTAGTTCGTTGTAAAGGTATGTTGTGTATAATTATGACAGAGGCCCGGCAAATATAAGTGCAGACAAGTAATTTCTCTCTCATGCCCTAATTATTCTCACATACAGGAGAAGGGCAGCCTGTTATCTAGAGGCAAGAGTGGGATCTTATCATCCCCTCTGCCCAAGTCTTTACTTTCATTTATAGATTTATTACTGATCAGTGTTTAAATATGGGTTAAACAAATATTACAGAAGCATCTAAACAGGAATCATCCCAGTAACAAATATACTGCTTAAACAACCGCAGTCAGGAATTTATCTATATGCTAAAAACATAGTTTAATAAACCAAATACATTTGCATGCTAAAATTGAGACAATAGAAAAGAATAGTAATTGCAGTGTAAGACAGATTTGTAAGAGATGAATTTTGAATCGTGGTATTTGTTATGTGTATAATGAATTGACTAATTATATTACAACATGGCTTGTTAATCCCTAGGGGATTTGCCTGTTGAGAATGGTAATTTTGAGTTCCTGCCTTCTGCAATACTCTTTTAGATTGGAAAAAACCCACAAAAACAAATAAAACTTTTGCTTTGTTAAACTCTGCGAAAAGGTTGCCTTCAATTATTTTCTTCCACCTCCTGGGAACACACACACACACAAACTTTTTTTTTTTAGAAGGGGGCTATGGACTGCTCCCTGCAATACTTTTTAATGACAAAACCTTGTGTAACAAAGGCTCCACCCACCGGCTTCCAAGAGAGCACCTGAAATTCAAAAAGTGGAAGGCAAATAAAGATCATAGGCAAATGCCTACCATGTTTCTACATTTGGAAGAAAGAAGAAGCTTAAGGCACTGTTTTCTTCCAATTGGCTATTAAATTAATCCTTTTTGCCACTTGCTGCGATGAAGCATATTATAAACCAGCCTTGCTTCGGATGTCTTGTGTTTTATTGTTTTTAGATGTTTTTAACAGTTTTTACATGCTTTCGATATTTATTATTTTTTATTACATTGTTATTACTGAAGTGTTTTCCACACTGGGCTCTTTTGGGGGAAGGGCGGGAAACAAATTTAACAAATAAAATAAAATGACCTGGAAAAGGAGTTTGCAGGAAAATAAGCCACCAAGAGAAAGATCGTGCCATCATTTTACTAACTTTTAACATGAGCTACTGTTACATGATTTCTGCTAGGGATCATTGGGTAATGAAATATACTCAGAGTCCTGTAGTGATTTCATGCTCTTTATTGCAGCTTGTAAAACAGTGATTGAATTGCCCCCCCCCCCAAAAAAAACCTCAGGCTTTTATATATATTATTTACACAATGAGTCCCATCTGATTGGCTGATTCTGCTTCCCTCCCTAGTAACTCTTTTAACAGACAGCTTGATGCCCTTACTTAATGGGTTGTATTCTGCAGAACATGTGCTCAAAGTCTGTGTGTCCCCCTGGCTCACAGTGGATCACATGTGTGCCAGCATTTGTCTTCTTCACACTGGGTCACCAGAGGGAGCTCCTGACCATCGTGTCCCAGGGCCTATTTGTGCCGAGGTCACAGCATCCCTCGATGTCGCATCTCAGCATTTAGCTCCTTTCTGATAATGCTTGTGAAGTTAGAACATGCCTCAGTGGTCTGATCAGCTGACGCAAGAAGCAGCACATTAAACCTGTCAGCTTCTGTTCCTTGGGAACTGTGCTAAAGAGCAGATCAGGTCTCCTATCCAACCTGGTAGACTCAGAGCCAAAGTCCCCATCATCTTAGTTAAATATATAAACGGATGTCACATAGAGGAGGGAGAAAGGTTGTTTTCTGCTGCTCCAGAGAAGCGGACACGGAGCAATGGATCCAAACTACAAGAAAGAAGATTCCACCTAAACATTAGGAAGAACTTCCTGACAGTAAGAGCTGTTTGACAGTGGAATTTGCTGCCAAGGAGTGTGGTGGAGTCTCCTTCTTTGGAGGTCTTTAAGCAGAGGCTTGACAACCATATGTCAGGAGTGCTCTGATGGTGTTTCCTGCTTGGCAGGGGGTTGGACTCGATGGCCCTTGTGGTCTCTTCCAACTCTATGATTCTATGATTCTATGAAATGTTTCAACAGGTGTGCTTACTTTGGGCTCTTATATTTTGTAGAAAAGGTTGCTTTGGGGGCCCCAATCTGTAGTGTGCTCCACCTGTCTGCTCTTGAAGTGCTGTTTGCACCTCAACATCATCATCATCATCATCATCATCATCATCATCATCATCATCATCATTTTTTATCTGTATGCCACCCTTCCACAGTTAAAAAACAATGCTCAAGGCGGCTTACAACATAACAAGATTTACATAATTACAAAAGTCATAAACAATAAATAAACCACATCAAAAAAATACACAACCAAATGGGAAACAATTTCCACATAAATCAAAATCTAATACTAAGAAAACAGCATTAACGTAACAGTTTAAAATGACATAGGTAAAAAAATAATATCAATTTAAACAAAAACAAAACAAAACAGAGCCCTCTCTGCCCAGCAGCAGCGGCGGAAACAGTTCTTATAGGCCTGTCAGGCCCCGCCCTGGGCCAGGTGTTGAGTGGCAGGACTGGGGCCCTCAGGTGCTGAGCACCTTCACGGGCAAAAAGCAGCCAGGAGCAGGGCAGATCTTGGTAATATGCCGCCCTGTGCACGGTGATTTGGCGCCCTCACCCCAGCCCTCCTGGCACTGGCTTATGTCAGGCTTTTGAGAGGAGGCGCAAGGCTTAGGCAGGGTCCTACAGGCCTCCTACCTCCTTCCCACAGCCCGGTAAGTGCTTGCATGGCTTTGGGATGGAGGACTCTGGGACCCTGTCAGAGCCTTCGCACCTCCTTCTCAGAGCCAGTCAAGAATTTACTTGCAAGCACTTACTTGGCGTTAAGAAGGTACTTGCATGCCCAGTGCAACTGCACCACTAAAAAAGGTAAAGGTACCCCTGCCCGTATGGGCCAGTCTTGACAGACTCTAGGGTTGTGCGCCCATCTCACTCAAGAGGCCGGGGGCCAGCGCTGTCCGGAGACACTTCCGGGTCACGTGGCCAGCGTGACATCGCTGCTCTGGCTAGCCAGCGCAGCACACGGAAACGCCATTTACCTTCCTGCCAGTAAGCGGTCCCTATTTATCTACTTGCACTCGGAGGTGCTTTCGAACTGCTAGGTTGGCAGGCGCTGGGACCGAACAACGGGAGCACACCCCGCCGCGGGGATTCAAACCGCCGACCTTTCGATCGGCAAGCCCTAGGCGCTGAGGCTTTTACCCACAGCACCACCCGCGTCCCCACACCCCCGTAAATCTGCCTCTGCCAAGAGTGAGCAATTTTTAGACAAAAATCAGCATAAGACGGATGGGGACACACACACACACACACACACACACACACACACACTGCCCTGCAATCCTGATTGGGATAATATTCCAGACTGAGGCCTCACAGTTCCTTTTTCATTATTATTTAAAGCACGCTTGCTTAAGCAGTTGACAGTCTTGGATCTACAAATTTTGCTATAGGAGACAAAAGTTCTTGTGAATTCCAAGCTGTAAACCTGCAACCCCAAAGTAAATACGGGGAGGAAGCAACAGGTCCTGAACCAATAAGTCTTTCATCGTGCTTATTGCTTGATTGCAGGGATGGTACATCTTCTTCTGCCCTTTAGGCGAAACAGGAAGCGCTGCCCTACCACTACTGCCGCTTCCCTGCCCACTCCAACCTCAGACCTCACGTTTGAGACTAAATTCTGTATTTTGTAACCAAGAATACCCTGCCTGTGTTGTTTCTGCAGAAGCATTGAATTATACACGAGTGAGACTTCTGATTACTGTAAATCAGCCATTGTAACTTACTTAAGGTTGTGGTCTATTCGCTCCAAGGGGGTAGAGGCAGAGGAGAACAACTTTAAGGACTTAATACTGGGACATTTAAAGGTCTGACAACCTGTATTTCCCACATTTTGCAAGCACTGCACATATTTCTGCTTTATACTCTGCTGGGAGCTATTTTGGCTAAAAAGTGAGTCAAGGCCTGCATTTTTGAATTCAGGCAGTTTTCCATTTGTAGTTTCCCACACATATGGGACTTCGGGATTAACTGATATTCCCTAGTTATTTCCCAGCAGTCCAGTCCTCAGCAAGGCAGTTGGGTCCAAAATAGCATAATGTTGTAGGATTGGGCTTTTGCCCAGCACATTCAGAAGAAAGTGAAAAGTTTCAAGGTTATTTCCTTCAGCAGAGTTGCCAGTGCTTTCCATGGGAGATACTCCTCCTAAACTTAAGATGCAAGTTTTGGCCACAGTATTGTAGTGGGATCACTTCCATTCCTTTTCTCATTTACTGCCTATATATCAGTGCTACTGCCTGAAATTCTCAAGGTATTAAATGAACAGAATTGGACTCAGATTGTTTCTAAAGGGATGAGAAGAGAGGAGACCCGGGCAGAATAAGAACCATGACAGGAAAATCTCATCAAGAAAAAAGAAAGAAGAATTGCTGACTTATTGGGTCCCCATGGAAATCATGAGGGAAAGGTTTAGACTGCTTGTACACCGGCTTCAGACTGGGGTATAAACCAGGTCTGGGGATTCAGCTTGTCAGTAATCTTTACATCACTTATTTCCCAACCAAAGGACCTATTGCTATAAAATTACTTTTAAGTGAGTCTTGCTTACAGAACTTTGGAAGGTGTTCTGAGGCAGACTCAGTCACCTGCTATTAATCAAAAGAGATCTGACTACATTGGAGTTGAACGACTCAGATTTGAACTGTTCCACTTCCACTGAAACATTTGTCAGACAAAGTCTGTTCCAGAAAGCGCAGAGCAATTTACGCTTAAAGCCTTTGAGCCGAAGGGTCCTGCCACAAATTTCTTCTGCTGGGCGAGCGGCTGAGCCACTTGGACACTTTTCCAGTAGTTACCCGAAGGCTACTTCCAACATTATAAGGGTAAAGGTAAAGGTACCCCTGCCCGTACGGGCCAGTCTTGTCCGACTCTAGGGTTGTGCGCCCATCTCACTTAAGAGGCCGGGGGCCAGCGCTGTCCGCAGACACTTCCGGGTCACGTGGCCAGCGTGACAAGCTGCATCTGGCGAGCCAGCGCAGCACACGGAAACGCCATTTACCTTCCCGCTAGTAAGCGGTCCCTATTTATCTACTTGCACCCGGAGGTGCTTTCGAACTGCTAGGTTGGCAGGCGCTGGGACAGAACGACGGGAGCGCACCCCGCCGCGGGGATTCGAACCGCCGACCTGACGATTGGCAAGTCCTAGGCGCTGAGGTTTTACCCACAGCGCCACCCGCGTCTCTATCCAACATTATAGCCTTTATGAAATCCATGTACCAGTAAAACCCATATCCATATTCTTATATATAAAACACACCCTATAAGAAATGTAGTTTCCAGTGTTGTTGTTTTAAAGTAATTTTGGTTGAATCAGAAACATTTCCCCAAAATGCTCTTTGAATATTCATTTGTTCCAGTTTGGTGCCACTATTTCTCCTGCCTCCTCTTGCTTTAGGACCATGTTTTCAGTTGGGACGTGGGTGGTGCTGTGGGTTAAACCACAGAGCCTAGGACTTGCCAATCAGAAGGTCGGCGGTTCGAATCCCCGCGACGGGGTGAGCTCCTGTTGCTCGGTCCCTGCTCCTGCCAACCTAGCAGTTCGAAAGCATGTCAAAGTGCAAGTAGATAAATAGGTACCGCTCTGGCAGGAAGGTAAATGGCGTTTCCGTGCGCTGCTCTGGTTCACCAGAAGCGGCTTAGTCATGCTGGCCACATGACCCGGAAGCTGTATGCTGGCTCCCTCGGCCAATAAAGCAAGATGAGCGCCGCAACCCCAGAGTCGGCCATGACTGGACCTAATGGTCAGGGGTCCCTTTACCCTTTACCTTTCCTTTAGGTTGGTGATTCTTTCTTCTTCCTGATCAGAGCCAAGCAGAGATCACATATCGAATTGGATGATGACACTCCTACAAAAGCTGTCTTCTGGAGGGAGTCTGGCAATCCCTATTTGTCTGCTACACTTTGCAAAGTCAAAACTAGATTATATCTGCCACTATGGAAGCAGAAGCCCTGCAGCCTGGCATTACCAGGTTTGGGCCAGCACTCCTCCAAGGTTTCGACCATCATTTCTGGTTTTATCACGCTAGCCTAGACGATGGCTGTTCACGACATTGTGTCAGTGACATGACTGGGAATGAACTGGACTACTTGTCTCATTTGGTGTTGGTCTTCTTGAGTGAAGAAGCTGCAGTTCTGTGTTAAGTGCACAGTGGGTGATAAATGCTGGGTTTTTGCCACGTAATGTGTGAGTGAAGTAGCCTTCACTACTGTAATCCACCAGCACTGGGGAGTTGTGCCTTGCTAAAGACAGACATCACCTTGCCAACAAAGGTCCGTATAGTTAAAGCTATGGTTTTCCCAGTAGTGATGTATGGAAGTGAGAGCTGGACCATCAAGAAGGCTGATCGCCAAAGAATTGATGCTTTTGAATTATGGTGCTGGAGGAGACTCTTGAGAGTCCCATGGACTGCAAGAAGATCCAACCCCTCCATTCTGAAGGAAATCAGCCCTGAGTGCTCACTGGAAGGACAGATCCTGAAGCTGAGGCTCCAATACTTTGGCCACCTCATGAGAAGAGAAGACTCCCTGGAAAAGACCCTGATGTTGGGAAAGATGGAGGGCACAAGGAGAAGGGGACGACAGAGGACAAGATGGTTGGACAGTGTTCTCGAAGCTTGAGTTTGACCAAACTGCGGGAGGCAGTGGAAGACAGGAGGGCCTGGCGTGCTCTGGTCCAGGGGGTCACGAAGAGTCGGACACGACTAAACAACTAAACATCAACAACAAAGACAGCCCAGTGAGTTTGTAGTGGAACCAAGATTTGAACATTGAGCTTATTGCTCATGCTCTTAACAGCTATATCACACCAGCTCACCTGAGAATGCTGTTGCTAGTTTTGCAAAGTGTACATAAAATGTCCCGCGAAGCCTGCCTAGGACTGTGAACAACAGCAAATATTTACTTTATGTGAAGAGTTATCAGCATCTTTTCCCTCCAACATCACCTGAGGCACATACTGTACTTGCCGGAAGGATAAAGGCAGTTTTGTTTAATTGCTGCCACCATGTATTCTCATCCTTTTTCTTCTTCTACATTTTTCATCTTTTGAAACCTTGTTTCTGCACACTAGGATAAAATACTTAGCTGGACCTATCACTCTAAGTGGTGAATTTAAGAGGATAAAAACCAGTTCCCAACATTGCGTTATGCTCTATCATGACATTTAAAAAACCCTCACAGCGCCTGAGACAGGCAGACCTAACATGAGGCAGTGAATCTCCCTACCTTAAATTCACTGACATTATTAGCAGCAATAAAAATAAATTTCCAAAAGTCAAAGGCGATGTGACAGGAATCCAGAGCACACCTGTCATATGCAAATCTGTAAACAAGCTGTGTAAATACTTGCTCCTCTGGTACCAACATATGCTCTGGGGGAAGGGAGCACGTCCGCCAGGGCTCCTCCAGTTGACATTAGCCCACTGTGAACAATGCACATCTCCTTTATACAGTATTTACATAGTTTAATGGAGTTTAAAAGGTCAAAATCTGAGTCGCAGACATTTTGCAACTGTGAATTGCTGCATTTGTATTACTGAATTTTTAATTAAAGAGCAGGCGCAGGGAGACTTTCAGAGTGGAGTCCTGCCTGTATTGCGTCATAAAACACGGGATGCTTGGAAGTGAATGATAGGAACAGTATCCTAAATATTGCGAGGACAACGTTTTCTGGCTTGCTTTGTTCTTGCCCCCCGCTAACTTTGACCCACCCTTTAGAACAGTGGTTCTCACTCTTGGGCCACTGCCCCCTCGAATCCAGAAAGACATCCCCAGTGCCCCTACCTTACCATATGAAAATAACCCCCTAGGAAACATAATAAACATAATAAAATTCAAAACAGTGTTAGTGCAGTGACAGGACTTAGCATGTGGTATAGCATAACCTCCAACATTTCTCCGATGAAAATAGGGACATCCTATTTCATCATCACCACCATAATTTTCTTATTTATATCCCACCCATCTGACTGGGTTGCCCCAGCCACTCTGTGCAGCTTCCAACAGGTATAAAAGGTAAAGGGTAAAGGGGCCCCTGACCATTTAGGTCCAGTCGTGACCGACTCTGGGGTTGCGGCGCACATCTTGCTTTATTGGCCGAGGGAGCCGGCGTACAGCTTCCGGGTCATGTGGCCAGCAGGACTAAGCCGCTTCTGGCGAACCAGAGCAGCGCACGGAAACGCCATTTACCTTCCCGCCAGAGCGGTACCTATTTATCTACTTGCACCTTGACGTGCTTTTGAACTGCTAGGTGGGCAGGAGCAGGGACCGAGCAACGGGAGCTCCCCCCATCGCGGGGATTCGAACCGCCAGCCTTCTGATTGGCAAGTCCTAGGCTCTGTGGTTTAACCCACACTGCCACCCACGTCCCCCAACAGATATAAAAATATAAGGAAACATAAAACAACTTTCCTTATACAGGGCTGCCTTTGGAAGTCTTCTATTTATCTCCTTGGCTTGGGGGTTACATAACTCCATACCCTCCAACATTTCTCTGATGGAACTAGGGACGTCCTAAGGAAAAGCAGGACATTCTAGGATCAAATCAGAAACTGAGACAGCTTCTGTAAATCCAGGACTGTCCCTGGAAAATAGGGACGCTTGGAGGATCTGGTATAGCTGTGTCCTAATCACATCCTGCCCACGCCACAACCATGGCAAACCCTGAATTTGGATGCTCCACCACCACCGCTTGGCCAGCAGAGGATTCCCATCAGTGACCAACAGGAGCTCTTCCTCTGGATCAGGGCCGGCCCACCCATGAGACCTGGTGAGGCAGTTGCTTCAGGTGGCGGGCTCACTGCCTCCTCCACACACACCTTGGCCACCTGCTCCTCTTCAACCTCCTCTGTTTTCCACTGCCACCTTCAGTGCATCGGGGCTTCCCCTAGCCACCTCCAGTCGCCTCAGGCGGCAGTGGGGGAAGATGGTAGAGTGGGGGCAGTGGCCCCTTTTGCTGTTTTGCCTCAAGCGGCAAAAAGTCATGGGCTGGCCCTGCTGTGGATGTCTCATTCTGCTGATGTAACACCAGACTTGACATAGTTCTACCTCCTCCTAATGGCGCTCAGCAGGCAGATCTCCAATTTAGGATTGTGCCCCGAGTTGTGCAATGTTATTCCCTATATTCTATCCAGGCCATTATCCCACCTGGTTGGGCATCTCATTGAATAACAGTAATCCTCGGTCTGGAACAAAAAGTATTTCACAACCTTATTTGTTGCGATTCATTATCAGAAGCAGTCTCTCCCCCCCGCCACCCCTGCAAAGACTCAGAATCCAACATTGTGTGCATTCAATCCTGCTATTTATTCATTTAGACCCAGTTATCTGAGTTTGCAGCATCTGATGTTACAGCAACATTCTCCCAGAGGTTTCAGGGAGCTTGTTAGAAGGAAAATAGAGCTGTCCCTTTGTTGGGATGGTTCTAGCAGCAAGGGGAATATCGGCGGCACAATTTGTAAGCATCTTATATTTCTATCATGCCATTCTAGTCTAGCCGATGTAGTAACTTTTCATTTCACATATTTATTTGTGGTTTGCAAAGAGCAGAAGCAAAGATCAAGAGTTATCATACTCCCAAAGAGTATTATTAGAAATATAAAGGATGACGAGCTCATTGAAACCACCATCAGAGGATAAAAATGAATCATGTGCTGCTTAAGAGACTTAATGCCATTTCTATTCATCTTATCTCTACAAGCTACAGCAACTGCTTGTCTTGACAGTGTGTGCTGAGAGACAGTGTCTGCTCTTCTTCCTGTATTTAGTGGAAGTTGTTTCCTCAGTTCAAGTCTTCCCCAACCCCATCCTGAATTGTCTTCTCTTTCATTCTGGCAGTGCTCACCATTGTTCGGCTTTCATATGTGAAGCTGATCAGATTTAAAGCCACTGAAGGATGCATTCATAGAATTGAAGAGTGGGAAGGGACCCCGGGGTCATCTAGTCCAACCCCCTGCTATGCTTTATTTGACAGGCAGAGCCATAAGGGGCTATACTTTTGTTTTCACACAAAACATTGTGGGTATCTCCAACTTCTCCAAAATGCCTTGATGGAGCACACGTATGTCCAAATCAAGGAAGGCTAAGTGCCCTGTATAATGAGTAGTGTTCCCCCCACTTCCCCACCCCTAGTTGGGACAAAGACAGCTCCTGAAACGAGAAAAGTAAGAATTGTATAGAGGCTCTTCCTGAAAAAGATTGGTGTACACTGCTAGACAGAAGCAGCAGCACAGGAGCAGCTCAAATTGGTTGTTAGGTAAAGGTAAAGGGACCCCTGACCATTAGGTCCAGTCGTGGCCGACTCTGGGGTTGCGGCACTCATCTTGCTTTATTGGCCGAGGGAGCTGGCGTACAGCTTCCGGGTCATGTGGCCAGCAGGACTAAGCCACTTCTGGCGAACCAGAGCAGCGCACGGAAACGCCATTTACCTTCCCGCCGGAGCGGTACTTACTTGTACTTCATTTTTTTGAACTGCTAGGTTGGCAGGAGCAGGGACCGAGCAACGGGAGCTCACCCCGTCACGGGGATTTGAACCGCCAACCTTCTGATCGGCAAGCCTAGGCTCTGTGGTTTAACCCACAGCGCCACCCGTGTCCCTGATTTAAGTCTTAGAGGGAGGGACCCCACCCATTTGTCCTCTCAAGTCCCTTGATCCTTTGTTTTCTTAATGGTTCATTAATGGTTCATTAATGGTTAAGGAAGTTAAAGATAAAGGTAAAGGGACCCCTGACCATTAGGCCCAGTCGTGGCTGACTCTGGGGTTGCGGCACTCATCTCACTTTATTGGCCGAGGGAGCCGGCATACAGCTTCCGGGTCATGTGGCCAGCATGACTAAGCCGCTTCTGGTGAACCAGAGCAGTGCACGGAAACGCCGTTACCTTCCCATTGGAGTGGTACCTATTTATCTACTTGCACTTTGAGGTGCTTTCAAACTGCTAGGTTGGCAGGAGCAGGGACCGAGCAACGGGAGCTCACCCCCTCGCGGGGATTCGAACCGCCGACCTTCTGATCGGCAAGCCCTAGGCTCTGTGGTTTAACCCACAGCACCACCCGTGTCCCTGATTTAAGTCTTAGGCATGTCAAAAAAAGGAGGCTACATATACATGAATAGTTTGTGGTAAACTTTTTGTCCACACTAGTGGGAAAGCTGTAGCTTTACTGCACACAGCATGGGCACAGCTGCCAGTTTGTAGATCAGCTGTTATATCATTCCTGGTTCTGGCCATGGTGGCAAACCATTGCCTTGACTGTGCCACTTCAGACAGCAAGTGAGGGATCACCGAATGCTCCCCTCTACAAAAAAAACCCCCATTAAAAATCATATAAGGGACTGCTTCTAGCCTAGCTTCTAAGTTTCTATGTGCAGGATCATTTTTTCCACAAGTCATGGGAAGCCATATATGGATTGTCAAATGGCAAATCCCAGATATGAGTTTACCAGCACCATGAGTACTAGACCTCAATCTCTGCTTACAGCCTTGGGGCAGGATTCACATAAAGTGCCCTGTCAATGAAAGGACTTAGAATCATAGAATCCTAGAGTTGGAATAGACCACAAGGGCCATCGAGTCCAACCCCCTGCCAAGCAGGAAACACAATCAGAGCACTCCTGACATATGGCTGTCAAGCCTCTGCTTAAAGACCTCCAAAGAAGGAGACTCCACCACACTCCTTGGCAGCAAATTCCACTGTTGAACAGCTCTTACTGTCAGGAAGTTCTTCCTAATGTTTAGGTGGAATCTTCTTTCTTGTAGTTTGGATCCATTGCTCCGTGTCCGCTTCTCTGGAGCAGCAGAAAACAACCTTTCTCCCTCCTCTATATGACATCCTTTTATATGTTTGAACATGGCTATCATATCACCCCTTAACCTCCTCTTCTCCAGGCTAAACATGCCCAGCTCCCTTAGCCGTTCCTCATAAGGCATCGTTTCCAGGCCTTTGACCATTTTGGTTGCCCTCCTCTGGACACGTTCCAGTTTGTCAGTGTCCTTCTTGAACTGTGGTGCCCAGAACTGGACACAGTACTCCAGGTGAGGTCTGACCAGAGCAGAATACAGTGGCACTATTACTTCCCTTGATCTAGATGCTATACTCCTATTGATGCAGGCCAGAATTGCATTGGCATAAAGTGCCCTGTCAATGACTTCTGCTGGAGCAATGGGGCTTCCTCCCTCCCACATAATCCTGTGTTTCATGGACATCTTAATTCAGGGGTAGGCAACCTAAGGCCCATGGGCCACAAGCAGCCCACAGGGGGTCGTTTAACGGGTCCATGAGCCAGCCCCGAACCACTAAGCGAGTCCCCGCACGCTGCACTAAACCGGCACAGTGTGGCGCGGGGACTTGCTTCCGCAACACCGGAAATAACATCTGTGCGCACGTGCGCAATCTGGCCCACAGACGGATCTCCGCTGGAGTGAACTGGCCCAGGCGAGGTAAACTTTGCCGACCCCTGTCTTAATTCCACTGCTCTGCCCCACATCAGCAGGAATTACCCATGTTCTTTCTAGTTTCCATTTATAAACCATAGAGAAAATACTAAGGTGCTTTAAAAATTAAATATGTTCACTTGTCTAATAGGAACTAACCTCTAATGGACTGAAAAGCATACACGTCTAAAGTTACAATAAAGTAAGGATAATTATTCTCGGCTTAGCAGACATCCCCAGATGAGGACCATGTGTGTTCTGGAAGAATAATGTTTCGTTCAAACCACAAATGCAATAACGGCACCCATATTCATAAGGTTATCGTAACGGAGGATTGTTTATACATCTTCAGTGATTGTGAAATTATCTGTGTTGAGAAAAACTGAATGTACTTCAAACTAAAGACAGAAAGAACATAAAACATGTAATATTGCTCTTACAAGGCACATAAAACCTTATTGGATCTGTGATAAGCATTTGCGCTTGAGTAATTTTACTGCTTTGCTAACTCTGGGAATGGTTCACAATATGGGAGATGCTTTCTTTACTAGTTTTAAAGTGGAGCAACTCTTAGCACCAGAGTCGAGAAAGGGGCAAGTTACCTGCTCACCAAAACATTGAAGAATCGTGGGTGCTTACTTAAAGATATGCACCAGTGGCAATTACTTCTGAGTAAAACTGGGATCACTTAATCTTTATTCAAGCTGCTGTTTTTCCATGAAGAATAGAAACACCGGTGCTACAATTTGTATAAAAAGGGTGCTTTGAATTCCTAAAGGTGCCCAGTCAAGATATAAAGATAATTTTTCATTATAAATAACAAGTTGGACCTTCAACAAAATGTTGCGGTGCAGAACGTTCCTGCTGAGTGATTCAGTTAATATGCCTTGCCCTTCTCTGTCATTCCATTTCTCTCTCATCTGAGTTTCCACCACATCACACCAGTGTTAGCATTCCATGACCACTGAGCCACTGACAACTCAGTTCTCATTAAGCTGAGGGTTCGCCTACCCACCAAAATTACTGAGCTTCTACAAACCGTGGTGTTATGTACTGAAATTCTCACCCTGGGCCAGCAGGGGGATACTGTAGATAGTTATGCAAATGAAGGATCGAAAAGTGACGTTCAGTGATTGGATAGTTTTGTATGCAAATGAAGGATCGAAAAGTGACGTTCAGTGATTGGATAGTTTTAGAAAATGGCAACAGTTGCATTGTTCTGGAGCTCTATATAAGCAGGCTGACTGAGCTCCTCAGCCTAGTTCTGTTCTGGCATCTGAATAAAGAAGAGCTGTTTAAAGAATCGCTGTGTCGTATGACATGTTCGCCCACAACCTAACACTTGGTATCATCATCATGTGTGTGTGGTGCTGCTATGGCTATGTACGAAGCAGAACCCACCTCTGAACCTCAGAAAAAGACAGTCATGGAAGCCAGGCAACCTTCATCAAGCCGTGCAATGGACTTGCAAATTCTTATAGTTAGACTGAGAGCACTAGAAATTATAGGTACTACTATTGGTCAGGCTTTCCAACGTCTTCCAGGCCAGGTGCAGAAAGACTTCTGAAACAAGCAGGCCCACCTTTTAAAAAATCATTTAAAAAAATGAAAGTTTTTTACTATGAGGTATATTATATATTGTGGTTATGGTTATGATTAAATTAAGTCTTAGCTGGAAAAAAATGAAAAGACTAGGCCCACCAACAATGAAGGCCAATGCTGTTTCTCCAGTTTGGGAAAATAAAGAAGGGACAGCACTGATGCAGTAATAGGGTGAGACATGGAAGCTCCATTCATGGCAGGAAGAATTCTACATTAGACAATAATTGCCAGGATACACATGAAGAAAAACAAGAGCACATGTAAAACGCCCCTTAGATGAATGGACACCTGACTAAGCCCAGGAATTTATTATTGTGGAACTAGGCAGTTTAAGAACCTCAGCATCACCCTTAAGACGCCCAATTCTAGGCTCCTCTGAGAGTAAGGGTGCAATCTAATTTTAATAAGCAAACAAACACTGAGTTTCATCAGGGTGTTTTATTATTATTATATATCCTGCCTTTTTGCCCAAATGAGTTTATGGTGGATTATATAAAAATCCTAAAAGCAGTTTTAAAAATTGCACTGAGGTTCCACACCAGTTCTGTGTGAAACAAACAAGCAGTGACCTCACAATAGATAAAGTAAAACCAGCAGTAATTAGGAGCCACCGGAGGTTTGGAGAAAAAACATTTCCACTTGAATGCTAAAAGGTGTTGGGGAAAGTGCCACACAAACTCATGCAGAGAAGGGCTTCTCCTTCATGGAGAGCACATGTTGCGGTGGGAGCAACCATGACATTCCCTGTTGCTGGGCGGGTTAGTTTGGATGGCCACGAATTTGATTGGGCACCTCCCATTCTTGCTGGGGGAAATTTATTGTTGCAATTTTATTTGATTATTTCATATGTTCCCTGTGTCCAGCGTTGAGCTTCCTCTTTTCACTGTGCGCATCGGATCAGCCGCCCACCCTCCTTTTATTTAGGGTTTGTTCGCGCCGACCTTGCTATGCCTGTCATGGGGTCGTCTGCTTTGGAGCAGGGGCCTGGTAGGAATTTTTACCATTTGGCTGATTGGCTGGTGCCATTTGGTTTTTGCCTACTGCGTAGCAAATCGTCACAACTTGTAAGGTTGCGGCTAGGCATTGGTTAATTTTTTGGTTGGTGGAGGGGAGGTGGTTGGCTGTGCCTGCCCCTCCAATGCTGCTGCTGCTGCTGCTGCAAGGGTATTCTGTTAAAGGAATCCAGGGGCTCGCCATGCTTTTGTCCAAATCCCTGGCAAAGAGCTGGGGCCATGCAAGAGCCCCCGGGAGCATTTGGGGAGAGGTGAGAGCCTGGCTACCTCATGAGAGGAGAAGACTCCCTGGAGAAGACACTGATGTTGGGAAAGATGGAGGGCACAAGGAGAAGGGGACGACAGAGGACGAGATGGTGGGACAGTGTTCTCAAAGCCACCAGCATGAGTTTGACCAAACTGCGGGAGGCAGTGGAAGACAGAAGTGCCTGGCGTGCTCTGGTCCATAGGGTCACGAAGAGTAGGACACGACTAAACGACTAAACAACAACAACAAGAGCCTGGCACCCAGCTTTAGTCTCTCCCCAAAATTGTTTACCCTTACTGACTTCTGCACGGGTGCGGTTGTCAGTTCTGTTCCTACCTTTGAGTGGGAACAGATAGTCGCTAACCAGTGCCTAAGCAACCACTCACATACTGTAATCCAATAAAGTTGTGGCCAAAATTATGCCAAAAAACAAAAACAAAATGATGTGTGAACCGTGTTTTTTTTTGGGTGCATTGGGGGTCCTCAACACGCAACTCATTTGCCACCAAAGAGAAACCCTTGTTCCTTACAGCCTCCCATCTACATAAGGTGGGAGTTGAGCCTCAAGGGATTATTTTAACTCCTGGGCAGTTTCTTGGGTGTGGCACCAGCTCTTCAGATGCCCAACTTTGGTCCAAGGTTATTCAAGCTTTATAGGTCAGAATAAGAGCATGGAAATAAACATGAAGAAAATAAACTGGAAGAAAATGAAGATGTTCCATCACATGTGACATAGAATCACTGCATTGGATGACATCTAGCAATGTGTTTGTTTTTAATTTATTGATTTAATAGCTTCTCAAATATACGTAATAAACACACAAGCCTGATAAAGCAAAATGGTTAATGATGTTTCATTATGTTTTGATTTCTGTTTTGATATCACCTGGGAGCCGCCCAGAGTGGCTGGGGCAACCCAGTCAGATGGGTGGGATACAAATAATGAAAATATCATCATCATCATCATTAAGCAGAAAGAAGCTATATCCTTAATAAATTCTAAGGAACTTAAATTAAAGAAAGAGGATATCCACACAACGCAATACAGTACATTAAGAATCCAAGGCTCATGCTTTGTAACAAACAATGCTTTTAACAGTAATCAATGCATTTTTGCCACAATTATCAAAAAATTATCCTGCTTCTGTCGTTTTGCCTGGTATCTAAAATGAGCCATCATTTTAGCCATCACTGCATAATCCCATGCTTTGTTTCTCCGTTATTTGATACTTGGAATTGTACGTCGCCTCCAATAGTCAGCACAAAAATCCTCACCACAACAAGAAAGCAAGCAACAAGTTATCTGCGTTATGAATTTACAGAATGTTTTAAATAATTCAAGATTTTAAAAAAACCCAACCAGGATGAAATGGAGCATCACAACCAGTAATTTCAACCACTTGATTTTTTAAAATCATTTCACAGTAGCTTTTTGTAGCATCATATCTCCACCACATGTAGGAAAAAATGTCTCCTCTATTGCTGACATTGACACCTAGCAATTTGGCTGCCATTTTCTAAACGTTTTAGAGATTGCTGCATTGCAGCAGGTCTAACAGGGACATGAACAAAACAAGGATGGCGATGGCAAGATTCCTCTGGTGGTAGTACTTTAAGATTAATCTATCTGCTTTGGTTCAGGGAAGCAATAGTCCTTTTATCGGTTTATAAAGCCACTCACTTTTTAACCTACTCTCCTCAGTTCACAGTACCACATTTCCATGCCTTTGTGCTACCCTGAATGTAAAGAACATCAGTTCAGTATCAGTAGAGGAAAGGGGTCTCCTTGCCTCATCATAAAGCTCACGATAAACTGTTCTTTAGGATTTCCATCCGTTAGTGCTAGACATTATAGAATTAAAAAGCCAGCTAATTACCAGGTAAAATATCTGCTTTCTCAATATTTAGCAGAATGCAAGAGACTGGAAAAGCATGAAAAAAAATATTAATATGGGAAAGGACACTGAGATCTACTAATTCTTTTTGGTGGACAATGCATCAGAGCAATTTTAAGAGAAATATCTCCACATAGTTCTTCACAGAGGAAAGAAACTGGTCATACCTAATCCAAGCTGACAGAAAATCAAGTATTTTCCAGGCAGTACCTGCAGTGAAAGATAAGTATTCAGACATTGTCACTTTCTGCAAACATCTCTTGGTGCACAGATGATTAAAAAAATCTGCCAGCAGTACATCATTTCCATTCTATTGTGCAGTCTTACTTTAAAATCTGCCTGACAGCAAGTGTGGAATGCCTGGCGCTACAACTGTGCGATGCTATCCTCATTTTCCAGTTTTTGTAAACCGCCCTGAATATTTTCAAATTGCAGGGTGTTATGGGAATGCTTTTATTAAATGAATTAAATCATAAATCCCACAAGAGAATGGGATTGAGGCGATAATAGCTTCAGTGTGAAAAATGGGACACTGCAGCTTCCATTGTAGTCTAGCCTGTTATTTCCACTGCTATGGCTGAGATTCGATCACCATAATTAGCTATATACTATGCCATCCCAGCATAGTATATAGTACATCCCATAGTACATAGTACATCCCATCCTAGACAGCATCTTAAAAAGTAGAGACATCACTTTGCCCACAAAGGTCCGTATAGTTAAAGCTATGGTTTTCCCAGTAGTGATGTATGGAAGTGAGAGCTGGACCATCAAGAAGGCTGATCACTGAAGAATTGATGCTTTTGAATTCTGTTGCTGGAGGAGACTCTTGAGAGTCTCATGGACTGCAAGAAGATCCAACCTCTCCATTCTGAAGGAAATCAGCCCTGAGTGCTCACTGGAAGGACAGATCCTGAAGCTGAGGCTCCAAGACTTTGGCCACCTCATGAGAAGAGAAGACTCCCTGGAAAAGACCCTGATGTTGGGAAAGATGGAGGGCACAAGGAGAAGGGGACGACAGAGGACGAGATGGTTGGACAGTGTTCTCGAAGCTACCAGCATGAGTTTGACTAAACTGCGGGAGGCAGTGGAAGGCAGGAGGGTCTGGCGTGCTCTGGTCCAGGGGGTCACGAAGAGGCGGACACGACTAAACAACTAAACAACAACAACATGCCATCCCAGCAACAATGTTGAGCACACAATAGTATTAGTAGCAGCTTCCCCTGCCCCCAACACAGCAAAGATCCAGCCACAACAACCCTGGCAATACCATGTCCATCCACCAGTCACAATGCCGCTCCAAACAGTGTCTTGCAGCTCATGCATGGAAGGCACAATTCAGCAAGAAGGGATGGCATGAATACTTGCAAAGTTGTCTTGAAATCAGGTAGGCGGTGGTGAGTAATAGTCAGAACCTAGACATATATAGTGGGGTAGTGAGCAGCTGACTGAGTGAGGATTCTATAGCTGAAGAGCTCTTCCAGCTCCTTTCAATCACTCTCCCCTTTCCATTGATGGAATACCTAATGTTCCCATTTAGAGATAGATCTGTTGAAGGAGCTACTGTAATAAATGAGACTATATCCATCCCATGGGAAGAGCTACAGAAGAATTGCAGGTTCCTGTAGCGTACTTGTGTCTGGAGTCCCGGGGCAGTCCTTAGAAGATACCCTTTTGGACATTTGGATGGCTTATACTTATTTTATATGTTTAAATTAATATTAGTGCATTGATTGTTACTGTATTCTTATTCTTAACATGTTCTGATTCCTTCCTTCCTTCCTTCCTTCCTTCCTTCCTTCCTTCCTTCCTTCCTTCCTTCTCTCTCTCTCTCTCTTTCTTTTTCTTTCTTTCTGACTTCAGTTGGTTACAAAAAAATTATATTAAACAAATAAATCCCCCTTCTGTCCTCCAGCATTTCTAAACTTGATGCCAGATGGTTGTAGCCCTAGGCCCCATCCTTGACATAACAGGTTTCTTCTCAGGGGGTCCTATGCCTCTACTGACGTTCTATAAATGACTCCAGAATTAGTCAATATCCACTAGCCAATATCCACTCAATTGTCTGCATTTGCTTATGACAGCTCTTCCGATATCTTAATTTTATGCCAACGAGGGATTCTGCTGCCAGGGGGCAGAATCTAGGCTGCACTCATCGCTCTTTCAATTCTTCACACCCAGGCCCACCTCTTTCACACCTACACCTTCATCCTCAAAACAGGAAGCAGGAGTCCCACTCATGTTCTGTTCACAAAGATCAAAGGTTATTTTCAAGGTACTGCTAATGGATTGGAACAATCAACGCCACAGCCATTTATATATAAAAGCCATTTATATTACACACACTACCAATAGCGTCGCTTTAAAATGTGGCTTTTAAGGGCCTTAATTTCTTTAAATCCTGTGTTTCTTACAAACAATACACTATCAAAAGATGGGAGAGGATATTCACTATCTGGTTATCTTTGTTCTGAAACATCATAAACGGCTATTGAATTAGGCTTTCAACTTTAATCTGTGCTATGAAGGGTATAAAGGAGAATCCAATATGAGAAATAAGCGAAAGCATTCCAGCTCAAGGTCTGGCTCTCTGCATTATGTCAGCACCTGTTAGCTTGCATAGCTCATTGCAGAGGGCAAAGCAGAAGGTCATTGCTGAATGGAACGGCAAAGGGGGCTGAGGCAGAGCTCCAAACAAGCCACTAGTCCTTACAATAGTGCCACCTTGAAAGAGAGTTGGGACCGGCTACTTAAAAGTAGACAACTCAAATAAGGATGACTTAGAATTCTTCTCTGGAGCCCAAGATGCACCCAATCTGGCCCAGGCTGAAAGCAAAGCCCAATAAATTCCTAAGATGCATAGGCAAATGTGTCATTTGCAGGCAGAGGCACTAAAATCCATTCTACTTCCTCTAAGTTTTATTTCCTGACTGCTATATGAAATTCATGCTCCCTGCCCCATGCTGTAAGTTACCAAACAAACACCTGTGTTGCAAAGAGAACGTCAGCAACGTCTAGGCAACACGATGACCATGTACATGCGCAACAGACAATCTTTATAGAATTCCTTCAAACCATAACTAGTACAAACTGAAGTCTCTGAAAATCTTTAAATGAAGTGAGGTACCAGACTTTGTACAATGAAAGGCAAGCTCTGAAGTTTGTGTATTCAGCAAATATGATGTCCAACACTGCCAGCATGTAGAGCACACCTTAATTAGTAAGAAGGTGGTATCCTACCGTACTGGGTTCCCAGGGAGGAAGTTTTGGGGAAACTTGAGTCAGGCTGTGGGGACTCAGTGGAGCCCCAAAGGCCTGATCCAGGGAGCCTGGTGTCAGACACCAAATGCACTAGTGGCAGTCCCCTAGCTGCCTTGAAAGCCCCTGATGATGTTGCCAGACACAGGCACAAAAAGGAGTAAAGAAAACACATAAACAACCAAGTTCCTTCCTTTGCTGTGATTGGAATTATAAAGAGATCCTTAGTAAAGTCACCCCCTGATGGAAAGCTAGAGCTGTCAGTCACAGAACTACACCTCAGCACTAAAAACTTGCTGTTTCCTCCTCTACCTGGCCTTTCCCATTTATGGACAGCTTGGAGGAGGTTTCAGAAATATATGAAATTTGCAAATGGGGAGGGATAGTGAAAATTCTGAACAGATACATCCTTCCTTTCACACTTCTTCAGACGGAAATGGCTTTGAAGAGGTCAGAATATACAGAGTGGTTTGCTTTCATTTGGATTCAAAGCAAACACACCGTCCTAATTATTTGTCCCCCAAAATTCTGTTTCACCTTGGCAGAAAGTGCCTTGTGCCTCGTTAAGCTCCAGCCCAGATTCATGGATCAGATTCAAGACAATGGCCCGTGTTTTGTCAGTGTCTTCCACTTAGGTGACATGTATTAAGATGTCATCTGTGAAGACAATAGCCCCTTTCAATGCCTCTAAGAAGTTTTGTCATCTTCTTTTGGAACCTCGGCAGCACTTGTGATCCCAAGTGGCAAGTGTTGAAAACAGAATCTCCCAAAGAGTGTGATAAATGCAGTCAATTTAGCACTCTGGTATGTCAGAGGCATTTGCCAGGAAGCACTTGAAACATCCAATTCAGAAGACACTTTGGCTCCTGTCACTTTTGGTAGAAGGTCCTCTAGCATTGGCAAAACCTATTTCCCACCCCCACCCCTCTCTCTGACTACTTAAGAAATTAATTAAGAATTCTCGTGATTCACCCATGGGCCTCTCCCTGAACAGAAGCAGAAAATGTTAGTGTATTTCCCTTGACAGATGTCTCATTTAGTGATTGACAAGTGGGTCAGGGGTTGCTGAGGTGCTGCCTTCCAAATGCTGTTGAACTCCAACCTGCATCCGCCCCAGCCAACATGGTCAGGGATAAGAGGATGAGTCCAAACCTTCTGGAGGGTACACATTGACTACCCCTGCTTTAGGGGATCACCTTCCCCCACTGATAAGTCTGAACACCTGTGCCATGAAGGGCAGGAAGCGCCCTAGCAATCACCACTGCTGTGAGGAAGACAGAGACAGAGTACCCAGCAGCCCCAAGGATGAAATAGAATCATAGAATCATAGAGTTGGAATAGACCACAAGGGCCATCAAGTCCAACCTCCTGCCAAGCAGGAAACACCATCAGAGCACTCCTGACATACGGTTGTCAAGCCTCTGCTTAAAGACCTCCAAAGAAGGAGACTCCACCACACTCCTTGGCAGCAAATTCCACTGTCGAACAGCTCTTACTGTCAGGAAGTTCTTCCTAATGTTTACGTGGAATCTTCTTTCTTGTAGTTTGGATCCATTGCTCCGTGTCCGCTTCTCTGGAGCAGCAGAAAACAACCTTTCTCCCTCCTCTATATGACATCCTTTTATATATTTGAACATGGCTATCATATCACCCCTTAACCTCCTCTTCTCCAGGCTAAACATGCCCAGCTCCCTTAGCCGTTCCTCATAAGGCATCGTTTCCAGGCCTTTGACCATTTTGGTTGCCCTCCTCTGGACACGTTCCAGTTTGTCACTGTCCTTCTTGAACTGTGGTGCCCAGAACTGGACACAGTACTCCAGATGAGGTCTGACCAGAGCAGAATACAGTGGCACTATTACTTCCCTTGATCTAGATGCTATACTCCTATTGATGCAGCCCAGAATTGCATTGGCTTTTTTAGCTGCCGCTTCACACTGTTGGCTCATGTCAAGTTTGTGGTCAACCAAGACTCCTAGATCCTTTTCACATGTACTGCTCTCAAGCCAGGTGTCCCCCATCTTGTATTTGTGCCTCTCATTTTTTTTGCCCAAGTGCAATACTTTACATTTCTCCCTTTACATTTCAGTGTGTGGCTATATTCTCACACAGTTAGAACACAGGACCTTTTCCCATCATCACACCTTCCTGGATTTTTTTCTTTTATTTTGTAAATCTTATGCTTAACGGGGAGATTATTTCCTTTAACTGTATGGTGCCATGGGAGCCTATTGTCAGGAAGAAATCGAGGGTCTAAACCAGGGGTCAGCAAACTTTTTCAGCAGGGGGCCAGTCCACTGTCCCTCAGATCTTGGGGGGGGGGGTTGGACTATATATTTTTTTGGGGGGGGGTGAATGAATTCCTATACCCAACAAATAACCCAGAGATGCATTTTAAATAAAAGCACACATTCTACTCATGTGAAAACATGCTGATTCCTGGACAGTCCACGGGCCAGATTGAGAAGGTGATTGGGCCAGATCCGGCCCCTGGGCCTTAGTTTACCTATCCATGGTCTAAACATCTCAACTAAGCAAACAGAGACCACAACTGACCATATATGGACATAAGATGCTGATGGGGTGGTAGCCCCTCCACACCTGATCACACAAGCTGTAGAAGGAGGAACCTTCTTCTGGCTAAGAAGGGACAACAGCTAATTAGGGCTGAACAATTTAGGTTGCCTTGTGCTCCCCACCTCACTCTCACACTCTCAAAAGCCTGCCATGGGCCAAAAGAGACAAGCCCCTGTCCTTCTTGTCCACAAGGTGGATATGTGGCAACAGAAGGAAGGCGATGCCCCCAGATGTTACTGCTCCTTCTTCCTCACTTGATGCCATGAGAGCATCACCAGAAGACACCTGCAGAGCTCATTATGTGCTCTTTCTGCCGTTTCATCTACCCATAATGCACCCTACTGCTGCTCCTCCACTGACACTATCCTGTCAGAGAGAACCTTCAAATGAATAATAATAATAGTAATAATAATAATAATAATAATAATAATAATAATAATAATAATAATAATTTATACCCTGCCCTCCCCAGCCAGAGCCAGGCTCAGGGCGGCTACCAGTAAAATTACAGTAAAAACATAGTAGGAAAAAAACACAATTTAAAATACAGGATAAAATGCAATTTAAAATGCAGCCTCATTTGAAAAGTAGTCCATAGATCAAAACCATAAGGGGAGGGAAACATAAGGGTCAGGCTGAGTGCAAACCAAAGGCCAGGCGGAACAGCTCTGTCTTGCAGGCCCAGCGGAAAGATGTCCAGTCCCGCAGGGCCCTAGTCTCTTGTGACAGAGCGTTCCACCAAGTCAGGGCCAGTACTGAAAAGGTCCTGGCCCTAGCTGAGACCAGTCTAACCACCTTGTGACTTGGGACCTCCAAAGTGTTGTCATTTGTGGACCTTAGGGTCCTCCGCGGGGCATACCAGGAGAGGCAGTCCCATATATATGTGGGTCCTAGGCCACATAGGGCTTTAAAGGTCAAAACCAGCACCTTAAACCTGACCCTGTACTCCACCGGGAGCCAGTGCAGTTTGGTAAAGCACTGGGTGAATGTGATCCCATGGCAAGGACCCTGTAAGGAGCCTCGCCGCAGCATTCTGCACCCACTGGAGTTTCTGGGTCAGCTTCAAGGGCAGCCCCACATAGAGTGAGTTACAATAATCAAGCCTGGAGGTGACCATCACATGGATCACTGTGGCCAGATCAGGGCAAGAAAGGTAAGGGACCAACTACTTAATACGACGGAGATGGGAAAATGCCACATTTGCTGTGGTTGCAACCTCCATGGAAAGGGATGTGTCAAAGGTTACACCCAAGCTCTTGACAGAAGGCACTGGCACTAATTGAGCCCCTGCAAGAGATGGGAGAACCATATAGAACTCCAGAATGAGGGCTTCTTAGGCCTTCTGTGCCATCTGCCTCTTGACCAAATCACCATTTAAACCCTTGCCCAAGGCATTAAGAGAACAGATAAAGACCTCTTTGGACCTTCTGCGTCTTCCAGGCTAGTCAGGGGGAACGGCAGCTGTTTGAGCTGTGCTGATAGTGGAAGGCAGGGAGATGCCTCCTGCAACAGATGGCTGACTGGGAAAAGATATATATTTACAATTTCTTAACCCTGGATGAGCAACAATAAAAAAAGAACTAAAATAAAATATTCAATATTACTCAACCTTCTAGCGTCAGAGCTGAGTACCACGAACATAAAAACACTGATGTGCGTTATTGTGGGAAGATTAAAATTAACACCGTGACCTGGATGTGCATTGCATTTGGAGCCTGGAACCAGCTTCCTGTGCAACGTCGCTCACGTTCAAAGAGCTGACAGAAGTCTTTCTAGCTACGGCACTTCAGATCTCACCCTGCAAGCTCTTCTCTTAGCACAACGCTAAGCTCATTCTTTCAGTACCATTTTGTTTCATTTCTGCATGGGGTGATCTCAAGATACGGACCAACCCCAAATCAAACTTGGAAACAGCCCATGCAGAACTGAAGCAAAATTATACTGAAAGAATGAAGCTAGTCCTGTGCCAGTGTTTTTGACTTTAACCAATTTAGACAAAGCAGGATGTAAGAGTTTGTGGGTCAAAGCCTTGAAGAAGTTTGTGTCCTGAGCTTCTTCGACAGTGAAATGGACTCCCTTGGAAGGTGGTGGACTCTCCCTTCCTTGGAGGCTTTTAAGCAGAGGGTGGGTGGTCACCTAACATGTATGATCTAGCTGAGATTCCTGCATTGCAGGGGGTGGACTAGATGTCCCTCAGGGTCCCTTCCAACTCTACAATTCTATAATTCATTCATTCATTCAGCATTTATTGGCACAATTCTAAAATTCTTTAATCATTAAACTAGCTGACAGTACCTGACACGGTACTGGAAGGGAAGGGGGAATAAAGTGGATAATGTAATTTGATGATTTCGAGGTCCGTGCATGCTCCACACTCACAACCTGGGTGTTAAGTTGTGGGCGAACATGTCAGACGACACAGCGATTCTTCAAACAGCTCTTGTTTATTCAGAGGCCAGAACCGAACTGAACTGAGGAGCTCAGCCAGCCTGCTTATATAGAGCTCCAGAACAACGTAACTATAGCAACTTTCTAAAACTATCCAATCACTGAACGTCACTTTCGATCCTTCATTTGCATAACTATCTACAGTATCCCCCTGCTGGCCCAGGGTGAGAACTTCAGTACATAACACTGGGGACCCTGCAACCATCATCTGAAGCCCTTCATCTTGTGCCCCCTCCACAAGAGGCCCAGAGGGTGCCAACACGAGATCAGGTCTTTCCTCTGGTGGCTCCCCATTTTGTTGCATATCGTTAGGTGCCAGGCAAAAACTTTTCACTTTAACCAGGCCTTTGGCTGATTAAACATTCTGTGTCCTTTAAAATGTGTTTATGGGAGAAGGGGGGTATTGGTTTGTTTTTGCTTTTGTGTTATTATGCGTTTTGTGTTCTCATTTTGCATTTTTATGTTGTGAACTGCCTTGTGATCTTCAGGTGATAGTTGTATCAGTAGTTGTAGTAGTAATGGCCCTTCAGTCCAATTATCCACAGCTCCCATCCACCCCAGTGAGTGAGAGTGTGTGTGTGTGTGTGTGTGTGTGTGTGTGTCACACACCCCTCTGGCAAGTGAGGATAACGTTTTATGCAACTGATGAAGCAGACTCCAGCCTATAAATGTTTATGCCTCAATAAACTAGTTAAGTCTTTAAGGTGCCACAATACTATTTATTTACTGCAACTGTTTATATCCCGCTATTTGAAACATCCGGTTACATATCTTTAAAGTACAATAAGAATAGTAAAGGTAAAGGGACCCCTGACCATTAGGTCCAGTCGTGACCGACTCTGGGGTTGCGGCACTCATCTCACTTTACTGGCTGAGGGAGCTGGCGTACTAACTAAGCTGTTTCTGGCGAACCAGAGCAGCACACGTAAACGCTGCTTACCTTCCCGCCGGAGTGGTACCTATTTATCTACTTGCAGAGGTGTACTTTTGAACTGCTAGGTTGGCAGAAGCTGAGACCGAGCAACGCGAGCTCACCCTGTCGCAGGGATTCGAACCGCTGACCTTCCGATTGGCAAGTCCTAGGCTCTGTGGTTTAACCCACAGCGACACCCGCACAATAAGAATAGTAGCCTATTAAAAACATTAGGGTCTTTCCCACATGGCGGTTGATGGTAATCCAGCTATGGCAGGTGCTGATCTAGTCTTCGTCTCCCTTCTTCATCTACCCCGGGAATTCTTCCCATAATGCATTTGATGATAGAGCACTCTAGGGCTTTTTTTAGATTTGGAAAGACTGGTCTTGGATTAGCACTTCATCAGGGAATTAATCTTTCACTGTTTATGTTAGGGTGAGGTTCTGTCACTTTAATTTTTTTTATGTATTATGTATACCCCTCCTCGTATGGATATTAATGATGAGGAATGGCTTAAATAAATAAGTACCTCCACAAAGCTATGAGCAAGACAAAGCACAGTTAGCACATCTCCCAGGTTGCTTGGATTGCTGCTTGACTTTTATGCACTTTTAATCTTCCTAGTCTGTTATATTTTTAGATCTTTTATGTATACAGCAATTTTGCTTTCTATTTGGACTGTGGATGTGTCCAACATTGTATAAACTGCATGTAAAAGACTATCTCTGTCAAAGCTGAACACTATGATTATCAGAGTAATGTAAGAACAAAGGCGAAAGCAGACACACAGGGCTGCTCTAGGAAGCTGGGGTGCGGTGAAGAGAATGAAAACAGTATTATTTATTAACTTACTTTTATTATTTAACTATGCTCACCGAAATTTCAAAGATGCTTCCAAATCAAATATCAATGCCTGGTACACAAGATGCAATTTCAAGACACATACATTTGACTGTATATTTTATTGCATATATTTGAGGCACCGAGTTTCTAAAAGTTATCCAGGCCTTTGGGGAAACAGAAGAGAGCATATGTTTTCCCTAAACAAATAAGAGTTTTATTTCCTTTCTCCTTGTGCTTCTGATGCCATTTAATGAGATTGGCTGCAGAAACTCACGTGATTTTGTTGGTTTTGCCACGATACTATGAAGAGCAACACATTTTTCAGACTCTGGCAAATTTTCCAGTGGCTCAAGAAAATGTTTGCTGTTTTCAGGTCCACGTTATCTGCCGTGGAATCAGATTAGTTCTGGAACTCTATAGTATTTCTAGTTATTCTTGACTTTCTTCATCAAAGCCAATGGGTCGAACTTTGCCTGAAACCATGGGTACACTTCTTGTACTCTCTTCCACTAGGGTTTTGTAAGCAATTTAAAAATCAGTTACTTAAAGATCAACAGGCAATTCATAAATTCAGGTTGAATAATAGTGTCGTCAGGCTCAGGGGAGGTCTCATTTAATTAATCAAGCCACTCTGCTGGAGGAGAGTAATCAGTATCACACTCCATTCATTTCAACGCTGGTTACAATGAAGAAGCCGACTCTGCCTAAAGAAGGTTAATATTGAGAGTAATGAAAGCTAAAAGGAGTTTACACCAATAAAGCTGGAGTAGGCACCATCAGGCAAAGTAGCTTCTGACAAAAACAAGCTTCAGTTCTGTTGATGGTGGCTTTTCCTCTGGAATCTCCCAGTGAATACAAGAGGTGAACTCAGATGCTGGGTAAGACTGTCACGGTCTGGTTCACGGGCAATTGAAGTCCCAGCTGGGGACGTCGGGAGCGGGGGCAAGACGGCAGGGTGGCCAGGAGTCCGAGGGAAAGCCAAGGGTCCGAGGGTCAAGAAGCAAGGAGTCAAGGAGTCAGGGGTCTGAGGATCAAGAAGCAAGGAGTCACAAAGTCAGGGGTCCGAGGATCAAGAAGCAAGGAGTCAATGAGTCAAACGCAGCAAGGCAGGGAACGTGTTGCTGTGGCAAAGAGCTGAAGGGAAATGCTGACCTTATATCCCTTCCCGGCTCTTGCCACCAGGTGCAGTGAGTTACCAATCGGCCTCACCTGTGTGGCCACGCTTGCCTCTCCAGAACAAACTTAGGAAGGCCCCAGTCCTGCAGAATCCTATTGGCCACAGGGCCTGGCTCCTGCACGCACTGACAAAGGCTGTGTCTCCAGATCACTGCCCAGACCTTCCAGAATGGGGGAAGAATACCCTGTAGCAGAGGCACCAGGTTGCCCCCAAGATTTGGGGGCCGGTGCGCATTGTGCGTGTGTGACATCATACACATGATGTCACACACGTCTCCTGTTGCCTTGCAGGCTGGTGCAGCCTTCCATTAGACCGCACTGGTCCCTGCAGCATTTGGACACACTGCGCAGGCAGATGCAAGCTTGTGCATGTGTGACATCATGCACACGGCGTCACACACATCTCCCAACACTGAGCAGGCTGGTGTAGCTTTCTACTAGGCCCCACTGGATCCCCCCTAAACATTGGGGGAGCTGGGTCCCCTGCAAACAAATATTGAGGGGCTGAAAATGCCTCCGCCCCTAAAGTTGGCATGCCTGTCTTGTAGACGCATAAAAGAGAAAAAATATGTGGTGGAAACTAATGGAGGAAGCAAAGGAGAGACCAGGACCCTAGCAGTTCCTCCTCCTGCAATATCTCATGGGCCCTAACATGTCAGCATACACAGGTAACGTTATTTTTACTGTTTAAAGATTTACTGTACAAGGAATGGAAAAGCCAAAGAAATCAGTATATAACTATGCATGCTAAGGGGAAGAAAACCAAGTAACTCACCCTAATGGCAGTGTCTGCAAGTGTCATGGTCCAGTTCACGGACGATCGAAGTCCCGGCAGGGGACGTCAGGACCGGGGGCAAGATGGCAGGGTGGGAGCAGGAACAGGGGTCCAGAAGCCAGGAGTCAGGAAGCCAAGAGTCCGAGGGTCAGAGAGCCAGAAGTCAAGAAGCCAAGGGTCCGAGGGTCAGGAAGCAAAGAGTCATGAAGTCAGGGGTCCGAGGATCAAGAAGCAAGGAGACAAGGAACCAAATACAGCAAGGCAGGGAATATGTTGCTGTGGCAAAGAGCTGAAGGGAAATGCTGACCTTTATCCCTTCCCGGCTCTTGCCACCAGGTGCTGTGAGTTACCAATCAGCCTCACCTGTGCGGCCGCGCCTTGTCTCTTCAGAACTTAGGAAGGCCCTAGTCCTACAGAGTCCTATTGGTCACAGGGCCTGGCTCCTGCACGCACTCCTGACAAAGGCTGTGTCTCCAGATCACTGCCCAGACCTTCCAGAATGGGGGAAGAATACCCTGTAGCAGAGGCACCAGGTTGCCCCCAAGATTTGGGGGCCGGTGCGCATTGTGCGTGTGTGACATCATACACATGATGTCACACACGTCTCCTATTGCCTTGCAGGCTGGGGCAGCCTTCCATTAGACCGCACTGGTCCCTGCAGCATTTGGACACACTGCGCAGGCAGATGCAAGCTTGTGCATGTGTGACATCATGCACACGGCGTCACACACGTCTCCTGACACGGAGCAGGCTGGCGTAGCTTTCTACTAGGCCCCACTGGATCCCCCCTAAACATTGGGGGAGCTGGGTCCCCTTCAAACAAATATTGAGGGGCTGAAAACGCCTCCACCCCTAAAGCTGGCATGCCTGTCTTGTAGACGCATAAAAGAGAAAAAATATGTGGTGGAAACTAATGGAGGAAGCAAAGGAGAGACCAGGACCCTAGCAGTTCCTCCTCCTGCAATATCTCATGGGCCCTAACATGTCAGCATACACAGGAAACGTTACTTTTACTGTTTAAAGATTTACTATACAAGGAATAGGGATGCGGGTGGCGCTGTGGGTAAAACCTCAGCGCCTAGGACTTGCCGATCGCATGGTAGGCGGTTCGAATCCCCGCGATGGGGTGCGCTCCCGTTGCTCGGTCCCAGCGCCTGCCAACCTAGCAGTTCGAAAGCACCCCCGGGTGCAAGTAGATAAATAGGGACTGCTTACCAGCGGGAAGGTAAACGGTGTTTCCGTGTGCTGAGCTGGCTCGCCAGATGCAGCTTTGTCACGCTGGCCACGTGACCTGGAAGTGTCTCTGGACAGCGCTGGCCCCCGGCCTCTTAAGTGAGATGGGCGCACAACCCCCGAGTCTGTCAAGACTGGCCCGTACGGGCAGGGGTGCCTTTACCTTTTTATACAAGGAATGGAAAAGCCAAAGAAATCAGTATATAGCTATGCATGCTGAGGGGAAGAAAACCAAGTAACTCACCCTAATGGCAATATCTGCAAGTGTCATGGTCCGGTTCACAGGCGATCAAAGTCCCGGCAGGGGACGTCAGGACCGGGGGCAAGATGGCAGGGTGGGAGCAGGAACAGGAGTCCAGAAGCCAGGAGTCAGGAAGCCAAGAGTCCGAGGGTCAGAGAGCCAGAAGTCAAGAAGCCAAGGGTCAGGAAGCAAAGAGTCATGAAGTCAGGGGTCCGGGAATCAAGAAGCAAGGCGTCAAACGCAGCAAGGCAGGGAACGTGTTGCTGTGGCAAAGAGCTGAAGGGAAATGCTGACCTTTATCCCTTCCCGGCTCTTGCCACCAGGTGCAGTGAGTTACCAATCGGCCTCACCTGTGCAGTCGCACCTTGCCTCTTCAGAACAAACTTAGGAAGGCCCCAGTCCTGCAGAATCCTATTGGTCACAGGGCCTGGCTCCTGCACACACACACCTGACAGCAAGCATCCACAAACATGTCATTCAGTTTTTAGCAGATCAAAGAGAAAAGGATTCAATCCTTTGGCTATGACATATGTACCCTTTGAGATTCAAATCTGCTCCTAAAACCCTGCCCTAACCATATCCCTACTGTATAAGCCAGGAAATGTGTTCATTGGTTATTATGTCAGGAATTGTTGCTATTTTCCTTCAACATATCTACCTTTTCAACAGGAGCCCATTTTCCAATCCCAAGGTATGCTACAGCAGGGGTCAGCAACCTTTTTTAGCAGGGGGCCGGTCCACTGTCCCTCAGACCTTGTGGGGGGCTGGACTATATTTTTTTGGGGGGGAGAACAAATTCCTATGCCCCACAAATAATCCAGAGATGCATTTTAAATAAATGGACACATTCTACTCATGTAAAAGCACGCTGATTCCCGGACCGTCCGCAGGCCGGATTGAGAAGGCAGTTGGGCCGGATCCGGTCCCCGGACCTTAGTTTGCCTACTCATGGATTAAAGGGAATCTTGTTCTCCTTCTTCCAGTTCATCAATATCAGTCTCTCTCGGCCAGAGCCTTCTCAGCTTCTGAGACACCCGAAATACTGGAGCAGCTGTATTTGAAACTAAAAAGCTACTGATCACTTTTTATAGATATTTCTTATCCATAAATAAGTTTGATATGCAGACTTTATGTGAAATATATATTTTATATAATATATATAGAGAGATTAAATAAATGCTAGGAGTTATACCAGTCCATCCCAGGTTAAATATGTTCATGAGCAGGGGTCAGCAAACTTTTTCAGCAGGGGGCCAGTCCACTGTCCCTCAGACCTTGTGGGGGGGGGGCAGACTATATTTTTTTTGGGGGGGGGGGTGAACGAATTCCTATGCCCCACAAATAACCCAGAGATGCATTTTAAATAAAAGGACACATTCTACTCATGTAAAAACATGCTGATTCCCAGACCGTCTGCAGGCCAGATTTAGAAGGCGATTGGGCCAGATCCGGCCCCCGGGCCATAGTTTGCCTACCCATGTGCTACATTTTACCAATCCAGCTATGCACTTTCATAGATACAAACGAGGATTAAAACTCCCTTTCATTTTGATTGGAAGCTTACCCACAATTTAGAGAAACTTGTTCACCTTGACACCTAAATTTAATGAGGGAGCCTCTTCAGATCAGATGGTTTCCTCATGGTTCTCCACTGCTGCTTTGCATCTTTGACTGTTTTATTCCTTATGTTTTAATTCTTTTTATGACTTTTGAACAGCCAGCAGGCATCTCCCACCCAGTGGCGATCCCCTAAGTCATTCTTGGAAGCCTTGAGCTGCCGGTCACAAAATGCAGTGAAAAGAGCAAAATCGCTTCTGTCACTTCCTTCACAAAAGCATTGTGATTGGAAGGAAAGGGATATCCCAGTAAAGTCAGTCCTAGTTAATCTCTCTCAGAGCAAACAACATGACCACTTTCTCTCCCTCTCCCTGTGCCTGGGATTTTCCTTTTATGGAGACTTTGGGGAAGGGTCAAAACTTATCAAATTGGGCAAAAATGTAAAAACACCCTGCTGAAGCACCAGTGCAATTCTGAAGCTGAAGAACCTGCCCACTTCAGTTCATACTGTTCAAGTATCTCCCAAACAGGTCACTTTGGTTCAGAATTCCTGCTTCATCAGAATTAGATGCACACACTTATGAACAACTGGACATGTTGAAAACCTGCTCAAAAATAAGTGATTTCTAATAATAATAATAATAATAATAATAATAATAATAATAATAATTTATTATTTATAACCCCCCCCCCCATCTGGCTGAGTCTCCCCAGCCACTCTGGGCGGCTCCCAATCAAGTGTTAAAAACAGTACAGCGTTACATATTAAAAACGTCCCTGAACAGGGCTGCCTTCAGATGTCTTCTGAATGTCAGGTAGTTGTTTATCTCTTTGACATCTGATGGGAGGGCGTTCCACAGGGCGGGCGCCACTACCGAGAAGACCCTCTGTCTGGTTGCCTGTAGCCTCACTTCTCGCAATGAGGGAACCGCCAGAAGGCCCTCGGAGCTGGATCTCAGTGTCCGGGCTGAACGATGGGGGTGGAGACGCTCCTTCAGGTGATCTGTCTGATCACAGAAAAGAAGAAGGTCTAACAGACCTTCCCAGGAAGCACATTTTGAAATCTTGGGACCATCATTCACTGTGTCTCTAACAGTAGAAGGGTCTCTGGTGCCACTTATAGGGGATGGATGGGGCAAAGACCCTAGGCTTTACAGATAACCACCACCACACTGAACTGAGCCCAGAAACAAACAGGTAACTAGCGGAGGCGTTATAAGATTGATAGGTTTCAACTTGCTAGGATCCAGCCAAGACTCTGGCAAATGCTTTTTGGATCAATTGCAGTTTCTGAACCATCTTCAGATGCTGTCCCATGCAGAACACTTCGCAGTAATCTATCCTGGACATAAACAGGGCATAACTGCATGAGGCTGTGTCTGAATTTTCTAGGAAACGACTTAGCGGATGAACCAGGCAAGGCTGCAACCTCAATTTTCAGTGACAGCTTGGAAGTCTAAGAACTGCATACCTGGTGGTGCAGAGGGAGTATAATTCCAAAACAGCAGCCAACTTGCCCAAAATTGGCAGACAGACACCCATCTAATCTGAATTACATTTCAGATTGTTTGTCCCTATCAACTCCTGTACTGATACTGTTTCAGGACCTCCACTGGCCACCTGGGATTAGAACATATTTTTAGGGGGGGGGGCAGGGGGGAATGAACGAATTCCTATGCCCCACAAATAACCCAGAGATGCATTTTAAATAAAAGCACACATTCTACTCATGTAAAAACACTCTAATTCCCGGACGGTCCGCAGGTAGGATTGAGAAGGCGATTGGGCCGCATCCAGCCCCCAGGCCTTAGGTTGCCTACTCATGGATTAGAAGATGAAAAAGAGCATTTTTCATTTTAGTCCACACCTCCAGATACAAAGCTACTTCTCCCAGGCTCCTGTAGGGCAGTGTGAGGAGGGACCTCTCTTTGGGGCAGGGGGGGGGAGGCCAGCTCAGAAACCAGAGACGACAGCAGAGGCGGAGCTAACTGCAGCATTCACCTGGGGGTGGGGCGAGCTGCCGTGGGGGCGGGGCAAGCGTCTCTGGGGGGCGGAGTTAGCCTCCAGGGGGTGCACGGCCACCGCGAGCACTGCTATGTCACCCCTGCTCAGGGATGGCACCCGGGGCTGGCCGCACCCACTGCATCCACTTTTCTCTGCTTTTGGGCAACAGCTGCAGCTGCCCAGAGGGCTCTCAAGGAGAGGGGAGAGGAGGCTGAGGGAACACTCCACAAGGGAGGGTGTTAGAAAAGGGGCGAGGGACTGCCAGCTCTGCAGGCAAGGGGTGACATAACTGGGCTCCTGAGGCCCACAGGGGTGCTGCAGAAAGGATGTAGTTGGTCAAGGGAGTCGTGGACCCAAAAAGGTTGAAAACCTCTGCACTAGACTAAAGAACCTTCTGGCATTAAACTGACTGTGCCCATCCAAGTCAAGACACTTAATCTTCATAGGCAGGGAGGAGCAACTAAGGCTTTTTGTTTCAGCTGAGTCTTGCTTGACCAAAAAGGGCTTTCTGAGCTCTGAACTATTCCTGAATCCTTACCCTGCCTTCTGGCTCACGCTTTCAACCTGACTGAGTCCTTGGGCCAGACAATGCATTGTCCCACATCTTCTGGTTTCCAGCTTCTGGTTCACCTCAGCCTCCCATCCACAACTCAGTCCTGGCAGAGTCCTACGGTTCAACAATGGGCGTATAAGTGGAGCAGGAGAGAGGATGCAGTGGCTTCTGGCTTTTAATGTGAGACTGCTCAGGTGCACCTTTTTAATAATAATAATAATAATAATAATAATAATAATAATAATAAATATTTATATCCCGCCCTCCCCAGTCAAAGCCGGGCTCAGAGTGGCCAACAGTAAAAATAGCACAGTTTACATAAAATCACAGTCAATTAATTGAAGAACATTCTAAAATCAATTCATTCTACAATCAATTCAGAATCAAATTAATGGCAACCATTGGGCTAGAGTTCTATGAGGTTTACAGAAGGAGGGGGTCAGACTGTGCCTTGGCCAAAGGCCTGGTGGAATAGCTCTGTCTTGCAGGCCCTGCAGAAAGATGTCCAGTCCCTCAGGGCCCTGGTCTCTTGGGACAGAGAGTTCCACCAAGTCAGGGCCAGTACTGAAAAGGCCCTGGCCCTAGTTGAGGCCAATCTAACCACCTTGCAACCTGGGACCTCCAAGATGTTTTTGTTTGAAGACCGTAAGGTCCTCCGTGGGACACACCAAGAGAGGCAGTCCCGTAGGTACGAGGGTCCTAGGCCGTATAGGGCTTTAAAGGTTAAAACCAGCACTTTAAACCTGATCCTGTACTGTGCACTGTGCTGGTGCAATGTTGCAGCATCTTGGGAGGCAGCCTGCAATGCCACAGGGAGCTGAGGATGCCAAGTTGCAAACTTCCCCCCATATTCACACCCCCGGCATCATCCATTTATGAATGTTAAGCAGGCAAAGTTGTGCAGCAGCATGTTTGCACTGGCATAACCTTGATGTTACAGTAGTGTAGATCCCTATCCAGGGCTATTTTTCTAGAAAAAGAGGTGCTGGAACCTACCATGAACACCTCCTGCAATTGTGCCCACCTGAGCGGTGCCAGAACAGAGTTCCTGTGATTTTCCCCTGAACAAAAGCCCTGCCTATGCCTATATGTATTTGTTGTTGTTGATGATGTTGTTTAGTCGTTTAGTCGTGTCCGACTCTTCGTGACCCCCTGGACCAGAGCACGCCAGGCACTCCTGTTTCCCACTGCCTCCCGCAGTTTGGTCAAACTCATGCTGGTCGCTTCGAGAACACTATCCAACCATCTCATCCTCTGTCATTCCCTTCTCCTTGTGCCCTCCATCTTTCCCAACATCAGGGTCTTTTCCAGGGAGTCTTCTCTTCTCGTGAGGTGGCCAAAGTATTGGAGCCTCAGCTTCAGGATCTGTCCTTCCAGTGAGCACTCAGGGCTGATTTCCTTAAGAATGGATGTGTTTGATCTTCTTGCAGTCCATGGGACTCTCAAGAGTCTCCTCCAGCACCATAATTCAAAAGCATCCATTCTTCGGCGATCAGCCTTCTTTATGGTCCAGCTCTCACTTCCATACATCACTACTGGGAAAACCATGGCTTTAACTATACAGACCTTTGTTGGCAAGGTGACGTCTCTACTTCTCAAGATGCTGTCCAGGCCTGTCATTGCCCTTCTCCTAAGAAGCAGGCGTCTTTTAATTTCGTGGCTGCTGTCACCATCTGCAGTGATCATGGAGCCCAAGAAAGTAAAATCTCTCACTGCCTCCGTTTCTTCCCCTTCTATTTGCCATTTCTATATGTATTTAGGATCCGCTAATACAAGTGATCTCATCAGTATCCCATTGTCATCCAGCCAGTGTACATCAGAGACAGGAATGTACTGTTAATAAAGCAAGAGGGAAAAGCATCAAGACAATAATATGCATACTATTTATGCATCTGCTTTTGATTTCGGTTTGTGTCTGCCTTTATTCATATTTTATTATCCTTTTATCTGGTGCCTATTAAAATTAAATGATAAAAACAAATAATTTAAAAGTCACATTGGAGCATAACTACCAAAAAAAAAGATGCACCACGAAACTAATTGCTAGGGAGACACCAGGAGTTTGTTTCCTATACCGCATTCTCTAGGTGTTTAAAATTGAATCATTTAAGTAAATGCAATGTTTTTAAAGCGTTACTGGGCGGGGGGAACGCAATTAGAAGCTTAAACATCATCAGTATGACAACATGAAACTTTTCAAATTACCCTACAAAATGAGAACAGATTCTTATTCACATTCAGAAGCATCTCATTACATGCTTGGTCAATTAACTTTAACGGAACTCATCCTGGCATTTAAAGATAAGCCTAAGCTCATGTTCACTGGTGAATCACTTCCAAAGTGGTTCCCTGCACCAACTAGAGCTATAGGCACTGAATTTTCATCTTCACCCAATGGGGCATGTTTCACCAGGGGGAGGGAGCAATGTACAGGAAGCTCGCTCTATTTTGCAGGTTTTGAGGGTTGCTGCACAAAATGAGATGAAAATAACTGTCCGATCAACATTTTGAGAGGCTTTCCATACAATCCACCTTCAGCACTCCCTTCCCAGGTATCTTGTTTTTTTAAAAAAATATATGTTTGTACAGTATTCAGTTGCTGTTTCAGTGTCATTTTTTTTAAAGGCTTCTTCCTAGCAGCAATCTCTTGATGACACCATTGCCCTAGTACAGCATGTTAGTTTGCAGCTCCCGAAACCAATGTGGGTAAGTGAGTATAGTTCTATGCATGGTTATGCGGTAGTAAGTCCTGTGGAGCTCAGTGGAACTTACTTCTGAGTATACATGTGTAGGATCGAACTATTGGTTAACTAAGAAAAGCATGAACCCAAACTAAAAAGAATGATTTTAAAACGAAGAATAAGATCATGAGAACAGTATTTAGCACTGTGTTTTGGGGCAAGAGGCAATCAAAGAAGCACCAGGCAGATGGGGAACAAATAAGGCTCTACAGTACATCATTATTATTTGTTTATTAAATTTCTATATAGTGGTACCTCAGGTTAAGTACTTAATTCGTTCCAGAGGTCCGTTCTTAACCTGAAACTGTTCTTAACCTGAAGCACCACTTTAGCTAATGGGACCTCCTGCTGCTGCCGCCGCACCACCAAAGCACGATTTCTGTTCTCATCCTGAAGCAAAGTTCTTAACCTGAAGTATGATTTCTGGGTTAGCGGAGTCTAACCTGAAATGTATGTGACCCGAGGTACCACTGTTCTGCCCTTCATCCAAAGATCACAGGACAGCTTGCAATGCAAAATCCCAAAGTCTGCAAAAGAGGGCTAAGAGTCAAAGGCGCAGGTTACAAACTAAATAAAGCAGGTAAGGCAAGAGCTGATCTTAAAGTGGATTGCCACAATTATAAATCAGTAGAAAGCAAAGCATTAGGCAAAGTGAAATGGCTGACTGACATAGCCAATGAAGTGCTTGAACTACGGGTTCTCAAAGTCCTGGCAAAGTCAAACATAGATCTCTGCTTACGTCCGGAGGACCATGGAAATCAGAGCAGACACCCCAACAGTCAGGCAAACAGATTTCAGGAATCTGGAATGCCAAGATCGGATAGCCTTCCTAGTAAGCTGACTTGCAAACAACTTTTGAGACCTGAATATACACTGAACGAACATACAGAGTTCCAGAAGCAGCAAAAACTAGGGACATCATCATAAGAATCACCTAATGGTCAATAAAAGCTGAGTAACTGTAAGATACTTTGGAAATACTGAATGCAAGGGGGAGCAGCTCCTGCGTTTACAAGAACTTAACTCAGAGATATTACAAAGAAGGTATTCCTTCAGGTAACTTCAAGAAACAACAGAAGCAAGCATTCAACATCTTTGAAGCTTCCCATTCAAATAGTATTACAGTGGTGCCCCGCAAGACAAATGCCTCGCAAGACGAAAAACTCGCTAGACGAAAGGGTTTTCCGTTTTTTGAGTCGTTCCGCAAGACGAATTTCCCTATGGGCTTGCTTCGCAAGACGAAACGTCTTGCGAGTTCTTGCGAGTTTGTTTCCTTTTTCTTAAAGCCGCTAAGCTGTTAATAGCCGCTAAGCCACTAAGCCATTAATAGCCGCTAAGCCGCTAATAGCCGTGCTTCGCAAGACGAAAAAACCGCAAGACGAAGAGACTTGCGGAACGGATTAATTTCGTCTTGCGAGGCACCACTGTATTATACAGGACAACACTACTTATGCAATTTCTACTCACCGAGAAGCATGGAAGATCCTGGCACATCTTAATCGCAATCCCAGTAAAGAAACATCAAGTGTGGATGTAGACAGATGTGAGCGAAGAGAAGATCAACTCACAAGTTTTATGGGTGGTCCTGGAAAAAAAGTAGAAGAGGCCTCCATGAAATAAAAGGTCTAGAAAACATAACATACAGAGATTCCCACAGAACTCCTGAAAGGTTTTTTTTGGGGGGGGGCAGAGTGAGAGACACAGGAGAAGCAGAAAAACAAACACTGGTTTGCAAGTGCAGAAAATGCAATGCAACAGTACACAGATTTTTATGACATGTAATCTTTTGGCTAAACCCATAGCAGGCCCATTATGTTGCTAAACTAAACCAAATTATGTTGACAGTAAGCATTCCAAGTCTCTGGAAAGATGCAGAGTGGAAACAGGATAGAGTTATATTCCCAAATTGCATCCTGATGGAGCAAGTGGTCTTAAGTCTCACGGTCCAGTCTACGGGCGATCGAAGTCCCGGCTGAGGACGTCGGGACCAGGGGCAAGATGGCGGGTGGGAGCAGGAACGAGAGTCCAGAAGTCAGGGGTCCGAGGGTCAGGAAGCAAGGAGTCACGAAGGCAGGCGTCCGAGGATCAAGAAGCAGGGAGTCAGGAAGCCAAGATCCGAGAATCAGGAAGCAAAAAGTCAAGAAGCCAAACGCAGCAAGGCAGGAAACGTGTTGCTGTTGCAAAGAGCTGAAGGGAAATCCTGACCTTATATCCCTTCCAGGCTCTTGCCACCAGGTGCAGTGAGTTACCAAGCGGCCCCACCTGTCCGGCTGCGCCTTGCCTCTCCAGAACACACTTAGGAAGGCCCCAGTCCTGCGAAGCCCTACTGGTCACAGGGCCTGCTCCTGCATGCACTCCTGACATTAAGAATCCACCTGACAGGTGGTTGTTCTTGGTTATGTCTGTTCTTCGTTATTTTTATTCAGTGCTTTTTTGTAACAGTACTCACCAGCATGGGGTACCAGCGCCCTATTTATTTTTTGCTGCCCCTTGCGGCCATTTTGTGCTGTCACCCACAGCGTGTTTATCAATATATGAGTACTCATTGTAATTGTTAACAAAAAAAACCAACAACCCTCTACTGTATTTACTAAAGGAAAACAAAAGGTGGTTGGGTGCAATCAAAGATAAAGATATATCACACAAAGTTAAAAGCTAAATCTGTTGACGCATAAGAACAATTTTAAAATCCATATTTATTAGGCCAATCAAAATAACCATAAACTAGTGAACCATAAACTAGTGAACAAGGTCCGTATAGTTAAAGCCATGGTTTTCCCAGTAGTGATGTATGGAAGTGAGAGCTGGACCATAAAGAAGGCTGATCGCCGAAGAATTGATGCTTTTGAATTATGGTGCTGGAGGAGACTCTTGAGAGTCCCATGGACTGCAAGAAGATCAAACGCATCCATTCTTAAGGAAATCAGCCCTGAGTGCTCACTGGAAGGAGAGATCCTGAAGCTGAGGCTCCAATACTTTGGCCACCTCATGAGAAGAGAAGACTCTCTGGAAAAGACCCTGATGTTGGGAAAGATGGAGGGCACAAGGAGAAGGGGACGACAGAGGATGAGATGGTTGGATAGTGTTCTTGAAGCTACCAACATGAGCCTGACCAAACTGCGGGAGGCAGTGGAAGACCAGTGCCTGGCGTGCTCAGGTCCAGGGGGTCACGAAGAGTCGGACACGACTAAACGACTAAACAACAACAACAAGTGAACATGGCTTGGTATGCCATTAAAAGGCTGCTAATGGTTAAATGGGGAACACCTGATATTGTGCTACTGCAGGAAACACATCACAAAAGAAAATAAGTTAGGCTACTGAACTATCGCTGGATAGGATAATCTCTATTGGCTCCAGAAACTTCTAGTTCGAGAGCGGAGTGGTAAGATTCTTTTATTTTGCCTTAAAGTATACAAAGAGACTCCAGGGAATAGTATATTAATGCAAAAGGTTATGTAAGAGGGCAAATATTCACAATAGGTTTAATATATGGTTCACATTCAGAATAGTTTCTTCACCATATGACGATTCCTTAACAATAGAATTTCTTCTCTTTTTTTACATGTTAAACCATAAAGCACCACAGCCTGGAAGGATAAAAGTACAAAGATACAGTGCAGTTCCAAGGGCATAATAAAGTAGTAACTCATACAAAGGTTCCCTTTACAAATAATAAAAGAATATAAAAATAAAAGTATTATTCACCTGTGAGTTCTATCATTATTGAAAATAAGGCTTCTATATTGTCCTAAATGAGCCAGACATCTGCATATACCAGTGGCACTGAGTGTGTCTCAATATTTGTATAAGAAATATTATGGAATACACACACACACACACACACACACACACACACACACAGTCATTCATGCTATGCCCCTTTAGATACTTAGATACTTTTGGTATCTAACAGAATTTCAAAAATTAGGAAAAAATTAAAGGTAGAGAAGGGGTGAGTTTCAGTCAGATATTTCCACAAGGACAAGAAAAGACAGATGGAGAATAATCTGAGAATAGGAGATTCAGGACTACCAGAGATACAGGGATGGAAATAGCCAAACGTATACACAGAAGCATGCCACCCAGCTGGAAAAGGATTACACATATTACTCTGACTGCTATAAGACATTTGCATGAATACCACATATTTGCTTTCCTGACAATGAGCCCAGGTTATCTAAAAAATGGCACTGCTACAGCCTCAGACCACGGAGCTGTAGTATCAATATTATATATGGTTGAGAGGCAGCAATCATCATGCGTGTGGTGCTTGAATCCAGCACTGCTTGGAGTCTCGGAGGCAACGCTGTCTTCTTTGAGGAAGAAAGATCACCGATGGCATTTTTTGCAAGATTTGTTTTCTTTTCAGACAGACAGGTGGAGTCACGCAGCTGAGCCCTGCTTGCATCCATTGGCTCACATCAGGAAGATGTCCCTCCATTTCCAAGGTGTATGCCAATCTAGCTCTCAGGTATCTCTCCAAAAAGCTGCAGTTCATCCACGCACAACAAGACAGTTATGTTTTGCGGGCAATATCCAACATTAGTCGATTGATTTCTAGGAGCCTTCGGTGAAAACGATTTAGCTGGATATCACCCTTTGAATATAACTTAAGAATTGTAAAGTACCTTTTGTATTAAAAATAGGGGAGAGATGATAACTTTATACTTAATCTGTGTGCTTTTTTAATTTTTACATTTATAGTACTCCCATCAAAAAAAGATTATCCACCCCAAATCAGATTTTTTTTTTTACAGCATGTAATCGGCATGGGATAGTGGTTAGTGTGTCAGACTAGGACCTGGGAGACCAGGGTTCAAATTTCCACTCAGCCATGAAGCTCACTGGGCGACCTTGGGACAGTCACTGCCTCACAGCCTATAACCCACCTCACAGTATTGTTATTGGGTATAAATAAGGAGGGAGAGAACCATGTACACCATTTTGAGCTCCTTGGATAAAAAAGTGGAATAAAAATGCATAAATAAATAAATAAGTTACACCAAAATGTATCAGGACTGGATTAAGCTTTTCTCCAGCAGGTGCCATTTCCACCTCCAATTTCCTTCCTTCCACTGAATTAGTGGTACCTTCATGGTCTTCTGGTGGTTTTCCCATATTATACAGGGCAGGCATGGGCAAATGTTAATCAGGTTCCACCAATGAATCAGGAAGGATTCCTGACTCTCAACTGTTTAAAATAGTAACAAGATGACTCCTTTCTTCTACCACTTTAAATCCACCAAAGAAAGGACCTGTGTGCTACTGTGTGGTGCAGGAAGTCAACAGTTGTTGTGGAATTTGAGGGGCATTATTACCACTGAGCTTAAATTTCATAGGAACAAGATGTCAAGGTGATATAGCCTTGGGAACTATCATCTGAGTCGTGGGTAAAGCCCAGTAAGAGTGGATTTTGACTCTTCATTCTTTGCCAGCCTAATGTTATGCCATTGCCAGGAACAAGACCAAGGTCTGAGGCAGCTCAGCATGTCAACACACTCCTCTCCTGAAGTGCTTTTAAAACTGTCCACTTACTACCACATCCTTGGTAAGATTTGTTCCCTCGGCGCAGTTACGTTAAGTCGTGCTGCAATAAACCTGGTGATGTGCTGACAATGCGCAGCAACAAACACGGGTGTATCTTCAACATCTGCTCATGCTTTGAGCATAACTGGGAGCCTTGGCACACCAGCGCATGGGACTGCGCTCTAAATGAGGAAACGCTTGAACCTGCATTGTCTGCCCTCGAAGAAAATGCCCCAGAATGTGTTTGTTTGAACCATTTTTACACCATTTAGATTCTAAATTACATGACATATATTTGAAACCTTATGAAAACAGGGACTGAGCTTTTGAGGATTATATTTGACTTTGGAAAGATCATTACCCTCTGTTGTATTAAAGCAGGCTCTGTTCCCGAGTCTGCAATGTTTAACAAATGAGACCAAACATAACAATTGCCGTGAAGTAAGTTTTCTGAAAGCCAAACGCTCCTTCTCCCATTGCCCTTCACAACCTTGTGCATCAAGCTACCGCACAGCTCCACAGGCTTATACTCAAGATTGCTTTTGGAATGGTTTGCCTTTTATTTTTATTATCCTTTGAAAGGTAACCAAAAGCCATTAACCCTGCTTGCCTAATCCTAATGACTTGGAGCCAGCCCAGTTCCTAGAGGAGAGGTGTCTAAATTACATGAAACATCCACCCAATTAGCAGTAATTGACACTGTACCTGGCATTTACATTACAAAACCCAAAGATCGAATGACACGGAAATTGAACCAGACGGTAAAGCGAGAGATGCGAGTTGCTCTTCTTCCAGTTGATGCAGGAGAGTGAAGAAGAGGGAACTGGAACCTCAGAAGGACCAGAATTAAAACTTTGATCGCTCAGTCCTAAAACCATGGTGGGAGAATTTTAAGTGAAAGATCTTCAGCCTTCCCTTAGGTTAATTCACATGTTTTTTTCAGAAGAAGCTGCTCTGGAGTTCTAAAGTTAAAGGACCCTTGGATGGTTATACTTAAAACTACTCATGCAATTGAAGGAGATGAGAAGGAGTTGGCAGGGTTCTGAAGTGACAGAATGGACTATCATTTCAGGTGACAAGTGGAGAATCATTTTTTTAAAAAAGCCCCCTTGTATATATCAAGGTCCCTGCAAGCCCTGATGGGCTTTGTTTGTTGCTTTGAAGCCCTTTTAACATGGTTGAGTGTTCAAAAACATCACACCCACTGCTGTCTATAGCTGCACAATACACTTTTTAACACCTCAAGATTCTAGCTTCTCATTCTGCTGCATATATAAGCCATTTCCAAGCAGAAGGCAGTTTAGTTTCTCCTGAGAAATGTATCAGCATTCGTCTCATATTCATGCCTGACAAGAAGCATGATGAATCTCAGCAACTAGGTAGGTTACTTAAATTCCTGCAAAGAAAGTGCATAATTTCAGTTCACCAAAGTGAAATGAAATCAACGCTTACTTGTCATCCTATTCGGCTCAGGCAGGGGGTCTCAGGAGAAGTGGAAGCAATAGCAGGAACCTCTTGTACTGTGAGCAGAGCAACAAAGATGAGATCAGGACCCTGGGCAGCTCTCAGCAGGTCCAGCAATATGCCAAAGACTCCAGACACCACTCTCTGCCCAGAAGGCAGAACTCCAAAGCACCACCACCCCAGTATTAAAAAGGGCAGGAAATGGGCCCCTAACTCCTTTATGGGGTTGTAGTTCAAATCACAGCTTTGTTGTTGTTGAGTCGTTTAGTCGTGTCCGACTCTTCGTGACGCCCTGGACCCCGCAGTTTGGTCAAACTCATGCTGGTAGCTTCGAGAACACTGTCCCACCATCTCGTCCTCTGTCATCCCCTTCTCCTTGGCCCTCCATCTTTCCCAACATCAGGGTCTTTTCCTGGGAGTCTTCTCATGAGGTGGCCAAAGTCTTGGAGCCTCAGCTTCACGATCTGTCCTTCCAGTGAGCACTCAGGTCTGATTTCCTTAAGAATGGATGCATTTGATCTTCTTGCCGTCCATGGGACTCTCAAGAGTCTCCTCCAGCACCAGAATTCAAAAGCATCAATTCTTTGGCGATCAGCCTTCTTTATCACAGCTATGTTCCCATATAAACTAATGGTGCTGGTCGCTAAGAGAAGGATGAGCAGAATTCCGCATCACCAACTTTCTTCTAAGTGAGCTACTTTCTCTGATGTGAGGTGTGCTGCCCAAGGTTATCAATTCTGTATTACAACACTGTATTGCGTGATGACACCCTCTGTTTATCTAGCAGTTCACTGGCACAAGAGATGCTTACAAAACTGAAACAGTGCAGAGGACGCTGAATAATCTGGAACTCCTTCAGTCTTCCTCTGAAATGAAGCAACTTATCATCCATTATGTATCCACATCCATAGGCTGCCTTTCTTCCAAGGAGCACAAGGTGGCATATTTCATTTATAGTCCCATTTCATCCCCTTGTGAAGTGGGTCACTCAGTGAGCTTCATGCCTGAGCAGAGACCTGGACCCAAGTCTTCCCAGTCCACGCTGAACACCCAGGCTCATGGTAACAGCACAATGTCAATGTGCGATCACACCAATCAAAATGAGATAAGAACAAAGGAAAATGGAGCCTCAAAATGGAACTCTTCATCAAGCTAGCAAAGCAGAGGCTGGGAGGAAGCTGGTTCAATATTAAAGTCATGTAGGCTGCATTTAGGGTCAGTCTTAAGTTGCAGCATGGGAGAACGTAGCAGACCAAGGTTGCAGTCCTGTATAGAGAAGATGGAAAACCTGTGGTTCACCGGAGATCGACTCCAACTTCTATCAGCCTCAGCCAGCATAACCAGTGGTCAAGGATAATGGGAGTTGGAGTCCAAAATCATCTGGAGGGCCACAGTTTCCCCATTCCCGCTATACATACTAGCTGTCATGGTCTGGTTCACGGGCGATCGAAGTCCCGGCTGGGGACGTCGGGACCAGGGCAAGATGGCAGGGTGGGAGCAGGAACAGGGGTCCAGAAGCCAGGAGTCAGAAAGCCAAGAGTCCGAGGGTCAGAGAGCCAGGAGTCAAGAAGCCAAGGGTCAGGAAGCAAGGAGTCACAAAGTCAAGGGTCCGAGGATCAAGAAGCAAGGAGTCAAACGCAGCAAGGCAGGGAACGTGTTGCTGTGGCAAAGAGCCGAAGGGACATGCTGACCTTATATCCCTTCCCGGGTCTTGCCACCAGGTGCAGTGAGTTACCAAGCGGCCTCACCTGTCCAGCTGCACCTTGCCTCTTCAAAACAAACTTAGGAAGTCCGCACTCCTGCAAAGTCCTATTGGTCACAGGGCCTGGCTCCTGCACACACACCTGACACTAGCAGCCTTAGATTCAACTTGAAACTTTCATAACGCCTAAACTAGAAACTATCTCCTCCCTAGTTTCTCTTCATGCTTGTTTTCCAACTAACAAGGAACCTGTGAGTTTGGCCTAAGGGTGGACTGTTATGAGTAACAGCTGGATGTTACATTTTCAAAAATGAACCTAGTCACAGATTTGTTTTTGGAGCTTCCTCCACTTTCTGTCCAAATCAGAAAACTTTGGCACCGACGCCCTTCATCCACATCCCTCCCCATATCTCTCATTCCCTCCCTCAGGCAATTCCTTTTACAGGTGGGAAACTCTGAGGTCAGGAATCCGACAAGTTAGTTGGAGCTCAGTTCTAAAACACACAGCACTGATATAATAGCGTTTGGTTTTACTACCAACTCTCTCCAACAGAAAGCTGGGAGCACATGTAAAAGTGTTCATGGCAGAGTCTGAGGCAGAATTCCCCAAGGATCCCAGAAGCCCCAGAATGTTTTTCGGTGCCCAAACTCGATCCTGGCACAACTGGTGAAATAGTAGAAATAATAGGACCTCCCCTCATCCTGGGGACAAGGTGCCTAAGTAGAGTTTGGGAAGCAGTCACTCAAGACTTTCCCTGCGCTCCAAGTTAGTGCAGAGAAATGAGACACAAATAATAATTCGGCCCAACTCAACGCTGGCAATGGAGCAGCACACAAAATCTCCCATTTGATACACGGAGCCAGTTCCTCAGCAACAGCATCACAGCTGGCGAGGTGCGCCATGAGGGAAGCCTGGGTTGTGTGGCCATTGTTGCCTCTTCACAGTCTTGTCCTTCCTCAAGGGTGCCCGACCCAGAGAAGAGCCCTCCTATTTCCCCCACTTGGGCAAATAAAATCGCGGTTAGGCGGAGGAGGCAACTTCCCACACACATCCAAGCACAGCTCGGTTTGTGCAGGCTCACGAGTTATATCAAGAGAAGCACCTGCGCGCACGGGTTGAAGAGTCTGGGCTCCTTCAAACTTCGCCCATCCGTGGGAACGTGTGTGGAAGCTTCCTCACACGCCAGGGAAGCGAGGGAGGGCAGCCAGTGGCTAATTGGCCACCATTGGCGCCCATAAACGCGCCATGGCAGATGGGAACGGCGGATGGGAACGTGCCATTTCCGCTCTTGTTGCGTCAGGTGCTCCTCACACTGGTGAGTCAGGAAGTTGTGGCGGCTGCGGCTCCTCGCTTGTTAAAGGTAAAGGTAAAGGTACCCCTGCCCGTACGGGCCAGTCTTGACAGACTCTAGGGTTGTGCGCTCATCTCACTCTATAGGCCGGGAGCCAGCGCTGTCCGGAGACACTTCCGGGTCACGTGGCCAGCGTGACAAGCTGCATCTGGTGAGCCAGAGCCGCACACGGAACACCGTTTACCTTCCGTTTAGACTGGTGACTGGGAGCGGCTGCCGAGACCATATAACACCTGTCTTGAAAGACCTCCATTGGCTCCCAGTACGTTTCCGAGCACAATTCAAAGTGTTGGTGCTGACCTTTAAAGCCCTAAACGGCCTCGGTCCAGTATATCTAAAGGAGCATCTCCTCCCCCATCGTTCTGCCCGGACACTGAGGTCCAGCTCCGAGGGCCTTCTGGCGGTTCCCTCACTGCGAGAGGCCAAGTTACAGGGAACAAGGCAGAGGGCGTTCTCAGTAGTGGCACCCGCCCTGTGGAACGCCCTCCCATCAGATGTCAAAGTGATAAACATCTACTTGACATTCAGAAGACATCCGAAGGCAGCCCTGTTCAGGGAAGTTTTTAATATGTGACATTTTAGTGTATCTTTCATCTTTGTTGGAAGCCGCCCAGAGTGGCTGGGGAAACCCAGCCAGATGGGCGGGGTACAAATAATAAATTATTATTATTATTATTATTCCCACTGGTAAGCGGTCCCTATTTATCTACTTGCACCCGAGGGTGCTTTCGAACTGCTAGGTTGGCAGGCGCTGGGACCGAACTACGGGAGCGCACCCCGCCGCGGGGATTCGAACCGCCGACCATGCGATCGGCAAGTCCTAGGCACTGAGGCTTTTACCCACAGCGCCACCCGCGTCCCTCGCTTGTTACTTCACAGCTTTAATACTCCAGGTGCACCGACACCCACCAAGAGCCTCCACCCCACTGTGGCAACTGGGGCTGCAAGGATGAGGCTCCCTGCCCAACCCTGCGAGCAAGAGCGGCCCATACAAAATGAAACAAAAAACCACGAAGAAAATTATGGTTTCTGGATGGCCTCTTAAACACCCACAGCTCACAACAGCCATGGCTACGGGCTCTAGGAGCCCACTCACTCCTAGGGGCTGAGGTACCTTCGCCTCTCCAATAAAATATTTGAGCCCCCCCCCCAAAAAAAATGATGGGCATGTGGGTGGGTGCTGTCATGTGATCAATTATGCAATACAGTTATACCTTGGTTGTTGAACGCCTTGGTACTGGTACGTTTCAGCTCCCGATCAAAATCCAGACGTGAGTGCTCCAGTTTTCAAACTTTTTTCAGAAGCCGAACGTCCAATGCAGCTTCCACTATTGTTTCCGGTGCGCCTGCACAATAGGAAGCCAATCAGAAGCTGCGCTTTGGTTTCTGAATGTTTGGGAAGTCAAACAGACTTCCGGAATGCATTCTGTTCAAAAACCAAGGTACGACTGTATTTTAATTCAAGTTGGCACCCCTGCTACAGTCACACCTGCCCAAACATGTGCACTATAGTCATTTGTCATTGTTTGCAATAAAAAGCAGCCTGCCATGCTGATTATTCCACTTTGTACATCTGCATAATGATCAACTACTCATTTACTCCAGAGAATCTATTTTATTTTATTATTTTATTATTCCTTACATTTACATTTATATCCCACCATTCCTCCAAGGAGCTCAAGGTGGCATACATAACTTCTCCCCATTCTGTCCTCACAACAACCCTGTAAGGTGGGTTAGGTTGAGAGGCAGTGACTGGCCCAAAGTCACCCAGTGAGCTTCACACCTGAATGGGGATTTGAACCCAGGTCTCCCAAATCTTAGTCCAGCACCCTAACCACACTGGCTCTCATTGACTTGAATAAATCTGGTGGAGCAAACAGGATGTGAATTCTGAATCTTTATGAATTCCTGGAACTTCATTGACTTGGAACCAGATTCAGTCATACTAAAAGGCTATTCAATTATACTGCACAGCAATGTCACGCCATCAGGAATGAATGAATCTGCTTTCAATGGGCTGAGCTTCTACTTAGCACAAGAAAGGTTATCTAGTCCTTAGAATCACAAAGGTACCGGTATCTCCCGCTGCACTGCAGTTAGTGGGACAGAACTGAGATCAAAGCCCAGTGCTAGCACAATGCAACATTCTCTTGCGCAGTTGATGGAAAACTGTGAGGCAACAGTGTAAGATAGTTTACAAGATGCAACTATGAGGTAGAAGCCATGGCATCAAAACTTTCCCAGCATGCAGCCCAAAGGGCAAAGAACATATTGTGGTGAGAAGTGGAGGGTTGCTCAGATTTATCAAGTTCCTATCCATATTCTGGAATTCAGATCATCCTTTATGGGTACAGTTCTGGGCACAAATAATAATAAATAATAACTCAGTATATTTAAATCCTTGCCAAATGCAGATGAATCCTGAATCTCAAAACAGCATGGTTCTTTGAAAGATTTTTTTGGCCTGTCAGAGGCACAGTGTAATCTGTAGAAGAGAGTACAAGCTGAAGCGGGGACTCCTGAAGCATTCTTTTGTGCCCCGGTGATTCAGAGTTCAAAAAAAAGTTGCAGACAAGCATTTACTAAAAGTGAAAGTATTGGCTGTAAGCTTACTCCAGCAGCGCAATACCACAGTGTGGCGAAGGATCAAGGGACAGTAAACACAAGAGTCTAGAAAATGAATTTACATGGAAAGCAAACCACTTTTAGTTCTTCACCCCCGAATAAACTTTAGAGGGGCCTAGTACTGGATCTGTTTGTCTGCACTTCTACCGTGGCTGCAATTTTCAGGCTAATTGCCTACAATAGACAGGGAGAGCGGTGTTAAGTGATTCCTTTTTTGCCCACACTAAAACTGTAGTGGCTTTCCTTGCACGAAAACCATTGCAACAGTCCTTCTGAAATTTAGCAGGATTTATGCTCTCAGAACGGGTGGCTGCCTGCAAACGTCATACAATTCTGCCCCAAAATAAAAGGTTGCAGATGTTTCCTTTATAAATAAATCATGTATCAGAATTTAAATGTGTTCAGTCCCAAAGCTCCTGGACCTCCTTGTCTGTAGTTTCACAGGTTTTATCCACTCTGTTGAAAGGGGGAAAGTTATAGCTGTGGGTTGTTGTTGTCATTCCAACAGTGAATTGGGAATGGGGGAGAGTGAATGAAGATTAATGAAGATCCCAAGATTAAATCAAGCAGGCTACAAAGTAGGCTGCTTTCCAAGATACTGAACCAGAGTCCAAAATGAATCATATGCTTGGTGGACAACCCTTTAGAAAGGTTCTGTATGTGTTATCTCAGTAATCCCAACATTTACAAAGTAAATCAGTCCAATATTGTCCCCATATTGGAGATGAGAAGCTGATGCTGAATTAACAATGGCTTGTCTGTGTCAAAGAACAATGCTTTGCCTCTGGCCAAGCTCATGCACTCTCCATCTTCAGCCATCTTGACTAATTATAGCAGCCAGAGGGCAACTAGACAAGCATGGGGAGTAAATTATTCAAGCCTCCTTTCAGGGTGGTAAAGTCCCAGCTGTGTTTACGGAAGTGATGGCTCAGTTCCCCACCCTCTCCTTTGCTTGGTTGGCCCAAGGCTTGTCCACATTTGAGCTGGATCTAACTTGGAAGACACATTTTCTCCTCTCAGACGTGATCTCATTAGTCCACACAGGTGCAGTTGAACCTGAAAACCAAATCCGTTCCTTCATGTCCATACGGACAGCCATTGCCTTTGTCCAGAATGAAATTAGAAGGGTACAGCAGCAACGATGCCTTTCTGTGTACATGGTCAGAGCACTAAAAAAATATATCTGAAGACCTCTGTGGAACTAATAAAACCTGCATGAAATACAGCACAACATGCACAGTACTCAATATAAGGACACACTCTCTTTTCTAAATGACTTTTGTGCACAAATTATATTTTCTTCTTTTTTTAAAAAAGTAACATATGGAATAAGAGTGATAAGACCTACTAATTTTAGCAAAAGAAGGCTTTGTTTTGTTTTTACTGGAAGCTGACAGTATCATTCCTGTGTATGTGTGTGTGCATTTTTCAGATTATATTTTACATACATTCATCATCTTGTCATAATCTTATACAGTGGTACCTCAGGTTACAGACGCTTCAGGTTACAGACTCTGCTAACCCAGAAATAGTGCTTCAGGTTAAGAACTTTGCTTCAGGATGAGAACAGAAATTGTGCTCCAGCGGTGCGGCAGCAGCAGGAGGCCCCATTAGCTAAAGTGGTGCTTCAGGTTAAGAATAGGTTCAGGTTAAGAATGGACCTCCGGAACGAATTAAGTACTCAACCCGAGGTACCACTGTATAGACTTCCCAACCTATCCTTCCCTAACATCCTATTTCACACTCTTTCTTTTGCTACATCTCCTTTATTTCTGACAATATCATGCCGGAAAACAAAAGAGAATAGAATGGCAGAATCGGGGGACAGGCAAGGAGGAGTTCCATCCCGTAAATGTTTTGCCTTAGTCTGCCACCAGGACAAAAGCACAGCAGAATTTGGACATTTCTGTGAAAAACTTGGAGGCTAAATCTTAAAAAACTGAAAAAGAGAATGTGTAAATTAGAGGGGAACAAGAGATAATAGGGAGGGATATGAGAGGTTTAGCTGGCAGACAGGATCAAATTGAGGATTGTGTCGCAGTCTTAGAGATGAGACAAAAATTTAATGTGATGCGAATAAGAGGCCTTCCAGAGGCGGAGGGGGAACAAGTTCTTAAAACATACAAGCCAAGACAATTGCAGATTGGTTGGGAGAGGAACAGAAGTATGTTGAAGGATCTATTGACAGTTGCTACAGGGTCCGGTCTAAATCAGCTAACGCTAAGAAACAGCCTGGAGACTGTTTGGTAACTCTAAGAAATTGAAGTACGCTATGAAAACAGACTCCAGGTTGATGGAAACCCTGTGGCAATGCTTAGAGAGATACCTCCCCATTTACTTCAAAAATGCCAGAGGTACTGGTTCCTGACAAATGTCTTGATTAGAGTCAATATTAAATTTAGATGGGAATTCCCAGAAGGAATTTCTTTTACATACAAGAAAAAAAGATATAGATTGGTAAATGAAGAGCAGGCACAGGAATTCTGGCTAAGACATGGCAGAGATTTTGGCAACCCGTACACTTCACAGGACCCGTTGAGAGCAGTAGGAGGGGCAGGGGAAGGAGCAACAGCGGGGGAGGTAGATAATTTCGATAACCAAGACAACAAAAACTTTAGACAAGACTTTAGGGGGAAAGACACAAGTAAACATAATGGCAGTCTTAAAGGTACTGAGTTGGAACGTAAATGGTCTAAACAGTAAAGTAAAAAGGAATAATGTCATGAATACACCAGCTCCCAGTGAAGAAGTACAGGCAGAGGGAGAAGGCAGACAGGAAGAGAGGGGGTTAAACGCAAGACTAGATGAGCCGACTGTCTCACCAGAGTAGTGCATCCTCTAGTTATCTCCTGCTTTGACTACTGCAATGCGTTCTACGTGGGGCTACCTTTGAAGGTGACCCGGAAACTACAACTAATCCAGAATGCGGCAGCTAGACTGATGACTGGGGGTGGCCGCCGAGACCACATAACACTGGTCTTGAAAGACCTACATTGGCTCCCAGTACATTTCCGAGCACAATTCAAAGTGTTGGTGTTGACCTTTAAAGCCCTAAACGGCCTCGGCCCAGTATACCTGAAGGAGTGTCTCCACCCCCATCGTTCTGCCCGGACGCTGAGGTCCAGCACCGAGGGCCTTCTGGCGGTACCCTCATTGCGAGAAGCAAAGCTACAGGGAACCAGGCAGAGGGCCTTCTCGGTAGTGGCGCCTGCCCTGTGGAACGCCCTCCCATCAGATGTCAAAGAGATAAACAACTACCTGACATTCAGAAGACATCTTAAGGCAGCCCTGTTCAGGGAAGTTTTTAATGTATGACATATTAGTGTATTTTTGGTCTTTGTGGAAGCCACTCAGAGCGGCTGGGGAAACCCAGCCAGATGGGCAGGGTACAAATAAATTATTGTTATTGTTGTTGTTGTTGTTGTTGTTGTTGTTGTTGTCTGGAGTCCTCTCCCCAACCCTCAGGAATGTTGACTGGGAAAAAACCCTGATGGCAGACGATCAGTGGAGTTCAAATTACAGAGACATGTAGCAGCCACAGCTCGGAGAGCGGGAACGAACATGGAAGCTCTGTGTCTGAAAATGAGGAAGTGGAGGGGGCTGACCCCCTTAGCCTCTGCTCTCATTGAATAGACGGCCTTCAGGACAGATCACATCACAAGAGGAGGCTGGGCTGCTTTTGGTTTTGCTGGAAGAAGCCTCATCAGTAGGAACATCTTCATTGATGGATGGACAGCAGCGTTCACCACTCCATGAACTCTGTTGGGTTTTTTGCAATAAATATTCTTTCTAACTAGCCATGCTCGTTTGTTTCCAAGACTCCCTCACAAATAAAATTGAACATATAATTCTCAAACAAAATTTATATGTAATTTGTCTTCAAGAAACACATATAGTGAGCAAACATAACGGGCCGTTTCCAATCTGCCTTCATTACATGTCTCTAGGTGCCAGGCAAAAACATTCCTCTTCTCCCAGGCCTTTGGCTCATTAAATAATCTATGGCCTTTTAAGCTGGGGAGGTTAGTGCTATTCTGGTATGCATTTTTGTGTTTTTATATTGTAAACCGTACTGTGATCTTTGAATGAAGGGCAGTATAGGGAGGAGGAGGAGGAGGAGGAGGAGGAGGAGGAGGAGGAGGAGGAGGAGGGGGAGAATGCTTCGGTGTGGATTCACTCACAGTTTAGACAATGGTTGTCAGGGTTGGGAAGTGTGTGAGCAGCCATTGGGATGGGTCCAGAAGACTTGCAATGAATAGTGTTGCCCTCAAGCCAAACACCAATGGAGGAAGTGGGAAGATTATTTTCAATTATTCCTCCTTCCCCATGTAGCCCCTGACCTTGTGACAGGGCCGTCTTTACCTGGGGGTTCTAGGGGTGCGTTGCACCCGGGCGCCGAATTCTGTGGGGCAACCGTCGCTGAAGCTGCCTAAGCTGTTAACCACAACCCCCGGATGATTGCGTTCGATGGGTCATTTCAGTTCTCCATTGCGGAATAGCTGCAGAATGAACGTATCTGGTGGCGCCCCCAGTGGTGGCTTTCATTTTAGCATGATCGCAAAAATGGAAAGATGGAGGTATCACAGCCGCTTTTTGTTTTTTCATGTCAGCGGTTTTTGCTGTCCCCCTACTTAAAAGCTCAATAACTCTGAGCTGCCCCTCTTAAAAAAGCTCTACAACTTTGAGCTATTCCCCTAAAAATAGCTCAACAACTTTGACCTGCCCCCCCCCAAAAAAAAATTGGGGGTGCTGGGTGAATTTTTGCACCCCGGTGCTGCATATGCTAAAGACGGCCCTGCCTTGTGATGTGTGAAAAGCTGCTCCAGAGGGTTGAGGACCCCTTGGAACCCCATGAGAGGAAGACTCCATGAGATGGAATCTTCCATTCTGAGGAGGAAAGATATGCATGAAGGGGCATTGAAGCTGAGCTCAAGAGCCAATCTTATTTTAGCAACCTGGAAAAAGAATCTGGGTCAAGGCTGACAGTGACCAACTGAGATGAGTATTAAGGGAGGCTTGGAGCAGAGCAAGGCTGGAGTCAGAGAAGCCAAGAGGCTAGGAAGACCAGGCAGAAGAGTGATGCTCACAGTGAGGACCAGGTGGGCAGTTGCTCAGGAAAAGGTCAACATCTCCCCTCAGGGTTTTCTGTTAACAGCATATTTGAGAAACTGATGACTGAAACTGCAAACCTAGCCACCTTTTCTTGGAAGTCCCATTGAAATCACAAGTATGATCCAGGAGGACTTTGGATTCAGCAGAAGCTGGACCTCCCCAAGTTCACCTTTGATGTACCGCTTCACATTCTCTACCATTGTCAGAGCACCAACAGTGGCACCAGAGATTTGCGCAACTGCCACAAGGAGGCCTCCTCTGGTTGACCTTCTTCCTCACCCACAGACCCAGTGGGTTCAGCCCCGCTTGGCCGGGCACTTAGGAGTGCTCCCTAAGTATGTGATCCTATACATGTCTTCTTAGTTGAATTCAATGGGGCTTTATCCCAGGTAAGTGGATATAACTTGTTAAGGGATTCCAGAGCTGTCATATCCTGTAATGTTCTTGAAATATAATACAATACTGTATAATAATATATCAATTGCCAATATTTTTTAATTTCATCACAGTCCCAGAATATATGAATATAATTTGCATGTGCTTATCCACAGCACCAGCAATTATCATAAAACAGGTTATTAAAATAAGCTTTAAGTTATATGAGGTTAAGTGCCAGTGGTGTCACATTTTATAAAAATTCTCCTTCAAATGTATTGCAATTTAATTTCTCCCAACTTTCTTGTCCCACCAATGCAATCCTTTAGCCCGAATTGTGATGTGCAGATCTTGCTCCCATCTCTTCTGGTATGGTTATGTGTCTTCAGAATATGGTTCCTTAAGGACTCCATATATCATACTAACTGGCCATTTTTAACTGACCTCTGCAACTTCTAATGGCTTCTACACTGCATCATATTTTCCAGTTACAGCCACCTTGAAAATATTGATGTATTTTAGAAGCATATTGATTCATTTTGTTTATACCTTCTTCAAAGATACAGCAGTATCGCTCTTATAAAATTATATTTATGCGCATATACCACAAGTGTCCCAATTTGACATACTATGTAATATCACTCTCTGATTAATTTGTTTATTATAACAGCAGGAGTTAATATGGAGAAAGATCGAGACTAGTTGACCCATACCATATAAATAGCACCAGCATGGATTTTCACATACTACTTTAAGATATTTTTATTGTAATTCCATACAATATTCCTTAAAGACAGAAACCTCCCAAATTGCTCGTATTCATAAAAATCCATTCCCTTATATTAGTCGTTGGTATACCCACGTCCATAAATTAGGTATCCTACATGCATCGTAAAATCTTTTTTTCCACTGTGTGGAATTCCTCCAATGAGAGGAATTAGCAATAAATTTGTCAGATAAAGTCACTTGACATGGATAACATATTTGATACAGAGTCAGAGATGGTTCGAAGTAGTACCCTGGTCTTATTGTTTTGGAGACCTTTCAGCTTGTACAACCCGAGGATCTGGACAAATTGTTCAGAGGAGTCTTCTGAAATATGCCAGAATGGGTTTGGACTTGTGGGCCTCACAGGTTGTGAATGCCTTCTTGAGGGATGGGGTAGCTCCTGCTGTCCCAAAATGAAGCAAGGATGAGACCTCTAGATGCTACATCTACGTATACAGTGGTATCTCGTGTTAATAACTTAATTCGTTCTGGAGGTCTATTCTTAACCAGTTTGTCAGTGTCCTTCTTGAACTGTGGTGCCCAGAACTGGACACAGTACTCCAGGTGAGGTCTGACCAGAGCAGAATACAGTGGCACTATTACTTCCCTTGATCTAGATGCTATACTCCTATTGATGCAGCCCAGAATTGCATTGGCTTTTTTAGCTGCCGCGTCACACTGTTGGCTCATGTCAAGTTTGTGGTCAACCAAGACTCCTAGATCCTTTTCACATGTACTGCTCTCAAGCCAGGTGTCACCCATCTTGTCTTTGTGCCTCTCATTTTCTCATTGTGTCTCAGATGATGGTGGGGGATTCATCTTACACCCTTTATGTTTAGCTGGTGGAGTGCCTTAAAGTTCCATTTGCCCCCCCCCCCAGCTGTTTACTTCTTCCAGCAATTCCAAACAGATGTTAAACGAGATTTGTGTTGCAATGTCAGCAATATGCAACCGATTAGTCACCATTTTCATGTATATATTTCCTATATGTTCAATTTCAGTCCACCTGCCTTTTCAAACCCCTTTCCCTCCTGAACTGGGACCGGGACTTCCTCGGAGGAGAAAGGCACCCAATGCTCATTTTTTTCCAGAAATGCAGCGATGAAAAAGATGGCAAGGTTGCCCAACTATGAAGGGTTCTGTTTACGGCTTGGATAATTTTTGTGGCCTTTTGTGTATTTCCTTTGGCGTAGATTACATTAATTTATCATCTGAGAATAATGCTGATAGAAATATTTTAGTCAATTGCTCTTTTAAGTTCATGTCAACCAGGTTGGTACTAGCCTCTGGCCAAAACAAATAGGATACATTATTTTACTGTGTGTTCAGGTGGAGATCCCAGGAATTCTTTCCCAGGTAAGCCGGAACATTTGTACACTTAGCTGAAAGGGGAGGGGACAGGTCAGTTGGGTCAGGTTCCTCACTTGGTTCCTCGGTCTTTGGGAGCTCTTCTGTCCATCATCAGGATCTTTAGGTAGCTCACTTCTAGTCATATCCCACAAACACTGTTTTTTCTTACTGCAGCTCTGCTGAATGACATAATTGCATAGCTCCTGCAGATCCATGGCAGAACATCTGCTTTGCACACAGAAAGTTCCAACATGTCCCAACATGTCCAGGTTAGGCTGAGAGAGAATACTGCTTGAAACTGCAGCACTTCTGCCTGTCCTTGGAGATGATACAGAACTAGATGGTCTGGCCAACGGAATAGCTCAGTTGGTAGAGGCTGAGACTCTTAATCTCAGGGCTGTGGGTTCAAGCCCTACGTTGGGCAGAAGATTCCTGCATTGCAGGGGGGTTGATTAGATGAACCTCGTGGTCCCTTGCAATTCTGTGATTCTACGACTGCATAAGGCATATTTCTGTGTTCCATCTACTGCTTTGATCATGCTCAGGGGAGAACCATCTTTTGGTTTGTAAACATTCATGATAAGAATTTATCCCAACCTCTCCCCCATTTCGGAGAAGACTCTTGAGAGTCCCATGGACTGCAAGAAGATCAAACCTCTCCATTCTGAAGGAAATCAGCCCTGAGTGCTCACTGGAAGGACAGATCCTGAAGCTGAGGCTCCAATACTTTGGCCACCTCATGAGTAGAGAAGACTCCCTGGAAAAGACCCTGATGTTGGGAAAGATGGAGGGCACAAGGAGAAGGGGACGACAGAGGACGAGATGGTTGGATAGTGTTTTCGAGGTTACCAGCATGAGTTTGACCAAACTGCGGGAGGCAGTGGAAGACAGGAGTGCCTGGTGTGCTCTGGTCCAGGGGGTCACGAAGAGTCGGACACAACTAAACAACTAAACAACAACAACAACTCCCCCATTTCCTCATTTCCTCATGTTGTTGTTGTTTAGTCGTGTCCCACTCTTCATGACCCCCTGGACCAGAGCACGCCAGGCACTCCTGTCTTCCACTGCCTCCCGCAGTTTGGTCAAACTCATGCTGGTAGCTTCGAGAACACTGTCCCACCATCTCGTCCTCTGTGGTCCCCTTCTCCTTGTGCCCTTCATCTTTCCCAACATCAGGGTCTTTTCCAGGGAGTCTTCACTTCTCATGAGGTGGCCAGAGTATTGCAGCCTCAGCTTCAGGATCTGTCCTTCCAGTGAGCACTCAGGGCTGATTTCCTTCAGAACGGAGAGGTTTGATCTCTATTCCCTCATCCCTACCTAAATCTATGTTCTCTCCAGAAGCAAGAGGCACAAATCCGCTTCAATCACTTGGTAATAGGAGTACAAAATACGGCTTGAGCTCTGCTTTGGATGCCAGCAACAATCCATTACACAATTCTGCTATAAACTGCCATAGTCGGCTGCTGTGGTACTAACCACATAACGCAGTCTCATTTGGGAATTGCTTGTGTGACATAGACTGGAAATTTTACGATGCAGGAGAATGAACACTACAAACTAGCACCAGCTTCGTAACTCTTCCTTCTTTGGATAGACTTGAGCCCCCAATGGAGGGGTGCATAGAGGCTGCCCCCCCTTTAAATGTCCCACCAGCTGAGCATAAGACTGACAGTCTTGCTGACGTCACAACTTTTGCAAGATGTTTAACCAGGCCTTATGTTTCTAATGAGATGACTATCTTGGTATTGACAGTTGAAGTATTATGTCACCAGGAATGAAATGCGACAATCCTGAATTTGAGAACCAGAAATCTGATGTAACACAGAGTAAGGGCTCGAAGAGACCGATACAAATAGGGAAAGGGGTGCAGATTAGTGCTGAGTCAAAAAGAAATCGCCTCCTGCATTTTTGTTTTTACCATTTTCTATCACTTAATGAGAAAAAGAAATTCCAATGGAAACATAATCAAAGGGGAGAGAAAAATTCAGTGAAATTCTCACGGGCTTTTCATGCACGTACCTTATTTTCAAGGTGGCTGAGGGGTGATTGTATCTTTTATTTCGTTCTACAAATAATCTCTCCAGTGGTCTGCACTCTTCAGATTCCCCCACTTGCTTTGTTTATTTTGGTTCACAGTATTTTATATTCTGTTTGGTTGTAATAAAATCACTTTGCACTTTACAACAAATAAAAATATTTTTTAAATTTAAAAAAAAATCTAACTTCAATTAAAGTCCGGAGGGAAAATAAAATGGGAGCTCCTCCCGATGGACTTTTTGGAGTAGGAAACTTGTGCAGCAGAGAGTTGGATATCTGCATACTGGGGGGTGGGGAGCACACAACCACCAATATTGGCCATATATGAAGATGGCTATCATATTGCCTGGGACGTGGGTGGCGCTGTGGGTTAAATCACAGAGCCTAGGACTTGCCGATCAGAAAGTCGGCGGTTCAAATCCCCCTTGACGGGTTGAGCTCCCGTTGCTCGGTCCCTGCTCCTGCCAACCTAGCAGTTCGAAAGCACATCAAAATGCAAGTAGATAAATAGGTACCGCTCCGGCGGGAAGGTAAACAGCATTTCCGTGCGCTGCTCTGGTTTGCCAGAAGCGGCTTCGTCATGCTGGCCACATGACCTGGAAGCTGTATGCCGGCTCCCTCGGCCAATAAAGCGAGATGAGCGCCGCAACCCCAGAGTTGGTCACAACTGGACCTAATGGTCAGGGGTCCCTTTACCTTTACCTTATCATATTGCCTCTCAGTCTCTTTTCTCCCTTTTCCAATAAACACCATGCTCATCCAAAGTTTTTCCCATCCGGCCTCCTAACATATCCTTCCTAAGGCTAATCCGACCAAAATGAATGTCCCCCCAGCACTAAATCCTCAATTTTCCCAGACCACCCATTCTAATCCCACCCTTGCTGAAAATAAATAGTTCTAATATTCTAGATAAAAATAAATTTTACTATATGTGTATATAAACAAAGCAGCTCCTCAGAACTAGAACATGGTGGTTAGTGGCTGCCTTGCTCCATAGTAATTTTAGAAAACCTAATATAAAAATGTACATTTCCCTACAGACTAGTGAGCAATGTTTGTGATAGTAAGGCAAAGGCCACACTGGAAACATCATCTGTGGTATTCTGAGACATCCAAGGACTGGGCCTTTTTTTTTTTTTTTTTTTTACTTCATGATTTTAAGGATTTTTCAAGGATTTTAGGACCAAACAGGATGCGATAACAGGGCTATGGTGGGGTGTCAGGGGGCCAAAACTTGGGTCTTTTAGGCTGGGCTTCTCCCCCCCCCCTTTAAATTTTGCTTACAAGGCAGCTGGGAGTGCAGCACCAGTGAAACTTTGCCCAAATTCAAATTACCGTATTTTTCGCTCTATAGGACGCACTGGACCATTGGAGGGGGAGAACAGGGGGAAAAAATTCTCCCCCTCTCTGCGCAGCGCCCCGTCAGTGAAGCGGTAGGAGAAACGGAGCCCCTTCCATTTCTCCTCCCGCTTCGCTGAAGGGGCGCTGCGCAGAGAGGAAAACTGTGCAGCGCCTCTCCAGCGAAGTGAAGCCTGGAGAGCAAGAGGGATCAGTGTGCACCGACCCCTCTCGCTCTCCAGGTTTCAGGATGCTATCCGCAAGGCTTTGGAGCACAGCGGGAACTCCTGCTGTGCTCCAAAGGCTTGCGGATAGCCGCCTGAAGCCCCTGGAACAAGGGGGGAGCTTTCCCTCTGCGCTTCGGAGGCTTCGCGTTGCTATTGCTGAAGTCAAGGAGCCTGCATTCGCTCCATAAGACGCACACACATTTCCCCTTAATTTTTGAAGGGGGAAAAGTGCGTCTTATAAAGCGAAAAATACGGTAAGTGCAGGCAGCTAGAGACTGAACTTGTGCTTTCTCTCTCTGAAAGTTGGCCTAACTTTGTATCCTAACATAAAAGTTTGCATGTGTGTATTTACTGCACATCTACATCCTCACGAGCCTTCGCCCTGATTTTCTTAAAAAATATATTTATCGACAAGGGCAGCTCTGTTTCTCTTTCTTTTTCACTTAACAGCCGCAAGGGGTGTGGGTGGGTTTAATCCTTTTGCCCCCCACTGCAGTCCCCACAAAAACCTCTTCTAACTGCTATTGGCCTAGGAATGGAAACAGCGAGTGGTAGCGATTGCTTAAATCCATTGTCATCAGTATAATAGTGAGGAGCGAAAGGGTTAAGCCCCTTGCTATGCTCTGCAGTCTCAATTAAACACCTACTATTAAGTGTATTTGAGAGCCTATTAAGAGCCTAGGACTTGCTGATCAGAAGGTCGGCGGTTCGAATCCCCGCCACGGGGTGAGCTCCCGTTGTTCGGTCCCTGCTCCTGCCAACCTAGCAGTTCCAAAGCACGTCAAAGTGCAAGTAGATAAATAGGTACTGCTCCAGCGGGAAGGTTATCGGTGTTTCCATGCGCTGCTCTGGTTCGCCAGAAGCGGCTTAGTCATGCTGGCCACATGACCCAGAAGCTATACGCTGGCTCCCTCGGCCAGTAAAGCGAGACGAACGCCGTAACCCCAGAGTCGGTCACGACTGGACCTAATGGTCAGGGGTTCCTTTAGCTTTATTATGTGTATTTAAAGATAGAAGGAAGGAACTGCACTTGTCACCTTAGATTTGGCCCTGATTTTGGTGTAGCAGACAAATGTTTTGGACTTGGGCCAGGGTTCAAAACTCCACTCCACTCACTGAGTTGCCTTGGGGAAGTCACATTGTCTCTGCTTAGTGCGGGTGCTTGTGAGGCTCAAATGAGACAATCCACGGAGATCATGCCTGCTTACCTATTCTTATGTTACCTGTAAGCTTAGATTCTGTTTCCCCTGCCCCACACTGACATTGGAAGCGGGTGGAGCAGGGGAAATTTGCTGCTCTGGAAGAGAGATAAACAACTGACTAAGTCACAGTTAGTTAGTTAGTTAGTTAGTTAGTTAGTTAGTTAGTTAGTTAGTTAGTTAGTGTGCCACCCTTCACCCACAGATCTCAGGGCAGTTCACAACATAAAAATACAAGATAAAAGCACAAAACAAACAAACAATCAATATCTTTATTGTCAATGTACAACCTGTGTACAATGAAATTAACTGAGCCTCCCCCCCCCCCAAACACTCAATCTCATTGCACTCTGTGTGGTTGTCGCACAACACACCAACCCCCAAAGTCAGTTGCACTATATTATTTTCCGTTCAGCAGCCTAACAGCCCACAGATAGAAACTGTTTTTAGCCTGTTGGTACGACTGATTATACTTCTGTATCTCCTGCCCGAGGGTAGAAGATTCAAAAGGTGCTGGCCAGGGTGTGAATCGTCCCTGAGAATTTTTCTCGCTCTCCTAAGGCAACGATCCCTTGCGATGTCATCTAGCGGGCTCAGTGGACAGCCCATGATATCATGAGCTGTATTCACCACCCTCTGTAGAGACTTTCTGTCCGTGGCTGTCAAGCCAACTTACCACACTGTGATACAATATGAGAGGACATCTTCTGTTGTGGACCGGTAGAAGGAGGTCATCAATTGTTGTTTAACATTGTCCTTTCGCAAGACCCTGAGGAAATAGAGTCTCTGTTGGGCCTTCCTAACCACCTGAGTTATATTGTTTTTAATAAATGATTAAAACAAGAACAAAAAACTCCCCACAAACCAGTAACTCCCCTACACCTGGTCCCACAAACACATTTAAAAGGGGTTTAAGATATTTATCCCCCTTCATGGATCAGTGCCTTGCCGTGGCGAAGGGGTTTGATGCTTTTGATTTCTGGTGCTGGAGGAGACTCTTGAGAGTCCCATGGGCTGCAAGAAAATCAAACCTCTCCATTCTGAAGGAAATCAGCCCTGAGTGCTCAGTGGAAGGACAGATCCTGAAGCTGAGGCTCCAAGACTTTGGCCAGCTCATGAGAAGAGAAGACTCCCTGGAAAAGACCCTGATGTTGGGAAAGATGGAGGGCACAAGGAGAAGGGGACGACGGAGGACAAGATGGTTGGACAGTGTTGTTGAAGTGACGAACATGAGTTTGACCAAACTGCGGGAGACAGTGGAAGACAGAAGTGCCTGGCATTCTCTGGTCCATGGGGTCACGAAGAGGCGGACACGACTAAACGACTAAACAACAACAAGATATTTATCATCCAGAGGCCTGGTATTTGTTATTTTCAGTTTACTTTGTGTGCGATTGTTTCCAACTCCCATTTTTGCCACACTCTTGTCAATCATCTGACAGTATTACGATGTCAGAGATGACCTAAAAGGGGCTCGCTGTGAGTGAGCCTCACTTTGTCCATTTGAGTCCTAACTGTACCTGCAAATGAACTTCAAAGGGAGTTACTTGCCAGTGAACAACTGGGAAGGCACTTTTTTAAGCTCCTAATTGTTCCTTTGGAGCCATGTGTTTACCTATCCCTGTGCACGACATCACGTCTGACCTCAAATACGGGGTAGGTGGATGAGGTTTAAGGAAAATGGCCTCACGGGCAAAATTAGGAGCCTGTCCAGGTCTGTTGAGGCTTGTTGTCCAGAGGTTCACCCCCACTGCTTCTGAGGTCTCGCAGAATGGGGCTGGTCTGAAGTAGTGACTGTGATGGTGCAGCCAGTCTCTTAGCATTCTCCAGGGTTATGAAAGAACATTTGGGTATTTCCTTTTGTAGACTTAAGATTCACGTTCCATTGCATGCTTTTTAACAAGACATTTCTTAGCAATTAGCACGTTAGATCTGCTCTGCTTGTGCCTTTAAGTGTGAAGAGCAGCTTACTGGTCTTGGGTGTACAGAGATGAGGAAGGACGTGAAGACCCACTGAAATACTTCCAAAGGCATGTCTCCTGGCACCCTCTGCTACTCTCCACAGTCCTTGGTACTTACCGGTAAGTGCCTCATTCCAATGCAGGGAGTGAGGGGCTGATCCATGGTAGTTCAGTGCCCTTGTCCAACTAAGGGAACAATTATCTCTGCTCTAAAAGCAGTTCAGTAATTTGTGTGGCGTGTGGTTCAAGTTCCAGGGAGTTGCACTCAGCGGCGTAGCGTGGGTTGTCAGCACCCGGGGCAAGGCAAGTAATTTGCGCCCCCTAACCCGGGGCAAGGCAAGTAATTTGTGCCCCCTAACCCCTAACCTGCCGCCGCTGCCAGCTTCTTCTTGCTGCTGCCCGGGCTGGGGTATTTACGGTAAGGTAGCCATGGCGGCGGCGGCAGTTCCGTGTCAGGTGATCTGAGGCGAGTTGCCGCTGGCGCTGCCGCCCAAAGGACGGCGCTTGCCCGGAGGAGGAGGAGGGCAGAGAGGTGAGGAAAATGCAACATGGCCCAGCAGCTGCAGCAGCGGCGGCGGGGCTGTGAGGAGGGGCTGCCTGGCGCGCCCTCCGCGGCGAGCGCTGAGAGCCGCTGCCAGCTCGTTGGTTCTGCGAGACATGCGACTCTGCTACAGCCTGCGCCCGAGGCTCTTCGGCAACTCCGGAGGCGGCGAGCGCGCCCCCCCCCCCCAGATGTTGCGCCCGGTGCGGCCGGCCCCCCCTGCACCCCCCACACTACGCCACTGGTTGCACTGAGGTCTTCTTTGGCAGCCAAGAGCTAGCCAGTGCCTCCTGTACTGCTACTGCCCTGACGGTATTGAACTGTGCAATCCAACAAAGCCCGGAATAAGGAAATGTGTTTCAATTATCCTAAACACCTTAAAGGCTGTATGCTTTAGTAAAACTGTTGAATAGTATACTAAATTTTGTATAGGTTTTGTTTTTTGTTTTTAAAAAGCATGGGCTAATAAAAATGAATTATTGTATACGGAAGGGAAAAAACAAAGCCTGGCTTTAAATATATTTCATGCCCCGGGTATGACATAGTATGATGAAATTATGGGGAACCCCTTAATGATTGCAAACCCCTGATGGACTTTTTGCACAAAAAGGAAAATGAGCTTGTAATATTTGGGTTTGAAGACTGAAAAAAAAGCTTGATTTATAGAAAGCAGAAGAGATGAATGTATTACGGTGTAAGAGTTTTGCATAAGTTTTTAATGCTGATAGAATCAGAAGTATTTTCCTTTCTTTTTGTTTTCATGTTAAAAATGCTTGATATTTGATGTTGATTTCTGTATATTATTTCCCCCCCTCATTTTTCAAGCTTCAATAATATAATAATAATATTTTATTATTTATACCCTGCCCATCTGGCTGAATTTCCCCAGCCACTCTGGGCGGCTTCCAACAAAATATTAAAATACAGTAATGCATCAAACATTAAAAGCTTCCCTAAACAGGGCTGCCTTCAGATGTCTTCTAAAAGTCTGGTAGTTGTTTTTCTCTTTGACATCTGGTGGGAGGGCGTTCCACAGGGCGGGTGCCACCGCTGAGAAGTCCCTCTGCCTGCTTCCCTGTAACTTGGCTTCTGGCAGTGAGGGAACCGCCAGAAGGCCCTCGGAGCTGGACCTCAGTGTCCGGGCAGAACGATGGGGGTGGAGACGCTCCTTCAGGTATACAGGATAGCTTTACAAAAAAAAAAAAGGTACTTGGACATGTTTGGGGATAACTACAGAAATCATACTACAGAGTAGTCAAGGAACAATTGTCATCTCCAGACTGACCCTACTTCTCAAGGAAGGGTCAGTCTGTTCATCCTAGGCAGTTGTGCGTCAGAAGCGTGAAAAGATGCTGCCAAAAAAATAGCTCCAGAAAGACCACAGAGGTTTCTCAGTTCCACCTTCCTTGAGATAGGGAATGGATTGTGAATGCCCAAAAATGACCATGACTGCCGTTCAGGTAGCCTGGCATGCACAGGATTACAGGCCAAGCCAGTGAGCCTTTTTCCTGTTAAAACAGGCCAGTTGTTTTAGTGAGCACGGTTACATTGTTCATCAGCGCCAACACACTTTAGATTTTTTTAAAATGTGCATTGCAGATGTATTTGCAATTGTAAATAATTTGCCGATTACATTTGCCAATTACATTACCTTTGTCTGAGTTTTTGTTTTGATTTTTTTGTTTCTACTGCCCCTGTGCACTTTGTACCACTTAATGGGGGTGCTGTTTTTATAGATCTGTTATCCTATTGTATAGAAAGGTGTTGTTTTTAATGTATGGAATGATACTATCACAATGGAATAATGAGGCGGGGGGAGGTTGTTGTTTTTTAAAAAAAAAGTCATTTGCTCCCAAATGTGGTTCCAATCCAGATTGCCTCTCGCAACTGCTATTTGCCCCATGAGGGAAGCTGCAATTAGCAGTTATGAGGGGCTATTTGGATCAAGACCACAGTGGTGGTGGGACAAAGCTTAAAGCCACCAACTGCTGACAATACGGTCCCAATCCAAACAAGAGCACTTTCCCTGATGACTGATGTTTAGTAGGGGACAAACAAGCACGGAAGGACCGATTATGCAATCAACATCACAACTAGTTTGACCTTCAGTCACCAAGAGTTAAAGAGCTGACAGCACAGCTATGTTGGAGCGCAGGGGGTGGCCGTTCCTTGTAAGGCTGCTGCCAGGAGCTGGAGTCAGACACAGGTCAGCAATAAAACATCCAGTGCCAGTGAAATCAACACTTTATTCAAAGAAACCAAAACAGCACAGGCTTAGTGATCACATCACCTCTTCCCAGTGGGTCTTGCTCCAATGAGGCAGTTGCGAGGACTGAAGGTCCCTCGTTCTCTAAGGCTCCTTCCTCAGCAGCCTTCCTCAGCAGCATAAACCACTGCCTTGGTCGCACTGGTTGATGATCTCCGGCGGGCTAGGGACAAAGGTGAGAGCTGTTTCCTAGTTCTCTCAGCGGCGTTTGATACCATCGACTATAACATCCTTCTGGACCGTCTTGAGGGGCTGGGAGCTGGGGGCACTGTTATACGGTGGTTCCGCTCCTTCCTCCTGGGCCGTGTTCAGAAAGTGGTGGTGGGGGATGAGTGTTCAGACCCCTGGCTCCTCACTTGTGGGGTGCCTCAGGGTTCTGTCCTCTCCCCCATGCTTTTCAACATCTACATGAAGCCGCTGGGAGAGATCATCAGGGGATTTGGGCTGGGTGTTCATCAGTATGCGGATAATACCCAGCTCTACCTCTCTTTCAAATCAGAACCAGTGAAGGCAGTGAAGGTCCTGTGTGAGTGCCTGGAGGCGGTTGGAGGTTGGATGGCGGCTAACAGATTGAGGTTGAATCCTGACAAGACAGAAGTACTGTTTTTGGGGGACAGGAGGTGGGCAGGTGTGGAGGATTCCCTGGTCCTGAATGGGGTAACTGTGCCCGTGAAGGACCAGGTGCGCAGCCTGGGAGTCATTTTGGACTCACAGCTGTCCATGGAGGCGCAGGTCAATTCTGTGTCCAGGGCAGTTGTTTACCAGCTCCATCTGGTACGCAGGCTGAGACCCTATCTGCCTGAGGACTGCCTCGCCAGAGTGGTGCATGCTCTGGTTATCTCCCGCTTGGATTACTGCAATGCGCTCTACGTGGGGCTACCTTTGAAGGTGACCCGGAAACTACAACTAATCCAGAACGCAGCAGCTAGACTGGTGACTGGGAGCGGCCGCAGAGACCACATAACACCGGTCTTGAAAGACCTACATTGGCTCCCAGTACGTTTCCGAGCACAATTCAAAGTGTTGGTGCTGACCTTTAAAGCCCTAAACGGCCTCGGCCCAGTATACCTGAAGGAGCGTCTCCACCCCCATCGTTCTACCCGGACACTCAGGTCCAGCTCCAAGGGCGTTCTGGCGGTTCCCTCACTGCGAGAAGCCAAGTTACAGGGAACCAGGCAGAGGGCCTTCTCGGTAGTGGCGCCTTCCCTGTGGAACACCCTCGCACCAGATGTCAAAGAGAACAACAACTACCAGGCTTTTAGAAGACATCTGAAGGCAGCCCTGTTTAGGGAAGCTTCTAATGCTTAATAAACTATTGTATTTTAATATTCTGTTGGAAGCCGCCCAGAGTGGCTGGGGAAGCCCAGCCAGATGGGTGGGGTATAAATAATAAATTATTATTATTATTATTATTATTATTATTATTATTAAGCTTCCTTGTCTTGCCTCTCATTGTTCCGCCTTCTTCATTTTTCTGTGTGTTCCTCTGGGAGACCAGGGGCGAGGGGAGCTGGTCACAGCAGGAGGGGCAGACCCCCTGGCTTCTTCAGCAGCCTGCCTCCACTTCTGCCTCTGCCCCTGATGCTGGACTGCTCTCCACCACAGCCTATTGCTGCTCACTAAACCCTGCTACCTCTTCAGCTTCCTCCTCCCAGTCTACCCCTTCTTCTCCCTCTTAACTACTCATTGTTGTGCCACCAACAAGCCCCTGGCTCTGAGCTTTCTTCCCCTGGGGGAAAGGGTTCTCTAGATCAGTGTTCCCCAACCTTGGGCCTCCAGCTGTTTTTGGACTACAACTCCCATCATCCCTCGCTAGCAAGACCAGTGGTCAAGGATGATGGGAATTGTAGTCCAAAAACAGCTGGAGGCCCAAGGTTGGGGAACACTGCTCTAGATGGTGCCTCCTACCACTCCTTGGCATCCAGCCAGTCCATGACAGCTGCCTTGAATTTTTGTGGGATTGCTTTTCACATCACAGTGGTTGACTCCGGTGTAGCCTATGGGGCCAACATGACAGAAACAGAGCCCCCATTTTTTTGTTGCCTTCAGAGGCCTTTAGCGAGCTTGTGCAGGCAACGTTATCATTTGATAAATGGTGTTGCCTTATCAGTTGTGCAGGGATGAATATTTCTCTCCATAAACAGAAAAGAAATTTAAATTATCATAGGCGAGCGGAGATTTCAGTGAAACCCTCATCAGTGTTGTGTGAGGTTTCTGTTGCATTTATCTTATTTATTTATAAAAAAAACCATTTATATACCCCTATTCATAAAAAGTATCAGAGCAGTTCACGGCAATTATATATAAAACCATACTATTAAAAAAAATGAAACTATTATGGAAAGAAGAATTCTTTGTTGCCTGGGAAAGCATCCAGCAGGCACTTAAAAGTTGAAACAGAAGGTGATCTGCACTCTGTCGCCTTTCTGGGTACCTAATGCTTCCTGAAAACTTCATGGCATCCTTAAACTTTCCTGTAAATCTAAAAAGGTGGGAAGACTGCCTACCGGGTTCCTGTTCGCTGTTACTTTATTTAAGTGGAAATATTTTATTTTTTAAAGAAATCAGTACAGGAAGACATTTCTAAAGGTAAAAGACGAACTTCCCCTAAAAACAAATTGAGTGAGCACATCTATTTCAGATGCTTGGTGGACAGTCCCTCTGGACTTCCTGCAGTTTAAGACAAGTGGAGGCAGTGGGGAAGGATTGAGGTGCGCTGGCGAAAATGGAAATAAAGACACACCGCCCATGATCAACTCGGCATGAACAGGACTTCTTAAGTACCCTGTAAATGAGGCAGACAAATAGAAGCCTCTTTCACAGAGGAAGAAAACTCCCCCCCCCCAATAAACTGGAGGAAAAGGTTTCAGCACAGCACTATGTCACAGGGTAGCTACAAGCCACAGCTACAAATCAAGTTGTTCATGGGTTGAATTTCACCTCTGCAGCAAGTTCACTAGGCAGCCTTGGGCAAGCAGCACCTCTCTCTCTCTCTCTATTCCTTTCCGCCCATCCAGAAAGGAACATGGCTGTGAGAGACAGTGCTGTGACTATCATGCAAGGACCTGCACTTCTGAAGAAGAGCCTACTGTGAACCAATGGCCCATCTAAAGTGCAGTGTCCTGTCCTCACAGTGGCTGACCAGCTGCCTTTGGGAAACCTGCAAGCAGCAGCTCAGCTCCAGAGCACACTCTCCTCCTGGGGTTTCCAGAAACTGGTGCTCACAAACACATTGCCTCTGATCATGAATTTCCAGATTTATCCCTCTGATCTGCGAAGTTCCAAGATATATCCCCATTTGCAGCTGAGTGTGTGCTCGTGACAGAGTTTGGATATGGCCCAAAGACCCATATTTCAACAGCTCCCTATAGCCTAACCATTAATACGTATGAACTTTGTGCAGGAAGGGCACAGTCAGAGGGAGAGGAAAGATACCACAGTGAACAGTGAGGGAGTTGTGCATTTGGAGGGATGCAATGAGAGTACATATATATTTTGTACTTTTGTAACTTAGATACTAGTTGTAAACCTGCCTTCATTTTGCTACTGTAATTGCTGCTTCAGACAGCATCTTAAAAAGCAGAGACATCACCTTGCCAACAAAGGTCTGTATAGTTAAAGCTATGGTTTTCCCAGTAGTGATGTATGGAAGTGAGAGCTGGACCATCAAGAAGGCTGATCGCCGAAAAATGGATGCTTTTGAATTATTGTGCTGGAGGAGACTCTTGAGAGTCCCATGGACTGCAAGAAGATCAAACCTCTCCATTCTGAAGGAAATCAGCCCTGAGGCCCACTGGAAGGACAGATCCTGAAGCTGAGGCTCCAAGACTTTGGCCAGCTCATGAGAAGAGAAGACTCCCTGGAAAAGACCCTGATGTTGGGAAAGATGGAGGGCGCAAGGAGAAGGGGACGACAGAGGACGAGGTAGTTGGACAGTGTTCTCGAAGCTACCAGCATGAGTTTGACCAAACTGCGGGAGGCAGTGGAAGACAGGAGTGCCTGGCATGCTCCAGTCCAGGGGGTCACGAAGAGGCGGACATGACTAAACGACTAAACAACAACAACGAGAGTACATGGTTCTCCAGAGCTGATTGTATGGCAAGAACTCTAGCCTGACCTTAAAAACAAAAGATCAGATCAAGAGGGCTATTGAATCCAGAATTATGTTTTCACTGGCTTCTTCTGCCTCTTATACTATCTGTAACATAACCACTGCAACTAGAAAGCCACAGAGTATAGCTTACTCTCCATAAATTTGTCCAGTCCCCTTTAGAAGCCCTCCAAGTTGGTGGCCACCACATTCAGGACATCTTGTGGAAGTGAATTCCATTGGTTAGCTAGCAGTCAGTCACTTTTGAGTAGAGTTCTCTAGTTATGCACTATAGAAATGATCCATGAAAGTTGGTCTTCAACCAACGAATCTCATGGCCCACAACTAAGATGTACCCTGACCTACTAGGAGTCACAGCACTGATGCTGCTTCCATTTTCTTTTAAGTTGTTTGCCTATTTTCAGAAGTGGGAAAGCGTGGGTAACAGAAGGAGAAAGGAGTTAAGTGTGAAGGAAAAGGAGAAAAAAACAGAATGAGGAGGAAAACGTATCAGCATGGTACAGGAGTCTCTGTGGAAGACTGGTCAAAGATGAGAAGTAGGTATGAAAAGACTAAAATGTAGACTGGCACATCTCAAACCTTTTTCATGATCCACTTGAAAATTCATGGAAGTCTTGGCCACTTGGTCACTTAATAAACTCTTATTCCCTTCAGCATTGGCCTCATCAAAACCACTACCACATCATGAAAAAATGGATCTTAGGCCAGACCACTGAAAATACCTCTTTAGTGAGTAAATTTTTTGTGGGATATTGGCAGCAAACCTAACAATGCTTGTTGTTGTTGTTGTTGTTTAGTCATTTAGTCGTGTCCGCCTCTTCGTGACCCCCTGGACCAGAGCACGCCAGGCACTCCTGTCTTCCACTGCCTCCCGCAGTTTGGTCAAACTCATGCTGGTCCCTTCGAGAACACTGTCCAGCCATCTCGTCCTCTGTCGTCCCCTTCTCCTTGTGCCCTCCATCTTTCCCAACATCAGGGTCTTTTCCAGGGAGTCTTCTCTTCTCATGAGGTGGCCAAAGTCTTGGAGCCTCAGCTTCAGGATCTGTCCTTCCAGTGAGCACTCAGGGCTGATTTCCTTCAGAATGGAGAGGTTTGATCTTCTTGTAGTCCAAGGGACTCTCAAGAGTCTCCTCCAGCACCAGAATTCAAAAGCATCCATTCTTCGGCGATCAGCCTTCTTGATGGTCCAGCTCTCACTTCCATACATCACTACTGGGAAAACCATAGCTTTTACTATATGGACCTTTGTTGGCAAGGTGATGTCTCTGCTTTTTAAGATGCTGCTAACAATGCTTGTTAGTATGTAAATGAGTTAAGGGCCACAGAGTTTAAAATTACTATAGCAGGCTCTGTGATGTCAGATGCCCTCTTCTCCAAAGAGAGGAAGTAAGGCTTGTTTCCTGTTCCTTTCCCTCTCACACTGTACAGGATGGAGGCAGATATGCCTTAAATTAGCTTTCAGCCTCAGATATGTATCTGAGGCTGCCTTGCTGTATATCTTTCAACTAAGAACATTTACCAGCATTTTATTGTTCCTCCTAAGGAAAATGCAAGTCTGAGACTAGCTGCTGTGAGTAAATCATTCTAAACTTACCTCACAGTCTGTGGGCTCTTTTATTGAAATAGGGGGAAAGGGGGCCAGCTTTCTTAAGGAGCTGGAAAACGTTAAAAAAAAACCTATTCCTATGCTCCACTAAATCTGCCTAAAGATTAGATTTTAACTCGGCTACTGGGGCTCTTCATGTGTGAGCTCCGAGTTTTGTTTTGTTTTTTAACAAAACAGCCTGGGAGTCATTTTGGACTCACAGCTGTCCATGGAGGTGCAGGTTAACTCTGTGTCCAGGGCAGCTGTCTACCAACTCCACCTGGTACGCAGGATGAGACCCTACCTGCCCGCGAACTGTCTCGCCAGAGTGGTGCATGCTCTAGTTATCTCACGCTTGGACTACTGCAAAGCGCTCAATGTGGGGCTACCTTTGAAGGTGACCCGGAAACTGCAATTCATCCAGAATGCGGCAGCTAGAATGGTGACTGGGAGTGGCCGCCGGGACCACATAACACCGGTTCTGAGAGATCTGCATTGGCTCCCAGTACGTTTCCGAGCACGATTCAAAGTGTTGGTGCTGACCTTTAAAGCCCTAAACAGGTCCTGTATACCTGAAGGAGCGTCTCCACCCCCATCGTTCAGCCCGGACACTGAGATCCAGCCCCGAGGGCCTTCTGGCGCTTCCCTCATTGCGAGAAGTGAGGCTACAGGGAACCAGACAGAGGGCCTTCTCGGTAGTGGCGCCTGCCCTCCCACGAGATGTCAAAGAGATAAATAATTACCTGACATTCAGAAGACATCTTAAGGCAGCCCTGTTCAGGGAAGTTTTTAATATGTAACACTGTACTGTTTTTAACACTGATTGGGAGCCGCCCAGAGTGGCTGGGGAAACTCAGCCAGATGGGCGGGGTATAAATAATAAATTATTATTATTATTATTATAAACAGGCACAAGCAGTTTTCCTTTTGTGCTAACCCACACATGTGGGTCTGTAAAGGATCAAATATAATTGATATTCTCTAAGTAATCACTTTTAGACAAAAATAAGTAGACATGGCACCTGTGCCATATTGTGAAAATCACAGTCCTTCTACGAGGATCTCTCATTAGCTTGGTTGATAAATCCAGCCCTGGTCAACTTGGCCTGCGTCTCCATTGTTGGGTGGGGGAATTAATCAAACACAGGGCCACATAAACATATTATTGACTTTCAGCAGACCTGTGTATGACAGGAGCTCATGTGGTGTAATGGTTAGAGTGTCAGACTAGGACATGCGTAGGCAAACTGAGGCCTGGGGGCCAAATCTGGCCCAATCGCCTTCTCAATCCGGCCCCCGGATGGTCTGGGAATCAGCGTGTTTTTACATGAGTAGAATGTGTCCTTTTATTTAAAAGGCATCTCTGGGTTATTTGTGGGGCATAGGAATTCGTGCATTTATTTATTTTCCCAAAATATAGTCGGGCCCCCCACAAGGTCTGCAGGACAGTGGACCAGCCCCCTGCTGGAAAAGTTTGCTGGCCCTGGACTAGGATATGGGCGAGGAGAAGTTCAAACTCCCACTCTGCCATGAAGCTCATTGGGGGGGCTTGGGGGTCAGTCGCTGCCTGTCTAACCTTCATCACAGGGTTGTTGCGGAGATTAAATGGGGGGGATGATGTACACCCCCTTGAGCTCTTTGGAGAAAAAGTGGAATGTAAATACAAAGAAATGATGGATAAACTGGCAGAGTGATGTACAGTGGTACCTTGGGTTCAGTACTTAATTCGTTCCAGAGAAGAAGAAGAAGAAGAAGAAGAAGAAGAAGAAGAAGAAGAAGAAGAAGAAGAAGAGTTTGGATTTGATACCCGCCTTTCACTCCCCTTCAGGAGTCTCAAAGCGGCTAACATTTTCCTTTCCCTTCCTCCCCCACAACAAACCCTCTGTGGGGTGAGTGGGGCTGGGAGACTTCAGAGAAGTGTGACTGGCCCAAGGTCACCCAGCAGCTGCAGGTGGAGGAGCGGAGACGCGAACCCGGTTCCCCAGATTACGAGACCACCGCTCTGAACCACTACACCACACTGGCTCCGTTCTTAACCTGAAATTCTTCTTAACCTGAAGCACCACTTTAGCTAATGGGGCCTCCTCCTGCTGCTGCTGTGCTGCCACCAGTGGCGTAGCGTGGGGGGTGCAGGGGGGGCCGGCCGCACCGGGCGCAACATCTGGGGTTAGGGCAAATCCACGGGTTAGGGGGCGCAAATTACTTGCCTTGCCCCGGGTGTTGACAACCCACGCTACGCCAATGGCTGCCACCGCGCGATTTCTGTTCTCATCCTGAAGCAAAGTTCTTAACCTGAAGTACCACTTCTCTGTTAGCGGAGTCTGTAACCCGAAGCGTCTGTAACCCGAGGTACCACTGTATTGGAGTTGGAGAGCTTCTGCTCTAGATTGCCCTGGCAACTGTAGGTCTCATGGAAATGGATGCGCCATCTCCCCCTAAGAGCAGTGAGTCCCACAGGAGCAGAATAGAGGCACCCAGAGAAGTGGGGAGGGCGTCATGTTGGGGGGAGGGAATGGGAAAGGATTCCTGGACGGAACCGGAGAGAAAACGGGGCCGAGGGGTCCAAGCTGGTCAAACAGGGCTGGGGGCTCCCGAGCGAGACCCCCCCCGAAAGGCTCAGCAGGAGCCCCCCCCCGCCCTCTTTGGGGAGCCCCCGCGGGCCGAGGCAGCCGAAGCCCCCTCCCCTCGGGCGCCTCCCCGCCCCCTCCTCTCCTTGGGCTGTAGGTGGAGCCCGCGCACCGAGGCGCTCCCGATCCGGGCTTGGCCAGCGCCTCTCCTCCTCCTCCCGGCCGGGTCTGGGGGCTTCCAGCCGCGCTCCGTCCTCGCCCGCTGCGACTTGCGCCGGAGCCAGCGGCGCCCCTTCCGCCGGGAGACCCTCTCGGAGGCTTTTGGGGAGCGCAGGGCGCGTCGAGGCCCCTCGGAGCTCTCCTCCCTGTCCAGTCGGCAGAAGCAGCAGCCGCCGCCCGGGGCTGGGCCGAGGGGATGGCGGCGGCGGCGGTGGCGGCGGCGTCGGGGTGCGGAGGCTGCCCGTGCCGGGCCGGGCGTCGGTGGCGGCGTCGGCGGTGCTGCTGCAGCGGCGGCTGCTCCTCCTGCGCGCAGTGAGCGGAGCGCAGCCGCAGCGGCGGGGGGCGCGCGCGCGCTCGGGCGCAAGGCTGGCGGTGGCGGCGGCGGCGGGGAGCCCGGCCGAGGAAGGAAGCACGGCCCGCCGGCCTCTCTCCCGGTGCTGGGGGCGCACGGCGGCGGCGGCAGCATCTCCTCCTCCTCCTCCTCCTCGGGACTGGCTTCTCCGGACGCAGCGCCAAGGTGAGCCCCAGCCTTTCTCCCTTCTCTCCCGCGGGGGCGGCGGGGTGGGTGTTGTGCGTTGCGTGTTGTGTTGAGCATCCCGGAGCCGCCTCCTCCGCCTCCGCCTCCTCCGCCTCCTCCTCCTGCGCGGGGCATGTTTCCAGAGGAGCCTCCCCGGGAAATGGCCCTGGGCGCTGGGGGGTCTGGGCGGCATCCTCGGCGGCGGCGCTGAGCGAGGAGGCGAGGAGGGGGAGCTGCCGGCGGCGGGCGAGGGATGCGCGGGCTGAGCGAGGGGCGCCCCCCTTCCGCTGCAGCAGCGGCGGCGGCGGAGGCAGAAGAAGAAGCAGCAGCGGCAGCAGCCTGGTCCTCGCTGGCGGCAGGTAACGCCGAGGCTCCGGCTTGCTGGGTTTAAGGATCGCGGCGGCCGGGCGCGGGGGGGGACACCGTTGTGTGCTACGGGTAGGGGGGGGGAGGGCGGCCATGCCACGGAAAGAGGATGGCATCTCGCTGCCTCTACCCCCCCATCTTTGGGTAGCAGGTACGTTGAGCGGTTCCATCTTTTGAAGCGGGGAGGAGGATGGAGAGGAAATTAGGCTTCCTCCCCCCCCCCCTTAATATGGGGGGGGTGGGCAAGAGGGGAGGACAAGGGAAAAGCGCTCTGTGGATGCAAAGGGGAGGTGTCCTTCCTCCCCTTTGCTCAACGGATGGATGGATGGATGGATGGGGATCTTGCCTTGGGTATGCAGCCTTCCCTCGGCTTGGTTTGCTGGGCCATTTGGGCCACGAGGGTCCCTGCTTTCAAGAGGCAGCCCCCCCTCTCCCGGCCCCCCCCCCCCCGCTCCTTCAAAGGCTGCTAATGGAGCCCGCCTTGCAGCGCCCTAAGTCTTGGCCCTACCTGGCATTTTGTTCTCATTAGCAGGCGGGAGTTCAATGTCGCCAATAGCAACGGCTTCTTCTTTTTCTCTCTCTCCGCCATAAGGATGCTTTGGCCCAGATGTTTAGATTCTCCCCCCCCCCCACTCTCCAGTTGCAAAGACCCTGTCTCAGGGTTGGGGTGCTTCACGCAATTCCTCTCTGCGGGGTTTGTTAACCGGGGACAAATGTGGATTGGTGGAAGGTGAGCCAAGCCTCTGGCTGTAACCGTCAGGGCATCCATGTCCCACAGAGGAGATCTGCTGGCGCTGAGACCGGCTGGCATCCTTGCCCTCCATACTTTGTGCCCTTTCCTGCAATTAGCTGCTTTGAAAGGATGGCCAGAGGCCGGCCGAGTGACACTTACAGATGTTTGGGTGTGTAAAGGGCGGAAATATTGTAGTTCTTGTTAAAGAAGCCTTTCGCAAAGTGCTCCATCAGGTGTGCATGTATGTGTCTCTCTGCCCTTTAGCACAGATTGCTTCTTCAGATGGAAGCCAAGCAAGAAAGGCCATTTTTCGGGGCCAAAGACTGATTATAAAAGAGAGTTGTGGGCACTGTGTTTCAAACCCATTATGTTTTCTTAAGGCAAGCGAACTGTTCTCACATATCTGTCTCCACTGTGTTACTATCACTGAGGTGATGCAATCCCTCTCCTGTGGCTTCAGCTGCTGCTGTTTTGTTGTTTGTTATGAACGTTATTCCTTTATTTAGCTTAGCATACTCAAAGGAACTCTATTGTGTTGCATCCTGTTAAAAGGAGGAAGAGGTGACTGCACAAATGCAGATCATTTATGAACATCAGAGTGCCATTGTGTGGCACTTTTTGGTGTTTTTTAATTAAAAAAAAGAGAGAAAAAACCCTGGCCTACTAATTCCTGCTAATTAAAATTAATTGTGTTTTAAAAAACTGAAAGAGCTCTGATACTTCAGTTTATAAAGATGTGTGACATTTCATCTGAAAATGTGGGCAATTTAGCACCGCTCAGATGGGTTTTGCCTACAAAGCCATCTGAGATAATGATGATCTGAAGCAGAAGTCAGCTTTTTTGTGAGGTTGCATTCTGATGTTTCTAACTCTCCGGGGTCACAGAGTGGCATTTCTCTACTGAGTAATAGGAAATCCACCCTGGAAGTACATTCAGGGTGTCTGGAAAAAATGAGATTTGATCCACGTCCTTTGTTTCTTAACAGGCTGTATCTCATAGTGCTTGCATGTTCCACAGGCCATGATGTCATCAAGATGATGCCTATCAGGTGTTGCACTGTATAGCGACAAAGAATTATAATGTGCAGACTTTCTGTCCCTGTTATGTGTGTGTAGCCTTTGGAGTTGGTGTTTGTAGTGGAGCCCACTAGCAGGATGCAGCCCAGACCTCAGTCACATAACGGATATTGGTGACGTGGAACCGGTTGCACTAACAGCCACAAACAAACCCCTCCTTGAAGTTGAGATGTGCTTAGGTGTAAATACTGATAGTTATGGCTCTGGTTCTCTTTAGATTCTGAACGGCAAGCAAGGTATTACAGTGGAATTGATTTCCTGTTCAGTGGTGTCATGGTAAATTTGGAAGTGCATGAGCTCATTGTGACAACTCCCCCTCCTCGGTTGCCATTCCCCCAGGAGAGTCAACAATTGCTGGTAGTTGTGTTGACCCATCATATTATGCATGCATATCAAATAGGAGGAGTAGATGGCATAGCATACCCAAGTGAGGCCTGCTGGGCACCGGTTTTAACAACTATTTGGCAACAAGTTAAGATCATCCACTTTCCTCAGGCATTTGGCGCATTGTAACGGGATATCAATGCTGGTATGCTGTTGATGTTTTACTGTTGCTGATGAGATTCTTGAAGTTGTTAATGTATTGATTGCTGTTTTTAACTCTGTATTTTTTATTATTTTTCCAAGTTGCTTAGAGACTGTCTTTGTATTAAACAATTAATAATAATAATAATAATTATACCACCTAACCTAAAAATACAATCCTAGGCATAATTACCTGGGCGTAAATTCCACAGAACTCAGCGGTTCTTCCCTCCGAATGTATAGGTTTAACTTGAACAACACAGAGAGATCTTCAGCCAGCTGAAATGCAGCCTTTCTTGCAGAGAAATGCTACCATTTCAACGGTTAGTGTGAAGTAGGGACCCCTTGAAAGAAAAGGACAGATGTCTACATCCTCTGCTTGATTGTTTTCCTCATTTTCTGACTTATCTTATGCTAATCTGTCACAAATAAACATGAAAGCCTCATTATCAGCTGATGCACTTCCCACTGTAAGGAGCCTCTATCATTTACTCTGGTACTCTAGCAGATGTTACCACAACTCCTGCTCTGGTTGGGGGGAAGGTCCTGGAGCTGCACTCCTATATTCCCTCACTGCACCCCTATTTCTGTTCGAGGGAACTGCCACGGAGGTTGTTTGGGGGGCTAAGAGAGCGGAAAAGGGGAAGGTGTACCAATTTTTGATCTCTTTATCTTTGTTCTTCAGTGCTTTGTAGCAGCTGAATCTCTGCAGGGTAATTGCAGTTTCTGACAAAGGTTTTGTGCTCTGTAAATCTACCTGTACCTGGGAATAAGTGATTTTCTTTGGAAATACAATAGCTCTACTTACAAAGCTCTTGAATTTTTGTAGATCTGCTAATTTACTGAGGCAGATAGAAGTGACAGAGGGTCTCACTGTTTGGGGAGGGAGTTGTCACATAATTACAGAATACGTGTGCACACAATTTCACACAACATATTGGGAACCAGTCATTTCATAGAGGAAAGTCTGTTGTTGCTGCTGTTGGGTTGCTCTTGCTGAAGCCACTGGTTGCTGCAATTGTTGTCAGTAGGCCTGGAGAAGAGATGTCTGCATCTTGTTTTCAGAATATTTCCTTGTGCTCCTTTGAACTCCTCAGACTACTGGTTTAACTTCCTTTCTCAACGTGATAATGTTGGAAACAGTCCTTTAGTGATATCATGTATCCTTGTTGCAGTTTCTGCAATCACTTAATAGTAGGTAATATCTGTGAGGGTGAAAATAAGTGTTATATAATAGGCCCAGTGTGTATTTCATAGGTGGCCATCTTTATAGCACAGGTACCATAAATGGCAGGGACGCGGGTGGCGCTGTGGGTAAAACCTCAGCGCCTAGGGCTTGCCGATCGTCAGGTTGGCGGTTCGAATCCTTGCGGCGGGGTGCGCTCCCGTTGCTCGGTCCCAGCGCCTGCCAACCTAGCAGTTTGAAAGCACCCCCGGGTGCAAGTAGATAAATAGGGACCGCTTACTAGCGGGAAGGTAAACGGCGTTTCCGTGTGCTGCGCTGTCTCGCCAGATGCAGCTTTGTCACGCTGGCCACGTGACCCGGAAGTGTCTGCGGACAGCGCTGGCCCCCGGCCTCTTAAGCGAGATGGGCGCGCAACCCCAGAGTCGGACACGACTGGCCTGTACAGGCAGGGGTACCTTTACCTTTACCTTACCATAAATGGCACTGCATTATGGCAGCGACAGTTTTTTTGGCACTTTTAGGCAGGAGCAGGTTTAGGTCTGCACCTCAAACTGTTTCTCCTGTGCTATTGACTTGCTTGTTTCACAGCTCAGTAGACCAGAGGCAAATTTGCATCCGAACATAGAGGGTTGGGCACACTGGAGTGGCACTGTCTGACGCTAAGGAACTTGTGGCCTGCTTGGCTAAGAAGTTCGCCATCCCTGATGCAGTCTGTCAAAATGCAGTGTCCCTGTTGCTATGGCCCTTTCATGCAGAAACACTGTACTCTCAAACGTTCTAAAACTTATTTAAAATTATGTTTTATGCTTGAAATGAGACCTGAGTTAGAAAGGGAATGAAAAGCTGTACTTATTTGCCGTTCTCTTTTGTCCGGTGGCTGGACATGCCGGTGCCTGATCAGATATGCTAAAGTATTGGATTTGTTCATCGATTGCCATGGGCACCTCTCACTTTTGACCTGAAATTGACCTGAAGTTTTTAATGTTTGATGTCGTATTGTGTTTTAATTTGTTGGAAGCCACCCAGAGTGGCTGGGGGAGCCCAGTCAGGTGGGTGGCATAATAATAATAATAATAATAATAATAATAATAATAATAATAATAGAAGAAATGTCTATTGAAGTTGGAAGTCCACTATGTGTCTTAACCTAGCTGCTAAGGTTGCAATCCTATGCATGCTTTCCAGGGAGTAAGTGCCACAGATCTCAGGGGGACTTAGTTTTGAGAAGACATACTAGGATTGTATGGTAAATCTTTGCTGCCTACTTGCTAGCTAGCAGCTTCCTTCTCAGGAACCCAGGAAAGTGCAACCAGGCACTGCTTCGTTAAAGGGGAAATCTTAAAGCTAATAACTTCATAAAGACACCACAGTTGTTCATAAAGAGTAAGAGGGAGACTCCTGTGTTTTACTTATTTTTTTGGGGGGGGGGCTTTTAAAGAGGCTAAAAACCCCCTCCTGTTTTTCAAATAGAGGTGCAAAAACCCTAACATATGAGTAAGCAGCAGATATTTGCCAAATACGAGACTTGTTGTAACAAATCAAATGGTGATATATTGGCCATTTCTTAATTTGTATGATATTTAGCCAGTATGTCATTAACATGCAGATACTCCATGCCAAATTTTAGTTTTGATAAATCTCCTGTATTACATTAACATTTCGATCATTTGGGCTTTATAAAAGCCAGTTGTAACCTATCAGAGCTGGTAAGAAGGGTGTCTGTATAATAAAATATTTATTCATACACATTCAACATTACATGACTTGGAAAATCCCAAGCACTTGGTCACCCAGCCTTGGAGAGATTTTTATGCTGGTACCTAAAATTTGGAATGCTCAAGGCCTTTTGTGTTGCCTTTCTAACCACAGAAAATTAAGAACATTTTAAGGTGGCGTTGAGGACTTCTTCAAGCACAGAGTGAAGAAGGGTGACTGACAGGTGGTCCAAGGCCTTTGGGATGGCTTATTGTTGTCGTTTAGCACACCAGGCACTCCTGTCTTCCACTGCCTCCCGCAGTTTGGTCAAACTCATGCTGGTAGCTTCGAGAACACTGTCCAACCATCTCGTCCTCTGTCGTCCCCTTCTCCTTGCGCCCTCCATCTTTCCCAGCATCAGGGTCTTTTCCAGGGAGTCTTCTCTTCTCATGAGGTGGCCAAAGTCTTGGAGCCTCAGCTTCAGGATCTGTCCTTCAGGGCTGATTTTCTTCAGAATGGAGAGGTTTGATCTTCTTGCAGTCCATGGGACTCTCAAGAGTCTCCTCCAGCACCATAATTCAAAAGCCATCAATGGGATGGCTAGGCCTGCTATAAACATGCTAGAGACCTGCCCTTCTACCCATGACTGGTCAACAGAACAATGTCTTCTGCCCACTGCGCATCATGTTCCAGCTTAGTGACTGACCTCAAGATTCCTGGGGTCCGGAAAGCACAACTGCCTGAATGACGTAAGTCGTACTCAAGTTGGTGTCAAAGACCAAGGGCATTCTAGTACACACTCCATTTTAGAATCTTTGTTTTCTTGTATCTGCCGAAGCATGGTTTCAGTAAATAACTTGTGACTTGGATTACCTTACCTATGTGGTCACCTGTAGCTTCCAGTTACTCAGTTTAAGTAACTACTGCCATGCTTCTGAAACTAAATTCTGGCTGCCTGGTAATAAAAATCTCATCACATGTGGTCAGATGGTTATAAGAGGCCCCTATGCCACAAATTGTCATGGTGACTTTGTTCCAGTAAGGGTAAGGCAAGAGAATCCCAATGTCTCATCTAAAATGTAAAGGTAAAGATAAAGGGACCCCTGACCGTTAGGTCCAGTCATGGCTGACTCTGGGGTTGCAGCGCTCATCTCGCTTTATTGGCTGAGGGAGCTGGCGTACAGCTTCCGGGTCATGTGGCCAGCATGACTAAGCCGCTTCTGGCGAACCAGAGCAGCGCACGGAAATGCCGTTTACCTTCCCGCCGGAGCGGTACCTATTTATCTACTTGCACTTTGGCGTGCTTTCGAACTGCTAGGTTGGCAGGAGCTGGGACCGAGCAACGGGAGCTCACCCCGTCGCGGGGATTCGAACCGCCGACCTTCTGATCGGCAAGTCCTAGGCTCTGTGGTTTAACCCACAGCGCCACCCGCGTCCCCACCTAAAATGTAGAAGCATGGAATAAGTTGTTACTCCATGAGATATTGAACCAAAGAGGAGGCCCATTTGATATTAGAACAGGACTTTTCCACATAATCATATGGAATTCCCAAGGAATTCCATCTGTCATCTTGGCCTTTGAATACCTGATGAAAGAGGTTGCCATTGGAGAGTCTTTCTCAGGCTCCGATTCGGGCTCTTCTGTGATGTTCCTCTGAGCATGTGTCTAATGGCCAACCCCATGTATGTTGGCTGATGGTTTAAGGAATGAATGGGAAATATTGATTTTCTTTTAAAAGCAACTGTATTTTGCACATGTGAGGGAGCAATGTGACTTGGCAAGCAGGCAGTTCTACTATGGACTCAAGACAATGGCAAGAGCTAGGATTTTGGAATTTGCAGGGTGCTTATAGGTGGAGTGCAGATTTTTTAATATCACTTAGTGAGCGACTCAGAGTAGTCTTCATCCAGCTTAATAGGCTTTACAAAGAAAGTATTAAGACAATTTGAAATTATGCTTTAAGGTGTGCTTAATAAATGTGCTGAAGTAATTGAGTAACAGGGTAAATGCTTCACTTCAGGAAATAAAAATGTTAAATTTCTCTTATGTAAGAGGGGGCACTTGACTGTCTAGGATGGTTGAAAAAAATTGCTTTTTAAATGTAGCTCGCTAAAACTTTTTTTGTGAGCAACACAAAGATCTAAAGGGTAGTAGAGCTAAGGAAAGATTCTTCATTGTAGTATCTATGTGTTTTTGTATAAATCATTTATATATACCTCCAAAAGACTAATTAATTTCTATACCGAAAAACAAGATACTCAAAACAGTTTTCTTGTCTACTTGAGTTATTATTTGTGGGGCTAAATTACACTGTGAGCGCAATTAAACATTTGAATACAGATGAGGGTCTTAATCTGTATGATACCCATGTGTTTGTCTGCAGTTGAAATGGACTCAGCTAGGAAAGCTGACAAATGTTAATCCTGATGTGTTTGAAAGCAGTTATAAAGACCCAATGAATTGACTTAATTCCAAACCGTTAACATCAACAGGTCAAGATGCTCTTAAACTTGTGTTTTAACTGATGGGTGGATCCGGATCTTAAAATTAATAGCGGATTAGTGAGCATACAATGTGCAGATGTATTGGCATTACAAGGACATAGATATGCATTTCCATTAGAATTTCCATTAGAACTACACCTGACAGATTAAAAGAAAATCCTTTAATTGACACACACAAAAAATGACCCCTCCCCCAATTAAAAGCACAGCAGTTGTTGTTTTTTTAATGCTATTTTCAATATAAATGTTTGTGAAAACAATTCAAAAAAATAATGCTTAAGAGGAATATCCCTTGGGGAAATTCTAGTCCATGAGTTGAATCCAGCCAATTCAACCTCTCAAGCTGTGATGGCCTGGGAATCCGATTCAGAGGCTGAACCGGAGGAATCCCAGCCTGCACAGGAGTCCCCGCCTCCAGGGCCGGCAGAACTGGGGCAGGGCCTTGATTCTGAAGCACCTGCACCTGTGCCGGATCCTCAGGAGCAGGCACCAGGTGAATCCACTCTGGCCCCAGAGGTGGTTGAGGACTCAGTGCCTACAGGTGAGTCTCCCCTTGGGCCCAGTAACCCTTCAGCCTCTCCTGAACTGCAGAGGCTCAGGGCAGAGAGGCGGAGGGAACTGGTTTCTCCCAGGAGGAGTGCTCGCCTTAAGGCCAGGAGAGGCGGGTCTCCTGGGGGACGGGACCACCCCTGGCCTCAGAGAAGATAAAGGCCAGTCAGCCCGGTCCCAGGTTGCGGGAGCAACGTCGTTGAAGAGCTGTTTCGGCCAGCATCCAGTCCTGTTTCCCCCTGTCCTTGCCTGGCTCCTCGCTGTGGACCCCGCTTCGCCCGTGGAGGACTGTCTGCCGACCCTCGACTCAGGTCCTGGACCTCGCCCCACGGTAACCTCCCCCCTGGACCACCACACAAGCAAAGCCCCCTCCCCCCAGACTTCCTTACCAGGTCTGCCACAAACCAGGATAGGGGTGAAAATATGTCCTCCCTGCTCCTTGGCTGGTTTGTACAAGCCACAGTGGAGTGGGTAAGGCCTGATTTACACCTTCACTTTGGTATGCTGGGTGGGGAGTCTTAAACCTTCTCATCCAACATGCCAGAATGGAGTTGAAGATATCTGCCCACCCACCTTGTGTCAGATGATTACTGGAAAGGAAATTCAGCTGATGAAGGTGGGTGACTTCTTTTCATCCCCATTACAGCTATCTCCCCATGGCTGATCTGCGCCACTCGGCTGATGAGTGGGGAGGGGTCGGCAACCTAAGGCCCATGGGCCGCAAGCAGCCCACGTGGGCCATTTAACCGGCCCATGAGCCACCCCCGAAACGAGCCGCCCACTCGGCAAGTCCCTGCCAGCGCAGTGCAGCGTGGGGACTCGCTTCCGCGGCGCTGGAAATCGCATCTGTGCAGACGCCGGAAATCGCAGGCGCGTGTGCTCATATGCACTCAGGATCCAGCCCATGGAGGGGGCTCTGCTGGAGTGAACCGGCCCAGGAGAGGTAAACCTTGCCAACCCCTGGCCTAATGCATGCCATGGTCATGGGAATGAATAAAATCCCCTCCCAGGTGATCTGCCTGGATTAGTGTGTGGCAGTTGTGTCCCTGGCAGGGGTGTACCAGGAACATAAATATCTCGCCTCTCTACTCTGGCTAGGAGCCCACAAGCCCATCTGTGCAATCCTCAGGCCGCTGCTTTGCAAGGGATGCGAGGCACCAATACATCTCCTTGCCAAGGTTGCGAGGGAGCCTAGGTATGCCTCTGGTGTAAGAGTAAGAGCTGTTTGACAGTGGAATTTGCTGCCAAGGAGTGTGGTGGAGTCTCCTTCTTTGAAGGTCTTTAAGCAGAGGCTTGACAACCATATGTCAGGAGTGCTCTGATGGTGTTTCCTGCTTGGCAGGGGGTTGGACTCGATGGCCCTTGTGGTCTCTTCCAACTCTATGATTCTATGGTGCCTGGGCCTGCCCAGTTTGGAGTCTAGTCCTACCCCCTATTGGAGCGTGACCCTGACAGCTTCTAGCCGTGGAAGTATAACCCTGGTACTGACGGAGGTGTTCCCATCCGTGAGATAATGCCTGTGCCAATATGATTTTTCTCTCTCTGACACATTCTACATATGCTGCTTATTTTGACGTACAACTTCAGAAACAAAGAACACATGCTTGGAATTATTGGGGGGGAATTCACTGTAGCACTAATTCCCACAGCCGTGTACAAGCTGTGCTAGTGGGATGGCTTGCACAAGAGAAAAGTGCAGGAAGCCAGCATGGATCTTGTGGCTGGTAGCGCAACACATCACTGTAGACCTGACACTTCCTATTGCACAACAAGCTTCTGCTAGTGCAACTGTTGCACCGGGTTTCATATTCCCAACCATTATTTTCACCCTTGCTTAGCACAACATGCCTTGTAATCAGCAGTCAGAACGTTGAATCCCGAACTGATGGATTAAATTATATGAGTTTTAATAGATTAATCTACTTCCATTAAATGGGTGACATTTCCTTACTTTCCACAAGAGTAGTAATGAGTTATGGCTAAGCTTCAGTTCAGATGATCCTACAAAATAATGGTTTTGGAAGATCATAAGCAATCTGTTAGAATCCCTCCTACATGCATATCAGTTTAGAACAGGCTTCATCAACCTTGGGCCTCCATATGTTTTTGGCCTACAACTCCCATGATCCCTAGCTAGCAAGACCAGTGGTCAGGGATGATGGGAATTGCAGTCTCAAAACATCTGGAGGGCCGAGGTTGAAGAAGCCTGGTTTATAATTTAGCACCAACCATAGTTTGTGACAGGACGTGGGTGGCGCTGTGGGTTAAACCACAGAGCCTAGGACTTGCCAATCAGAAGGTCGGCGGTTCAAATCCCCGCAACGATGGGTTGAGCTCCCGTGGCTCGGTCCCTGCTCCTGCCAGCCAAGCAGTTCGAAAGCACGTCAAAGTGCAAGTAGATCAATAGATACCGCTCCAGCGGGAAGGTAAACGACGTTTCTGTGCGCTGCTCTGGTTCGCCAGAAGCGGCTTAGTCATGCTGGCCACATGACCCAGAAGCTGTACGCCGGCTTCCTCGCCAATAAAGTGAGATTAGCGCCGCAGCCCCAGAGTTGGTCACGACTGGACCTAACGGTCAGGGGTCCCTTTACCTTCATAGTTTGTGACACTGGAATCTACAAAATAGCCATGACCATTCTAAACAGAGCCATCCATCTATTTCCAGCCATAGCTTCAGATACTGCTTTGGAGGGCAAAATGCTAACCACTGTTTGCTGATCTTGGCATCACTGCAGAGTATGTCAGTGCTCAATTGCAAACTGAAGTGAAGCTGCCTATGGGATTGGAAGACGGAGCATATGAGCTCTTGACTCCTTTATGATGCTCGAAACCATATTTTGGAGAGTCATCTGAACAGAGGCTGAATAGTTTGAATTTAAACCTTGCTTTTGACACTAGGCGGAATTAGGCAAGTCATAGCAGGATTTCCTTTGCAAAGACAGAAATGAGAACAGATAGCATTTATTGTTTAATAAAGATTCATGACAGTATTGTTTACAACTGGTAGAATAAGCTGCATGTATCAAAGGTTAAATATGTGAAGAGCCGTTATCTTGGCAATAAAATAATTATAACTAGCACCCCCCCCCTCACAAACAACATTTTCTTACTACACAAACGCTTCCCAGCTTTTGAGCTGCTACTGGAAATTTGGCCATGCTGTTATGCTTATTTCTCCCATTTATACCCCGCTTTCTAGGGTGAGCCTTCACAAAGTGGTTTACAATAACGTAACAGTTACTGTTTTAAATTATATTTGTATTCGTCATTAAACAACCATTTTGCAAAACCAATCCGACGGTTATTTTTGAAAACCAAGTAACATCAGCTAAAAATAAAATCCAGCACAGAACATTAGCAAACTAAACTTGGCAACAGTCCAAAAACATAGTGGATCAGAACACAAAAGTTTGCTTTTGAAAGATAGGCTTATAGCCCTTGGGGAAGGGATTGCAGAGGTTTGGGCCCATGCTGAAAAGGCCCTGTTTCTTGTGCCAGCCTGTCTAATAGATCTTGATAGCAGGCCCATGAAGCTAATATTCAGATTTTTATGAGTGCAGACAATCCTTCAAATAACCTGATGCCAAGCGATTTGTGGCTTATATGTTGATACTGGCGTTTTAAATTGGACCGAGAAACAAATTGGTAGCCAATGAAATTTGCACAATATAAGCCTCATTTGGGCATGATGATGTGCTCCTGTTCAACAACTGAGGCTGCACAGAATAGTCTCACTTCAATGGTGTGTGGTCCTCACCCAATGTCTATGTGTGTTGCATGACTGTCTCTAGGGAGTGAAGCAGGCATCCCCAACCTGCGGCCCTCCAGATGTTTTTGGCCTACAACTCCCATGATCCCTAGCTAAGAGGACCAGTGGTCAGGGATGATGGGAATTGTAGTCCAAAACATCAGGAGGGCCGGAGGTTGGGGATGCCTGCCTCATAGTATGCAGCTATGAAGCCTCCCTCCCTACAGATCTTTGTGCTGTATAGACGGGTGCCAGGGGAGGTGTGTGTAACTATTTGACACAGCCTTCTTCCTGTGTTGTTGACCACTGGAGTTCATAATGTCCCACTAACCCTTGGAGCTGTTGCATGCTGTACTAGTTGAAGTTTCCAAGCTATTTTCAAAATGGCCCCATGTAGTGCACGCTACAGTAGTCTCTACTCCGGGTGCCAATTAAATCACTGGCATTTGAGAATAAATCTTGGCTTAAATAAAACAAAGCAAAAAACCCAATCCCTCCCATGAATGAAGTAGGGTGGAAATTCCCAAGCAATTATGGAAGGAATCATAGAGTTGGAAGGGACCACAAAGGTCAGCTAGGCCAACCCTCTGCACTGCGGGAATCCTTTGCCCAATGTGGAACTCGAATCCACAACCCTGAAATTAAGAGTCTCATGCTCTACCAACTGAGCTAAATATGATTTGCCCCCTCTCCTCTTCCCTTCTCCATGCTGGGGGTATTGGGCTCAAAAAGCTATGTCTGAACCCAATTCCCCTTCTTTATAGATGACATGATTGCAGGGGAGGAAGCCCCCCTCCACCCCCTAAGTGATTTGAGTGGAGGTAGAACTTGGTGCTGGAGAAGACTCTTGAGAGTCCCATGGACTGCAAGAAGATCAAACGCATCCATTCTGAAGGAAATCAGCCCTGAGTGCTCACTGGAAGGACAGATCCTGAAGCTGAGGCTCCAAGACTTTGGCCACCTCATGAGAAGAGAAGACTCCCTGGAAAAGACCCTGATGTTGGGAAAGATGGAGGGCGCAAGGAGAAGGGGACGACAGAGGACGAGATGGTTGGATAGTGTTTTCGAGGTTACCAGCATGAGTTTGACCAAACTGCGGGAGGTAGTGGAGGACAGAGGTGCCTGGCGTGCTCTGGTCCAGGGGGTCACGAAGAGGTGGACATGACTAAACGACTAAACAACAACAACACAACAAGAACTTGGAAAAGGCACCAAAGGTTGATTCTATCCCTCCTATTTTTATGCAATGCTAGACTGTCTATCTCATTGGTAGAGATCTCCTCCTATCCCACCTCTCTCCTTTGCTACCCAGGCTCTCATACTGGGCTAGTCATATTGGAAGCATATGTCCAGATGAGACCTTGAATGCAAGGTCTTGGTTTGCCAACAGAAGTTAGTAAAGAAGGGTTAATGTGCAGTTACTGGAAAAAAGTCATTTTCCAGTCTCAGATGAATGATCTTTGGGCATTGGCAGGATAGAGAGAAGGACCTGTCATAAAGATCTGAAAACCTGGGTAGGTTGTTCATGGTGAGAGGATATGGAGAAAAGTTGGTTGTGACCAGCACCCAAGTTAGTAACAACCAAATCTGAGGTGGAGCACACCAGTGGTGCTGCCATTTATTTAATTGATTTTTAAAGATCTTCTTTCTTTGCAGATGATCAGGAAAAATGGAATATTTTCTTTCTTTACCCCTGCCCGTATGGGCCAGTCTTGCCAGACTCTAGGGTTGTGCGCTCATCTCACTCTATAGGCCGGGAGCCAGTGCTGTCCGCAGACACTTCCGGGTCACGTGGCCAGCGTGACATCGCTGCTCTGGCAGGCCAGCGCAGCACACGGAACACCGTTTACCTTCCCGCTAGTAAGCGGTCCCTATTTATCTACTTGCACCCGAAGGTGCTTTCGAACTGCTAGGTTGGCAGGCGCTGGGACCGAACGACAGGAGCGCACCCCGCCGCAGGGATTCGAACCGCCGACCTTTCGATCGGCAAGTCCTAGGTGCTGAGGCTTTAACCCACAGCGCCACCTGCGTCCCCAGGTGGTGGGTAAAGTGGTGGGTAAAGGTAAAGGGACCCCTGACCATTAGGTCCAGTCGTGACCGACTCTGGGGTTGCGGCGCTCATCTCGCTTTATTGGCCGAGGGAGCCGGCGTACAGCTTCCGGGTCATGTGGCCAGCATGACTAAGCCGCTTCTGGCGAACCAGAGCAGTGCACGGAAACGCCGTTTACCTTCCTGCTGGAGTGGTATCTATTTATCTACTTGCACTTTGACGTGCTTTCGAACTGCTAGGTTGGCAGGAGCAGGGACCGAGCAACGGGAGCTCACCACGTCGTTGCGGGGATTCGAACCGCCGACCTTCTGATTGGCAAATGCTAGGCTCTGTGGTTTAACCCACAGCGCCACGGCTACAACTGGCATTAAAGCTCTGACTAGCCTGCAGTGCATTGCAAAGGGGAGAGGACGTTAAAAAAGGTTCCACCATGCAGGTTGTATCTTGGAATTGAAAAGCTGGTGGAACACCTCTCTCTCTCGGAGTCTGCTTCCATTTTATGGTCAGCCTGAAGAGCCCTGCTCCAAACATCTTCTTTTGCAGGATGCTAGCTAATTCAGATGGTATGGGGAGGTGGGTTTTCTCAGTGGTTGTCTGGCTTTCATTGAGTGACCTCCTTTCTCCATCTTCTTCCATTTTTGCTATTAGGTGCTTTCGTAGGACTCATTTGTTTCGAAAGGCCCTTTGAGAGGAGGTGTGCGCTCTGGTTTTGCTAATGTTTAGGTTGGTTTTTTTGTACATATTAGAGAAGTTGTTTCAATTAATGTAAGCCGTTAGGAAAAGCGGGCTAGTCATATTTTAAATAAATACACATATAAATAAAATGTAAGGGTGAGAGCATGGAAAACGAAACAGTATCTCTGTTCAGACATCACACCAGACCATGATAAAGGAAGATTAACTGATTGACAAACTATGGTTTGTCACTTATTATTTGGCCAGAAACTATGGTTTGAAGTGGTTTGGTAAATCGTGGTTTGTGCTGTTTATGGCTTGGCATGATATCCGAATGGGCAAACCTTTCTCTTGGCCTTCAGAGACTGAGCAATACCAAGGAGACAAGTGTGAGCTTACGAAGCAGTGCCAAGATTACAACACACACACACACACACACACACACACACACACACACACACACAGAAGCAGCTTTTAAACCATGGCCTGTATGTTCTGAAAGCTCAAACCATGTGTTGCCTCCTAAATTATGGTTTGCAGAAATAATGTTTTGATGCAGTCTCTCTGTGAATGGGAACATTATTTCAGGTGTTCTTAAACTGGGTAATAGTTGCACTGTGAAGTTCTGGCTGTTGTAAAACAAGCTGTGATCTTGAAAGACAAAGATGTTCCAGAATATTTTGCTTTAGGCGAGAATGGCAGGAGTCCAGAAGCGGTGCTTTCGAAGATGAGGGTTGGGAAATTGCTATAAAGCAGTAGCAACTTTCTTTACTTTCCCTCATGGACCTCTCCTTTCCTTGACAAATGAAGCAAAAGTTGAAAGCTCCCATTTTAGCACATAGAGCTTTGGAACAGCTGATATCGTTAAAGGGTTCCAAAATCGTTACAGTGTGCCGCAGAAAAAAGGGAAAACATTGCCATGAAATCACAGTCGCACCTCAATTCTTATGGACTGGTTTGCATTGCTGTCTCAAAGAATTGCAGAGGCAGTTGTGTGCTACTGTGCCGTAGTGTTTCAGAAACAGAACGTTAGCCTGAGCTCTTAAGAATGGAGCAGGGATCAGTGCCCAGTTTTGATGTTCTGCATGGGTGGGTATCCTGAATGCTAAAACGCATTCCATTGATAACTTGCCCTGCGAGGAGCTTTTTCAATGGTTCCCTGTTCCCCCCGCCCCCCTTCGAGCTCTCAAAAGCTATTCTAAAGGCTCCCCCCTCCCCCTATCTTTCTGAATAGATTTCCCTGCTCTGGAGAACTGAAGGGGTTTTCAAAGACCATGTTAACTTCTTTTCTTTATCGGCGTCTCACCAGCATTTGTGTCACTGGTGCTTTGTCGGGCCCAAAGTGATTCAGAATTTTTCTCGGTTCCGTCAGAGACCTCCCCCCCACCCACCCCGCAAATGAGACATTAATTCCAAAACCCTTTTGTACTGAAGTACGCACCAAATAACGTGAACTTCTGCACTCTTCAATAGCCTTCTTAACTAATTAACCCTGCTATGGTCATGCTCTTATATATTTGCCTCTGCTGTGTAGTATTCTTCCCCCTGTGAAGATGGCTGAACTATGTAAATAGGTGGGGATGCGGGTGGCGCTGTGGGTTAAACCACAGAGCCTAGGACTTGCCGATCAGAAGGTCGGCGGTTCGAATCCCCGCGATGGGGTGAGCTCCCGTTGCTCGGTCCCTGCTCCTGCCAACCTAGCAGTTCGAAAGCACATCAAAGTGCAAGTAGATAAATAGGTACCGCTCTGGCGGGAAGGTAAACGGCATTTCCGTGCGCTGCTCTGGTTCGCCAGAAGCGGCTTAGTCCTGCTGGCCACATGACCTGGAAGCTGTACGCCGGCTCCCTCGGCCAGTAAAGCGAGATGAGTGCCGCAACCCCAGAGTCGCCCACAACTGGACCTAATGGTCAGGGGTCCCTTTACCTTTACCTTTATGTCAATAGGTAGTACGGGATCCCTCTTCTCTCTGGCTTTCGAAAGCCACCTTTTCTGTGACAGATTTGGCACAACCCTTTTCATCAGCACCATCCCTTCCTGCGATATTCTGCAGCCTGGTTTCCCTCAATATGTTTCGGATTATTCTTCCTGACAGCCCCATCCAGGCTGGGGGCTGATGGGAATTGTAGTTCAAAACACATAGAGGGCGTTGGATTGGGGGAGAGTATCCTATTGAAGCTAAGGACAGTGGAAATTGACTGAACGTACTGCTTATGTCGTGAGCTGTTTGGTAACGGAAGATACCTTGAAAGGTGGGCTAAGAAAATGTGTTTTTGTGTTTTTATATTGTAAATTGCCCTATGGTCCTTGGATGAAGGGCTGCATAGAAATAATAATAATAATAATAATAATAATAATAATAATAATAATAATAATAATAATAATAATATCACCCCCCCTTAAAATGTGGCCACACATATTTGGATGATTGTAGATGCAACATTATTATGAGCTCCAGTGAAGTTGTTGAGACTTGTGACCCGGTTTAAAAAATGCATTTATTAGCCTCACCCAGTCCTGTGATTTTATAGCAGTAAGGTTTGCGTATGCAGAAGAGGAGAATTGAAAGAAATGGTCAAACCTGGCACATTCCCCTGCCCCACTTTTTAAAAAGAATGAGTATTTTCATAACTGAAGAGCTTGTCAAGTATAGCTGATTTGATTTGTATAGCTAATGGTCACAGAAGTCATGTGGAAGCAGTAACCACCAGCATAATGCTCATTATGTCATTATATTAAAAATAAAAACTCCTTTTTTGTTGGAGCCAAAACTTAATTCACCACCAAAATCACAGAGCGTATGAGATGGGGAATGTTTTGTTCTGGGGTGTTCTTTGGGATCCCAGAACACCCCAGTTCATGCATAAATGAATATTTGGAGAATTTCCAACATTCCTCCTTATAACCTTGTGCCATATTTGGGTTCCATCCTGACTCATATGAACGGCTGTGTTGCCATACTTTCTCAGAATCTTACTGCATAAGCTTTCATGGACTAGGGTCTCGTTCATCAGGTTCTTGTAGGGTTAACCTGAGGTACAGGAATTTATACATAGAATTGTGGTGGTGGTTGGTTGTAAGCATTGAAGCCTGAAACAAAATAAATACAGAAATCGTTTATGGTTAACACAAAACAGCTGTTGATAATGCAAACATCTCTGGCACTGGTAAACCAATGAACTTACATAGTGTGATTAAAAACACATACGCACACCGTAGGGTTCATTGCAGTGTGTTCTGGGAAGCTGGATATCGCGGTTTCTGATAGCAGATTTGCGTCCTTATATTATTTAGCATGCAAAAGTGGATTGCTAGGAGATGATGGCATATATATCACATTGGACTATAAGCAGGTGAATGAACCCCCGGTGTAGTGGGTGACATCAGGACTTGTAACAGGTTCCACCATGTAAAATTGATTCCTTCCAGAATAGACACGGGGTCCAAATTTGCATCTGGCTTTGCTGGAGTGTCTTATCCCTGGGCTCCTGTCTCTGTTATATGGCTAGTTGTTTATGACGGGCAAGTGTTTTAGGTTCAGGGACTGTGTCTGAGCACATTCAGGCAAATGGCAGACAACCACAGTCAAAACCACTCCTATTTATCACATTGTGCCCGTCCTGCACAATGACACTTCTCTCCCACACAGGACTAGGACTCAAAGGAGGGAGGCTTCCTCCTGTCTGCTTTTTTTATTAAAAAAACCCCCAAAATATTGTTTACAGGACACAGCCCTTTGGGAAGCAAGGAAAAGCCATGTAGGAGGTGATTTTTCTGCAGAGCTTTAATCCAAGTTGGGAGTAGATTCAGCATTAATACCCCTGCCCCTTTATTAAAAAGAGCTGCTTCATGCTTATTTAAACAAGTGGCTAAGATCACATGTAGTTTGGCCTCACAGTCTACCCCTGGCATGTTTTGTTGTTGGTTATATTGTTGGAGCTTTCTTTCTCCCTCACTTAAAAATAACTGGTTTTGGGTCTTATTAAGCAGGATGATGTTAGCATTCTGCAAGCAATTTTAAGGAGCATGGGATGTCAGCTAGTTGTTGTTGTCGTTGTTTAGTCGTTTAGTCGTGTCTGACTCTTCGTGACCCCCTGGACCAGAGCACGCCAGGCACTTCTGTCTTCCACTGCCTCCCACAGTTTGGTCAGACTTATGCTGGTAGCTTCGAGAACACTGTCCCACCATCTCATCCTCTGTCGTCCCCTTCTCCTTGTGCCCTCCATCTTTCCCAACATCAGGGTCTTTTCCAGGGAGTCTTCTCTTCTCATGAGGTGGCCAAAGTATTGGAGCCTCAGCTTCAGGATCTGTCCTTCCAGTGAGCATTCAGGGCTGATTTCCTCCAGAATGTAGAGGTTTGATCTTCTTGCAGTCCATGAGACTCTCAAGAATCTCCTCCAGCACCAGAATTCAAAAGCATCCATTCTTCGGCGATCGGCCTTCTTTATGGTCCAGCTCTCACTTCCATAGTGATGTATGGGAAAACCATAGCTTTAACTATACGGACCTTTACTGGCAAGGTGATGTCTCTGCTTTTAAAGATGCTGGCTAGGTTTGTCATTGCTTTTCTCCCAAGAAGCAGGCGTCTTTTAATTTCGTGACTGCTGTCACCATCTGCAGTGATCATGGAGCCCAAGAAAGTAAAATCTCTCACTGCCTCCTTACTTTGTAGTAAATTCCACTAAGTTCAATTGGACTTACTTTCCAGTAATTGTGATTAGGATTGCCACCTCAGTCTAGTAAATGGATTGAGGCTTAGCCATACCACGTACTGGGGAAACATTCTCTTTATGCCTGTGCCAGCAAAATTTCTCTAATTATGAAAGCACATTTGTGGTGAGATCATGTTAGTTAATTTCATGCGCTCAAGAAGCACAGAAATGTATCCAAAGCTCTGAGTATGTGCTACCTGGGTGCTTGCTGCAAGCCATATTTGCAGAGTAGGCTTCTGGATTAATAATGTATTACATTATTCAACTCGGCGTAGTGCAGAATCTCAGGGCTGGTAGAAGTATTATCAATTTATAAAGTGTCAGATGTGTTTCTGACATTGTACGAAGGCCAAAGGCTAAGAGTGCTCTGAAGATCAGAGTCTGTGTAAAGATATGGCAAGGATATGGGGATGATAATAATTATTCATAAGAATATCTAAATGCACAAACAGAGACGTGTTCACTCATTACTATTGTAAAGAAAGGCTTCTCATGGGATCTGACCTTCATGGTTGTTGGAAGTGTGTGTATATAACACACACAAAAACATATACATTCTCCTTCTTCCAAGCTCTCCGAATACATTAGGTTTTGCAAGAAGTGAACCTCCATTTGCTGGTTAGATCTAAACCCACCTGCCTTTAGAGAAGAATTTAAAGGGTGGCAGCCAGAAGTTCATTTCTTCAATGTCCTTCTAGCCCTTCAAGCTGTTGTTGTTTAGTCGTTTAGTCGTGTCCGACTCTTCGTGACCCCATGGACCAGAGCACGCCAGGCCCTCCTGTCTTCCACTGCCTCCCGCAGTTTGGTCAAACTCATGCTGGTAGCTTCAAGAACACTATCCAACCATCTCGTCCTCTGTCGTCCCCTTCTCCTTGTGCCCTCCATCTTTCCCAGCACCAGGGTCTTTTCCAGAGAGTCTTCTCTTCTCATGAGGTGGCCAAAGTCTTGGAGCCTCAGCTTCAGGATCTGTCCTTCCAGTGAGCACTCAGGGCTGATTTCCTTCAGAATGGAGAGGTTTGATCTTCTGGCAGTCCATGGGACTCTCAAGGGTCTCCTCCAGCACCAGAATTCAAAAGCATCAATTCTTCGGTGATCAGCCTTCAAGCTAGACAGGATCATTCCCCCCTTGGGTAGCTTTTGCTGTCCATAGAACGAATCAGAAAGAAACTGACAATGATTCTGTTTTTTGACATTTTGTAATTCGTGTGGTGGTGGTGAGCTTCCTGTGAACCAATTCAACAGGTTACAGGTAGAACAGAATGTTTTGGTTTGCCTCATCAGGTTGACCCACGGTTGAACTCGCTACTGACAGACTTGAGGTGCCATTCAAGATGTGGCTTCTGACCTAGAAAGCCCTAAGTAATTTGTGCTGTGTGATTTAAACATTCCCTTTTCGGCATGGCAGCCAACGCTGACATTTCACGGGTTGATATGGCACCATGATGGTTGATATGGCACCATAAGCTACAAAATCTTTGTCACGTCCTAATCTTGGATGTCCTCAGCAGCAATACAATTTAGTCATGATTTGAACATCTCCAGTTTCTGCATGGCAGGAAGAGAGTTCTTAGCTCGGATAAAAGCGTAGCCTGTGGCAAGCAAGACATATCTGAATCTCCCTCCCCTTCTATAAAGACTCGGGAGGATATTATCTGGGTAGGGAAAATACACGCCTTTTGCCGGCAGAGGCATGCTATAAATTCTGCAAAACCCTTCATATACGGTATCAGCACCCTCGGGGATGACAAAAGAGGGCTGGAAGCCTTCTGTGTTGGAAACATTTGTAGAGAGACACTTTTGAAGGATCTAGAGATGCTATAGAAATCCAAACACTGGTACTTCTGTTGCCACTCCAGTGGGGAAGACTCTTCAGTCATTCATTACTCATGCACTAATAAAGTCACTTCAGATTTAAATGGGTTAAATGCTGCTGTTCTTTATGGACCTATTAACTAACCAGAGTCTGGGGTGCTTTGCCCTAAACTCCAGTTGATAATCTGCAGGTGTTAGGACTGAAACATCACACTTGGAAGTTTCAGTGCATTTAGATAACGTAGCAGCTGCGAGATATAAGCCATGGAGCTGCTTTCAGAACTTGGCTATCTGATACGGTCTGGAGTTACTTTGATGCTGGAAAGGTTCTCATTCTAACTCTGGAGTCCAACTGAATATTTGTGTTGTTGCTTTTCTCACCCAAGTGATTAGGGTGAATTTACTGATATGTGAGTCGTATATGGATATGTGAAACTCCTCACCACCACCACCCGCCCGTCGTTTCCACCGCGGCTTCGTATTTGCAAAGCATAACCCAGGCAGAAAGGTCCTTAAAGGAAATAATCCAGTTTTACAGTTTTCCTGAGAGCTTCTTTCCCATGAGGGACAGCCATGTCCACAGAAAGTGCAGCCACTGCAGTGCTCAAAAAGTCCTATCATTTTGAGGATTATGTTGCTGAGTATTTTTGTGTCTTTGCAACTCTAAAGCTTTGCTAGGTTGTGAGATAATGGTTTTCTTAAGAACACACTGAGAACCTCCTGAGTAGTGTAGGAATCTGTACTCTGATATCCCCAGTAAAAAAAAGTAACACACTGTCCAGCAAATTACACTGGCTCTCTGGAGCTTTAGGGATGCAGTTAGGACATGGTCCTGTGAAATGTTTGGGGAACCCTACCATTAACTCAGAAATTCATTGCCTTTTGTTTTTAAAGGAGAATTGCTAAAAAGATGGGAAATGTTGTCTTGGGGCCTAAGCTTCTATATAGTAAGACCTTAGTACCAAAGGTACTACCCAACATCCTATTAAACACCTCTTTTGGGAACTTCAGGGGCTGAAAGAACATGCCATTCTCTGAAGACATGTCTGAGGTGAATTAGCCTTAAATGGCCCCTGGACACCTGAAGATTTCACACGTTCCTTTCTTTGACAAACTATACATTTTCCCTCAAGTTTGGGGTTCTGTTATGTGCTTTGTTTCTCAATGGATTTATGAGGGATTCACCCTCAGGGGAATGTACTGCTCAAGTTTGTTGGAAGGCTGTACACAAAAACCTCCCTCAAAGAATCAATCTCGAAATCCTGTGGGTGTAGAGTTACCAGATTTTTCGTTTTGCTTCAGAGTCTTGGGGGATGTCAAGCCCCACCTCTGAGATAATCCAATCGATCTCTGGGCTTTCAGCTTAGGCCAGGTGTTTTCACAATGAGTGTTTCTTTCTCAAGTCCTCTGAGCGTGCGTGCCAGGTAAAATGGGGGAGAAAGTGCAAAAGAAGACTCCACAATAACAACATGAGGAGGCCATGTTGACTTCGCAACTGCTCAGTATTATTTATTAAAATAGCCCCATGTTTCCTTTCTGAGCAAAGACCATCTAAGGCCAGGGAACAAACTACAAGTGTAAAAATGCAACAGTAATCAAACTTTAAAATGCAAAAAAAGCAATGAATTAAATTATATATATTTTTTAAAAATTCCAGAGCCAAAGTATTAAGATGCCTCCAAACTTAACCAACAAAACGCACTCAGCACTGAGGAGAGGAGGCGGCAGCAGGTTGGTTTAGGAATGGCGGATGGGATATTGGAAGTGTGCGTGTGTGAGTGGATCTCTCAACCCTTTATATTTATATTTCTTTAGAAAGCATTTATGATGGTGGCCTGACTTGGATTTGGGCTGTGATGCTGAGGGACCTTCCCCACTTGGTACCATTTTGCTGAGGTAAATTGGCCAAGGGGCAGGATAAACTCTTGCTCTTGCAGGCACACCCTGACACATGGATTGTTTAACTTATGATCTCAGAGTTTCTTTCTTTTTTTTAATGATATTTATTAGAAGTTTAACAGTTACAGAAAAAAAGAGACAATAAAAAGTTACAATACATCAAAAATAAAAAGCAAAATAAAAAACAATGCCGCAAAACAATAAGAAAAACAAAAACATTTAAAAACAAAAACATTTAAAAACACATCCAGTATTTCCATATCTTTATCTTTCATTTACTTATTTCATCGACCTCCTCACACCTCCCTTTTTTGTATTCTAATTCAATTAGCTGTTTCAGCAAATCCTTTCCATCTTTCTCAATTTTTGTTCTATAATTTACCTTAACACAATCTGACCTTAAATTTTACACTTTGGCCCATTAGCAATCCATTTTTACTTAGTTCTTTATAACATTTCTGCTAAAACCATGTAACTTCATTCCAGCATCTTTCTAACATTCATTAATTTTACAATGTTTCTGTAAATATACTTTAAATTTTTTCCAATCTTCTTCCACCGACTCTTCTCCCTGGTCTCGGATTCTGCCAGTCATTTCCGCCAATTCCATGTAGTCCATCAGCTTCATCTGCCATTCTTCCCGGGTGGGTAGATCTTGTGTCTTCCAGTGCTGATCTCAGAGTTTCAACTCTGTTTTCAACAAGCGCTTTGGTTCTTGGCCGGTAGTCCTGGTGCATACTTCGTGTCCATCAGAAGTGAGAGGGTGTGCATCTTGCCCAGGAGAAGGTAGAGACTGGGCCTTGTTACCACCTCCGTTTTGCCTGAGCTACTGTGGTTCTTGCCACACTCCAACCTTCAGTACGTTTCCGAGCACAAGTCAAAGTGTTGGTGCTGACCTTTAAAGCCCTAAACGGCCTCAGTCCAGTATACGTGAAGGAGCGTCTCCCCCTCCATCGTTCTGCCCGGACACTGAGGTCCAGCGCCGAGGGCCTTCTGGCAGTTCCCTCCCTGCGAGAAGCCAAGTTACAGGGAACCTTCTCACTAGTGGTGCCCGCCCTGTGGAACGCCCTCCCACCAGATGTCAAAGACAAAAATAACTACCAAACTTTTAGAAGACATCTGAAGGCAGCCCTGTTTAGGGAAGCTTTTAATGTTTGATGTACTACAGTATTTTAATATTTTTTTGGAAGCCGCCCAGAGTGGCTGGGGAAGCCCAGCCAGATGAGCGGGGAATAAATAATAAATAATAAATTATTAAACCTTGCGCCTAATAATGGGAACGGGAGCTGCTTGGTCAAGAGAAGAGGGAGACCGTTGCCATCCTTCTCCCAGCTATGAGGCTCTGGGAAGGAAAAGTCAGTAGGAAGTGAGGTATCATTGGGTGTTGCAACTAGGGTTTGGAAGAGGAGCAATTAATTGAAACAATGGGATTAAACATGCCTAACTTTGCATGAGTTCAGGTCATAAGCTTTGCATACAGCACTGTCTTCTCCCAGGAGATTCTTACTTGCTAAATTAAAAGAACCTACTCCTTGCTAGGTAGTCGGGGAGGGTCTTATTAGAATACTGACTGTAATTTATACTGGGTTGAGCCCATTGTTTAGAAATACTAAGAAAGGGAAGCATTGGCATAACTGTGATTCTTATCTGCACAGACTGCTTCCTCATATATCGCAAAACAAAGACACCAAGTCTGTGAAACCACTGAAGAATCAATACAAAGCCATACCTCTTCTTCCAGATAGCCTGAGCAATGATAATAAAATTTGATGGCAAGTCTTCTGGAGATGTGCTGGCTCCACCAGTTTTATCCTTAACACCCATCTATTTTGGACCATCTGTTCTTCATGCTGCTGAGAGAGGATTAGAGATTTGCTCGATATTGTCCTCAGTCATCACCAGGAGGGCAGCATTGGTGTGAAATTAGTTCCAGTTGCATCAAATTAAATACTTAAAACAACGCAACAACTATGCAACAAGCATCTTGAAACTGTCCCAGAAACTCCAGCAGGTGCAGAATGCTGCAGCGAGACTCTTCACGGGGTCCCTGCCATGGGAGCATATTCACCCAGTGCTTTACCAGTTGCGCTGGCTCCTGGTGGAGTATAGGGTCAGGTTCAAGATGCTGGTTTTGACCTTTAAAACCCTTTGTGGTTTAGGGCCCTTGTATTTATGGGACCACCTCTCCTGGTATGCCCTGCAGAGGACCTTGAGGTCCATGAATAACCATAGTTTAGAGGTCCTGGGCCCTAAGGAAGTCATACTATCCTCCACCAGGGTCAGGGCCTTTTCAGTGATGGCTCCAACCTGGTGGAATGCTCTGTCCCATGAGACTAGGGTGATGAGTGCCGCAACCCCAGAGTCGGCCACGACTGGACCTAATGGTCAGGGGTCCCTTTACCTATTGTGACAGATAATTTCTTGCAGCTGGAGCAGATGAAGGCGTCCAGTTGTGCCGCTGCAGATGCCTTGGAAAGAGGTAGTTGTCATGAATGAATTGAATTTGCAAGTGCCCCTACCCATAGGCCAGCCTCCCCATTCTGCAGGCTTTAGCTCAATCCACTCTACCCCACCAGCTTTACAAAACACCAAGCTTCTACTTGGTATGGAAGTATGTTAACAGCTTTGATGATAGGAGAGCATTTCTCCAAAATGTATTGTCTATCATACTTGTATGATATACTTGCATCTTGTGTTCTGCAAGCATGTAGTAATGTTTCTGGTTGTTGCTGGATATGGACCTCCTCAACTGATACAAGGGGGAAGCAACTCTTGCAGATCAGCAGTCCACTCATATCTACCTTGGGTTCTTCATCTTGTTATTGCTGCCTTCTCTTATGCTTCATGGGCTTTGATCAGCATATATATGAAATGCCATTTCCCCCAGAATTTTCCAGTAACTAGAGTGCCTTGGAATGCATGTACAGCGGTACCTCAGGTTACATACGCTTCAGGTTACATACGCCTCAGGTTACAGACTCCGCTAACCAAGAAATAGTGCTTCAGGTTAAGAACTTTGCTTCAGGATGAGAACAGAAATTGTGCTCTGGCGCCGCAGCAGGAGGCCCCGTTAGCTAAAGTGGTGCTTCAGGTTAAGAACAGTTTCAGGTTAAGTACGGACCTCTGGAACAAATTAAGTACTTAACCCAAGGTACCACTGAATACTGACTTTCAGCTTTATAGCTAGCGTATCTAAGCAATAGCTCCCATGAACATTGTTCTCATTTTGGGGATACAGTTTTTGTCGTCCTGAGTTGATAGGATGTCCAAATGTCCCCCGTTCTATTTTTGTTTTCATAATAAATGAAAACAACAGTCATTTAAAAGAAATCACGAGACAAACGGCAAACTCCATAGTTGAGCAGTGGCTTTATTAGGACTATCAAAGGGTTGCCAGAATCACGAGCAAGCTTTCAAGTTCTCCAGAATGCCTCATTAGGTTGGATGTTAAGCAATAGCAGGGAGGAGTAAAAGCTGAAAACAGCTGGCTCGAAATCTGAAGCCTGTATTTAGTCACAGCCTTAGATGGAATGTAGAAGACAACATCTCAAGTTGGATTGGCAGTTATATTTTGCAGTGATCTTTCATATATGAAATCCTGTTTTTCTACTCTTATATAGGACAATTATATTAATGGAGTACTCTCATAAAACCAGCACAGCTCTTAACTTTTAAAGGAAATCATTTTAAGCTTTCTAACAGCAAGTGTGTCATGTATAGGATACCTTGAAAGGTTTTGTGTTAGTTCAACAGTATTTTATTTTATTTATTGCATTGCTTTGCATTGCTATCCCACCTTTTTCTCCAAGAAGTTCAAGGTGGTGCACGTGTTTCTCCCCCCTCCTTAATTAAGCCCCACAGGAACCCTGTGAGATAGATTAGGCTGAGAGGCAGTGACCAGACCAAGGTCACCTGTGAGCTTCATAACCAAGTGGGGATTCAAATCTCCCAGGTCTTAGTCTGACATTCTGACTACTACACCACACTGTTTTGGGGGTGCATCAACGTCTCAATATTGAAAAGGTAAAGGGACCCCCTGACCATTAGGTCCAGTCGTGACCAACTCTGGGGTTGCGGCGCTCATCTCGCTTTATTGGCTGAGGGAGCCGGCGTACAGCTTCTGGGTCATGTGGCCAGCAGGACTAAGCCACTTCTGGCGAACCAGAGCAGTGCACGGAAACGCCGTTTACCTTTCCGCCAGAGTGGTATCTATTTATCTACAGTGGTACCTCTGGTTAAGTACTTAATTCGTTCCAGAGGTCCGTTCTTAACCTGAAACTGTTCTTAACCTGAAGCACCACTTTAGCTAATGGGGCCTCCTGCCGCTGCTGCGCTGCCAGAGCCCTATTTCTGTTCTTATCCTGAAGCAAAGTTCTTAACCTGAAGCACTATTTCTGGGTTAGCGGAGTGTGTAACCTGAAGCGTATGTAACCCGAGGTACCACTGTACTTGCACTTTGGTGTGCTTTCAAACTGCTAGGTTGGCAGGAGCAGGGACTGAGCAACGGGAGCTCACCCCATCGTTGGGATTCGAACCGCCAACCTTCTGATCGGCAAGTCCTAGGCTCTGTGGTTTAACCCACAGCGCCACCCGCGTCCCTCAATATTGAAAAAGACACACACAATTGTTTCATTTCCAGAGTTTGCCTTAGAATCATAGAATTGCAGAGTTGGAAGGGACCATGAGAGTCATCTAATCCAACTCCCTGCAGCGCAGGGATCTTTTGCCTAATGTGGGGCTCAAACCCATAATCCTGTGATTAAGCATCTCAAGGTCACTGACTGAACTAGCTGTGTCCCAAATTTAAGGTATCTGTAGTGTGGAACTACATTTACTGTTTCGGACAGGAGCCTTGTGGTGTAGTGGTTAAGAGCGGTAGTCTTGTAATCTGGTGAACTGGGTTCGCGTCTCCGCTCCTCCACATGCAGCTGCTGGGCCAGTCACACTTCTCTGAAGTCTCTCAGCCCCACTCACCTCACAGAGTGTTTGTTGTGGGGGAGGAAGGGAAAGGAGATTGTGAGCCGCTTTGAGACTCCTTAGGGTAGTGATAAAGTGGGATATCAAATCCAAACTACTCCTCCTCTTCCTCTTCTTCTTCTTCTTCTTCTTCTTCTTCTTCTTCTTCTTCTTCTTCTTCTTCCTTGTGAGTGAGTTCATCTCTGTTCAACCTGTTATTGGCAAGACATAGATGAAGTATAGAAGGCCCCTCTCTCTGGTTCTCTACCACCAGTTGGTAAAGACATTTTTATTTCAGAAGTCTTTTTTCCTGCTAAAGTCATTTTTACGTGTTTGATCACTGTAGTTGTTGCTTTTAAATAAAAAATGTAATGTGCATTTTATTTGCTTTGCATGTTGTGTATTGTTTATTAATAATATATTTTATCGCAATTCTAAATTGTTGTAGGCTCTCCACCCGAGTGTTGCGAGGGCCACCTCTTCTTTAAAGACACCCCCTCAAAAAGGGTTCTGAAAATTTTCCCACCCCGGCCCAAAAGTCACTTATATTTTCCCCTCCCTTCTTCATGGGGCGGCTTGAACACTCCCAGAAAAGTGAGGGGTATAATCTGGGCTAGCCTAATTCTGAACAAACACCTTTCAGGAATGATTCGGCAAAGACATTTCTGGAACACTAGATTACAGGGAGATTTCTCTTCAGCTTTTCCATGCCTAAAAGGTTGTCTTGATAAAGATATAACATGAGGGCATGGCTGTGCAAGAGAGACTCATGTGAAAGAGAATTAGCCACCCGTGTATTGCAGTAGAAAGGAAAAAAGAATTACTTTGCTTACGCCTCAGGCTACAGGTCTAAGCTGCTGCACTTAATTTTTTGTTCTTTGTAAGAGCGGAGTACACTGCGCATTGATGTTGCTTTATACACTGGGCGCATAAAGGTGCCTCTGCCAAGAGGGATGTCAGGGAAGCCGTGGTGAAAATTGATTTGTTATAAAATAAATTAATAAATTACTTGCCGGCTTCAAAAAGGCCGGCAAAAGCAACTTGCACAAAAGTGTGACACGCATTCATGTGCATGTTCAGGTGAAGTAGAAATTCTGAAAAGGTCCACTGTCAGAGATTGGCACTCAACCAGGGGAGAAAATGAAGAGAAATGCTCTGAACTGCTTGGAGGAGGAAGGCTTGGACCTAAAGGCCACAACTTCATAGACTCATACCATTGTAGAGTTTGAAGGGACCCTGAGGATCATCTAGTCCCACCCCCTACAATGCCGGAATAATGCTTGGCGTTATCAGCGCCGTGCTCTAACCGACTGAGCTATTCGCTTGTGTATGAATGGGTGCAGCAGTCGTCTTCCAAACCAGCCATTGAGATGCCGTCCTCGTTCCCTTTTTTTGTGTGGAGAGCATGAATGCATGTATTGTGGAATACATGATCTTCTGACAGATTGATAAATGGTGCTGATCACCAAGGGCATTTAGGTGTACGCATGAACAGATGTAAAAGAGGAATATGACAAACATGTTTATGATGCAGGTACACTTGTCAGGGAGCGCTGCTTGGAGCACTGCTTGCCTGAAGCTGCCTTTAAGGTACAAATTCAGCGGAAGCTTGTATTAAAATCAATTCCACTAATTTTTGCATTTTTATTTTTGCTTCCCTCTGATATACACATCTTTCTGCCCATTTTTTGTTGGAGAAAGCGTGTTCTCCCTAAAATGAGAGCACGGGTTGCGGTGTGGGCTTCCAGGACAGCCCTCTGTTGCCAGGCAGGTTAAGGGCTATTGCCTGGTGCAACGATTGGCTGACCGGGTTGCTGGGGCAAATTGCATGTAGCAAATTGGTGGGTGGGACCATAGTCTTTAAATATTGGGGCACTCTGCCTTTTCCTTTCTCTTTAGCAGAGTGCATCGGATCGCCCGCCTGCCTTGTGTTCCGGTTGACCTTGCTTTGCCTGTCATGGGGTCGCCTGCCATGGCGCAGGGGCCTAGTAGGAATTTTGCCATTTGGTGATTGGCTGGTGCCACTTGGTTTTTGCCTACTACTTAGCAATTCGTCACAACTTGTAAGGTTGCGGTTAGGCATTGGTTATAAAAATTGGTTGGAGGAGGGGTCAGGATAGGCTGTGTCTGCCCCTCCAATGGTGGTGTGGAAGGGAATTCCGTTAAAGGAATCCTGGGGCTTGCCGTGATTTCGTCCAATCCCTGAAATGGGACCAGGGCCAGCAAGCCTTGGGGGAGCTGGTTGGGTGAGCGGTGAGGGACTGACGCTCAGTTCAATTGATCCCCAACATTGTCTTTTCCTTCAACTGGCTTCCGATGGAGTTCAGAAAGTCAGTTCTGTCCCAGGCGGGGGGGACAGATAGTCATAACCAATGTCTAAACAACCACTCACAGTTTTTGTATTTTAATAAAGTTGTGGCCAAAACAGTGCCCCAAAACCTTAAACTTAAATTACGAGTGATGTGTGAATTATTTTGAGGGGTGGCTTGGGGACCTACACACGTAACTGCATTGCAAAATCCAGAGAAGTGCAAATTACAACAGGTAGCTGCATTTTGGGCCACGTATTTCTCCAGGAAGAGCACATTGTGGAGGTTCAGTTCGGCTCACTATTTAATGTAACCCCCCCCCCCCCCCAATCTCTACTCTGAAGTAATATGAAATAAGTTATTTCAATGAAAGGGGAAAAAATGTGTTTCATATTGTGGCGTTTGCCCGTTCGTTTAGAGCCTGTCTGTACAGGGGAAAAAAGAAAGGGTTAAAAACGTAGACCAATAGGAAAGCTGGAGGCGGAGCCTATATGTGTATAAAAGGGCTTAGCCTGAGGTTTGTTAGAGTTGTTGGTGGGTAGTTGGTTGGTTTTAGTGGGTTGGCTGGTTGGGAAAGGCAGTTGGAGAAGCAGTTGGCAGGCAGTTGGGAATAGAGAGACAGTTAGGGCACGTGGGTTCTTGATTGAGGGGAGGTAGAAGAGATAGAGAGAGGAAAATAAGACTAAGAAAGTAAAGAGCAACAACATTTGGTATGCCGTAAAAGTTTGTTTGTGTCTGAAATAAAATGTTGTTGTTGTTGAGTCATTTAGTCGTGTCCGCCTCTTCGTGACCCCCTGGACCAGAGCACGCCAGGCACTCCTGACTTCCACTGCCTCCCGCAGTTTGGTCAAACTCATGCTGGTAGCTTCGAGAACACTGTCCAACCATCTCGTCCTCTGTCGTCCCCTTCTCCTTGTGCCCTCCATCTTTTCCAACATCGGGGTCTTTTCCATGGAGTCTTCTCTTCTCATGAGGTGGCCAGAGTCTTGGAGCCTCAGCTTCAGGATCTGTCCTTCCAGTGAGCAGTCAGGGCTGATTTCCTTCAGAATGGAGAGGTTTGATCTTCTTGCAGTCCATGGGACTCTCAAGAGTCTCCTCCAGCACCAGAATTCAAAAGCATCAATTCCAATCTTCTTTATTAATTGAGAACCTGACTGAGGCTGAAGTGAGGACCAGGCTGGTGGCAGCGGATTAGTGGTGTACGGGTCAATAGTCCGTGAGACGACCGGGGGCTCCATACGAATGCCACACACATATATAGAACCATATAAATCAATAATCAATATAAGTGCCATTTGAATGTAGAACTGTGGTTGTAGTATGCAGTTTTCAGAGCCCGGATAACTGCTTTATCATTTCCTGGCAGTGCTGGAACCCGCAAATTAATCTTGATGCTGCGTTGAGATATTTATGCATCGGATAAATTAGCAGTCAGTGATTTTGTCTCAAAACTTTGAATCATCAGCATAGATGGGTGCAAAAGATTAAGTAACATCTTATTATATCTGTTACAAAGATTAAAAGACTGTAGGCCCAATGTTAGCAGCTATCCTTCCTCCGGTTTGTACAGTACTCCCATTTAAATTTTAACAAGTGCTTAGCAGAGGCCTTGAGGGAAATAAAGTGGCTTTCATTATGCAGGAAGCCTGCTAGATGTCTTCCATGGGTCTCTCCATCTATGAATGAACACTTTTCTTTGGGTTTTGTCTCTTGTTTCCAGCAAGCCTTTCTATGATTGGAGCAAATGGGAGAGTCGGAGAGATCAATATAATTTTCCTTTCTGCTGCTAGGCATTGCTGCTCTGTGTTGTCGATCTCTGTTCGGGTAACAATATATGTGGGAATTAAATTGCTTCTTCTGCACAACTATTAAAGTGCCAGGAATCCTGCCTTCTTTTTCATCTGACCACTTATTTTTCTTACTATCCGCCCCCCAGTGCATCTGCAAATAACTGTTTAACTGGCTGTTTAACCGATGCCTCAAATTCAAACGGTGGCTGAATTTGCAGACATTTTTTTTTTTAAAAAAATTGTTTTCCAATATACCCCCAATAATAGCCAAATTATAACAATAGCAGTTAATTGAATTTTGCAGTGATCTTTCATATATTTTCAGACATCATTATTTCTCCCCACCATAGTTTGCTCTAGCAATGGCCACAAAAATTTTACTAAACTGTGTGAAACAATTTTATTAGGTCAGAAGATAAAGAACTGGTTCTTACATGGTTGCTGCAGCCAGAATTATATTTGCCAAATTCTGGAGATTACAAACATTACTAAAAATCAGATAATGGATTGATAAAATTCAGGATCTTGCAGTTTTGGCCAAGCTGACAAATTGAGAAGGAAGACAAAGTAAAATGGCATAAATTTACTGATTATAGTGAAGGACCTGTTTTACAGCCAAATAATAATTATGGTTTTGCAATACACTAATGTTTATGAAGAAGTATTATGGAAAATAGATATAAATATGCTTATTTATCTTGAGAAATATTAGTGAAATCTGTTAATCCATGGTCTTGATTTGTTTACAGTTTGGGATATAAAGATAGAAATGATCAGATACGTCCTTCTGTTAGGCTCTCGTAATTTCTGCTCATAGATGAAGCAATTATAGTTTTGTTGCTTATGCTTTTAATTTGTTTTGGGGTTGTTGTTTTTTTTTGATAAAGAAATATGTATGTTGCTGGGACAGTAGCAATAAATAAAAGTGAAAATGCTGATGTTTAGAACCCAGACCATATTTCAGATCCCCAAAAAGGTAGGCAAACCGCAGTTTTAACAGTGGCTTATTGGAGACCAAGTTCTGTGAAGAAGTATTGAAGGAGTTGGGTATATTAAGGCTGGAGAAGAAGAAAAAACCAGTGGCAATATGATCACTGTCTTCAAATATTTGAAGGGCTTTCACATAGATGGAGCAAAGCCAATTAGTTCCGATACAGTACTAAGAAAATAATAAGATTTAGACTAAGTAACGATTTTCTTGATCGTTCAAAATGCTTGATAGTAGAACAGACTGTCTCGAAAGGTTGTTCACACTCCTTTGTTAGAGGTTATTGAGCAAAGGTGGTTGGCCACTTATCAGAAATGCTGTAGTAGTGGATTTTGTGGATTTGACTATACAGTGGTACCTTGGTTCTCAAAATTAATCCATTCTGGAAGTCCGTTCCAAGACGAGACCATTGATCCATACAATGAAAGCGATAAACAATGTACTGCAGTCACACAATCAATCAATCAATCAGTAGCTGAACTGGGTTCCACACAGTCACAAAAGCAAAACAAAAAAGCTGCAAAAACGCAAAATAAATAGCAAAAACAGGCAGACCTCAGCGTAACACCCAAAACGGAAGTGTGGCACTCAAATTGGAAGAGTTACACTCAAAACGGAGCATGTCCGGCTTCCGAAAAAAGTTCTCAAAGCGGAACACTTACTTCCGGGTTTGCAATGTTCGGGTTCCAAGTTGTTTGAGTAACAAGGCATTTGAGAACCAAGGTACAACTGTATGGCCTTTGAGATCCCTTTCAACTCAGATGCTGTGATTTAAAGCTTTCCGTATCTGAGGATTTTGGAAGAATATACAGTACCTCCAAATTTTACATAAGAGCTGAAATACTCTTTTTAAATTTATCTCCCAACTTCCAGCAGGAACTTCCAAGGCAACTACACAAAAACACCAACATTTAAATTTAAGAATGACATACTGGAAATCCCAGCAACAAAATTAGAAGTAAAACCTGTGAATGGAGACATTATGGAGGATGAACTGGTAATTATTCAAAACAAACCTTTTAGACTGAGTTTTTGGGGGAATCAGGGGATATAGCAATATTGTTGCTTTGAAACTGGCATATTGCTAGTTTAGATTAGTAACTATACCTTCGTAACTATTACTTTAAATTAATACTCATGGATGATTGAAGGTTTCCAAAAATGAATTTTCAAGAGCAAACATATTCTAACTTTTTAAAAAGAGCGATACCATTCCAGAAACCTGTGTAGTTCCAATTAAATAGTTCCTTCTAACTCTACTCTCCTAGTTCCAATGTCACAATTGTTAAACATGAACTTAAAAAATAGATTGAGAATTCTGTTTATCCAACCTTAACTGACTTCTTAAGCTAATTTTAAAATGCATATTTTTTCGTTCCAGATGATAGTGAATCATAGATGTGATTATAATATTCATAGCTGGAGCTAAGAACTTTTCCTTTAGTTGAAACAAATACCTTTGTAGTTCTGGAGTGTTTCCTTTTTATGCCCAGATATGTGTGACACTGAAGTTGTTGAAGATCCACTTAATTGGTTTTATAGAAGTATACAGCATTGCATTCAGTGGAGCTTACCCCCATGTAAGTATTAGAGGATTGCACTCTCAGTCAAAGTATGGTTAGATCAATGCAACAACAACAACAGCAACACTTTTATTATTTAAACACTGCCTGTTATGTACTGAAGTTCTCACCCTGGGCCAGCAGGGGAATACTGTAGATAGTTTTCACTCAGGTCCACATTTGCAAATAAGGGAATGAAAGTGACGTTCAGTGATTGGATAGTTACAGAAAGTGGTTACTGTTGCGTTGTAGTGGAGCTCTATATAAGCAGGCTGGCTGAACCCTTCAGTTCAGTTCTGTTCTGGCCTGTGAATAAACAAGAGCTGTTTGAAGAATCGCTGTGTCGTCTGATATGTTCACCCACAACCTAACACTGCCCATCTGGCCAGGTTTCCCCAGCCACTCTGGGCGGCTTCCAGCATATAAAAAATCACAATAAAACATCAAGCATTAAAAACTTCCCGATACAAGGCTGCCTTCAGATGTCTTCTAAAAGTTGTGGATCTGCCCTTGAAACGACAGCTGGTACAAAGTGCTGCAACCAGAATAGCTTATGCTTTTCTGTCCGTATTATACCAGTCATATTTACATTGCACTGGCTTCCAATTTGTTCCCAGCCCAATCAAGATGCTAGTGAACATAGCCTTAGATGGCCTGAGGCCAGGGTATTTGAAGAACAGCATCCTCCTGCTGTCACTTGTGATGGTTTTTAGAGGTCCTGTGCTATGTTATGCCACCAGAGAGGTGCAGTTGGTGGGACAGAGAATGGGTGGCAACACTTCAGTTATAAGATAGCCTACCTACACAACCTGGAGAGGTCAGGTTGACACCACCTCTGCTTTATATAGGTGGCCAGCTAAGATATTTAATGCAATTTAATATTTCAGGGTGGCTTTTAATGCTCTCTGGTTTTTAATTGTGTTGAGATTTTTTTAAAACAGTAATTTGAAAAGTGGGGGCATGGGAAAAAGAAACGCACGCACACAGAGAACTAAACCACATATCTAATGTACCGTGTAATTTGGTCCTTAGGCTTTGTTTGTGTGGCGAATAAGGACTAGAGGGACTAGGGCAAAGGATGTAAGTAATAGGATGTTAAGAGAGTGGCACCCCGGTTTTGCTGCTTTGTGTGGTTTTGCGTTCTTTGGGTGGATAGTCATCATGTTGCAGGTTTCCAGAAGTGTAAATATTTGTGTTTTTCTTTTGCAATGTTTTTTTTTAAATGACACTGCACAGACTATTATGTAACTTGTTGACATAGCTTTTTAAAACCTGTATATGACAGTGTTTGTTATGCCCTACAGCCAAAACAGTTAATTACTTATTCCTCCCCCTGCCTTGCTCTCTGTAGTTGGGCTCTCTCCAAGTCAGATTACTTATGGCTCCACTTGACCTTCAAGGTACGCTCTCATTTACCTTGTAATTGTGTTTAAAAAATGGACTCTTTTTGGGCAGCGGGCACAATTCTCTCTCTCTCTCTCTCTCTCTCTCTCTCTCTCTCTCACACACACACACACACACACACACACACACACACACAGTGTGTATTTTGCGTTTAAGCCACATAAGGGATATTTATTGATTGGTGGCTAGAGAAATTTAATAAATAATAATACAAAACAATAACGGGTCAGATTCAAATACTCAATTTCAATAGTAATAGTAATAATAATAATAATAATAATAATAATAATAATTTTTTATTTATACCCCGCCCTCCCCAGCCAAGGCCGGGCTCAGAGCGGCTTACAAGCAATAATAAAAACAAGATGAATGATTACAACTTAAAAACAAAAATAAAATACAGCATTAAAATAATGGAACATTAAAATATTAAAATGTAGCCTCATAAAATGTAGTAGAAGGCAGGACCCCCAAAGGAGACATTAGGAGGCAAGATCAAGGTGCAAGCCCAAAGTCAGGGCTTAAGGGTAATGAAGGATACAGGAATATGCCAGAGATCATGTTCCTTAAGCAAAGCTCAGCTGGACTAAGAAAAGCTGAGCCTTTATATCCCTTCCTGTCCAGAAAGTCTAATAGCCAGCCTAGGTGAGTACCAGCTGTCCAAGGCTTGAGACGGCTGCCAGCTGCAGTTCACATTTGCACAGGGAGCCCGACAGCGGTCTGTGTTGTGCTAGCTTGAATGATGGAAAGTTTTCTGTGTGTCTCCAAGGTTTAGCGTGATTTCAGGAAGAGCCTCAACCCTTCTCCTGAATTCCGGGGGGAAAGTGTCTTTCTCTCATTTTTAAAAGAATTTTTAAAAATTATATACCGTCTTTCTATCTTACAATACTCAAGGCGGTTTACAAGCTGAAGAAACAAAAAATGTACAGTGGTGCCTCGGGTTACAGACGCTTCAGTTTACAGACTCTGCTAACCCAGAAATAGTACCTCGGGTTCAGAACTTTGCTTCAGGATGAGAACAGAAATCGCGCAGTGGTAGCAGCGGGAGGCTCCATTAGCTAAAGTGGTACCTCAGGTTAAGAACAGTTTCAGGTTAAGAACAGACCTCCATAACAAATTGAATTCTTAACCAGAGGTACCACTGTACATCTTATAACAATCTAATGCAATACAAAAATGTGATAATAAAACATAACTTTAAAATAGGCAACCTACATCAGAAAGTAACATTCAACAATCATCAGAATAGTATTAAATAATAACAACAACATATAAAAGTTAAACAGAAATCCACTCAACAGTTACAATAAATAATTTACAAACTATGATCAATAAAACAACGACAAGCCACAGTACATAAAATAATACAATACAAGTTGAGAAGCAGAGACTAGAGGGTGGGTCAAGGCAGGTGGAAGGAGGCCTTGCCTGGCGCAGTCTCTCCCCTCGTTGACTTTGGAAGCGCTTGGAGCTACCTAGGTGGTGTTTCTCGGATGTTTGGTTTGTGATCAGGGAGAGACTCTTCACACCTGTAGCGTGTGTCTGTATGTGTGTGTGGCCTTTCTTCTCGAGAGACATGCCTGATCTGTAATGGAGACTCTCCTCCCTTCTCTGAGTGTGGTTCCCCTCCATAGCTCAAGTGAGAACCAGCTGGAGTCTTAGTATTGCAACGTCAGAATATTCTGAAGCCTGCATGTCTTCTCTCACCTGACCTTAAAGAGCCTGAAAGTTTTCCAAGACTAAAAGGGAGAATGGGGCCAGGGGAAATTCTTCCTTGCCTCCAGTGACTCAATTATTATTATTAATAATAATTTTATTATTTATACACCACCTCTCTGGCTGGGTTTCTCCAGCCACTTTGGGTGGCTTCCAGTACATAAAAAATTGTAAAACATTAGACAGGGGAAAAAATCCTGATGTAGGGCTGCCTTCAGATGTCTTCTGAAGTCAGATAGTTGTTTATTTCCCTGATGGGAGGGCGTTCCACAGGGCAGGTGCCACCACCGAGAAGGCCCTCTGCCTGGTTCCCTGTAACTTGGCTTCTTGCAGTGAGGGAACTGCCAGAAGGCCCTCAGAGCTGGATCTCAGTGTCCGGGTTGAACAATGTGGGTGGAGATGCTCCTTCAGGTATATGATTATTTGCAAACTGTTATATGGAGCATTTTCACCACTGCTTTGCTAATTGATGCGCCAAATTACCACCATTGGAGGGGTAGGCACTTACCCCTCCACCAACCAATTTGAACCAATGCCTTACAAGTTGTGACGATTTGCTACGCAGTAGGCGAAAACCAAATGGCATCAGCCAAATGGACAAAATTCCTACCAGGCCCCTGCCCCAAGGCAGACGACCCCATGACAGGCATAGCAAGGTCAGAGGACAATGAATCCCCCCCCCCTTTTCATGGAGGGTAGGCGGGTGGTCGGTGCACGCAGCCCAAGAGAAGGCCCCAGGCTACGAGCCCTGTATTTAAGACCTCTCACCCCTCCCACACTTTAGCAACATAACATTCTCCCCAGCAACACTCCTTGCCCACTCACAGCATGTGGCCAATTTGCCCAACAACAGTGGGGTGGCCTTTTTGGCCCCCACCGCAACACATGCTCTCTATTATGGAGAACACGCTTTGTAGTTTCCGACTCACCTTCAAAGGTAGCCCCAGGTAGAGCGCGTTGCAGTAGTCCAAGCGGGAGATAACTAGAGCATGCACCACTCTGGCAAGACAGTTCGTGGGCAGGGAGGGTCTCCGCCTGCGTTCCAGATGGAGCTGATAAACAACTGCCCTGGACACAGAATTAACCTGCGCCTCCATGGACAGCTGTGAGTCCAAAATGACTCCCAGGTTGCGCACCTTCAGGGGCACAATTACCCCATGCAGGACCAGGGAGTCCTCCACACCTGCCCGCCTCCTGTCCCCCCAAAACAGTACTTCTGTCTTGTCAGGATTCAACCTGAACCTCACTGAGTTTAGTGCTCAACTCTCTCATTAAAATCTTTTGGATTTCACCCTCCTTAACTGGCTAAGGTTTTGAAAGTGCTTGAGTTCGGCTGGATCAGGCCACTGCACTGAAACAGGAAAATAGTCAAATTTGGCATGACATTAAAAACAAAACAAAAACCTATTTTTGCCTAGTTGGGACTGCAGCTTCAGTCACGTGATCTGGCAGGGCCTTCCTTTCTTTGAAGCCATGTGCCAGAAAGCAGTATCCAGTGTTCTGGCTTAGCTACCAGGTTTTATATTATTAAAAGAGAACATAAATTATCATTTTGTGGTCTGGAGTAATAAAAAATGCAAGTTGTCAGTTTCTTCCTTAGTTCTGTACAAGACTGAATTGTGAATGAAGCACGCACATTAAATTTAGTCTGAGGAAAGATGCATATATAATTTAATTTGCATATATTAAAAGCTTAGTTTCATTAATGATTTAAGATTCTCTTACATTTGGAAGCCTTCTGCACCCCCCCCTCTCCCCCCCCCCCCCCGATTGAGCTGCTCAGTCTCTGGAGTGGGTAGTATTACTTATGCATTATAAAATTATATTGGTTATATTGTTGGAGCTTTCTTTCTCCCTCACTTAAAAATAACTGGTTTTGGGTCTTATTAAGCAGGATGAAGTTAGCATTCTGCAAGCAATTTTAAGGAGCATGGGATGACAGCTAGTTAAATAAATATAAATGCAGGACTATGTATATGTGTAGGGACACGGGTGGCGCTCTGGGTTAAACCACAGAGCCTAGGACTTGCCGATCAGAAGGTCGGCGGTTCGAATCCCTGCGACGGGGTGAGCTCCCGTTGCTCGGTCCCTGCTCCTGCCAACCTAGCAGTTCGAAAGCACGAAGTGCAAGTAGATAAATAGGTACTGCTCTGGCGGGAAGGTAAACGGCATTTCCATGCGCTGCTCTGGTTTGCCAGAAGCGGCTTAGTCATGCTGGCCACATGACCCGTAAGCTGTACGCCGGCTCCCTCGGCCAGTAAAGCGAGATGAGCGCCGCAACCCCAGAGTCTGCCACGACTGGACCTAATGGTCAGAGGTCCCTTTACATATGTATATGTGTTTCTATCTAAGCATTGGGTTGCCAACATGGTGCCCTGTGGGCGTACAAATGGCCACAATGGTCTACCCCAGAGCCTCCTGGGTTCCCTTCTTCCCTCCTCCCTCTGTTAAATTCGACTTCTGTTGACTTGCATGTCAAACATTTGTACTTCTAAATGTTCAAAAACTTTAAACACAGAATAGGAAGTTAGACCCACATTAGAGTAGGAACTCCTGTGTTTGGTGGTGAATTTTATTTTTATTTTTAAAACATTTGTACACCCACTGGATGAAAAAAAAAAAAGCCCCAAATATGGAACACCCCTCCCCCTGTCTTACCCGCCTCCCAATGACCACTTGGTGAATATAGCCTGAGACGAAAAAAACATGTATGACATGCTTATGACTACACAGAAGAAAGCTCAAATTGTTGGATTGTCTTCCGTAGAAAATCATGGTTTATCCCAGAGCTGAAAAAAAGGATTGTGACATACTTAGCTCTGTTTATTTGCTTTCACTTAATAGACGCCAGACTGCAAAGAAGTCCTTTAGTTGAGTTTCTTTTCTCCCTTGCCAAGTTTTATGGTGAAATTCAATTTTTGTGCCATAGCGATGTTCTGTAGTCTATGTCACCATGCACCAAAGGCTAAAGTATAATCTGCCAGTTAGCAGTTTTTGACACTCTCCAATCTAGCAGCCAACAGCAAAAATAATAATAATTAAGGACTTGTATGTTGTATCTTCATTTTAGCGAGACGTGTTGAATGCAGAGATAGATGTACATTCTGTTTTGTGACTCTTGCTGTTTCTTTGAAAATCACAGACCAGTAAGAAAACACTACAGGACAGTTCCAACACATGTTTGCGTAAGACTGCTGTACCTCACATCCCCTCCAACAGTTGTATTCTTTAGAGCCAGATGTATGCACTAAATGCAAGAGTAAATAAACTAAACTAAAAGCAGATAAATCCATTTTAAAGAACACCCCCTGGCCATTTCAGAAGTGGGCATGACTAGTTCCAGATACTTGACTGTGCCTCATCTGAAATTACTTGATCTATGTCTTGTTCCCAAACTCCCTCTAATGAGGAGAACGAGTTTGTTGTTTTATCGTTCAATAAAGAGCATATCTTTGAAACTAATACTTTTGTACTGTGTTCATATTCTAAAATTAAGTGCTCAAAACCAGTTAAGTCCCTTTGCACAGATTTCTTTATTGATGTTTCCGTAATGAAATTATGTGCTTAGTGAAGTTTGAGCCAATTGATGTGCAGGCCTTGCAATTTATTGACTCATTTCTCTATAGATAGGGGTTGCCAGTGTTCAAAAAAGTCTCATGAACTGTGAAACCCTCTGCTAGACCAGTCGTTAAACCGAACCAGCTTGTTCCAACAGTAGCAGTTTAATCCCAGTGGAAGCAATGGAGACATATCTTTCATGAGTTTCTATCTCCATTTCTTTCAGACCAGAAGAGTAGCCTTTGGAAAATGGGTTCTGGGTTTCATTTATCTTACGGAATTATTGCTGGCCTAACACAAGAATTTCACGTTTTGACCTGTCTATTTTAGCAATTTCCATGTTTAGCTATGGGCTATTAATATCATCGGATACACAGGATATTATATTATTGTCAGGGAACTGCCATCGGAAGGACAGGAGGTGGAAGGGCTCACTGAGGTTGAGAGAGACTTAGCAGCTGAAGAGGGAACCAGCAGGGGGAGAGAAGGAACTCCAAGGGAAAGTGAGTCGGAGGGATGGCTCAGAGACACTTCCAGCGAAAACAGTGGGGAGGTGTCAGGACCTCCTATAGGGACACCCACTCCTCGCCGGAAACTGTCGCGCCGAGAGTCCAGAAGACGTGTTTCCGTTAAGGAGCTTTTATGCTGGAAGAGATTCCGTAAGCGCCCACTGTCGGACTCTGCTAGCGACTGACGGAGCCATGCTTGAGGGGCTCCGTCGTAGGCAGAGGTTTGCGGACTTGGCCAAACTCTGAGGGACTAGGATTTCACGCACAAGCAGCTCATCATCCCATCACAATTATGTAGCTGGAAAACTTCATAGTATGTCAAAAGACTTAAGACATCTGAAGGCAGCCCTGTTTAGGGAAGCTTTTAATGTTTGATGTATTACAGTATTTTAATATATTTTTTTTTGGAAGCCGCCCAGAGTGGCTGGGGAAGCCCAGCCAGATGGGCGGGGTATAAATAATAAATTATTATTGTTGTTGTTGTAGTAGTAGTAGTAGAGACAACAACAACAACAAGTTTATTAAATTTGTGAGGTCCATGCCTTTACACAAAATACCATAAAACATTGTTAAAAGATAAACAATAAAATTATAAAAATAAGCTAAAATTCATGTCATGCTATCCCAGCAAGGAAACTACCCAAAAAACCCCACCATTCAGGAAAGAAGATACAGCAACAGGTTAGGAGATCAATGGGAGGGACCTCACTGTTTCCTCCAGGAACCGTACCCTAGTTTTCATAGCCTTCACCACAAAGACTGCTACCACGTGAGAAATCCGTGGATCGGCGTCCACCAGTAAAAACTTTACTTGGTCCTCAGAGTTGACTATTGATTTGGGAATAGTTTGTAACATCGCATCCCTGAAGGCCGAATAGATGGGACAATACAACATGTAATGTATGAGATCCTCTTTGGTTCTCATATGACAAGGACATATACGCTGCTCTACTGGGATTTTTGCATATCTGCCTGACAGATAGGCCGTAGGAATGGTTTGAAAACGGGCCATGGTGAAGGCTCTCCGAAGGGTGGGATTGGTGATATTCGCTAAGTAATTGGCGCAGGTTTTGACTGTTTTCAGTCGGGGAAGCCAGTGGGAGGACCCTGGGTTCTGTATTTTTGTGATATCTAACAGAGCGTCTCTCTGCAGGATCCATTCCCGAACTTTGTCCGGGCTCCACAGTTTGAGGATATTAAACTCCGGTAGGGTGTATCTAACCAGGATCTCTGATAGGTTTTGATGCCAAGTGGTGTTCTTTTGAAGAGATACAAAGGCTTGTTTGGCTAATAGGGTGTTTGAGGTATTTGCAAGGTTGATGTAAAACCGTAGGAATCTTAAATGGGCCCTGGCAGACACAGAGGGTAATCCAACCTCCACCCTCAAGAAAGCTGCTGGGGTTCCTTGAGGAAGGCCTAGAATCCTCCTGAGATAATAATTTTGCAAAATTTCGAGCCGTTCCATCAGCCTCTGGTTCCACCCCCAGAGTTCTATCCCATATAACATCTGGGGAATAGCTTTCCCAACAAAAGCTCTTAATGCTGGGATCACCAATTGTCCTCCCCGGGTATGAAAGAAATTAAGCAGGACACCAATTGTTCTTCGTGTTAGGATGGTTACAGCCTTAAAGTGGGCTAACCAACTAGATGTAGCCTGAAATGTAACACCCAGATATTTAAAAAAAGGGCACTGTTCAATCACATGTTCATCTAAAGACCATCTAAAGGTGTGGCGAGCTCTAGTGAACACCACAATTTTTGTTTTGTCATAGTTTATCTTTAGTGAGTTATGGGAACAGTAGGCTGCGATCCCCTCCAGCATGCTGCGTAGGCCTCTTCGGGTGAGTGCCATTAAAGCCATGTCATCGGCATATAGCAATATATTCAGACGTTTACCTTCAAGGGCTGGAGCCGATGACTTGTACTTTGCCATGTACTGCACAATGTCGTTTATATAAAAGTTAAAAAGAAATGGGGCTAGCAGGCATCCCTGTTTGACCCCTTTCCCCAATGGCAGTGGGTCCGTAAGAGTTCCCGATGGCCCAGTTCTGATTTTGACTGTAATATCTGTGTGTAACTCTCTGAGAATTTTTAAAAGTCGTCTGTCAATATCCGTTTCATATAATTTTTTCCATAGTCTATCTCTACAGATTGAGTCAAAGGCAGATGTCAAGTCAACGAAGGCCACGAAGAGTCTGCTCTTATACGCTTTTGCATATTTAGCTACCAGGGTCTGTAGTACCATACAGTGACCTATCGTATTGTGGCCCTTTCTAAATCCTGCCTGTTCCTGGTTGAACAGGTTAGAATGGTCCGCCCAATCTACCAGCTTGTTTAATAAGTACCGGGTATAAAGTTTGTATGCAGTGTCCAGAAGGCTTACAGGGCGGTAGTTTGCTGGATCTTGAATGTCTCCCTTCTTGTAGATAGGGGCTACCACACTTAGTTTCCAATTTGCTGGGATTTTACATGTGTTGTTTATTGCCGTAAAAAGTTTGGCCAAAAAGATGGCCCACCATTGGGCATTTGATTTAAAAACCTCAGGGGGGATCATATCCTCACCAGGAGCTTTGCCATTTTTTAAAGTTTGAATTAGCTGTAGGCACTCTGATTCCGTAACCGGATCCCAACTAGCTAGATGATCATTCTTCAATAGGAGGGACGGACTCGAATTAGCAGTATTTGAGGGTGTGTATAGCTTGGAAAAGTGTTGATACCACACATCGGATGGAATACTGCTGTTTACAATTTTTCCTTTGGATGAGACTCCCTGTGCTACTATTGCCCAAAATTTTCTATCGTCTCGCGATTTAATCGCCTTATCAAGTGCCTCCCATTGTTCCTTCCTATAAAGGGATTTCTTGAGTTTTAAGGTGTTTTTATAGTAAGAGCGCCATCTGTGGAAGTTTACCATAGATGACAGAGTCCTCTCCTGTTTTACCTTGTTTTGTTGTTTCCTAAGCAGGGATCTTAGCTTCCGGCAGTCTTTATCAAACCAGACCCCCGATTTGTTATGTTGTTTGGGAGGCCTGGTGTTTATAAGAAATGGGAAAAGAGACCCTGAGACCCGCTGATATAATGAAAAAGGATCAAAGTTAGGTAAAAGACACTGGTCTCTCAGAGCCAATAAATCTGGAGAGTGCAGGTGTTGTTTAATTTTAAGCTCCAGCTCGCTGTTCCATTTGCGCCTGCGTGGGGCCAGTGCTTGAGGAGGGACTGCACAATGTAGATGTTGTAATCCTCCTGATTCGAGGGGAGTTAGTGAGATTGCTCTAGGAAGATGGTCGCTCTCAGTTCTGTTAAAAGTGCTGAGACCCTGTGCCCTCTCCAAAATTGTTGGAGAGACCAGGATATGGTCAATCACACTTGCACCACGAGGGCCGATAAAAGAGAAGAAACCTCCTGACCTATCCATGTAAGTGCCATGCAGGTTGTATAAATTATGCTTAAAGGCAATCTCCAGTAATGTATTACCTGCCTTATTCAGGACCTTTTCATCAGAACTCCAAGGGATAAACCAGTCTGCCTCTGGTAAAAACTGGGTTTTGGAGCCATACGAATTGATGTCACTGCCTATCCTAGCGTTAAAGTCACCTGCCAGCAGGATGTTCCAGTCAGGAAATTCTATTTTGGCCTTCTCCAAGCATGACTCCAAATCTTCCCAGATTTGTACTGTCTGAGAGGAAGTACACATGGGGGGAATATAAACGTTGAAACATAGAAAATCTCCTCCTGTGTTATTGGAGATAAGTAAAATCTGAAAATTGTTACTCTTCATCCACTGCAGTTGTCGCACCCTGTACCCTTGCTCTATAGGAATAAAAGTGACCAAACCGCCGCTAGGTCGGCCACGGTTATTTAGTTTTTTCGCAGGGGTAGCAAAAGCCACATAGCCCTGTAAGTAAGGGGGATGAGAGTCTAGGCACCAGGTCTCTTGTAAACAAATAATCTGGAATTTTGAGAGGAAATCCAGAAAATCAGCATCACCCTGCTTAGACAGCCAGCCCGCCACATTCCACGATAAGATGTGGAAATATGGTGGTGAGGGGAACAAAGGTAGACTCCTCCGTTTGTTCTTTAGGATGATGGAATGAATGTTTTTGAGGTGGAGTGAGCTGTTAAGATCATTTGTGGTAGGTACTAACCTAGTGAGTTTTATTTCCCCGACATGGTGTTCCCTCGCTGTATCTGTCTTTCAATCCTCCACCTGAATGTCATCTAAGGATCCTGAGGCGTCCACAAAGATTGAACCGTTCCTGCTCATCGGCATGGCAAGGTCTGCCTGGTGTATTGTTGTTTGAGGTATTAAGGGTTGTGTGGGAGAACCCACTTCTTCGGGGGACAGGAACCGGCACCGCGTCCAGTCTTCGTTGGATAAGGGCTTTGTCGTGTTAGTAGCAAAATTAAATTCCAAAGGAGCAGAAAAGCCTTGGAGGAGTAAGGATTTTTTTATGGTTTGTAACCTAGCTATTAACGCATCCTGGGACTGTTGAATCTGCTCAAGGGAGGCTAAAAATAACATCTCCTTTTCGTTTGAGATATCTTTTTTGGGTTCATTGGAAGGGAGTAAGATTTTTTGGAGCTTAGCCTTCTGTTTGGAAATATTGACTGCCTCCAGTTGGCCTTGTTTGTAGTTTTCAGAAGACATTTCCAATTCTGTGCGCAGACTAGTAGGCTTGCGTGTTCCTAAGAGGGATGGTGGAACGCCGGACTCTTCGAATAGGCGGGTCACCAACAGGCCAGCCCTCTGGAGCCTGTCCCTCTTGTCCAAGATTTGTTTAGTTACCGACCAGTCTTTAAAGGTCATCACGACTCTGTTTTGGGCCTTATCAAAAGGAAGAAATTTCACGCTGACAATATTTTCTGCTGGAATAAGGCCTCTGATGACTAAGTCAATTTTCTTAAGTATATAAATTCTCTGTTGAGCAGGTGTGGAAAGGCCTCCATGCTTGAAGAGGGGGAGGAGGACTAGTTTATGTTTAATTAAAATTAAGTTCTGGCTCTTTTGTGCTCCCTTCTGGGGAGTTCCTTGCTTTGGGTCTGGAGTTTTCTTTAGTTTGCCACTAGAGGGCAGCGATTGTTTTACTAGCCTTGGAGGGCTAGCCACCTGATGTTTATTTAAAATGTTTGGGCTTTGGCTCTTATTTGGCGTTGTTATGCTGGGGTTCTTTGTGCTTGAGTTCTCCAGAATCTTGAACAACTTTGAGAAGTTCATTTTCCCAGTCCAGGAGGGCAGCTTAGCCTTTCGGCCCATCTTCACATTCTTCGGCTTCTTCTTATGCATTGATCTCTTTCCCTTTAAGGAAGGTTTCCTAGTGGCCAGTACTTTCCCTTGGACTAGTTTGGCTCTGCTTGTTTTCCTTTCTTTGATGTTGGGCTGGATTTTATTTCCATTTGGCTTGTTGCTGGCTTCTTTGTGAAAGTGGCAGTCCTCTTTCCTCCTGATTAGTTCAATCAGGGAGGTGAGCAAGCCCAAACATTCTGAAAGAAAGTTTTTAATTGGCCCCAGTTCTTTAATTAGCTGAGTTTGATGTTCTTCCAACAGATCTTTGTACAACCCTGTCATTATGTAATTAAAGCTGCCCAGGTCTGGATGTCGAACTCTTGTGTCGTTTAGCCACTCCTCCACCTCAGTCGGGGCAGGAGACCCCCCCTTTCCTCCAAGCATAGGTTGATGAGTGGATTCCCTTGACCTGGCTTCTGGGTTTCCCAGTTGAGGCTCCTGTTCCGGGAGTAGTAGTAGTAGTTGTTGTTGTTCTCCCCAACCTGGCTGCTTGGCATGTTTGTAGTGTATGGGGCGTGGGAGTTGAGGCCTCACGCTTGTTTGGTTGGCATCTGCCTGTCTTGGGAGACAGTGAAGGAGTATTCCTTCAGGGGTGAAGTCAGATTGTTGGAGAGTTACAGTGCCTGCTGTGGCTGTAGAGACCGATATAGGAGAGACATGTTTTGTTGCAGCTGGGGCAGAGGAAGGCATCCGGTTGTGCTGCTATAGATGCACCATGGCATTTCTTCTCTCTGAGCTCCTCCCAGCAGTCGTTCCTCCTCTGTTCACTGGTGTGGATATACCACCTGACTGTCTCCAGGCTCTGTAGTCATCTGCAAGGGATTGCAATCTTCGTGCCACTTCTGCAGACATCTTTGTAACACAGAGTTGGTCTGCGCATGGGCAATGTGCCTGAAACCAGCTCCCCGTAGGCCTCACGTGAAAATGTACATATTTAGAAAACATTTTTGCTAATTTAAAGTATTTTAGTTGGTAGGATTTGAAAGGGGGGGGGGATGATTTTGGGGAGAAGGATAATTGTAGAAACATTTATTCAACCTTATACAAAGTTTGCGATTTCCATCTATTTAGTTCCTTTTTACAAAGTATACACGTGATGCAAAGATTCAGCTGCAATAATTCCTTTAGATTTTTAGCAATCGTTAACCCCAGTTAACAAACTGTTTTGTTGTACAGTGGAAAGCCGTATTTACTCTGTTATTGGCTCTGTTGCCCTGGTGGGATATTTACACGTAAAATACCACAGTGGCTGTAATTTTTTGAACTACAATCTTTTCAGAGCCTTCTATCTCATTGACTAGGGCAGGAATTGTCTTCAGAGCATCTGTTGCCAGTATTGCTATGTCAACTGCAGGTAAAAAATCTTTATGTTCCCGCTTGTTTACCATTATGCCCGGTGTCTATTTTTATGGATGCCAAAGGTTCTAGAAAAGCAACCAAAAGTGAGGGGGACGGGGGGGGGGCATCCTGCAAGTCTCAAAGCCACAGTAGTCATATCCATTTACCTCAAACCTTCATTGTAGTTTGGGTTATATGGGGAGAGGGCGAGAGAGTGCTTGAATAAGCTATGTAAAACAGATACTGGGAGTTTGATGTATAATGGTCTTGGCTACAAACTGTAATAACAATACCATACCATACCATACCATACCATAATTTTAAAAAGCAGTTGCCAAGGTTCAATCTAAGTGGTCAAAAGCTCTGTGGGCATCTAGTGACATGATGCCCAGCGGTTGTGTTATATCTTACTGTAGTGTGTGATGCTTTGTTGTTGTTGTTTAGTCATTTAGTGTCCGCCTCTTTGTGACCCCCTGGACCAGAGCACGCCAGGCCCTCCTGTCTTCCACTGCCTCCCACAGTTTGGTCAAACTCATTCTGGTAGCTTCGAGAACACTGTCCCACCATCTCGTCCTCTGTCGTCCCCTTCTCCTTGTGCCCTCCATCTTTCCCAACATCAGGGTCTTTTCCAGGGAGTCTTCTCTTCTCATGAGGTGGCCAAAGTCTTGGAGCCTGAATGGAGAGGTTTGATCTTCTTGCAGTCCATGGGACTCTCAAGAGTCTCCTCCAGCACCAGAATTCAAAAGCATCCATTCTTCGGCGATCAGCCTTCTTTATGGTCCAGCTCTCACTTCCATACATCACTACTGGGAAAACCATGGCTTTTACTATACGGACCTTTGTTGGCAAAGTGATGTCTCTGCTTTTTAAGATGCTGTGTGATGCTTAGTATCATCCTAACAGAACTTGTGCAGTTCATTAACTTGGCTTACTTTTAAAAAGACCAAACAGCCTATATGTTTGGAACAAAGGTGAAAATTCGCTTGGACACCAGATACCTTGTGAAGTTTTGGACGAAACTGAAACAGAAGGAGATATGATAAAAACAGTGGTTGGACATAGGGTGAAGTTGAGAATGCAAAGAATAACTTGGAAAATGACAAGGAAATTGTAGTTACAACCCAAACAAAATGCTGCGCTTGTCCAAAGGAATGTCGGAATACCTGCAGGTCTTCACAGAGAGCAACCAGTTAGTGAATACTATTTGTGATGAACCTGATAAAGGAGGAGGATAAGGATGCGGTGTCGCATGTAACACGTGGATTAAAAAAGAAGAAAACTGAACAAGGTGGCACCTCTTCATGAATGGCACCTCTTCATAAACGGCCAGATTCTCCAGGTAATGTTGGTGATACAGTAAGGCTTCATATATCAGATGTTGATTGGAGCAGAACTAGTACAAGAGGTATTGTGGTATTGATCATGTCAGTTGAAGATGGACAGTGCTATCAACTAGGCACCAAAGGGGGGAAGCCGAAGCAACTTTTCAGTTGGAACAACTTTCCATTTCTTTCTTGAAAATGCATTAGCAGTTTGGAGAAGTAGCTCCTGTCAGACGAGTTCTGAGAGAAATAGCAACGCGGCAGTCATTGACTTGTGGACAGGGTTATCAGCAGTGGCACTCGAAAGCAAAGGACTTGACAAACATGTATAAATGCTTGGCTATGAATGTGCTGTTCACCTCAGAATGTCTCAGCAGCTGTTGCAACTTACCAGTAAAGGATATCTTGTCAGGGAAGAGAACAGGGTGCAAATCATCATCATCAATTGGAAGTGAGATTCATTACTGCACTCATATGCATTCTGTGTTCAGGCCTATAATTTCATAACAGTTTAAATCTGAACAATTCTAACATGTTGACCTGTTAAATAACTTAGGCTGCAAACCTGTAACCACTTAGCTGCACCTCCGAGTAGACATGTGTAGGATTGCACCGTTAGTCTTGTTTATTTAAGAAAATCTCTTGTTACGTCCACCTGCGAATTTTTGGGATACGAACGTGGCAAACCCGGAAGTATACTTCCAAGTTTTCGCCGCTCGCACATGCGCAGAAGCAGCGCCTCTGCTTACTGACTTTTTGGGTTGTGGACGGACCCCTGGAACGAATTAAGTTTGTATCTGGAGGGTCCACTGTATTAAAAAATAAATAAATCCTGAGTTGTATCCAGTGGTATTACTCCTTTGATAGTAAGGCAGAATGGGAACTGTGTTCGAAACATACATGATGCTAGGAAGGGGGACTGTTAAAGAGAGGGTGGTTGTGGTATTATTCAGTTCTGCATATAAGACATGCCATTTGTCAAAAAACCACCTACCCTTTCACTGTAAGAGTGTGTGGACAGGTGATTGCTGCTCAGTAGTGCAGCAAAGCGACACATGCTCACACTGAATAAACACAAGCATTAATTGGTCACGAACTGAACATTTTGACTTATGAATGCATAGAAAATTTAATACTTTAATAGGTCATTGTTTTCCGGACGGGAGTTGATCACAGTGTGGATTTACCAAGCGTGCCTTCCTCTTCGCATGTTTCTCCCTTGCGTCCTGAGTTTGAGTGTCTTCAAAGCCCAGGACACCTTTGGGAAAGGCTGTTCTCGATTTGACACTTTTGGTGGGATGTACACATCTTGAAATGAAATATGTTAGAAAAACAAAATAAAAATACTTAAGAGTGTAGAAGTAAAATGCTGGCTTAAGAAAGAAAGAAAAGGTGCTTGGAATAAAATTTATTCCAGGCCAAATGTGTTTCGGAAGAAACATTCCTGCAGAACTACATTTTTAGCAGAGATTCTCACCAAATGCCTGGGACACTTGCAAGAGGAGTCGTCTGGCATAGATGCTTCCCCTGTTTTGTGCTCGTCTTTTCTATAAGTAGTGTACCATGGTAACCAGGAGATCAACTTTTAGGATAATTATAGATCTGAAAACACTATGTAACATTATTAATATGGTATAAGTAGCGTTATAGCATTTGCCACGTCTACTGTAATCTATTTATTTTAAGCATTTTAAACCCACTCTTTTAGTCAAGGCTTCCAGAGCAGCTTACAAAAACTCGTAGATTCCCTTCCTTCAGGCTTGCAATCTAAAGGACATGGCGCATAAGGGGAAAAGGGGAGTTAAGGAGATTCAGGCATTCTTTCTTAACAGTTGTTACACTGACCCGCTGGGGTGGTAGCCTGATATAATGATTGCCACGAGGTGACAGTTGAGTGAGAGCCAAGGGCATCTTGTGTTCAGCAGCGGCAATGGATGTTTCTCCTCTCTTCTGTTTTGCAGCCCGGTGTAATTAAAGAACTCCGCATTTGTTTGTCATTCAATACATGGCATGGGCATCCTAAACACAGATGCCCTATGAGAAAAGTCATGTCCTGTTGTATAATCCTTGGCACCTCCCTTAATAGCATGTCACCAGTAAATCTGTCCTGTAGACCTAGCCTCACACTATCTATATTGGAGCCCCCAAACCCCAGAAAACTAAGCAGTCTCAAGAGATCAACTTGGCCAGAGTTTGGTATCAGAATAGCTATTGCTCAGTGGTGTCCGTTAACGTATCACAATAAACTTGTTTTCTTTCTGAAGTTCTTTGCAATGCAGAACTTTGACCCCTTGTTGCGGTCCTTTTTCTCACAGTCAGTCAGATACTGTTCCCTTGATGTTTTGCAGTTGTATACTGCAAGTGTGGAATTGGGCAGTGGCTTATGTTAAATCCAGCAGCTTATGTTAAATTTTATCAAACTTTTTTCAAAGTAAGTTTCTAGCCCTTTTAGCTGTGAGCATAAGCTTGAGAGTGTTTACAATGCCTAGTAAAATATCAGAAGTGGGGAGGGAGCGATATTTTCAATGGGGAGAACATCAGTTCAGTGGTGTGATTTAGCTCTTTACTCCTCCCCATGACTAGCAGCAGCAGAATAAATTAGGAAAGTAAGAAAATATATGGAAATATTACCTGATTTGCATAATGAATACACACTAGTCAGTAGTAGCGCAACAAAAAGCATTTATCACTACTCCAGGCCATTCTCTCGTGCAGTTTTTCAGCAGATATTTTGAGATGAAATTCTTAAATTCTTTACTCAAAATATTTTGTACTGTAATACCGGGATGGTGTGACTGTTTACCACATGTATATATTTGTTCATGCATGAATGCCGTTCCACAGGCAGGCTAACGTTGTGTTGTCCACTGGTTGATTTCTGCAAAGTGTGGGTGGCTTTGGTAGTCTTTGGCTGGCTTCCACTGTGGGAAGGGGCCCATTCCAGTATCTCTTAGCAGAGGTCCTTGGAGGATCTCCAAAGTGCACTGTGAAGTCAGGTAGGATCCCCAGCCCATCATATCTTAGAGCTGAAAAGTGGGGCATGAGACTTGTCAGGCTTACCAGATGCTCACCATGGTGAGCATATTTATGAATTTCTAATTGCTTAGTCTAATAAGAATGGTTAAGTATTTAAGAATTGATATGTAAATTGCAGAAGACAATTACTTGTAGTAAGAATGCATGTCACTTATCTATAATAAGATTTAATGAAAACATGTTTGGGTTTCCCTTCAGCTTGTGGGGGAGAGGAGGGCTGAAAGGCCAAATTTCCTTTCAGATTGAATGAATATTCCTGGAAGAATATACTGTAGTCCCATCAGCAGAAGTCCTGACAAGTTATTCTATATTAAAAGTGATCGCATCCGACTCGTCAAATGAAAAGCCAGCGAGTCTTGTCTTCTGGCTGAATAAATGGACCTACAATAGACTTTTGACCCTATAACTGAAATGTTGCAATATAACAGCAACAGCGCAGCAGCTGATATGTTGATCTAAATTCAGTTAATGAGTTTGTGTGTTAGAACCTGTTCTACTACGATTGTCTTCAATCAGGAAGATTGTGTCCAATATTTTATTAATAAATTTCAAATATTTGTACATAGGAAAGAATAATATATCGAAAATAATTATATAATTAGAACAGTGTTGTTGTATGAATGTTTGGCAAACAAAGTTAAAAGAATGGAAATTGAAACACTAATACAGTGGTGGAATAAACAAAATTATGAAAAGTTGCAACAAGCTAGACAGAGCAAGGGCAACTATGTGTGTCTTCTCCTATGAGAATTGCACCTGGCATTTTCTGTCCGTCCAGGTAGGCCTTTGCCTCCCTGTCACAGTGCCAGCGTGTTCAGATCTTTGAGGACTCTTTCAATCAAAGGTAGCTCCGAGCTGATACATCTGGGCTCACCTTGGAACTGCCGGAACTGACTTAGCTGCCTCTCCAGTGCCTGGTTGCAGTAGTACATCTGCACATACCTGGCCTGCTTCTCCCGCTGATAGCGCAGGACTATTTTCTTCTCCTCTTCCCAAGTTTTCCACTCCTGCTCAAAGTTTGCCTCTTGCAGCTGGGCCTGGCTCCTCTCACACAGCAATTCTCCCCATAGCCATCCAGCCTCCTCTGCACTCTCCCCCTGCATCCCCCTACTTTTAGAGCCATCTGTTTCACAAGCCAAAACGTCCTGGCATTCTTGCATGGGAGAGTCCCATGGAGGAACAGGGGAGCCACGCTCTGGCAAGGTTTGGGAAGAGTCTTCCAACTTGCGAGTCCTCAGCTTGCAACTCTGTTTGGACTTCCCACAGCTGTGTTTTCAAGCCGAAGAGTTCACCCTGTTTCTGGGCCATCTCCTCCTGGGCATCTGGGAACTGCTGCTTGAGCAATGAAATCCCTGCAGTCTTCTGACAGACGTCCCACTGGGTCTCCTCCAATATGGGACTCAGGCGCTCTGCCTGTTGGTGCTGCAGCCTCAGCTTCTCACGCTGCCTCTGCTGAAGGTCCAGCTCTTCTTGCAGCCATTTCTCTTCCTGCTGAGCTTTGCAGAGCTGCAGCTGAACCTTCTTCAGTTCATCCGGCTCATCCATCCGCAAGGTCTGTTTGTCCTCAAATATCTGTGTGAAGGGATCATCATTCTCACTCAGATTTCTCTCCATGCCCTTCTCAGTCAGCCGGTCCTCGAACTGCTTCACCACATCTTCCATGGAGTTTGTGGGTTCATTCGGAGGATGTGGTTCCCCAGAGATCTGCAGGCGGCTCAAGCCCTTGCAAGACAGAGGTGTTTTGTCTACAATCAAAGGGTCCCCGAGAAGCCCTGTCTAAGGAGTTGCCAGTGTGGTTGTTGTGGCCTACGGAAGCACTGAGCTGGGT